>NC_057827.1:30322500-30947500 GCF_910594005.1 Cervus elaphus | reverse complement strand
ATGGATGTTAGCAGAGGAGATGAGCTACAATCTTACATGGATTTCTGGGGAATGCAGGCCCCAGCTCTGCCCAAGCTGAGTTGGTAGGTCACAGTGTCTCTTGTGTTGTAGGGAAGTGAAGTTCAAGTGAGCTTACATGATTTCACCTGGACAGTTACTGCATCACCAGTGAACAAGCATCTTCAGACCCATATTCATATTCACACCACATATTTTGATTTGTATATTGTGTTCTGTCAAAAAGTGCCAGGTACAGTACCATGGCTACTACTTCCAGTAGAAGCAGAAGCTTCTTTAGAATAGAAGGTTTTGAACATCCTTGAGTTGTAGGAGATGCAGGGTTGTTCAGTGTATCTTCACTAGGTGAGACTGATAACCAGTTCACACAAATGCCTTCCATCTACTGCATTTCATCATGTGATTCAGACCACATTTTTATCATGATTACCTCAGAGTCAATTAGTGGATGTGTTTGTAGCTTGGTAAACCAGAACATAAAAATCTAATTTGGTTTCAAAAGAATATTAACTTCAGAAAACATACATAAATGTGGAAAAAGTCCCTGGATCTAGACATAAGTTGTAATATTTTTAAATTAAATTGGGTAATAACAGAAAATGAAGAGGCAAACTTGAGGCTATTTTCAGTAACAGTGGGAAATGTAGATTTTCAATTCTTAATCTGATTACTTCATAGTAATTTTGCATTTATTTGTGCTGACGAGGTATTTGAGTTGGCATACAGGGGATGCTTGATTGGTCAACCTACACATTAAAATGATCATCTGTCAGTAGCCTCATGTCTTTTTCACAGTCTTTTTAACTACTGAGCTTTAGCTATTGCTTATGACATCATAAAATAAATATTCATGAAATATATATACATATATTTCCTAGAACTAATAATGTGCACAATTCTCCTAAGTAGATCACTGTTTCCAAGTGTGAATGTGTAATTCCCTTGAATACTTTGCATTTCTTGACAGCAAAACAGTTCTTATATTACTCATCATTTGTTTGACATTTCTCTCAACTATCTTATTTTCTTTTCTTCCTTCCTGTCAAAACTAAAAAAATAAAATGCTGCTATCCAATCACTCTATAGTCTACGCCATGGAAATTAATCGTAAGTTTACACATAATTGATGACTCTAGTCTATGGAATGTGTGTATTAACTAGTCTCTTCCTCAGCTAATTACCCAGAGTTGTATGCTGGTTTCAAATACTTGTTTTCTGGTATCAATGTTTTTTTTTTTTTCAATGTTTTTTTTTAAATAGGAAGTGAAAAATAAGTAGACTGTGAATTCATGGATATTACTTCATTAATGACTATTAGGATCATCCTATCTTTTTCTTCAGAAAATAAGTCCCATAGGATCAAAGTGGCATTTCCGATGAGCAGAGAGAAAAAAGATTCTTTTCCAAACAGAGCACAGAATAGTCAATTAATGAATTTGAGCCTAGAGAGGATACTTACCTCCTACCTCATAATAAAATCATTTTCAAAGTTAATGATCAAGAAGACAACGTAAGTTAATATTACATAATTAGAAGACCCAATCACTTTCAAATGGTTAACAGTAAAAAAAAGGAAAAAATCCATAAAGACAGATGTGTCTGCTTAAAGATGAAGAACACATTTTTTCATTATATATTTTCACTGTAGATTGAAAAACACAACACAGAAATGAGAAAATATTTATAAATATGACAGGTTAAGAATGACTAACTCTGAGTGCAGAAATGAGTTTCTTATCTCCTTTGTATGAGTTGATAATCTTTCACATGGAAAATTACTGCTTAGGAAATCAGAAAAAAAAATCACAGTAAAAAAGAAATAGGTCCTTTAATAGCATAGGTCAGTTATTAATCTTTTCATTCTATGTGAAAATCAAACACAAAAAGACAAACTCTCATTTCAGCTCCTTGTGGTGACAACCAGTACGATGAGGAAGGCAAGCGGCTCCCCCCTTGCATCCCGGGTGCCTGGCTCACGCCTGCCATCATGGCCTGCTACCTGCTAGTGGCCAACATCCTGCTTGTGAACCTGCTCATCGCCGTTTTCAAGTGCGTGTCTCAGCTGATGACCATGTGCTTACTGTTTACTACTTTACAGATTTTCAGTCTAATCTCAGAAACCTCCGAGGCTGCCTGGGGTTTACATGGAATCCACTAGGGCTTTCAAATGCGTACAAATTTTTTTTTTTTGCAGTCTTTTTTGTTCAACCACAATCAGACTTCCTAAATAAAGTGTTCCTAAATAAATTTATGTGTTCCTAAATAAAGAGTTGACACCTAAATATATTTAAATTCAACCTTAGTTTGTATTTTAACACTTTGGCATGAATTTTAATCTAATGAAAGTATTTCCTCAGATGAAAGTCTCTTGAGATAGAAAGATTTATCAAGTTGAGTCTTGAATTCATGATCAGAGGCACAAAAGCAAAGCTAATTTTATAGGCTGTGGCAATCACTGGACACTAACCTAAGCAAACTCCAGAAGATAGTGGAGGACAGGGAAGCCTGGCATGCTGCAGTCCATGGGGTCACAAAGAGTCAGACATGACTTAGCCAATGAAAAATCATGACAATTACTGTACTATTTATTACATGAAATATTTTTCTTATTATTTACTGAATAGAAGATAAAGTGACCTAGGGAAGAAATGGCTTAAAATTCACAGTCCAGTTTTCTTGTAAAATTTGCCCCTCTTGGCATGATGCATTGAGGATGTGACCATGTTTAATAAATGTTGAAAAAAACTATTTTAACTTCTAAGATGAAAAATATGAGAGAAAAATCCCTCACAGAAATAGACTCTCAGAGCTGACCCACTCCAGTATTCTTGCCTGGAGAATCCCAGGGATGGAGGAGCCTGGTGGGCTGCCATCTATGGGGTCACACAGAGTCGGACACGACTGAAGTGACTCAGCAGCAGCAGCAGCAGAGCTGACCAAGGCACTGGAGAGAATATGGTTACACTCCTGACTTGACAGATGAGAAAATGAAGGTTTGACAGAGGTTAACTGGCTTTTCTAAGGACCCCGTGCAGACCACATACTTGATCAGGATTCCAACAATTCTAGGCTTATTGCCTTCTGCTGGAAGCTAAAAGAAGACAAAGATTGTACCAACCTAATATCCAAAATATCCAAAATAATGTACCTTCAATCAAAGTGTTCAATAATTAATGAACTCAGTTCCAAAAAACTGTAGTCAACTAGTTTTATGACTGAATTGAAAGTTTAAATACTTCAAAATGCTTAGCTGAATGGCTCATATCTTTAACTATATGAAATAAAATGGCCTGAGCAGTCAGTAGACTATGGTGTGGTTTTTCAAGAAAGTAGGGGATAACAATCTTCATTCTTAATTATTTATACATGGCCCTTCAATGTAGACAAGCCACACTGATAGAAAAACCAAAAGACAAGTCATCTAGAAGTCAGCCCTAATTTCCAGAATGGAACCCAAAGGCCATTTTATTGCATATTTTCAATTCAGTGTGAGTAACTCTAATTCTGGGAAATTACAATCAAAAGTAATACAGCTGCTTTACAACTTCGTGTTATGTCCTGCTGTACAGCAGTGTGAGTCAGCTACATGTATACACAACATTGTAAAGCAGTTATACTCCAATTTAAAAAATTAAAAATTAAAATAATTATTCTAGTGCTAAAAAAAGTAATACAACTTTGCAAATAGGTTCCTCGGTACCATTTTTCTAGATCCTACATATATGCATAAGTACACAGTATTTGTTTTTCTTCCTGACTTATTTCATTCTGTATGACACACTCTAGGTTCAATATGATTATATGTATGACTTTTGTTTATTATATGACTATATGGTTATATTATGCGACTGTTGTCACAATAAAAAATTTTTTTAAGTATTAGCTAACTAAACATGTATTCTTTTTAAAGCAATACCTTCTTTGAAGTGAAGTCAATATCCAACCAAGTGTGGAAATTCCAGCGTTATCAGCTAATTATGACATTTCATGACCGGCCTGTCCTGCCTCCACCAATGATCATTTTAAGCCACATCTATATTATCATCATGCGTCTCAGCCGTCGCTGCAGGAAGAAACGAGAAGGGGACCAAGACGAACAGGATCGTGGATTGAGTATGTGCGGCACTCTTCTGTTTCTATCCTGGGCAAGTTTCTAAAGAGAGTTATAATTGGATACCCGTTAGTTTATTACTAATTAATATCACTGAAAGTCCACTCCTGAGGGGATGAAAAGTTGAGAGAGTTCTTGAAAATAACTTTTCTCTATAAATCCATTGTTCCTTTCCAAATGTTTTACTGTGTTACACTTAAGGAGAATGGGAAAATATTCCTGCCACTTTGCCTCTATCCGTAAAATATATGGAAAACATTTCCCAGAAAATCATGCCTGGTTTCACGTTCCAAATAGCAGCAATCTGAGTTGTGTTAAAAAGTGAGCTGTTCACTGTTTACAATAGCCAGGACATGGAAGCAACCTAGATGCCCATCAGCAGACGAATGGATAAGAAAGCTATGGTACATATACACAATGGAATATTACTCAGCCATTAAAAAGAATACATTTGAATCAGTTCTAATGAGATGGATGAAACTGGAGCCCATTATACAGAGTGAAGTAAGCCAGAAAGATAAACACCAATATAGTATACTAACATATATATGGAATTTAGAAAGATGGTAAAGATAACCCTATATGCAAGACAGAAAAAGAGACACAGATGTATAGACAGACTTTTGGACTCTAAGGGAGAAGGCAGGGGTGGGATAATCTGAGAGAATAGCATCGAAACATGTATATCATCAAGTGTGAAACAGATCGCCAGTCCAGGTTGGATGCATGAGACAAGTGCTCCGGGCTGGTGCACTGGGATGACCCAGAGGGATGGGATGGGGAGGGAGGTGGGAGGGGGGTTCAGGATGGGGAACACATGTAAATCCACAGCTGATTCATATCAATGTACGGCAAAAACCACTACAATATTGTAAAGTAATTAGCCTCCAACTAATAAAAATAAATGGGAAAAAAAAAAAAAAGTGAGCTGACTAGGTGTCATGCAACCCAGCAGACTCAGCCAGACGCTCTGTGCTTGAAATTTGAACTTTCAGTGAAAGGAACCAGTTGGGAGCTTGGGATTAGCAGATGCAAACTGGTATATATAGGATAGAAAAACAATAAGATCCTACTGTAAAGCACAGGAAACTATATTTAATACCCTGTGATAAACCATAATAGAAAAGAATATGAAAAAAAAAGTGTGTATAACTGAGTCACTCTGCTGTACAGCAGAAATGAACACAGTATATAAATCAACGATACCTCAATGCTCTGGAGGAGGGCATGGCAGCCCACTCCAGCATTCTCGCCAGGAGAATTTCACGGACAGAGGAGCCTGCCAGGTTACAGTCCATAGGATCGCAAAGAGTCGGACACGACTGAAGCGACTTAGCATGCATACCTCAATAAAAATTTTTATTAAAAGTGAGCCGTTCATCTCCAATGGAAAGATGATCACTGATATTACAAAGAGTCTTTGTGTGATAACCAGTCCAGGAGGCAGGGTGCTGCCTGCAAGGGATGGGGAAACGAGCTAGATTAAAGGCGGCCTGTGAAACTCACAAGGACGCACCTACCTGGCTGATGTCTCACGTGCCAACCTCTTCTGCGTATACGCAGAGCTATTTCTCAGCGACGAGGAGCTGAAGAGGCTGCACGAGTTTGAGGAGCAGTGCGTCCGGGAGCACTTCCAGGAGAAGGAGGACGAGCAGCAGTCTTCCAGCGAGGAACGCATCCGTGTCACCTGCGAGAGGTGCGCCTGGGGCATGGCCACTGGGGGAGCGGGGAGCGGGGCATCAGGGCCAACGGGGACATCAAGTTCGTTTTAACATTCACTCACAGTTCTCCTGTTGACCCAACTTTGGCTTTTTAATGCGTTTCCCTCCCTGAAATAGTGTGACTGTTCCAGATAATGCTTATATATTGTATAAATAAGTGAACGATGACATTTATTGCAAATATCCCAGGCCAAAACCAAACCAAAACAAACAAAGCCGTGACAGTTCTTCCCCAACCCCAAAGTGGGCGCCTTTACAATGCAATACATGGGGAGAACCATTAGCTGCAGGGCCGTGTAACTGCTGGGGACATTTCTCCCCGCCCTTGACATACTGTTGCCTTAGCCAAGGATGGTCTGTCCCCAGCTTGACCTCCTCATCCTGACTAGTGCCCTCCTTGCTCCTTTCCATCACCTTTCCACCCTCAGGGAACAGAGGCACAGGAAGGGCAAAGGCATCTGTCCTGGCTACCCATCGAGATCAGCATCATCGCTTACAAGCTACATGAACTGATTGCCTGTGCTTGCGAGTCAGTCAATTAGCAGAGGAAGGCAGGTCTGGGAGGGACAGAGAGGGTGACTTGTTCCATTCTTTGTAGTATTGCTTTTCCTGCAGCTGCACACCTCAGAGCAACCAGCAAAGGTGGACAAGAACAATCAATCCACACTTCGGACATTTTTTTTTTCTCGAATTTTATAGTCTTTGAGAACCTTGATCACTTCATAAAAGCAACGGAAGCTTGTCAAAGTGCCTAAGAATTGATAAGACATTGTTCCAAAGACTTTAATGGACAATGTCCGTAGAAGGATGAGCATAGTGAGGGAGCCATGCCTAAGAGGATTCTGGAGCATCATTCTTTTTAAATTTTATTTATTTATTTTATTTTGGCTGTAACAGGTCTTAGTTGCGGCACTGGGGAGCTTCGATCTTCATTGCAGCATGCAGGATCTTTAGTTGCGGCATGAGAACTCTTAGTCGCGGCAGGTGGGATCTACTTCCCTGACGAGGGATCAAACCTGGGCCCCTTTCATTGGGAGCGCAGAGTCTTAGCCACTGGACATTCTACCCTGGAGTCTTGAGCATTAAAGTTTTCTGAAACCATGCATTTCATGTCTGATATACATGTGTATACCGAGAAACTTAAAAACATGGTACAATGTCAAAAGACTATGTCAGCACATAGTTCCCAATCAGGGGCCCCAGCAATTATAAGAGAATACATGATACACAGTGAAGTCTTCCTAGTGTGTGTTTAGGCCACCGTCTCTGCCCCAGGCCACAGGAGGGACTCTGCTCTGGGCATCTGCAGGGCTCTGTCCCCTCCCCACTCCTATACCTAGTCACCTTGTATTAATCATTCTGCCAGCCAAACTCAAGGATTATCTACACCAGCTTTTGGCCTTAATACTTTTCAATAAAACTTTGAGACACTTCTTTGCTATTTTACTAGTAATTACTAAACTTTCGAGATTATAAAAAATGATTTCTGTATGAGAAGGATAAGGTGCCTCATCTTATAAACCTAATCTCCATGTTTTAGTTATACGTTTACTTGACTGTAATCACAGGCAGTGATTTACCATGGAAACAGTGCTCTGTTTCACCCTGCCTGGCCCCCTCTCCCTTTCCCAGCATTGTTTGGATTTTTACCATTCTTGGATCAAGGCTCCAGGAATGTGATTATCAGGTCGCTGCCAAATTGCATTTTCCTCCTGGGGCTCCTTGCACACGTAAGAGGAATGAAAGTGTGCTGGGGCTGATGGCAGGGGGTGGGGAGGTAGTAAAAACACAATGCTTCCCATTTCCCTTGGCTGAGTTCTCAGGGTGACAGGAGCACATTCCTGCCCCTTCGTTTCCCTTTGTTGACGCTTTCTTGACTGACTCATAGGTAGATGCCAGACACAGAAAGAGGAGGGGGTCCAGGAGAAAGTGGCTTTCCTTCACCCTTAACCAGGACTGCTGGGGAGCAATGGCGGGGGGGAGGATCTCTGTGAAAGTATCAGCAATTGATCTTTCGGTATCCTTTTCCCAAGTACCAGGAAGAGAAGATGCTGGTAAGAAAGACATAACGAAAAGAAACAAGACAGTAACTGCAAAAAGACCTGAAAGAATGATCAGTCTTAGAAAGGAGGTGGTGATTCCTCTAATGTAGAGAAGGCCGTTCATATAGGGGTGGGGAAGGTGGGGGTAGAGCTTACCTGAAAGTCTTAATCTTATAAATTCATAAGAGTCAAGGATGCTTAGATGATAGAAGAGGGTTGGGCTGAAGTGGTGGAGTTTCAATGTGCCTGGTATGACAATCTCGCTCCTTATGTGACTTTGAAGGCCAAATCAGAGATCGTTGCCGACATTGGACTGAGATTAAAAACGTCAGCTTTATTAGTAATAAATTTTGTGCTAGAGGACGTGGATCAGGTCTTGCCAAATACACACCCCTGTCCCCACCCAGGCACAAGAAGCTCCAGGAGCCCACAGGCCCCGCTGCCTTCTCCCCTTCTAAGCTTACTCCATGACCCTGACAAAATGAGAACCCACACTCCCTGCAGGCAGCAGGCTCCCAGAGAGAGAGAGAGAGAGAGAGAAGCATGCTCATGTCCTGGTCCCCACTCCAGAAAATAAATTTTTGTCAAGAGTAAATGAAAGGCTAGAGAGCGGCCAAGAGTTTTATACGAATGGAAAATTGACTTGTAAGAAGCAGTAGGAATGGGGAAAAAGAATGACCCAGGAACATTACAGACTTGAAGCCAGAAGGAGGATCCGAGTTCACCTTGAGGGGAAATACTGTAGGAACGTCATTAACCAAGAGATTGCCTGGTGGCAATAATGACAACACAGTTGTGACTTTGTATTGGGTCAAGTCAATGTGGCTCCATGCCTCTCAACCTGAGGACAAGGATGCAGAAAGTGAATGATGCTTGAGGTACAGCAAAAGGGGGCTGATGGGGGCCTGGGCTGCTGAGAACCAGTCAATGTGGGTACCATGGTGATGTCAGGGTTCACAAATGGCAGCAAAACATATTACATCACCTCCAGCCCTGTTTATCCCTGTCTAGCCCCAGAGTCCTGGTCATGATGGATGAAGACTTAGGGACTGTCACTGCTATGTTGGAAGTAAGGGAGAGACAACCTAGGATATCAATAAGAGCTTCATTGAGGGCCTGACCAGAGTCTGGCCAGAGCAGAGAACACAGTCAGGAAAGGTTAATGATTTAGATGACCTGAATTCTAGAATCCAAGGAGGTTTGAGGTGTGCCTGGCCGAGTTGCTGTGTATAAATGATGTGGCATGGAGGCAGAATCCCAGAGAACTTAATATTCTTCAGAGACTACTCAGTCTTTTGCTGACTGAAAAGAATGAGTACAGAAGATTGAAGACTCAAGTATTGTTCTTTGTTTAGTCTTTCACATGTAAAAACTCCATAAGTAAGCACAATCAGGTGCCACCCTGGGTGTTCTCCCTACAATTACTAAACTTAAAAGGCAGCCTCATACGAAGAAGCAGATGGGAAGTAAAATAGCTGAATTTCGGCTGGATGAGACAACTTTATGATCTATAGACCTGGAATGAAATGACAGGGTAGGAATAGTCTTAGAACTCAACATAGACAACCATGAGATCTTGAAACATGGGTCTTGTCAAGTAGGAACCGGACCTGGTTGCTCCACTAATATTATGTTTTTATGTTACCTTTTAACTCTATCATTAAGGAAATGTTCCCATATAATTTGTGAGATGCCTTGCAGGTAAAGGGTGATCGTTTCACATAAAAAAAATGACTGTACAAAAAATGAGTTTTAATAACTGGCTTACTACAGAGCTCCCAATGTCTGTGTTCTGTCCTTTGCAAAGACACACAGGACTCTTACCAAGAGAACGTGAATTTGGACCTCATATTTTTTTTGTTTATTTATTTATTTTTATTTTTAATTGGAGGATAATTGCTTTACAATGTTGTGCTGGTTTCTGCTGTAGAGCAAAGTGAATCAGTTATAAGTATCTCCTCCCCCTTGAGCCTCCCTCCCACCTCCCGTCCCACCCCAGTAGGCCATCACAGAGCACCAGACTAAACTCCCTGTGCTATATAGCTGCTTCTCACTAGCCTGGACATTATATTTAATAGATAAGAGTCTATGAAAGTCAATAAAGTTATGCCCTACTTAGGCATATATTCTCTTGGTGCATGCTAAGTCGCTTCAGTCAAGTCTGACTCTTCAACCCCATGGACTGCAGCCCTCCAGGCTCCTCTGTCCATGGGATTCTCCAGGCAAGAATACTGGAGCGGGTTGCCATTTCCTTCTCCAGGGGATCTTCTCAACCCAGGGATTGAACCTGTATCTCTATTTTTTTTTTTTTTTTCCGAACCTGCATCTCTTAGGTCTCTTGCATTGACAGGTGGATTCTTTACCGCTAGCGCCACCTGGGAAGCCCAAGTTACTACAAAGTCCCACTAATTTATAGATTTCTGTGCCTATTATGTGAATGGAATGGAAAACATTATTCACAGAGCCTTATCAAAAATGCATTTTAGTTAAACTACTTTCAGGTTTAGTGGTATAAGATTCAAATTTAAATCCTCTAGGTATTAGATCTACTGAGATACAGATAAAAATATTTGAAGATCTGTAACCATCTCTACCCATATGGTCATGTCATTCTATACCTGTTTAGCACCTAGAGTTCAGCGAATCCTTTCACTGAAAGTTTTTGAAGCTAAACTGAAACTGAAAGCACAACCCACAACCCATAAAGATGTTTTCTTTATAGAAAACCTCTATAAAGAAAAGAAAAAGTGATAGACTGGGTTTCATCAAAAGAAAAAACTTTTGCTCTACAAAAGACACTGCTATGACAATGACAAATGAGGCACAGACTGGGAGGAAACACATGCAAATCACGTATCTGCTGTAGGACTGGTATACAGGATATCTAAAGAACTCTCAAAACTCAATAATAAGGGGGCAATGATCCGATGAAAAATGGGTCAGCAACTTCCCTGGTAGTCCAGTGGTTAAGAAACCGCGATTCTAATGCAGGGGGTGCAGGGATCTCGCATGCCACAAACAAGACCTGGTGAAGCCAAATAAATAAATAAACATTAAAAAAAAAACCAAACTGTACACCAAAAGACAAAGTAGTCAACTAACTGTATGATAGCTTTAAAGAGAAAACATGGCCTTAGAAATATGACATTATTGGAAATATGTCTTTGAGAGGAAATCAACTTTGTTTCATGGGTAGGCCGTGGACCTAGAACAGTTTTTTGTTCTGTGCTGAAAAGAAAACAGAATTAAGATGTCAAAAGTCAGGAAAGTCTGTATCTCACTGTGAGTTCTGTCATAAACGATGGATTTCTCTTATATGCCCTCCTGCCATTCAGTGTGTAGAGATGGGACCCTTGCCCAGTGGTTTCCTCCATCCCTTCTCTTTCCCCTCCTGAAATGAAAATCCCTCTCTTGATTTCCATATATGGATGTCAGGATTCGTGAAACACAGGTAAGTCATCATGTTACAAAAGTTACAAATCAAGGCTGGAGGGGAGATGGTTCTCCAAGTGTCCTTCTGTTAAATCATTTCAGAGAGAAGTGAATGTCACCTGGTTCTTTCTTCCTTCTTTTACACATGCTCTAAAAACTCAATACAACTTCCCTTGATTTGGCATAAAATGTGCTGTCTCCATACTGTAGCTATTTAAAAACAAGCTTGAAATAACATTCTATTTAATTACTTTTTTATTGGAGTATAGTTGGTATCCAATGTTGCATTAGATTCTGCTGTATAGCAAAGTGCATCAGCTATATGTATACACATATCACCTCTTTTCTGGATTTCCTTCCCATTTAGGTCACCGCAGAGCCTGAGTAGAGTGCCCTGAGCTGTACAGTAGGTTCTTGACAGTTAATCTATTTTGAAACAATATTCTTAACTTAAACCACATCTTGAGGCTTTGTTTCCTCCACAGCTTCAGCTAAGGGAGTGGCTCCAGTAGGGATGGGGCATTTCCGAGACACCTAGAGAGGCGTCCTACACACAGCGGGGTTATCTCTTTATCACAGGGGAGGAGGGACGGTTAGGGAGATGTCAGGGAGATAGAATCAGATGAGTCTGAGGTCTCCTTTTTCTGAGTGGCTGGTGATGCTGTCTCTGGATTAGGTCACACAAGGGGTAAGTTAGGCAGAGAATTAGAAAAGAATTGAGAAGATACGTATCTCTATTTTACCAGCCTATTTATTTTTAAAAGTTTGCACAGCTGCTTTCTCTCAAAACTCTTGTGTTTGTTCAAGGATCTCAAGTCTGTTCCAGAGGCAATGTGATTTCTAATACAAAAAGAATGAATCCTCGCGGCAATGGATTTGAAGGGCATGAGAAGACATGACATTTAACAGAGAAAATTAAGTTGGACTTGAAATCATGGAAAATTAGGAGTGAAAAGTTCTTCTGTTGGTCCCTGAAATGCAGGAGGAGAGAGAACCCTTAGAAACTGTAGTTGGGTTCCCTATGGTTGTTGTAGTTGTTTAGTCACTAAGCTGTGCCCAACTCTTTGCCACCTCATGGATTGTAGCCCACCAGGCTCCTCTGTCCATGGGATTTCCCAGGCAAGAATACTGGAGTGAGTAGCCATTTTCTTCTCTAGGGGATCTTTCTGACCCAGGGATGGAACCCATGTCTCCTGCTTGGCAGGTGGGTTCTTTACCACTGGGTCACCAGGGAAGCCCAATGGTAGTGAAGCTTGTTTTTTTTTTTTAAATATTTATTTCTTGATTTATTCATTTATTGAAGCATAGTTGATTCACAATGTTGTGTTAGTTTCAACTGTACAGCAAACAATTCAGATATGTATATATATATTCAGATCCTTTTCCTATAGAGATTATTACAAAATACTGAGTAGAGTTCCTGGTGTTACATAGTAGGTCTATTTTGATCATCTACTTCATGTACACTAGTGTGTATGTTAATCCCCGTAGGGAAGCTTCTAAAGGAGGAAGTCACATCTCTTCATACATGGTGAATTTGGTGAAATCGGTCCTCCTGGTGGCAAACTGCCAGGAAGCCAGATCCTTCCTGCTCAAAGGATGTGGTTTCCTAAGGGGCATAAAAATAGTCCTCTCCCCATGAAAAGAATTAAGAATAGAATCCAAGGACCCTCCCACACATCAGAGCACAGCTGTTCAATGTGGCCAAGAGAAGTAGAACCTTAGCAGGTTTTAGTTCAGGCAACATTATGATTTCACAGGCTGTTGCCTGATTATCTAAGAATTAAAAGAAAATCCAAAAGCAGATATTTATAATCTGCTATGATCTTCCTTACAATCCCATAAGGGAATACCAATTATTAAATATAGTTAACAATTTAAAGTTAATTGGTATTCCTCAGATAGTTAAAATGACTTCTTGTCCCTGAAGTAAAATATCTGATAATCTGAACTTAATTATTTTTGCATTAAAAAATTATTTCATTGAAGTATAATTGATTTATAATATTGTATTAATTTCTGTTTCAAAGTGTTCCAGTTATATACATATATATATTATTTTTCATATTCTTTTCCATTATGGCTTACCCAGGATATTGAATATAATTCTCTGTGCTATATAGTAGGACCTTAATTGATTATACATTCTACATATACTAGTTTGCATCTGTTAATCAGAAACTCCCAAAACTTCCCTCCCCACTCTCTCTCCCCCTTGGCAACCACAAGGTCTGCTCTCTAAGTCTATGAGTCCACTTCATAGATAGGTTCATTTGTGTCATATTTTAGATTCCACATATAAGTGATATCATTTGGTATTTGTCTTTCTCCATATGACTTAGTTCACTTAGTCTGATATTCTCTAAGTCCATCTATGTTGCTGCAAATGCCATTATTTCATTCTCTTTTATGGCCAAGTGACTTAGCAGCAGCAGCAATATTCCTTTGTCTGTACATACCACATCTTCTTTATCCATTCATCTGTTGATGGACACTTAGGTTGTTTTCATGTCCTGGCTATTTTAGTGCTGTTATAAACACAGGAGTTCATGTATATTTTTGAATTATGGTTTTCTCTGGATATATGCCCAGGAGTGGGATTGCTGGGTTATAGTGCAACTCTATTTTTAGTTTCTTAAGGAACCTCCATACTCTTCTCCCTAGTGGCTGCACCAACTTACATTCCCATTGACAGTGTAGGAGGTTCCCTTTTCTCCACACCCCTCTCCAGCATTTGTTATTTGTATACTTTTTGATGAGGGCTATTCTGTCTGGTGTAAGGTGATAGCTCATTGTACTTTTGAAATGGCAACTCACTCCAGTGTTCTTGCCTGGAGAATCCCAGGAATGGCGGAGCCTGGTGGGCTGCCGTCTATGGGGTCGCACAGAGTCGGACACGACTGAAGCGACGTTAGCAGCAGCAGCAGCAATAATTCGTGATGAACCTAAAGTTAACTATTAACAATGTATTTTCTGAATCCCCTGAATTTCAAATAAGGATTTGAATGTATTTATTTTGTCATTGTAACCATTCCTTGCTGACAGTTATACTCAAATCTCAAAAACCTAAGTGTTAATCTTTCTTTATCATCAGAGGCAGTGTGATGTGCCAGCTAAGACAGCAGAGCTGGAGCTCATGCTGGAGCCCCAGTGTTTGCCAGCTGTGTGTCCTTAGGCAGTTTACTTACCCTCTCCTTGACTCATTTCCTCGAAAAATGTTGTTGTTCTTCAGTCACTAACACTTCAGCAAACCGATGGACTGCAGCTGCTAGACTCCTCTGTCCATGGGATTTCCCAGATAAGAATACTGGTGTGGGTTGCCATTTCCTTCTCCAGGGAATCTTCCCAACCCAAGGATCGAATCTGCGTCTTTCTACATTGGCAGGCGGGTTCTTTACCACTGAGCCACCTGGGAAGCCCCATCAATAAAATGGGGGTGTTGAAAAGAGTGCCTGCCTCATAGGGCTGCTGTGAGATTAAACAAGCCTAGAGTAGGACCTCGGTGAGTATGTATTAATACATATATAAGGTACTTAGTGTGATGAATGGTAAAGAGCACCATATGTGTTAACTGTAATTCTGTTGTTTCCTGATGTTCCTCGGGGTAATTTTCAGTGGTTATATTAGGAGAGTGTGACGTTTAGAAATATGCCGGAGTCCCATGATTCCCCAAAGCCTGAAAAAATCATACAACAACAATAACATTAATTTTTGGTTTTAATCTTTAGTTCATCTCAGTGTAATACACCTGTCCCTTTGTATTCACCAGAGTTGAAAACATGTCCATGAGGTTGGAGGAAATCAACGAAAGAGAAAACTTTATGAAAACTTCCCTACAGACTGTGGACCTTCGCCTCTCCCAACTGGAAGAACTATCCAACAGAATGGTGAACGCGCTGGAAAACCTGGCAGGAATCGACAAGTCTGACCTGATACAGACGCGGTCCCGGGCCTCCTCGGAATGTGATGCCACGTTCCTTTTCAGGCGGAGCAGCATCAGCAGCGCTGATGGCTACAGCCTGTACAGGTACCATTTCAACGGGGATGAGCTTTTGTATGAGGATACCTCCTTCTGCATGCCGCCAGGGGCAGCGTTCAGGAAAAAAGCTGGTTCCTTCCGTGGGAAGGAAGAAAAGGACCAAAGGACGTACCTGGCCCCAGAGCGCCAGGGCAGCCTTCGCCTGCCACCCAGTACCGGCGTGCCAGCATCCCCAGACCGAGGTCAACTTGCCTCCGACAATGGCAAGAGCACCTCGGAGCCAAAGTCAGGTCCAGATACTGGGATTTCCGCTGAAAGTGATGAAAGGCAGGTAGTCCCTAAAAAAGAAGAAATGACTTCCCCAAGTTTAAGTCAAACAGATGCTATACGTGGAGAAAACAAGTCGGATTTTCAAAATAAAACTCAGCTGACAGTGGAAACCACAAAGATAGAAGGCACCATTTCTTATCCCCTGGAAGAATCAAAGACAAGCCGCTATTACCCTGATGAGACGTTCAGCGCTTGTAAAACGCTAAAGTCCAGAAGCTTTGTGTATTCCCGGGGAAGAAAGGTCGTTGGTGGGGCTAACAGCTGGGGTGCAGCCGGGGACCCAACATGCCCCTCGAAAGTTCAGCAGTGGACCACGGAATGGAAGTATGAAGTTCAAAAGATTATGCGTTCTCGGAGCACGGAAATACCTTCCGTTGCCTCCGAAGCTGCACTGCAGGCTGAGCATTGTGGACATTTCACAGACAAGGAAGATGAAAACTGTGTTTTTAAAACAGCCCCTCAGATCTCTCGCTTGTCTGTTACTGACAGAACTGACAAGGTAAACTTACTGTCTGTGAAAACACACCAAACTTTGGGATTCCCATCTTCAAGGTCAAAAAGTTTACACGGCCGTCCTAGGAGTGTGAAAGCCCTCCAGGGCAACTTACACAGACCTGGACACGCCAGCAGTGTAAATAACTTAGTAGTTGTGTCTGGAATTACAATGGAAGACCCCAAGGTTCAGCAAGAGAAGACTTCCTCGGAAACAGAATGCTAGTGTGTTTTGTTTCTTTGGTTTTTACATCGGAACCGTGGATGTGTTCCATCTTGGTCATCTAAACATCATCAGTTTCTGAAAACATTTTCATTAGAGATCTTTGACCATTAATTTAATTTACATTTTGATTAATTTAAAATGTAAAGGCACTAAACTTTAAGTAATAGTCCGGTAGCATATGTTAGTAAACTTAGTTTTTTTTTTTAGTTGGAATAGGATCAAGAAAAGTGAAGACTCCAGTTGCTTAATCAATAGGCAAGAGCCTGTGATCTCTTTGGGGCTTCCCAGGTGGCTCAGAGGTTAAGAATCCACCTGCCACTGCAGGAGACCCAGGTTCAATAATGGGCTGGGAAGATGTCCTGGAGAAGGAGATGACAACCCACTCCTGTATTCCTGCCTGGGAAATCCCATGGACAGAGGAGCCTGGGGGCTGCAGTCCTTGGGGGTCACAAAAGAGTCCAACATGACATAGCGACTAAACAACAATTACAACAATCTCTGTTTCTGAGGGCAACCAAAAACAGCCAAAGACATGCTTTTGGGTGTCACCAATAGTTTACTTAAGGGAGTAAGCAGCTATGTGAGAAGGGGAAACGAAAGAAAAAGCAAACGAGAAAGGAGGGGTGGAAGAGAAAACAAACTAAGAAGTGCAAGAAGGGAGGACTGGAAAGGGTACTTAAGTATCATATCTTCTTTATGGGTTTTTGTTTGTTTTATGTTTTCATGTTTTAAAATTACACAATATGAAAAAAAGGCCACGATTATATCAAAGGTCACACTGTAATAGGGTAAGGTGACCAATAGTTTTGTTAATGTGTAAAGATAGTGTCCCATGTGAATCTTCTTGTTGTCACATAGTCCTGGATGCCAAATACAAATTAATTGTACTTCTGTATATTGCAATGGTCTGTGTAAAGCTTGGGCTAAAATCTAAAGGATCCATGTTCGAGGTGGGAGTTCTCAAGAGTGTCAAAGATGAGTCACGGCTAAAAACAAAAGGTGAGGCTCAATTTGGAATTTCAGACATAACATTGCCGTAAAGTGGCAAAGAGTTGGGGAGAGAGGTAAAGAGAGAGAGATACAGTGCCGTTGTGCCAAAGGTACTGATCAGAGACTCTGGAGGCTGAAGAGATTAATGCCCAGATCAGAATCCCTGAACTGGGCTGGATTTATCAGAAAGCACTGCTACACCATTGCGTGGATGATGGGACTTTGACATTTAATAAATGATAACATTTATTTAATAAAGAAAACAATTGCTTATCTATTGCTACACTGAGACTGTTCAATCAATCCTGCTCCCTGTGTTATTTGACCCAAGGATAAACCCATTCTATTTGGCCTCATTCCTAATTCTTTGCTTTGGATGCCCAGAAAACTTTCAGCCCTTTCAGTTCAGTCAGTTCAGTCTCCAGTGTTGGAGTTTCAGCTTCAGCATCAGTCCTTCAAATGAATATTCAGGATGCATTTCCTTTAGTATGGACTGGTTGGATCTCCTTGCAGTCCAAGGGACTCTTAAGAGTCGTCTCCAACACCATAGTTCAAAAGCATCAATTCTTCAGCCCTTTGCCACACCCTAAAAAAAAAGTGTTTCTCAGCATAAGCTGGAGAACCTCTGACAGCCCTAGAGAACAGGTTTGAAGAAGGCAAAGTTTCTCTTCAGAATTCTCCACCTGTCCACTCATTACACAGCCCCCCATTCTAGGTCCCTCCCACCTTGCCTCGGGTGTGGGGCCTGAATCTATCCCCAGGAGTCTCACTGAGTTTCCTGTTGACATACTGGAATGGGTAGCTATTCCCTTCTCTAGGGATCTTCCTGACCCAGGGATTGAACCCAGGTCTCCTATATTACAGGTGGATTCTTTACCATCTGAGCCACCTGGGAAGCAATATTTCTAATTCTGGTTTACCTAATTTATTCATGTTTCCTGTCATTTTCTTTGTGTCTTTTAGCTCCATGAAATGCTGGGCGTTGTTTTGATCTGTATGGAGGGTGTGTCTTCCTCATGTGCTTTTACTGTCTGTAGGAATGCTATTCTGATCTTTTTTATTGTAATACTTGTCTATGGGATTTGACTTCCAGGCTTTCCCTTGATTATTGTTATGTGAAATAGGTTTTCTCAAACTTTTTGAAGACGGCAGTTCTCAGGATAGCTTTTCTAGCTTCACAAGAAAACCTTCTTTATTTTTACAGTCTGGCATTAAAATTTTGTAAAAGCCAGGGGACTTCCCTCGGGGTCCAGTGGTTAAGAGTTCATTGCTTCCATTGCATAGGGCACAGGTTCAGTCCCTGGTCAGGGAACTAAGATTCCCACATGCCCTGCAAACAACAAAAGAAATTGTACAGTCAGCTTATTTTCAGAGATTCCTGGTCCTCCATCTTTATTTGGACCTTCCCTTTCCTTTGTCTTGACTTGGCTCATTTTGTTTCCATGCCCAGCAGTCTGTCCTTGGTGTGGCTCCTTTGCTTTAAAGGAAGTCCAGGTAGGTCAGTTTCAAGAGTTCCTCTAGCAGTTTCAAAAGTTCCACCCCTCAGACCTCACCAGGAGCCCCTGCGGTCCCAAACACCATTCTCTACTTGCTCTTCTCCACTTGATTGACCGGGCCAGTAAATACCTTCTGGCTATTTGGGAATTCTCCAGATGCCTCATTGATTCCCTTTGCTGATATCACAAAAATCTTCTAAGTGCTGTGGTTTGCTCCTACTTACCTATATTTTGGAAATCTTGGGGAAACCAGTTCACTTAGATTTGTGGTGAATGTTGTCCATGGGGCTTCATTTTTGCACTATAGTTCCTTTGTCTATTTTCCTGGGGAAACTGAAAAATTATGCTGCTGTTGTCATCGTCTCAGAATTCCCCCTCAGGAAAAAGATGTTTTAAATGACTTAATAGTTATCTTCAAAGGCCATATACTCAGGTAATGGCATAGTTTTGTAGACATTGTTGTTGTTTAGTTGCTCAGTCGTGTTCCGACTCTTTGCGACCCCATGGACTATAGCCCACCAGGCTCCTTTGCCCATGGATTTTCCCAGGCAAGAATACTGGGGTGTGTTGCCATTTCCTTGTACATAACCACCATACACTACCTCTCCCCCACTGCTTCCACCATCACTTTCTGTTATCTGGACTCTTCTAACAGTTCCTAACTAGCATTGTTAATGAAAGTGGGGTCTGGCTGTTGGCTGCTCTAAAGTCAGTAAAGGAGCAAGATTGGTGGGAAGTTTGCTTTATTTCAGAAGCTGGCAACGTTGCAGGGGGTCGGGGGAGAGGAGACTCCTGTTCAAAGGCTGACTCCCACCACTATCAGTGGGCAAGGGCTTTTCTAGGCAGAAGGAGGGGGCTTCATGCAGAAATAGCACAGGCAGCTCTGACAGTCATCTTGAAATTGGTCATCAGTGGTCTGACCAGTGTTATCTTGATCATTTTGAGTACAATTAATCTTCAGTCCTGGAGCTGGTGTGTTCCCATTTCTTTGAGGACAGTTCTCAGAATTGTGGCAGCTAAGGTCATGAACACAGTCTGGTTGTCACGTATTGATAGTTAACCTCTTCCGCCTGGTGGGGGTTTCAGTACCTGTAAGACAGTTCATGCGTTTGAGCAAGCTCCAGGAGTTAGTGATGGACAGGGAGGCCTGGCATGCTGCAGTCCATGGGGTTGCAAAGAGTCGGATACTACTGAGTGACTGAACTGACTGACTGAAGATAGTTCACAGGATATGGCTCAGAGTATTATCTATAGCCCCTGAGGAGGAACTAAAGGTCCTTGACTGTGCTTAATGACTAAACTTATTATTTTGTCCTGTTTGTCTGTTTTCCTTTGCTTCTACATTTTCTCACTTCTCTGATTAAATATATTCTTTGACTGAAGTTTTTCTACAGGCAAGAGGCAGGTTTAGGGCATGGGAGGTGGGGGCAGAAGGAATGTAGGGTCCTGTTCTATTCCGTCTCACAGCTTCTACCATTATGTACCTCTACAGTGGGGGGGGGGGTGTGTGTGTGATTATTTTAAAATGTCAGATCAAATCATTCTCAACTCAAAGCATTGCAAAAGCACCTAAACTTTCAGAACCTATGTGATCTGGCTGGTTGCTTTTCTCTGACCTCTTCTCCCACTGGATTAGGCTGCTCCGAACACACCGGCAGAATCTCAACCCAGGGCATTTGTATGACTCTCTCCTCTTCCTCCTAATTTCCACCTGGCTTGCTTCTTCACTCCCTTCAGTTTCTGTCTGCTCCAATGTCATCTGATCAGAAAGGCCTTCCCTGATCACACTGCATCTCCCATTGAAAAAAAAGCCCTCATCCTCTTCCCATATTTTTCAGTTCATGGCACTTGTTATACATTAATTTTGTATATCTTTCCACCTGTAATGAAAGTGCCAGGAAAGTAGAAACTGTCTTCTTAATGACCCAAGTAGTTTTTAACACAGAGTTAGCAATCAATAGGGCTTCCCTGGTAGCTCAGATGGTAGAGAATCTGCCAGCCAATGCAGGAGACCCAGGTTTGATCCCTGGGTCGGGAAGATACCCTGGAGAAGGGAATGGCATCCCACTTGCCTGGGAAATCCCACAGACAGAGAAGTCTGGCAGGCTACAGTCCATGGGGTCAAAAAAAGTCAGACATGACTGACTAAAGCACACACACCCGTAGCAATCAATACAAATTTGGTAACTGACTGAATGAATATATAAATTACCTAGCACATAATAGGTATTCACAAAGTGTTAGTGCTTTTTGTTCCCCTCTTCACAGGGAGAAGGAAATGGTCTGTAGGAATACCACTGTCCCCCACCATTTCTGTTCAGTCACTCAGTCATGTTCAACTCTTTGCGACCCCATAGACTGCAGCATGCCAGGCTTCCCTGTCTTTCACTATCTTCTGGAATTTGTTCAAATTCAAGTCCACTGAGTCAAATGATGCCATCCAACCTTCTTATCCACTGTCACCCTCTTTTCCTGCCCTCTATCCTCCTATCCCACACAATAGAAGAACCAATACAAGAAACAGAGTCAGAAAAACAGGAGGACAAAAGAGTGACATTAGGGACAAAGAAGGAGATAGGCAGCTATTTCAAAGGTACAGAGTATCAAGGAGACCAAGACTAGTGCTTGGAATTGCACTGATTCTCCCAAAATTCAGACGCTAAAGCTGAAATTCAATGAGTGTATTTGGATAGGAGATACCTCTTTGCGAGGTAATTTATGTTAAATGAGTTCATAAAGGCTGGGATCCTAATCCAACAGGATTAATAAATGCCCCTGTAAGATGAGGCACCAGGAACAAAATTAGGTCATTTGCAGATGTGGCTGGACCTAGGGTCTGTTTTAGAGTGAAGTAAGTCAGAAAAACAAACATTGTATGTTAATGCATATATGTGGAATCTAGAAAGATGGTACAGATGAACCCATTGTGGGGCAGGAATAAAGACGCAGACATAGAAAATGGACATGTGGACACAAGGGAGGGGTGGGATGCATTGGGAGAGTAGCACTGACACATATATACTACAACGTGTAAAGCAGATAGCTAGTGGGAAGCTGGTGTATAGCACAGGGAGCTCAGCTCAGTGCTCTGTGATGACTTAGGATGGGGAAGGTGGGAGGGAAGCCCACCTCAACAGGGAGGGGATATATGTAAACACATGGCTGATTTGATTCATGTGCAGCAGAAACTAACACATTGTAAAGCAACTGTACCCCCCAATAAAAATTAACTTGAAAAAAGAAGAGGCACCAAAGTGAGTTCTGACACCCTGCACCCACCCACCATCCACCTCCCACCGCTCAACTCTCTCCACTGTCTGCAAGCCCAGAGTGCTCTCACCAGAATTCCATCTTTCCTACTTGATCTTGGGCTTCCCAGCCTCCAGAACTGTAAGAAATAAACTGCTGTTTAAGCTGCCCAGTCGGTGATGTTTCCTTAGGGCAACCCAAGCAACACTAACACAATTAGATATCTGAAAAGGTCCTAACATTTAGGGTAGGTCAAGACAAATCTGGAAATCAATTTTTTGGTTTTTTAATTGTATGGTACTTAATAGAGTTGTAGATCCTAAAACTTGTATGGCAAAGCCCAAGTCACAGTAAGCCATTTCAGCATAAAGAAAGATCCATACATTCCTTGCAGAGCATGTGTGGGAAAAAAATCCATTTTGTCCAGTTTTATTAAAGTATAATTGACATATATCACTGCACAAGTTTAAGGTGTACAGTCTAATGATTTGACTCGCGTATACTGTAGAATGATTACTGCAGTGAATTTAATTGGCATTCATCATCTTATATAAATACAGTAAAGGGAGAGAGAAAAACTTTTTTTTCCCCTTGTGATGAGAACTCTTAGGATTTATTCTCGTAACTTTCCCATATAACATATAGCAATATTATATTATTTCTCTAGTACTTACTTATCTTATAACTGGCAGTTTGTAGCTTTTAACCACCTCTCTCCTCTCCTCCCACCCCCTTCCTATGGGAACCACAAATATGATCTCTTTTTTCTTAGTTTTTTTTTTTTTTATTAATGCAGATGAATCACAGACAATTCATAAAAAGGTGTTAAATGTATGTGTACAGCAGTATCTGTAATACCTATAACTCAATGGACTTGATATTTTAAAGTACAGTTATAGTACCCGAGCAAAATGGAATCATATGTCACTGAAACAAGTTAACCAGAAAGATCACTGGGGTTCTGGAGCCAAGATAAATTTTTTTTAAAGGTAAATTTTGAAGTCTTCTTTAAGTTTTGTTGTTTAGTCGATAAGTCTGTCCAGTTCTTTTCGACTCCATGGACTGTGGCCCACCAGGCTCCTCTCTCCATGGGATTTCTCAGGTAAGAATATTAGAGTAGGTAGCATGTTCTTCTCCAGGGGATCTTCCCGACCCAGGGATTGAACCCACATCTCCTGCATCACAGATGGATTCTTTACTACTGACCCACCAGGTTGTTGTTCAGTTGCTAAGTCGTGCCCAACTCTGCCATACCAGGCTTCCCTGTCCTGCACTATCTCCCTGAGTTTGCTCAAACTAATGTCCATGAAATTGGTGATGCCATCCAGCCATCACATCCTGTCACCACCTTCTCTTGCCCTCAATCTTCCAGCATCAGGGTCTTTTCCAATGAGTTGTCTTTTCCCATCAGGGAGCCAAAGTATTAGAACTTCAGCTTCAGCATCAGTCCCTCCAGTGAATATTCTGGGTTGATTTCCTTTAGGATTGACTGATTTGCTGTTCAAGTGACTCTCCAGAGTCTTCTCCTGCACCAACACTTGAAAGCATCAATTCTTCACGCTCAGCCTTTTTTATGGTCCAACTCTCACATCCAGTACATGACTATTATTGTAAAAACCATAGCTTTTACTATCAGACATTTGAACCACAAGGGAAGCCCCTTAAATTTTTTAGTGTTTCCATTAGGAACACTTGTCAGAATGATTGTGACTCAGATGGTCGCATTGGAGCTTCCCTATGGCATTAATTATAAAATGCTAGATTAGGGATTTATTCTTCAAAACATAAGAAAAACCTAGTTTCAATTAATAATTTACCAAAATGTAACATCAGCAGTCCCCTTCCACCCAAGTCGGCTCCAGTTCGGAAACATGCTAGAGTTCAGAAATGCTCTGGGCTTCATAAGCTAAAGGTAGCTGGTTCTTTGCAGTTATTGGGTCCATAGCCTATTTGGTCCAAACAGTTAAGGTCTACCTCTCGCTGGGCTTTTTGATCATTTATCTGCTCACTGGTATTTTTACACGTTAGGATAGCCAAGAAAAGAAAGGAAGGTAACTTGCTTAATATCTTTGTCCACACTGGAGTTTAATAAAGAGGGTAGAAGTTAAAGTAAACGGAGGCGTTCAGGTTGCCTGTCAACGTCCTCTGTCAACAGCCTCAGCATCCCACGCAATTCAGCAGGACACCCCAGTCTCAAGGATCCATGCACGGACAGACACACCGGGTGATGGGAGATGATCTCCCCCACTGTGCACCTTGAAGGCACCGCGCTGACGGTCTGATCCCGGTCACTGCCTGCTGCCCCAGGCCGCCTCCCCGGTGCCCGCCCGATCCTCACAGGCTGGCCGCAGACGGCGTGACCGGTCGGTCTCGGGCTACAGGGTCCCCTTTCCCCGCTCTGGGCTCCTCCTGACTACGGAAAACACCGATCGCGAGAGCTGGGGAAGTAGCGAGCGGCGTCCAGGGACCTGTCGTGACCCCCGCCGGCCTCCGTACGTCCCCGTGACCCCCACGGATGGCCTTCGTGACACACGCCGGCCGCCGTACGTCCCCGCGAGGCGCCGTGACCCTCGCGGGTCGCCCCCGTGACCCCAGCCGGCCGCCGTACGTCCCCCTGGCCGCCGTGGACCCTGCCGGCCGCCGTAGGAGCGCCCCCAGCCCCGCCCGGGCCGCGCTCTCAAGATGGCTCCCGGGCCTCACTTCCCCCCGGCGCACTCGCTGAGGGCAGGGCAGCGGCGCTCTGCACAGGCCTCGCGTTCAGGCGCCCGCGCAGCCTAGAGGCCAGGAGCGGCCGACCGCCGGCCCTGCGCGAGCAGTCTCGCGGGGCGGGGCGGGGCGGGGCGCCGGGCCCCTTCCGGGGATGGGCCCGGGCTCCTCCCCGCTCGGGCGGGCGCTCGGCCGTGTCCCCGCCCGTCAGCCCGCCCGGCCCGGCTGGCTGCAGACCGAGCCCGGGCAGTCGCACCGGGAGCTCTCAGCCCGCGGGCGTCGGGAGGCGGGTCCCGGGCCGCGACCGGGCCGTGCCGAGCGGGCGGCCGCATCATGTTCTCGCTTAAGCCGCCCAGACCCACCTTCAGGTCCTACCTTCTGCCGCCGCCCCAGGTAAACAGCCGTCTCCCCGCTACGCCCTCTCATCGCGCTTCCGGGGAGCCGCGCGCGGGCCGGCCCGGGAGGCTGTCCCGGACTCCGGACCCCGGCCCCGGATTCCGTTGAGGGGAAGCCACCTTCCAGCGAGCCCAGCCGGCTCGGTGGAAACTTGCAAAACTCCGCCGCAGCCGTTGTCGGCTCGGAGACGGAACCCCAGGGAGCGATCGGACCTGGATTTACTTAGCCCTTTGCCCGGCGGCTGTCCATGCTGTGACTGCCGGCGGGATTGCATCGCCTGCGGGCTTCTAGAGGAAGGGGTCACCTACCTGTGTAAATGTGAACACCTGGAGGCGCCTCAGGCGGTTGTGCAATAGTGTTTTTATGGTCCGACTCCCAATACCTTCCCGAACAGATCTTTACAGGGGTTTAGTAAAAATGTGAAAGAATTTAAGTGGGGGGATACGTGCCTGTCGCGTGTGTCATCACTTAGAAAAAAAATTTGCCTTCTCTCACGGAGTGAGGGGGGGATTTTGATTTTGATTTGTTTTGCTAATGTGTTTCAGACTGACGATAAGATTAATTCGGAACCAAAGATTAAAAAACTGGAGCCCGTTCTTTTGCCAGGTAAGCATGAGAGTTCTGGCAGATACTTTGACAGATACTGGCCTAAGATTATTTTACCAACTAGTATCATGTGGTTAACTTTACTCATTTACTTTAAACTTTAGTGAGTTAAACATCTAACAACTGTGGAGGGGGGAAAAGTTGGTTAGAACTAAAGGACAGCAACAAAAAGTAATGATTAATTGATGTTTGTCCTTGAAAATTGAAGCATCATAGAAAACTGTCAAGAATGTCATTACGTCATTTTCTTTTTGTCTCCTGAAATGTTCTTTTTTTAAGCAGTCATGAATTGCTTAGGTAGTGAGAGGACACTGCTCTTCATGCCCATCTGCAACTTCATGCATTTGTGGTTAATAGTCAGATCATCATTTCAATAGTATGAAAAGCAACTTTTATTATGTCTCAGTCTCTGTACTAATAACAAAGCTTAGTGCACTTTGAATCACTTGGCAGTTGTTTTTTTGAAGGTATCAGCTGGCTGTGTTTGCAAATCTCCTTGTTTGAATTTAGAATGGAGTTTCCCAACAGAGACACTCCAGACATTTTGGGCCTGGTCATTGTTTAACGGTTGTCTTGTGCATTGCGGGCTATTCAGCATCATTCCTGGCCTTTACCCCCAGATGCTAGGAGCACCCCCTCCTCTACCTTTTGTGAGAACCAGAATGTCTTACTAAACTGTTTTGTCAGCGGAGCTCTAAGCACAAAACTTTCTCCCTGTGGAGAAGCACTGGTTTAGAACAAAATTAACCTTAAATGACCTTAGAGGTATCAGTAAGAATTGATGGTAAATTGTTACACACTTTAGTTTTAACGCATATAAGATATTTATTTGACTGGTAATTTGAATTGTATAGTAATCATATGACAGTTAGGAAAAATCAGTAGTTTAACTCGATTATTGGGGAAAGTAACCAGGAGAGCCCATTTTAAATCTGAAATGCTATCAAATACCAGTCTGTGTGGCTACTATCGACATTTTAAAATCTCAGTCATTACTTAATGCTAAATCTGGTAAAATGACTAAAGCTCTATAAGTAGTAACTGAACAAATATGGAAACTTTAAATTTTGTGCTGTAAAATTTTAAATGTTAAGTAGGAACAAACAAATTTAAAACATCAACCTTTGGTTCCATGTTACAGATGTTAACTTTTAAAATTGTTTCAAACTTAATTATGGAAGTTAGTTATAAATATTTTCTCTTTATTTTGTTAATGCTTTTTAGCCAAACTGCATGTACTAAGTAATCCTTTGCACTTGTCCCCAGAGTGAAGAATAGAATTAATAAATAAACTTTGCTCCTTGTGCGTGATCTGTTTTGGCCTTAGTCACTCTGGTCTTTTAAATGTCCCTGCGGCAAGCAGTGCTCATCCTGAATGAGAGCCTGTGAACTACTGAACTTTGGCTCCTTTTGCTCTGACTGAGCAGGCCCTGTTCTTTGATTCCCTGCTTCCAATACTTGATTTGATTTGACACTAATAAACCACATGGTCTTAGCTACAAATGATAGAGCTTGATTTTCATTAACTTCTGTGTTTAAGATATGCTTGTGAAAGTGTTGATACATATCAGTAAGCTCTAAGAACTTTGTGCGCTTAGTCACTCAGTCGTGTGCAACTCTTTGTGACCCCATGGACTGTAGCCTGCCAGGCTCCTGTCTCCATGGGCATTTTCCAGGCAAGAATATTGGAGTGGGTTGCCATGCCCTCCTCCAGGAAATCTTCCCAACCCAGGCATCAAAGCCAGGTCTCCCACATTGCAGGCAGATTCCCTGAGCCACCAGGGAAGCCCAAGAATCCTGGAGTGGGTAGGCTATCCCTTCTCCAGGGGAACTTCCCAACCCAGGAATCGAACTGGGGTCTCCTGCATTGCAGGAGGATTTTTTCCCAGCTGAGTTCAACTAAAAACTGGTTCAGTTGCTAAGTCTTGTCCAACTCTTTACGACCCTATGGACTACAGCACACTAGGCTTCCCTGTCCATCACCAACTCCTGGAGCTTGCTCAGACTTATGTCCATTGAGTTGGTGATGCCATCCAACCATCTCATCCTCTGTTGTCCCCTTCTTCTCCTGCCCTAAGTCTTTCCCAGAATCAGGGTCTTTTCCAGTGAGTTGGCTGTTCGCATCAGGTGGCCATAGTATTGGAGCTTCAGCCAGCATTAGTCCTTCCAGTGAATATTCAGGGTTGATTTCCTTTAGGATTGATTGGTTTAATCTCCTTATAGTCCAAGAGACTTACCTTTCTGTTAAAAAGTCAGAGTTTTCTGGGGAAGATGGAAACCTATTTCCTAACTGTCAGTGGTTTACTTGTCTTAGAGATTGCAGCTCAATCTGGATCCTCTTAGCCATGGTAGCGTTTTTTTCTTTGGCTCTGTGTGTGCACACATGATGGCTTGACACCCAGCATTCTGTCTGCACCTAACCTGTTCCTCACAGAACGCTTAGTCCTAAATTAGCCTGTCTTTTGCCCTCCTTCCCCCTCCTGTTCATACCTTCTCCTGGCCTTCTCACACCTTTCCCATTCTTCCTCACTAGCCACCCCACCCTGCTTCACCGCTCAGGTTGCATCTCTGACTCCCGCTAGAACCTCTGCTGCTCTGTTTCTGGCCTGCAGCCACCTGCCCTCCACCTGTGGATCCTGGGAGACACATGGAGAGTAACTGCAGCATTGGTTATCTTAAGACCTGGGCTAGCTTAGGGCTTTTACTAAGAGAGCTTAATAATACAGTTCTAGCCTTCTTTATAGTTTAAAAAGAGGAAACTTGACCAAGTCACCTGTGGCTTTGCATAGGCACACGAAACAAGGAAGTAATTGTTCAGAGATGTAGTATTGGACGTTACGCTTTGGCATGGTGCCTTGGGTTCAAGGATATCCTACTTCAGCTGCCCAAAGTTTGAACTTTTAATTCAATAAGCAGATGAAAATTGGAACACACAATCAATTGTTTATTTGTGTGTAGTTACCATGTGTTCTGTTGAACTTAATGAGGCTATATTAAAATGAACTTCAGCTTTTATTAAGCATAGAAACAGAAGAAACTGACTAGAAATTTAATTTAGATGGTGGTTTATGTCAGTAATTCCCAGCTTGCCCAGTTTATGAAACTCGTTGAGGTGAAGGTTGTACCTAATTCAGCTTTGTGGCCCCGATGTCCAGATTCATCATTACCTAAATCTCATCCTTAATGCGGAGAAGACACTGGCAACACACTCCAGTGTTCTTGCCTGGAGAATCCCAGAGACGGGGAGCCTGGTGGGCTGCCGTCTATGGGGTTGCACAGAGTCGGACATGACTAAAGTGACTTAGCAACAGCAGCAGCATCCTTAATGACTGTGTTGTGTGTTGGTGATGCCAACACACAAATCATCCCAATCTTTTGAAAACAGGGAGAGTATGAATTTTAAACTGCATGTGTGCTTGTGTGTGTGTGTTCCAGCATATATAAGATTGTGTCTGTTTGGTAGCTGCTGGGCTGGCGGATGCCCTCTCTGAGCTCCTCCTGGGAGCCAGGCACCCAGGCTGCAATGGGGGGAGGAGTGGGCATGAATTGCAGCAGGGCCGGGGCAAGTTCACACAGCCTGTGGACAAGGCCGAAGGTGACCTGGGCCAGTGGGGCCCAGATTCTCATCAGGGCCTGACTGGCATCACATCGGGATGGAGTTTTTATCCACCCTTGGTCAAACTGAGATAATGAGGGAAAATGGGGCTTTTTTCCATAAAGCTAAATTGATGTGATTAAAAGGATTGTCCTTTATTCTAAGATTATGTCTTTCCAGCTTCTTTGGTGTAGATATGTTCTTCTGTTAGCAGCTGTGACTTTAATTTTTTTGAGTTTTTAGGTTAGCTCTTGTGTCACTTCCCCAAATTATTTTTGTAGTGTACCTGCTTTGTGGAATCTGAACTGGAGATCGTTCTGTAAAATTATTGTTATGTTAAAGGTACAGTTTAATGAGCACTCACACAAAGAACATCTCTTACTTTGTCTGCCTGGAGTCTTTCCACCATCTTCTGAAAAACGTACCTCTTCTCTTTTGACAAATTCTCCTTCCACATCTCCACCCAGCCCGGCGTTCTTGTGTGGCCAGTGAGGGTGATACCCCAACCCTAGACTGGCTGGCAGGCACACAGGTTTGCCTCTGGGTATCTTCAGATGGGCACTTAGGGAAGAGCTCCCTTTTGGTCGTGCTGCCTGTAGCTGAGGCTGCAGAGGACCTGCGCGAAAGAGTGATGTCACATTGAGAACTGCAGAGGCAGAGCCCCAAGGAGGGGGAGGGGGCAGTCTGGTGGTTCCCTTCTCCTTGAAGTCCAGCCGACACCAGAGACAGAATTCTTCTTCTTGCCAAGCCAGTTCCAGGCGTGTTTCTGACAGTTTCGATTAAGATCCTTAACTGATACATGATGTAGCCTGCAGGTAGCTCCTCAGAGCCTGTGTGGCCGAGCTGAGCTGAGGCTGGTGAAGCACCGTCGGTCTCATCGTGGGGGGTGATTGAAAGGAGTGGGGCCTTTCAGAGGAGGTGAGTTCTCCCTCCTCTGTGTCTGGGACGTGGTCTTTCCAAGGATCTGCAGACTGGGAATGAGGACAGCCTGAAGTGTGTGGCCCCCAGCAGGGAGTGGACTGTGGCGCTGGTGCTGCATGTGTGCTCCCTACTGCCTGGCAGAGGAGGACCAAGCAGAGAGGGGGTCCTGCCCTGAGCCTTGGTCCCACTGAGGAGGGGCTTCAGTGGAGGGAGTGGAGGTGGTGGGGGCTCAGAGGAAGGGCACCTGAACTGGACTGGGGAGGCCTGGGCTTGGGAGAGCACGTGCTCGGGGATCAGCTCCACTACCCCTTCTGTCTGCAGTGCCAGCAGCACTTCCACTAGATTAACCAGTAGAGCGATAATGAATGCGTGGATTGTCAGAGTCCTTTATAATCAGATCAGAAAAGGGTACGACCTTGGGCCATCCGGAAATGAAAATAGCCATTGTTGGACAGCTATCTGGTTTACTTGCATTTTTTTTTTTAACGTATTCACTGCTTGGACCGTTCATGTATTGCTGTTCTTTGCCTCACCATAGGTCTTATTTCCTCTATCGAATTGTAAATCCCTTAAAGCAAAGTCTGTTTCAGGTGTCGTTTGTTTTGTTTTGTTGTATCTAGGATTTAGAGGTCACTGTAGACTGAATTTCATAGTATTTTAATTTTTAGATACCCTGCTTTTGAGAGACAAAGGCTTTTAATTGTTCCTTGGAACCGTGAGCAGTGTAATGAGCTGCGGTGTCTCCAGCTAGGTCTGTTCCTCACTGGGACAGCCTCCTGAGGATTTGGAGCCGGCCACTCCTCGGCTCCTGCTGCAGGACCTCAGGCCACCTTGGCGCTCCTGACCCTGCGGCTCCCACTCAGAAACTCTTCATGAACCTCCACTCCTGCTCAAGCAGGAGACCATCCCAGGTCTTTAATCTCTGTAATTTGCTGACCTCTGCTCTGCTTCCCAATGTTGATACCTGTCTTTCTCCAACCCAGATGACTTATTCCTTATCCAGGCCTTGGTTACTGGGATCACGTGTTCTCTCTGTCTTGACTGTCATCTGCCATCAAGATTTGCCTCTTCCTAAGGCCTGCCCTGCTGCCCTTCTCCAACCCCTATCATGGGCAGCATTTGCTGGGCCTGGCGCTTCATTCCGTGCTTGTTTGTGTCGTGTGTGACCCTGTGAGAACCAGGGGCAGCCTCAGATGGCTGGTGCAGAGTTTCAGCTTTCCTTTGTAACTGGTAGGCCACTTTAATTCCAGGACCTGAATTTCTCTGCATCCCAGGACCCTCAGGTCCTGGCTTTAGTGTTGAAAGTCCCACACCCGGGGATCCTCAGCCCCAGGCCATCTGGAACAGTCACTCACCAGATGTAAGGCCACGACTGAGCTATGCTTTGGGCCTCTGCACATTCCATAGGTTAATTAGCTTCTGTGTATAGTGAGGCTTTGTCTTAAGCTATTTTTCAAACTAAAATTTATGGGAAAGTTATTTTAATTCATCAGATATGTACTGACTTTCTAAATGTGTAAGATATTATGAAAGATAATGTGACAGGATTTTTTGGTTCTCAGGGAGTTAAAAACTTGCCTAGCTGTACCATTTAGAGACTTATTAATTTTAATTATATTTCCTTATTTATCTTTACAGATGAAATGGTCTTGAGAAAACAAACTTTGACGATTTCTTGATCCCTTACCAGGTTGCAGTAGAATGTCTTGGCCTGTCATCTTCTAGTTCGGATTTTTCTCTGGTGCTTTTCGCATACCCTACACTGAAGCTCATTTCCTACTTTTTCTTTCCTGCGGCCCCTGTAGCTTCCTGCCCATGGTGTGCTGGCAAGTGCCTGAGGCTGAGGATCCTCCCACATGGCTGGCAGCACTTCGGCCTCCCTCCTCAGGGGAAGCCCAGGAGGACAGTCTCTGGGAAACCATCGAGGTTCTCAGGAGCTTTGAAGCTTTTGTGCTGAGTTTCCTCTTCAAGGTCACTAATTTAAAATGTAGCGAGAACAGTCTGATGGCTCTTGTGTGTCTGTATCTGTCCCCTCTGGGAAGAGGACTTTGTGTCCTCTATTTCTCTCCCGTCTGTGAGCTGGTTTCCTGGCCTACAGCTGCAGGACGTGGCTGGCAGCCGCTGAGGATAGCTCCTACCCAGGGTCCCCGCTTGTTTATAAAGTGTGAGCAGAAGACTGTTTTGCGAGCAGAGAGCCGGCTGTGTAATCCTTGTACTATAAAGCCTGGGTCTATAGTGTCATCAGCTTAACCTCCAGCCAGGTTAACTTGGCGCTTATTTAATGACGTGCTCACAAGAAGAAGCCCCTGCTCTGCATCTCCCCGTGAAAGTGCCCTCTTGTTCTTCTACCTCCATCCCGCCTTCCTGCCTTTTCTGCCAGGGGCTCATTTCCACTCCACGCTTGAAAAGTTGTGCAACAGTTTTCCTTGAAAGACCACAGCCCAGCGGATCTCTCTCTTACTTTGTTGTTTTATTTTTGGTTTGTATTGTTTGTTTCTTGTCCACTTTCTTTTCTTTGGTAATTTTATTTTAAAGTAAACGTTGTTGTAAAAGAGTACAGATAGTTAACACATAGTCTTCACCCAGCATCCCCTAATGTTACTATCTTATAACCTCAATAAATTTAGCTGAACTAATAAATTAATTAGTCAGCCAGGTGGCTCAGTGGTAAAGAATCTGCCTACAATGTGAGAGACGAAGGTTTGTTCCCTGGGTCAGGAAGATCCCTTGGAGAAGGAAATGGCAACCCACTCCAGTATTCTGCCCTGGGAAATCCCATGGACAGAGGAGCCTTGCAGGCTGCAGTCCATGGGATCGCAAAGAGCTAGACATGACTTAGCAACTAAACAACAAGAAATTAACAGCACTATTAACTAAGCTGCAAGTTTTATTCACATTTCCCTAGTTTTTTTTTTTTTTTTTTACTAATGGCTGTTACCTGTTTTAGAGGTCCCGTCAGGACACCATAGTGCACTCAGCTATCCTCTCTCCCTAGCTTCAGTCTGTGACCATTTCTCCATCTTTACTGATGGATCATGAATTCTTTCATCTTGGCTCCTGTATCCTTTTGAAATATCCTTTCTCTCCTTTTTCCTCTCCCTCTCTCTCCCCCTCTTTCTCTCCCTCCCTCTGTTCCCTGCCCTTCCCCCAACCCCAACTGTGGCAGACACATCCAAGGGAAGTCGTGGATCTTCAGCACTGCTGAGTGGGCTTCCTGAACCCCCTGAGGTCACTGCATCATTGCAGGTTGAAAGTGCCTGTTTTCTGACAGGACGTGCCCAAGTGCTTTTTCCAAGCCTCATTTCACTAATGTTAAGAGTTGTCACTTAAGTGACTATATCTAGCACAGAGCTGGGCAAGCATCTTCTGTGAAGCCCCAGTCAGTGTTTGAGACTTTGCAAGCCCTGAGGTCTGAGACTTTGCAAGCCATGAGATCTCTGGTTGCAAGTACTTAGCTCTGCCTTTGTCCTGTGGAAGCAGTCCTGACAGTACACACATGAATGAACATGGCTACATTTCAATAAACCTTTATTTACAAAAATCGGGGGCTGCCATCTGGGTTGGCCCACCTCGAACCCATTAAATGCCTTCTGCTCCTTTTCATGTTTGTCTCATTTTTGCTGCCTTGGTGGACTGCATCTATTGTATTTTTGCCTATGGAGGAGAGTGCAGCTGGTGGGGAAGGGCTGCCCAAGTACAGATGTCATCAGCATGGTTGGCTACTGTGGTCGTGTGTCCTGTCCCACGGGCCCACCATCCCTTCCTTTCCATCATCATCCCTGCTCCCCTTCCCGGGATCTTGAAATCCTGTGGCGAGGCTTTTTTTTTGTAAGCAAAATTTATCTGAGTATAACATACCCCCAAAATGTGTATGAATTATGTGTGTTAACCAGGTGTGTTTTTGTAGCATTGTTTTGAGACTCCGGGTTAATTGGCTCCTTGAAAGTGGCAGAGCATTGAATTGGTGTGGGCTCTGCTCAGTGAGCCAGGAGTTTGTGTAAAGAGCTCAGTGTTACAGGAGTGCCACCTCGAACTGTCTGAGCTGGAAATGACTCTTGTAGTTTCAGGGTTTTTTTTCCCCTCCAAGTTGACTGTCCTCTTACGATTGGTAGCTGTGATTTTCTAGTGGAGAAAAAAGGTTGAGTGTTCCGTTGCCAGATTCTGATATGGCATTTGGTAAACATTGTGTCCAGGGGGTTATGGAAGATTTAAATTTTATGTATTTGGGTTATTTGGTGAGAATCAACATATGTTGATGGCTAGCACTTTGAATCTGTAGTTCTGTTTGGTGCCTCCTGCTGCATCTCGATACAGAGCATTTAATTCTGTGTCAGACAGTAAAGAATCAGCCTGCAATGCAGGAGACCTGGGTTTGATCCCTGGGTTGGGGAGATCTTCCTAGAGAAGGGAACAGCTGCCCACTCCAGCATTCTTGCCTGGAGAATTCTGTGGACAGAGGAGCTTGGCGGGCTGTAGTCCATGAGGTTGCAAAGAGTTGGACATGAATGAGCGACTAATAACTTTTCATAAAGAAACAAGTTGAAATCAGAACCCTTGCTTGTAAGTTCCAAGTATACTGCTTGCTTAAGATCTTGGTCTCTCTTTCGGTCCAGGTCCCTCATCTGACTCTCTCAGCTGATGAGTTGCTGAGAGAACCACATAGGAAAACATTGTGACCCTCCCACCAGAGGATTTTGCAGCTCTCTGTGGTGTGGCAGAGGAGCAGGATGGCCTGGGGTGGTTTTCCGAATTTGTGGTTACCGCTAGCACTTATCTCCTGACCCTCTTGGCGCATGGCCCTATGACATCACTGGTTTCTGTCTGGCTGGAACCATGCCTGCCCCATTGGTGGTGCTGGTCTGGTGAACCCAGGGCAGTGAAGTGGTTCATTCACTTGTGTGCTAGCACTCATTGACTGGGCCCCAGCCCCATGCTCAGCCTTCACCTTACAACTACACTGTCAGCAGTGGAGAAAAATCAATCTGTGCTCTACCTCCAGGGGCATGTGGTCCTGAGGGTGGGACAGGCACTGACTTTATGTAGAGTGTATGTCATTGTACAGTAGCTGTGATTAGGGCTGAGAATTACAAGTAGATGATGCTGTGATTGATGGAGTTAATCTTTATAGAGGTTTTTCTCAGGCATTCCTGAGAAAGCGATTGGACTGATGGAGAAGGAAAGAGTATTCCAGGGAATGGGCACAGGGTACGAAGACCCCATGGATGAAAGTAGCCCAGCCCCTGAAAGTGACTAGAAGCCCACTGAGGCTGGAGAGGAGGGAGGGTGTGAGGACAATGCCGGGGCACGAGGGACCTGGCAGGCCACATGGAAGAGGCTTGTCTGCTTAAAAGGGACAGTTACTCCACTGGTCCAAGCCAAGAATTGGACATGAGCACATTTAAATTTAATCCTCAAGTAAATGTTAGGGTTCTGTTCTTAAAACTAGTCTTGCGCATTTTAAGAATTTTGAAAGTTGTCTTTGCAATTCAAGTTTATTTAAGAGAGAAGATTGTTTTGAGACAAGTTGTGTTCTGTGAATTGGTGGGTGTTTGGGTCTTGTCAGCAAACAGTTCTGTCCATCACTATTAGAGGGTTTATCAGGCAAAGTGGATCAGCACCCTAACCCTTCCACCGAGGACTCTAGACACGGATTATTGAAAAATATCCCTGGGTCTGATTGTATTTTAGAACTTGAAGGATTAATGATGACCATGGTTTAAATCAGTTACAGAAAATCACTCTTTTCAAAGAACATTATAACTTTTGTTTTGGTATCTTATATTTATTTCTTTTAACTCTTTTAACTCAAAAGCTATATTGTAGTTTTGTTGCCAACTAGTTATCATGTGAGTGCAGCAGGAAACTCGATTTGGCTTTGTGGGTTTATTTTAGGTTAAATGGGCTTCCCTGCTGGCTCAGGCAGTAGAGAATCTGCCTGCCATGCAGGAGACCCTTGTTTGATCCCTGGGTCCAGAAGATCCCCTGGGGAAGGAAATGGCAACCCACTCCAGTATTCTTACCTGGAGAAACCTATGGACAGAGGAGCCTGGCAGGCTGTAGCCCATGAGGTCACAGAGAGTTGGACACGACTGAGCGACTAACGTTTTAGGATAAATAGATTGCATTCTTAATCTTGAGATTAACACGGAACTGTTTCTCATCCCTTATGAAAGGAATCGAAGACATGGGCTTTGGAGATCAAGTCACATGTTAATAGAACACAACTATCCCATCAAATAATACTCTGCAGGAGACAGGGCAGGTCATTTCTTCTCTGGGATGCCTTTCGGTAAATAATGAGAGGCAGTGTAGCACAGTAGACAGTGCAGACTCCCGCTCAGCCCTTCTGGTGGAACATCTCAGACCCAGGTCTTTGTGCCTCAGGTTCTGTATCTCACAAATGGAACACAGCGCCCCACTGCGGCTGTTACTGTTGTGAAGTCCTGGCTCAGTGTTTCTTCTTACTGTCATCAGGAAATCTTCCTTCTAGGTCACACAGCAACTGTTGACATTTTATGGTGTGTTTATAGTTCACACAATGATATGTTTCTTTTTGTAAAGGAGAAATTGTTGTAAATGAAGTCAATTTTGTGAGAAAATGCATCGCATCGGACACAAGCCAATATGATTTGTGGGGGAAACTGATATGCAGTAACTTCAAAATTTCCTTCATTACGGATGATCCAATGCCATTACAGGTGCGTTTGATTTGTATGCTGTTTAATTGTATGAAGGCTTTATACTCTTATACCTTATACCTGGAGAAGGAAATGGCAACCCACTCCAGTATTCTTGCCTGGAAAACCCTGTGGACAGAGGAACCTGGTATGCTACAGTCCATGGAGTCACAAAGAGTCAGACACGACTGAGTGACTTCACTTTTATACTCTTATGCAATACATATTCTTACACAAAGCACAGATATGGAAAAATTACAATAAAATTATTAATAAGTGAGTAATGTAAGGTTGGATCTCCTTGCAGTCCAAGGGACTCTCAAGAGTCTTCTCTAATACCACAGCTCAAAAGGATCAATTCTTCGTCACTCAGCTTTCTTTAGAATCCAACTTTCACATCCAAAAAAAAAAAAGACCCTGATTCTGGGAAAGATTGAAGGCAGGAGGAGAAGGGGACGACAGAGGATGAGATGGTTGGATGGTGTCACCAGCTCACTCAGTGGACATGAGTTTGAGCAAGCTCCAGGGGTTGGTGATGGACAGGGAAGCCTGGTGTGCTGCAGTCCATGGAGTTGCAAAGAGTCGGACACAGCTGAGCAAATGAACTGAACTGAACTGAGTGCAAGGTTAGGAATGTATTAAATTAAAATTCGAAGTAAAGTTTAAGGAGAATGTTGAGACGGGTGCAGTTAGTGAGATGGTTTTAAGTCACATTGCTATTTTTATCCTCTGTGATCTTTGCTTATGTAACCTTTTAAATAAGGGAGCTATTATTTCCTTCTAAATCTTTTAACGTACATATAAAAACAAAGAGATTCTTTTTGACTGGTCATAAAGAGAAAAAAGTATACAGCAAATAATCTCATAAATGCTGCATGTTTTATGTATTTCATAGTATCTAACTGGTATTTTTCCAAAAAAGTCAAATTCTTATTTTAAATTTCTAGTACAGTTAGAATGAAGAAAATATTGATTAATAACCTCTTGCTATTTTATTTTCTAACTGGATAAGAGTAGCTCCATATAATTTGAGTTCTCAAAAGTTCAGTCATTTGACAAACTTAATAATTAGGGACTTTTCCTCAATTCTCATTTTCTATTTTGATTTGTAAAGTGTTATATACTTTACCCCCTAGACTTTTATTTGTGATAGTTATATTTGGGTGTTAATTCTAAACTTTTGACTGAAGTGTGTAACTATGGATAAGTATATTTCAATCTATTGCAGTGTGTAGGGATATTTAAATTTAAGGCATTTAGAGATACTTGCTATGTAGAGACATTGGCTTATTAGACTGTAAACTTGGGTTTTTCCTCTTGTTTTTAGCTTTATTTCTATCTTTGGCCCCAGATTTCACTGTAAATGAGACCTGTATACCTGGAAGAGCTTAAATCCAGTACCACTAGTAGAAAAAAATAAGCCAGTGCCCCACCAGCAGAAGGTTAATATCATCAGCTATGTCCTTAGTTTAAAAGTGTGTTTAAAAAGTGAGTTTAACAAACAAGCAGTAGTTTGACTAAAGATTTTTATTTCTGGTAGACTTTCTGCTCTAAAATCTCCATTGTGAAAATCAGGCCATGACTTTACCCATTAAAATCTGATGACTTTGAAGGCCCATTTCTTTACTATTTTAATGACAGTTTTACCTGAACTAGACATGCATGTGTTTGCTGTGAAGTGATTGACAGGATACTGTGACATACCCTGTAAGTTATAGTGACACTGTAGTGTGTAATCCGCCCTAATTTTATTGTTTAAAGTGTGGGAAAAAGGTGGAGAGAATGTGATCAAAGCAGGCATGTCATGTCTCTCTTCCTCCCCTGATTCCCACTGGAGTGTGTTCTGTGCGGCCACAGTGCCAGCACTGTCAGAGCTGCTGCTGCTGCTAAGTCGCTTCAGTCGTGTCTGACTCTATGCGACCCCATAGACGGCAGCCCAGCAGGCTCTCCCGTCCCTGGGATTCTCCAGGCAAGAATACTGGAGTGGGTTGCCATTTTCTTCTCCAGGGCATGAAAGTGAAGTCGCTCAGTCCTGTCTGACTCCTAGCGACCCCATGAACTGCAGCCTACCAGGCTCCACCGTCCATGGGATTTTCCAGGCAAGAGTACTGGAGTGGGGTGCCGTTGCCTTCTCCAACTGTCATAGCTACACACAGACAAGAGCTTTCTGTTCTTTTCAGAGAGCGTCCTTGCAGCTTCTCATCACACCTAACAGTAAGGCTTGTTATTACCATTGGGAAGTGATTGCTAACAGAATTAACATGAACATACTTTTTTATTTCAGAAATTCCATTACAGAAACCTTCTACTTGGCGAACATGATGTGCCTTTAACATGTATTGAGCAAATAGTCACACGTATGTATTATTCTTCACTCAGTTGCTAAATTCTTGCTTGAAGAATTATATCCCTCGAGTGCTTTGGTTGAAATTTTATTTCTGTAGGTTTTTTTCCTTTTTTATTTTTTGAGTCCCAGGAAAATTAATGAGAAAGTAATCAGTAAATTATTTTAAATAGAGATATAAAATATATGGCTTTTTATATTTTCTGGTATTTGTCCTCTTTTTAATTAAAACTTTAATCATTAAGTATAGATGGTAGTGATTTTGTGTAAAGAGATACCTTTGGTATCATCAGAAGCAGTGTTAAAACTGACCCCCCAAAGTTCTCAGAATCATATTTGAATGGGAAAGATTCCAGAGAGGCAGTACCCAAGTGGTGGGTGATCTTCCAGTTCTCAGCAAGAGTTTGTTAAAGTATACTAAAGAGTAAGTATCAAGAAAGAAATGTTTTTCCTTTTCAGTAAATGACCATAAGAGGAAGCAGAAAGTCCTGGGTCCAAACCAGAAGCTGAAATTTAATCCAACAGAGTTAATTATTTACTGTAAAGATTTCAGAATTGTCAGATTTCGCTTTGATGAATCCGGTCCTGAAAGCGCCAAAAAGGTAATCCTGTTAAGTTCTGTCACAACTTTTGCACTGTGTTTATCAGTTGCAGTTCCTTATGGAAGTTCTCATTTCTCAGCTGCTCAGTTTTGTTGTTGTTTTTTGGGGGGGGGGGGGGGGAAGTTATTAGATGTCTCCTTATGTAAAGTGGATGTCAGAAATGTTTCTAGAACTCTTTCCTTGGACTAGTTTATGGCTACTTTAAGCTATTCTACATAATTTTTTTTATCAACTTCTAAAATACAAAAAACTATTGTGTACCTTTTACATTAAGATCATTACCATCTGGTTTTTTTCTCATTAAAAAGATTGAAAAGATGATGCTATATTGTAATTGAGGTTTGGTAAGACTTAATTCAGAATCTCAGAGCTTTATCATCAAACTAAAAGCTCAACTGAGGTTACATAAGGTTAGGTAAATATGCAGTTATAGGAGGGGTCTAATAAATATTGGTATGATAAAGAAATTTTAATGAATTAATTTAAATGATATTCCACAGGGGCAACTAAAAGCTAAGGGCTTTTTAATTGCCTTGTTTTTCCCCTGCCTTCCAGGAAATGTTTACCGCAAACTCATGGAGTGAGATTCAAGGGCAGAAATTCCTTCTTTGAGTCCATATTTTGGCTTTAGTAGAGGAGTGAAGCTGGTCCTAAGCAACCTCCCATCCCAGCTAGTCTATGGTGCAGCAAGTACAGAGTCTACTAACAGAATCTCCAAGGGAGCCTTGCTCTCATGTATTGGGAATAGAGGAGCGATGAGGGAGTTTTGGGCCATGAGAAATGGGTGCATTTGTTCTCCATGGTCTGTAAACTTACTGTAGTTAATTTTCTGTTGATATCAGTGAGGCTATCGGAAAAATCTTATGGCAGCTATCTTCATGTACTTTGGTGGGGAGGTGATAAGTTTATTTTTAGAACCAGAGTCAACAGTTTCTTTACAGGAGGGCAAACATGAAATGAATATCTGAAGATGCCTGGCCATTGCAGCTCGGTTAGGTAGCAGAAGTGGTGGTGGGTTGGTGGCTGACCAGTTTTCAGAGAGTGTGTTAAGACCAACTTTCTGCATGCTGCAGGATGGGAAATTCAGCCAGATAACTTTTATGGCTGCTATTAGCCATTCAGTTCTGCAGTTGTGATTTTGGCATTTTACTAGTTTGAGGTACCTGTTCTTATGTAGAAAGACTTCAGAATTAATTAGGTGGTAGATTACATATAAAATAGTTGAACCAAGTTAATTTTTAAAATTCCTCTATAGTTGTTTAATCAAAGCACCAGGAATCTGCTTATGGAAACATCACCTTCAGGACGTATAGCATGTCAAGAATAGGGACACCATTGGAACTGAGGGAATGGAGTTACAACAGGATTTTTTTTTTTTTTTTTTAAGTAAGAAATTGATACAGTGGCCCAACAGTCTTCCAGGAAGTTTACGTTTCTCCCATCCTCTATTCTGTGTCTCAGATGACACTGTGTCAGTCATTGAAAATCATAATTATCTAACTCCTTCTTGCGCCATCTAGGATATTTGTTGCTAAGTATAATTGAGGCAATAAAGCATGAACAAATGAAAATTAAATTTAACAGTACAAAGTAGAAGCATGAAAGATGTTTCCACATAAATGATTAATTTCCAAATGAATGATACAGGAATTCAGAATATCCCTTATCTGTTGTTGCTGCTTGCAAGTGCTTCAGGGGCCTCACTGAACCATCTACACAAAACTGGCCAGGTGGCTCCAGTTTTTTATGCCCTTTCTGCAGACCAGATTGCTGGCAAAAATCCTTTACCCACTGTCTTAAAATATAAAAAGCAGTTACCTCACACCCAAAAGAAATACTGTTTTTGTACAATCATAAGGGGGGAAATACAGGAAAGAAACATAGGCATTAAGAATATAAATGGAGGGACTTCCCTAGCAGTCCAGTGGTTAAGACTCCGTGCTTCCACTGCAGAGGACTCAGGTTCATTCCTGGTCAGGGACTCACATGCTATGTGGTATGGCCAGAAAAAATACAAGTAGAGAATTTTTTCCCTGATTTACATATCTTCAAACACAGAGATTAAATCATGTATGGCTGCCAAAGTTTAATGTCTTCATGAATTTAAAACAAAAATTCTAGTATATCTTTTATTTCATGTGAAAATTTTTGTTTGAAACTAGGTCACAGTCGGGAAGTTACAGCTTGATTCTACCTCCTGGAAACTTTGAATACTGTTTTCTCTGGAAGTGCTCTGATTTTTGTAAATTGTTTTAAAATGACCAGATGCGTGTTCACAGTTCTCTGATGTATGAACTATTGATAATTTTTGGAAATACAGCAGTTATATTCCTATTTGAATTACAAAATCTTGAAATGTTAAATTGGTTCACGTATTGTTAAATATTGCTCCAAAGCCTTCTGGTAGTCTATTTTGTTATTGCCTAAATATCAATCAATAGTATTACAAAAAATTACAATTTCCTACAATAGCCAGGGCAAATGAACTATTTCAGAAGCAGTTTTCAAAGGTGTAGAGTTTTTCTGAAAATTTTTTAATGCTTAGGGAGTACATTACAAGATTGGGATAATTGTACATGAAAATGAGACCTACTTTTTTAAGTCTCTTATTACACTCTTAGTGATAGAACCTAGGAACGTGGACATAGGCTTTCTAGGTAGTGTGTGTGGAAAGGCTGAAGGAAGAGGACTCCTGGCTTTCCTGCTCTTCTCAGAGTGTCCTGCAGTGACAGTGGGAGTGTGACACAGTTGTGTGTGCCTTTGTCTGGGTTCCCAAAGGTAGCTCGGACTGAGGTTACCTGAGCGGAGTCATGCGCACTTGTGGTTACACTGCTGACCAACAGCTTAGGTCCGGCTGTGTCTCCTTCCCCCAGAATCAACTGTAGTGCAAGAGATTTAACTGAGTCAGTGTCACAGTATTTTTGTAGTCTTCTTTAAATGCGAATGCAAAGGCTTGTTTCCTAACCTTTGTAAATATGATGTTGTGCTATTTTTAAGGGCTTTTTAGAAATGGGCTGCGCTGGGTTTTGCGTAACAGATAGGCTTGGTAGCCATAAAAAACATAATCCATCGTCAGTGATCTGTGGATTTCTTTTGTGTAAACACGGCCCCTGACTGCTTTCTAAAGGTCTCAGAGAAAATGATAACTAGTATGATGGGCTTGGAGTACTTCCTGACTACATTAGGAACTCATTCTGTAAACTGGTATTTTCAGTGCAGCTGTTCTGAAGTGCAGAGCGCCCCCAGAAGGTACTAAGGAGATGGCAGAAGTGTAGAGTCTCCTAGGCTTCTTCAGATGTGCACGGAGGCGTTGCCTGGTCTTCTCTTCTAAAGGACTAACGTGCTTTCTCCTTCCCTCACTTTATCACCTTACATCCTCTTCCCTCCTCGTTTTACTTTCCCCTTTAGCACTCACACTTGTCTCTTTTACTATAGACTTTCCTGTTGATCTGGTTCAGTGTCTGTCTTCCCCACTAGAATGTAAGCTCAGGGTGAGCACAGGGTTTGTGTTTGTTTTGTTCATTCTGAGTCCCCAGGACTTAGGACAGGTGGCTGCTCCGTAAGTACCTGTTGAAGGGAGGAGACATGGTGTCTGCCCTGGAGGAATTGAACTTCATAGTAGAAGTAAAACAGATCCCAGTATCCTCCTCCTTATCCATGCTCATGACTAGTATGTGAAGCCCTGGAAAGGACCACTCCACAAGCTCAGTTAACTACAGAGCATTGACCGGAGATGACAGCTTCAGAGAAAGAGTGGTTGGTTGATCACTGGGGAAGGGCTTCTTGAGCAGAGTGTGGAGAAGGAGGTGGCTGGGACTGAGTCAGACGGACCATATTCAGACAGGTGCTTCCAGACCAGAGACTGCTGAGGGATGGAATGGGGGGTGGGGGTAGGTACAGAGACAGAGGGCTGGTAGAGCCTGCCTGATGGAGGAGATTTAATTCAGCATGCAGGTATCTGGTAACTGCAGCAGATAATCCAGAGAACAGAGTTGTTGCTCAAAAGTTCATCTTTAGAAGAGAATCCTTAAGTGTTATTATTTTTTTTTTAGAGTATAGGAAAGCCCAGAGAGATGCCATAAGGCAGGTATGGCTTAAGATTGTGGCGTGGGTAGTGCTGAAAAATGGGACAAAAATGAAAAAAGAATCTTGAGTGCAACAAAGCTTATAAACTAATAAGCATGCTGCCCAGAGGAGTAGGAAGTGACAAGGACTTTTTCAAGGTGTAGATTCTGTAGTTTGCTCCTGGAAGAAGTGCTCTAAGGACTGGTGAGCAGGCAGGGGATGGAAATGCAGGTCACTGTCTGCTAAACTTCCCAAGTGGGATGGACTCTAAGAGAAGGCTCTCCCACAGGCGTTAAGAATAGCAAGGTATTTCGTATGTTTCAAGGAGCCATTATTAATGTTGTTTTTTGTCAAAACTGAAACTAATGATAACCATTCTCCTAGTTTTATGTTTTAATTTAGTAAGACAGAAAGCATTTATTCTATAGAAGGCTTATAACATATATTTCTAAGAACTGACACATACTTACCAGTGAATAGAATCTGCATCAGCCCACTGCAGACATGGCTAATTTGACAAGGACTAACAATTAACTAAACTTCTTGCTTGCTCACTGTCAAAAGCATATCATTTTGGCTTAATGCTTTTTCTTCTAAAGGATAACTTTTTAAGTAAGGTGGTCTGTTTTCTCCTTTCATCTGTCTTCATTTTCCTCTGTCTGCTATGTGAGATTGTTTTCTCGTCTCCCGTCATCTAGTCCAGGGCTCTGTAAGCATGGAATACCATCCTTCAGTCTGTCCAGTAGCAGTTGAGGTTGACCGCAGCCATATCCCCCGTGTGCAGCTGCTTCTGAGGCTGGGCATGTGCTCGAGTTACCCATCCTCAGTGCAGTCTAGATTTCATCTTCATGGTTCACATGCCCAGACTGAGGCTCCAGGCAGTGAGTTGACTTCACACAGGTTCCTGGCAGGTGCTTGGTGGGGCTGGGATTCAAGCCCTGATCATTGGATTACAAAGACCATGCTTTTCCCAGCACAGGCAGAATCTCAGCCATTTTACTTAAACAGTTTTTTTTTTTTTTTTTATGTATCTCTTGTAACCACCCATGAACTTTTGGGTTTCTTACTAATTTTTATTTTTTTGTAGGAAAAAAATTGTAGCTTTTCTGTTTTTAGATTTTTCTAAAATCTAAAATGAGGTATGAACATTAAAAGAGCATCCCTTATACTGAGCCTTCCGAATTGCTGGTATTAAATAATTATCATCCTTAAAAAATGAAAATTTCTCTTTTTTTTTAGGAGTAGATATGTCACTGCCTTTTTTGAGAATGCTTCATTTACTTTCCCAGTTGTGTTTATCTGAGTAAAATTATTTCCCTGTTAAAATTCAGCTCAGCAAACACGTACTGAACACTTAGCAAGTAGTCACTGAAGACTGAACAGTGTCTGGGGGCACAGCAGTGAATGAGGTCCCTGGCCTGAGAGAGCCCATTCCAGCTCTGGGTCAGCAGGAAAACATGGAAACAAGTGTCCATAGACCCTGCCCCAGATGATGCTCCCCACACCCAAGGCCTCGTTGTACGTTTCATTTAACCACATGTGTTGAAATCAATTCTAAATGTAGAATTTTTCCTAGGTATGCCTTGCAATAGCTCATTATTCCCAGCCAACAGACCTCCAGCTACTCTTTGCATTTGAATATGTTGGGAAAAAATACCACAATTCAGGTAAATATGAAAATATTAACTACTGTGACTAACTTTACATTGTCTTAAATTTTATTCTTCTGTTTTATGAGAAGCCTCCAAGTACCTGAGCCTTAATGATTGTTGAATTATTACCTTCATAACTATTAGAGAATTAAGCAGTCTGTACTAAAAGAGATAATATTTGTTAGATTATTTCCTTTAAAAGTGAAGAACCTATAAGCAACTGTAACGAAAGGCTTATGGGAAGCATGTTAAGTGTTTTACCTGCAGTCAGTGGCTTGTATTTTATGATGAAGGAAGATAACTCTCCCTCTCCACCACTAATTGGTAGCTTGAGTTAAAGTAATCTTACTTGTTAAGAAAACTGGAGGAAATTAAAAGACATCTGAAATTCATAATATTTTTTGGAAAGGTGTGATTTCATGCAAAAGCTGAAGTGGCTGAACTCTTTAATGAACTTCATTAAGTCAAAATGTTGACTTTATAATTATGAATAAGATTCATGAAAGGAAGATGAGCATTCATCTGAAGGACAAAAAAAAGTATATTTTAAACCGATTTTACAAAAGTGAATAGTCTGTTCACATAGATGTCAGTGATGACACCACCAAAGAAAATTGCAAGTGATCATATAATTCTGAGTTCTTTTATATACAAATGTAATTTTGATCAACCGGTTTCCCTTTTTTAACCTCATAAAAGGCTAGAGGAAAATCAGTGAGGTCATGTGTCACTTCACCCCCTCATAGGTTAGTGACCATCTGTCTGTTGCTTGCTGAGTCTCATGCTTGCCCTGTCTTTACGGGAGCAGGATGACTCAGTTGCATGTTCATAGTGAAAGGTCCCTTCACTCAGCCAGCATGGTCCTGATGGGGAGCCTGTAAGTTACTAATTTTACTGGTCTTTCACATTTTGTTAGAACATGTATAGTAATCTAAGTAATGTGTGTAATAAAAGTGTATTCCAGTATCATCATGTTGTAAGTGCATTAAGATGCAGGAGCAGCACATAGCACCCGCAGATACATGTGGTGTCAGTGCACTTCACTGCTTCAGACGATTCTCCTGAACACTGCAGAGATGACAGGTGGAAGTCATAGCTTTTGTCTTATGGTACTATACTTGAAGAAATTGGATAACAAAATGTTTGTAACTTAATTTTTAGTATCAAAATATAACTGTTTGTAACTTAGGCTTGAACAATACAAATAATTTTTTCATTTCTTAACATAAAGAAAATCCACTTATTGTCTGAAGATGAGGTGCTGTAAGTCTGCACTAGGAGGTGGACAGATGGCCCTCTGGCACATCATCAGGCTGCACATGTGATCCTCGGGGTTATCCCTAATCACACTCTCACCTCTCCTAGGAGGGCCTTTGATTCCCACTGTTCATGATACAAACCAGCTGCCTTTTTTCTGGTAGGAATGAGTCCAGTGTAGAGACCTGCAAGTTCTGCACAGTGTGATGCCTGGAGCTCACTCAGGACAGTGAACTGTCTGATGCATTTGGTGACCTGAGGCCTGATTCCCTGACTGCTTATGGTTGTCTCCATCTACTCCTTGTGGGCATCTCTGGGATGTTAATATTTTAAATAGTTTATTCAGTCCATAGCCCTTCTACCACTGGGTTTCCTTATTCCCATCCATCACTTCTGTATCTTCTCACTTGTAGCTTGTCGAGAAAGTAATGATTGACGATTAACATGTAAAATATCTAGGAGCACTTACTATTGCATCCTTCAGACTCCTCCTCCTCGGCAGGCACTTTGTACACATAGTACTCAGCCAGAGTTGTGGGAAGGTTCCTCGTAGGGTAACATCCTTTCATACCCTCCCTGCTGTTGCAGAAGGTACACTGCATCTGTAAGATCAGAGGAGGCCTGAAATTTCCACACACTGCAGTCAGAATCCATACTGTGAATGGAAGACCCAGTAACCCTTGACCTTCCGGATGACACCTTGATTCAGCAGCTGGATTAGAGAAGCTCTTACTACAGGCAGGCAGGTGACAAAGCTGTTCTCACAGTTGGGATGAGCAGCAGGAGGATGTGCCCAGCAGTTATCTAAGAGCCTTTTAGCTGGCCTTAGTCGTCCTGAGGTTTTGTCTTGTGTTCAGCATCACTTGAATGCTTCTGGGAGGATCTTGATGTTTGGGAAGATGCCCGGCACCCGCGGGGTGGGACATCCCTTGGGACAGCCCCCACGCTGACACCGCGGGAGGCATAGGCACAAACAAGAACAATAGTTCTGTTTTTCCTCTTTTAACCTGAAAGCAACCACGAGGATGCTATTTTCACCAGTCAGTGTATTATTGGACAAATATCGTCCAAAAGATACAGGTCCATCTTTGTTACGAAATTGACAAGAGGTCAGATTGTGCTTCTAGACTAAAGAGTGAAAACCTCAGGTTTCTGGCAGGCCCAGGGTCAGCAGCTCCACCCTGTGACAGACCCCTGCTTACAGATGGGGCCACAAGATCTCGGGGTGCAGTGTAAATGCCACAGGAAAGTCATGTTTTCAGTGACGTCGTTTTGTTTTGCAATCTTATCCTCCTTTTGTAAGCACGGGTCTGAGTATTGGATGTTCCTTTCGGTGCTTATTGGAAAACCACTTGCAGAGTATGAACTCCATTCAAAACTGTAGAAAGTTTTAGTTTTTTGTTTGTCAGTTCTTCTAACATTCTCATGTAGCTGTGAATGGTTGTGACTGGTGCTCGTGTCTCTGCAGTAGGAATGCATCAGTCTATACACCAGAATCCCTGTTGGGAGAGCTTTTAAAAGACAGTAACACTGGCGCCACCCAGCCCATGAGGTCTGAATGTTGCATCCGAACCACTTTGTTGACAGCTCTCTGGAACTTCTTCATGATCACAGTTCTGTTTTTCTCTTCCTCGCCCTCTGTGTGACTCTGATTTCTGCAGTGTCATTGAAGTGATGGGCTTTCTTTTCCTGTGTTGACCGTTTTATGGTCTTTACTGTTGCTTGAGGCCATTCTAAATATGGAGGGGCTGGTTACATGGAAACTCTGTAGGGCTGGAGTCTGGGATAAGACCTGTGAACTGTGTCACAGGAGCTAGTGAAGGTCAGGGTGCTCTTGACCTTGCTCCATTTCCTGTCCCTGTCAGCTGGCTGACGACAGCTATCCTGAGACCTAAGTCAGCAACGTCAGGGTGGCCGACTCTTCTAGAGGACCAGCCCAGCCAGCCTTCCCTGGGCATTCGTACACAGGCAAGGGCTTCGGTCCTTGGGATCCTGGAAAGCATAAAAATTGCCGGACTCGCTAGTGACAGACTTAGTACCTGCTGCACATCCCATAATAAGCTCTCGCTGGAGAAGATGTCGAGTGTCCAAGAGCCCTGATCCTGGCGGCTAAGACATGGACAGGTTCTGAACAGGCAGAACCTATGGAATAGCACACAGTGCAAGACCCTGTAGGTGCCTTCGCTTCATGTTCAGAAAAAGCCATCTCTTCCTCCTCTGATCTTGAGATATTTTTGCCAGAGGAGCAGTCTCATAAACAGTGTGTGTGTTCTCAGCCCAGCTTCCTAGTCTTCGACCTCAGGACACTGAGAAGCACGCAGTCCTGTCTCCCCCCAGGGCAGAGCTGCCAGAGTATTTACAAGCTCCTGGCGAAAGTCCACAGTGTTCTTTCAGCTTCTCTGTGGTGGTGGTCTCGGTGCGTGGCGGGGACCTCTGTGCGGTGGTGGTAAAGGCAGCGTTTCTTTTCTCAGTTTCAATGTGGATGATGTTTGCTGTTTGTTTCTGATAAATAGGCTTTATCGAGTTAAGGAAATTCCCTTTTATTCCTAATTTGCTAAAATTTGCTATTTTTTTATATCATGAGTACGTGTCGAACTCAAATGTTTTTCTGTTCTTGGGAGGGTTTTTCCCCTTTAATTTAGTCATATGATGAAATACTTAGGTTTTCTAATATTGGATAGTTTGCTGTGGGTTTCGGTGTTTTGGAACACTGTGTAAAGTGGGAATTACCTGGGAGTCCCATGTGGGTTCTGAGTTCTAGAGCAATCATGGGTCCCAGGTTTCCCAGCATGTTCCTGTGGCTGTCACTCTAAGAGCAGGTGCTGAGACAGAGCAGCATGCCAGGATATGGGTGTAGAAGGAGCATTTTAACTTTTAACAAGCTCTGTTAGAATCATAATCATCATAATTCTGATGCCACTTAAAGGATAAAATCCAAAATTCCTAGCCTGGCGCCTGAGACCCTTCCTGATCTAGAGTCATGAGTGCTGTCCAGTGGTGGCGTGTCCTGTGCCCTGCATTGTCCAATAGAGAAGCCGCTGGCCGTATATGGCTGTTGAGCACTGGAATGTGCCTGAGGCAGTTGAGGAACTGAATTTAAAATCTCAGTTAAACTTAAATTTCAGTTGGAATGTAAAGAGCACATGTAGCTGGTGCTTGCTCTTTGGTACAGCACACCTGTGCGTCTGGGCATTCCCCAACCTCCCTGCCGCCACCTCTGGCACCCTTACTGCTCTTAAGGTAGTTAGCTCACTACTCAATGGTGTACAAATCAGCCACATTTCTTAAGTCCAGCTCTGTCCAGCACGCCCCTCTCCTTCTCATCAGCCACTGGGCAGCGCTTGCTTTGGCTGGTTCCTTAGGACTCTGCTCCGAGCATCTCGGGTCAGAAGCCTTCTTGCCCCACCCAGCCTGTGGCCCCAGCAACAGCGCAGGGCTTCCTGCTCCTCATCGCTCACGTCCACCCAGTGCACTGTGATAAGCGCCTCGAAGTAGGGGTGAAGTCTTACTCATTTGTCCATTTTCAGGCCTTAGCCTGTGGTCAGATCTCAGAAAATACCTGTTTTACAGCAGGTTTAGTAAGTAGTCCATAGGAACGGGCGTGGCATGTTCATCGGACGGAGAAAGGTCTTCACAACTACAGGGGGATGGGAGTTGGAGAGCACTGGGCAACAAGGGTCAGGGCAGGCCTGCGAGGGCACTTCAAGAGAATGCAGTTGGAGACGTTGGGGCAAGGGCAGCATCCTGAAAGCCTGTTTCTCAGGAAGCGTGTCTTGTGGCAGCAGTGGCTGGGCTGAGTGCAGCTCAAGTAGCAAGAGCCCAGGCTGAGAGGGGTGCCCTCCGTCACCCAGATTGGACCCTTCTTTCCCTCTGGTCCCTCTGAAGCCGTGCACATGCTCCCAGCAGGTCGCAGCACTTCTCAAGTGGAAAGCTTCCTTGCTTGGGAAGGTCAGGTCCTGGCCCCTGTAACCCTCCATTGCATTGGCCCTCTAGTGGGGTGTGAGGAGTCCATGTGACCTTATCATCAGAGGAAAGCTAAGTAGAGACCAAGAGTGTCCCAGTGAGTCACAGTAGGCAAGGGCTGAGAAGTCGGTTGTGGAGAGATGAAAGGTCCAGACGGCTCAAGAGTGCAGGCGCTGGTGGATGCATTCATTTCTCTAGGCAAAACCAGCAGTGACCTGGGTTCATGCTTCAGCTTGGGGCAAGGGGTCAAGAGTGACCACAAACAGTTGAAAGTTGAGGAGGAGATGACTGGAGAGGAAATGTGGGAGCAGCATCGTTCAGACCCTGAGAAGGTAGTCAGTGAATGTAACAGGCAGTGTGTATGATGTAGAGTGAGGGTGGTCCAGGTGGCCACGTGAGCGCCTTCTCTAGTGCTGGAAGGCACTGCAGGCAGAGCCAGTGGATGGACAGGGCATGGAGGTACTGCAGGAGTGGACGCGGGGGCTGTCCTGAGAGAGGAGGGGGCTGCCTCTTGTCAAGGACAGGGGAGGACAGGCCAGGACAGGTGAGGTGGCCTTGGAGAGACCAGAGACAAACAGAGATGCTACATCGCAGTGTGTTGGCGACAGGAGGCAGGAGAGAGGGGATTCAGAGCAGGCTTAATACTGTTGCTTTTTCTTGTAGCCAGCAAAGCTAATGGAGCACCCTTGGGAGCTGGGGGTGGCAGCAGCCAGAAGACGCCACTGTTCGAGACGTACTCAGACTGGGACAGGGAGGTGAAGAGGACAAGCGCCTCGGGCTGGAGGGTCTGCTCCATCAACGAGGGCTACATGATTTCCACGTGGTGAGTTTGCTCTTGCAGGGTGCTCACTGCTGGGGTGCTTCTAGGAGTAGTCGTCAGACTCTGCTGTCATTGGTAACTGGTTGGGAAACAGACGAGGGAGAGAGAAGGAGTCGATGCTTCTCCGTAGACTTGAGGGTCAGGTTGGGTTGGTGTGACTGGTGTTTCCTACCCCATAGCCTGTTGAGAGGACCAGGGTGGATTTTGTGTTTTTTTTAGAAATTGCATACATGTTTGATTAATAGTCATTCTAGACAATATTTCAAATGCTTCCTTTGGATTCTTCCTCTGCTATAATACAGCTTTTGGGATAATTGACCATGTTGCATCTGTTTTAGACCGTGTCTAGGCTCCTCAGTGTACCCACAGTGCTCACCAGGTCGGGTGCACGTTAGTTAAAGTGGGGTCTGCAGAGCACGCTTGTCCCACTGGAAGCCAAGCTCTCACATCATGATTTGTGTTTTCATCTGCAGCCTCCCAGAGTACTTCGTGGTGCCGAGCTCGCTAGCAGATCAAGACCTGAAGGTCTTCTCCCATTCTTTTGTTGGAAGACGGATGCCAGTAAGTGAGGCCTGCTGGGTCTCTCCAATACTGTGTTCCACTTTCCAGCTGGTTAAGTAAAGATCCTGCTTCTCTCCTAGTTCTGGTGCTGGAGCCACTCGAACGGCAGTGCCCTCGTGCGCACGGCCCTCATAAGAGACATGCTGCAGCAGAGGAAGATCGAGCAGAGGTGAGTGGGCCACCGCCCTCGGAGCTTGGTGTATCTTTGTCGTTCTAGCTAGAGAGTCAGAAAGCACCATGTACTTCATACAAGCATTGCCATTGTAGAGAGGATGTGAACGTATTAAAATTAACTCTCAGGTTATACTAAACATAGTTTAGTTCTTTGGCATACAAGGATCTTATGTTGCTGACATCTTGCTGTAGTGTTGCCTCTAAAGAACTTTCAGAGTGCAGTGATTCCCGGTCAAGACACTGCAGAATGAATCAGGTTTTTCTTATAGTTCAGTGCGTCCTAGGTTTATCAAGTCAAACCAACTAAGATGGTGGCATAGTTAGCTCATAGTAGGTGCTCAAAACATATATGTTGAATAAAAGAATGAATAGTGACTCAAAGGTTTTGTCTTTATTAGGATTTATAATGCAATAACTAAAAGTCATCCACAGAGAAGTGATATCTACAAGTCAGATTTGGACAAGACCTTACCCAACATCCAAGATATTCAGGTGGCTTTTGTAAAACTTAAACAACTGTGTGTTAATGGTAATTTTATCCTTATTATATATATATACACATGTAAACAATGACTAGGTGATTTTATGAGGCATTGTACGAGGCATGTCAGGAAAAATGACATTACTTAAAAATTTAGAAATAGTTAATAAGTAGAGGCTCATTGAGATACCTGTACAAATTATCATTATCTGAGACTGTCAGAAGCTCTTAGAAAATGAAGTTTAAGCTGCGTTTAGTTTTGGAGGAAAAGTGTCTGCTAGTAGAACAGTGTGCGACCTCACAAGTAAACTAAGACCCTAATGTGCTGAATTATGTTTTGAGCCACATGAGAATGTGTGCAGCCTCAGAGTTCCCATATTTTTGCTGGAGCACACGCTCATGGGGTGCTTAGATGTGCCTACCCCTGGATGGCTGAATCACAGGAAAGGGCCCTTGGTGTGAAGGGTGCGCAGAGAGCCCCTCATCACTGGGCGGTGGAGAGGCAGCATGACGGGAAGGCGAGCTGGAGTGGGGCGGGTGTGTGTTTGGAAACACAGCAACTGTATCTTTCAGCCGTCCAGTACTTGGGGTGGCTGGGGATGGGGTTTGTGAGGCAAGGGGCACCTTGAGACGAGCCAGGACAGGCCCCGTCAGGAAGCTGCCCCCTTCCCTGCAGGGGTTGCACCAAGGCCATGTCAGCCAGGCAGTGGTAGCAGGGAGGGGTGGGAGGCAGGGAGGGCCAGGCCTCTGGTGGGGAGGCTGGGGAGGGAAGGCCAGGGTCAGCAGCTCTAGGAGGCAGAGGTGGTCGGAGTCTCTGAGATTTCCCCGGAAGAGCCAGAGAGGAGACGGAGGCCTGGGGAGTGCTTGGTTCCATTCTTTATAGAACTGTAGTGCGACTTCTTAAATGTTTTTATTATTAAATGCAAATGCATTACACTTCTTGAAGCCAACTTTTAAGTATTAGAAACTGTGATGTATCATCTAACTCTCAATTTGATCATGTTAAGAAGCCCAGAAGTGTTATATTGAATATATATACGAGTGTATAGAATTACATATGTAATTATATTAATTGCAGAACCATTTGAAGAAACTGAAGAGAAATGGCTATCTTCACTGGAGAATACACGGTGGTTGGAGTATGTAAGGTTTGTACAACTGCTTTCTTTTTCTCTTAACTCTTTATTTTGAAATAATTATATATCTGCAGGAGGTGCAAAAATATTACAAAGCCGTGCACTCCTTACCTGCTTCCCAGTGGTAACAGCTCACACAATGGGTGATGGCTGTGGAGCCGAGGAGCTGACAGCAGTGTGAGCTGGGCCCTGTTCAGCATTGATAGACAGGTGTTCTCGTGGCTTCTGTGTGGGCTCATCACGTTTGTAGACCCACGTGACCACCAACAGAGTCAGGATGCAGACCGCCCCATCACTACATCTCCCTCCTGCCACCCCTGGAGGGCTGCGCCACCCTCCGCTACAGGTCCACCCCTGCCCCCACTCATCTCTTCTCCATCTCTGTAGTTGGGTAATTTCAAGAAGGTCATGTAAATTAGCAAAAGTTAATGAATTTCCCTGATACAGAAACCAAACTGTATTCATATAAATACTGCAGAAACTCAGAAAGGTTACAGAGACTACAAATGGGTATGGTGAGAGATTAGATTTGCTTGACTTCAAGTACTTTAAACAATATATCTGTAGTGGAAGTTTGGTTTTTAACATTGTGTTTCCCTTTCTGTTTCCAGGGCATTTCTTAAACATGCAGCAGAACTCGTGTACGTGCTAGAGAGCAAGCGTCTGTCTGTAGTGCTGCAAGGTAACTCCTGACCACCGCGGTCCCTGGGCCATAGTATCTTGGGTGCTGTAGCTTTAGGGTACACTTTGAAATTAAGACATGTAAGTCCTCCAACCTTATTACCAAAATTGTCTTGGTTATTCTAGGTCCTTTGTATTTCTGTGTAACTTTGAGGATCAGCAAAAAGCCTGCTGGGTTTTGGATAGGACTATGTTGAACTGGAGACTGGGGAGAATACTGTCTTAATGTGGAATCTCCCAATCCATGAAATGAATGTCTCTCCATTTATTTGGATTTTCTCTCATGTCATGTCAGCTTTATAGTTTTTAGTATAGAACCCTTGCACTTATTTTGTTAAATCTGTGTTTTATTTTTGATGCTGTTGTGAATAGTTGCTTTTTTAATTTCATTTTCAGATGTATTGTGTACTCATTGTGTATAAAATTCCTTCAACCTTAGTAAACTCATTCATTAGTTTTAGTAGTTATTTATGGATTCTTCAGGGGTTTTATTTTACATATGGACACACATTGTCTGCAAATACAGTTATTGCTTGTTCCTCTCCAGTTTAAAATGCCTTGGATTTCTCTCTTGCCTGATTTCCCTGTGTAGAGCTTCCCAGACAACATTCAGTAGAAGTAACAGAACAGACATCCTTGTCCTGTTGCCCATCTTAGGAGGAAAGTGTCCAGGATCTCACTGGCAAGAGTTGATGTTAGTTGTAGGTTTTTGTGGATTCCACTTGTCAGGTTGAAATTCCCGTCTCTTCCTAGATTGCTGAGAGTTTTTATCCAGAATAAATATTGAATTTTAATCAGACAGATGCTTTTTATGTATCTAATGAGATGATCATGTAATTTTTGTCCTTTATTTTTTATTATGGTGTGTTACTTTGTTGGGTGTTAAACCAGCCTTGCTTTTCTAGGATAAATTTTTGCATTCCTGAGATAATTTGGTTTGTTTATACTTTGTTGATGACATTACATATAAGGAATACTATATGATAGTTTTCTTCTGATTTTTGTGGCTGGCTTTGATATCAGTATTTCTGGTCTTATTATTAAAGGATATCAGATATGAAAGATGGGAGGGAAGCATTTGCCACCTTGTCAGATGATGGTGGATAGTTCTGTTTCTCTTGTTCACCTCTGAGTCACCCTGTCGAGCTATCAGTGGAAAGATTGTGGGATATTTAATGCTGTTGCCAAAACAGGAATAGAATGGACTCTTGGGAGATTTTTACCACAGATCATTGAAATGTAAAAAGAGTGAGGGCTATACTTCTGATATCTAGAAAACATTCATATGTAAAAGTCCATCTCTCCATTGAACATGAGTGTAAATGATCTGTAGGTAATATTTAGAGTTGCTGGCCTGAATGAAATGTCCCAACACGGATGATCTCGAAGGCCGCCGCACACAGAACACTGCAGTGTATGCTCTACCTCCCCTTCCGTCCTTCTCTGAGCATGCTGCTGTGTACTGAGTGTTGTCTTTCTGTTTCACTGACAGAGGAGGAGGGAAGAGACCTGAGCTGCATCATAGCTTCTCTGGTCCAAGTGATGCTGGACCCCTATTTCAGGACCATCACTGGGTTTCAGAGTCTGATACAGAAAGAGTGGGTCATGGCCGGATATCCGTTCCTGGACAGATGCAACCACCTGAAGAGATCGGAGAAGGAGGTAACGAAGCCTTTGTGCTTATCATCAGCCCTTCAGTGTGCACAGGGTACAGCTGCGTCATCGTGGGGAGAGAGACTCTGTGCGGAAGGGGACAAGGAAGCTTCTAAAACACTGCCTTCACTACATCCTAGCTTCTTAGTCCAAGACTGACCCGTGGATTAAGAGTTCAAGTTGAGGTGTTTATGAAGACTATCATAACTATATGATAGGCGACACTCTAAAAAGTAATCTGTTGAGTTTCTCTTAGTTGAAAACTGCTTGAAGAAATGCCATTAATACAGCAGGTCTTCCGTAAGTAGACAGTAGGCACATTAGGTGTTTTGGAAAACCAGCTTTGGAGTATCATAGTTTCTTAAAATGGGGTACGAGGGAGGCTGGGGGGCACATGTAAGAGCTGCGAGGCTGGCAGGGCCTCGGGTCCTTGTGGGGCTGTGAGAGCCCTGCGGTGTCCCATGTCAGGGAGGCTCCTAAGAGCACTGCTGACTCGCTGTCGCGTGTAACAGTCCCTGCCATCTGAGGAAGCCCCAGCAGGGAATGCTTCCCGGTTGACTCTGACTCATCAAGGCACACTGGATGGGTGCAGGGGCTGCTGCCAGCTGCTGCATTGAGGGTGTGCCCCGGGACCCCAAGGCCACACCAGCCAGTCTCTGAAACCCAAGTTATGTCTCTGGATGCTGACTGAAGGGTCAGCCAAAAGTTGTTAGAGAAGCTGCTTTATGGTTTGGAGGTTTTTGTTTTAAATGTTCTGAAGAACTATTTCCAGGTTCGGCTTAAACACGTATTTCCCTGTTCCCCCTTCACAGGGTGATTCCCTGCCTGTCTTTCCGGTTCACCACTTAAGCGTGGTGGACTTGTTTGACAGAGCGGTGCTGAGACACGTCCCAGGGCAGGCTCGGTTTCAGGGTGGCCATGGCTGTCTAGTCTACTCATGTATGCTGAGCTCAGCTTCGGGGCCACGCACACAGGCCTCACTGTCTGCTAATCTCTTCCTTCACGTCAGTGAGAAGTTTGGGGGTAGACGTGGGCCCTACAGGCCAGCACTGAGTAATCTCATTTCCTCGTGTGTCTGCCAGGCTCCCGTGTTCCTGCTCTTCCTGGACACCACGTGGCAGCTGCTGGAGCAGTGTCCAGCGGCCTTCGAGTTCTCTGAGACTTACCTGGCGGTGCTGCATGACAGCACCCGTGTGGCCCTGTTCGGCACCTTCTTGTTCAACTCTCCACACCAGCGTGTGCAGCAGAGCACGGTGAGCACCCGCCGTGGCAACGTGCAGTAGCTGCCTCCTGTTAAACTGTCTCAGTTATGAATACCATTTAAGCTGTAATTTCAGATGGATAACAGTCCAGGAACCTGAACCTGTTGCATTTGTGAGTGAGCATTCTAGGTGTTTCTCTCTGACATTTATTGAAAGATGCAGCTTATTTTAACCACCGTAAATGTTGTACTTTTGTATTTATATGTTCATGTTTGAGCTGTCTGAATGGGTAATTGGTAAGATCCTGTTTGAAAACATTTATTTCCTAGGACAGTAGAATAAAAGGGGTATAAAGCAAATGATTTTTCTTTGAGAATTCTATGGGGAAGGAATTTGAGAGGAAACACAGGCATGATGCAAGACTGGAACTCTTGCTAGGCACTGCTTACTGAGTATCCTCAGACCCTGATGCTGTGGGGCAAGTCACTTTTATATAGGCCTGTCAGCTTCCTGTCCCAACTCTTAACCCAGAGGAAGAACCGTGACTAGGGAGGGTCTCAAGCCAGACTTGAAACCAGCTTCTGGTTGCCCTCCTTCTGGAACCACGAGTTCTGTCTTATCCATGTCTGGAGCAGTGGGTGTAGCCACAGAAGCTGCAGTGCCCAGAAGGACGCTCTCATGGGCCTTCAGGAAGACTGTAAGAGGGGCTGCCTTCACAGTGAGCTGTGGCCCTAGCCAGGGCTGGGACTCTGCTGAGTCTGAGTTCCTCATCTGTGAAGCTGCTGCCTCAAACCAGCAGCTGAGCATCCTGAAGACGCATGCTGTTCAAGACTGTGGGTGTGAGCATTTAAGGAGAGGGTTTTTTCAGGCCACTGCGCCAGGGTGAGCTCCCTCCACGAGTTCACACTTATGAACATGCTCACTACCCAGGGCCCCCCTCCTCCTCATGCAAGGGCCATGCCCTCCTCGTGCCAGCTGCCAGCAACGTCTGTTCTGGGGAGCAGAGTGTGCTGCTCCAGAGGTGTGGGAATCGCCCTCATTCAGAAAATTTCACTCGTGTAATGATGAACAACTCATCAAAAAGGAAGTTATCAATGAGGAAATCTTGAGTTTGGCATTTTTCACAAATGTTCAAATATTTTATTTTGCAGGAATTTGCTATAAGCAAAAACATCCAGCTGGGTGATGAGAAGGGTTTAAAATTCCCCTCCGTTTGGGACTGGTCTCTCCAGTTTACACCAAAGGATCGCACCCTTTTCCACAACCCCTTCTACATTGGAAAGAGCACGCCTTGTGTGCAGAATGGTTCTGTGAAGTCCTTTAAAAGGACAAAGGTAAACTACAAAAATGCATTAATGGTGGAAACCTGGTGTTTGCGCACACATAACCAAAAACATCTTTTTCAGAACAGAGTATTGAAAGTCCAGGCATGTCCCACGACAGCATTGCCAATGCAGGTTTGAGGGGTCATTTGCTTTCTTTCTTTTATGGCTGTGCCATGCAGCTCAGGAGATCTTAGTTCCCCAGCCAGGGATTGAACCTGTACCCTTGGCAATGAGTGGGAGGAGTCTTAGCCACACAAAGCTTTTTTCATTATTATATTTGTGATGGTGATCTGCGACCAGTGATCTCTGATGTGACTATTGCAGAAAGATTACAACTCGCTTAGGGCTTAGATGAGGGTTAGCATTTTTAGTAGTAAAGTATTTAAGGTGTGCACATTGTCTTTTTAGACATAATGCTGTTGCACACTTAATAAATTACCATATACTGGAAACATAACTTATATGTGCCAGGAAACCAAAAACCTGGTGTGACTTGCTTTATCGCGAATCCACTGTCTCCCAGAGGTCTGCCTATGACGGATTGAATATGTCAGCTCCACCCCCATACAGACCACAGCCTGGCAAAGTCAAGGCCCAAGTGTCCAACTTCAGTGGAGGAGGATTGGAGCAAGTATTACCAAGGGAGGGACAAAATGTCCTTTAAGGTTGAAATTCTACCTGAGTGTATGTTCACCATCACACTTTTACCATCTCTCTGAAAGGGGAAGCTCCAGGAGAATAATGCTAGAATCTCTCTGTACAGAAAAGCTACAGCTCCACACTGAGAGGAATGCCAGCCTCCTTAAAGAACGGCATCATCAGTGAGCAGGAGTTACGGCCAAGGAGAAACTCACTAATCCTGCAGGTGAAGCCAGCGCCTCTGGAGCCGAGGGACAGCCAGGACTGGGGCGCGGAGCAGTTCTTCCAAGAACGGGCCTCCAGGCCAGCCGACCTGCACGGGACCATCCTGCCACGTCTCTCAGGGGCACACATCAAGCTGTGGAAACTCTGCTATTTCCGCTGGGTCCCCGAGGCCCAGATCCAGCATGGGGGCTTCATTACAGCCTTCCACAAGCTCTCACTGCTGGCCGACGAGGTGGACGTTTTGAGCAGGGCGCTGCGACAGCCCCGGGGTGGCCCCACGCCAGCCCCTGGCCCCGAGCAGGCCCCAAGCAGGCTGTACTTCCATGCTGGCGGCCCACACGACGCCCCAGGCACACCAGACTTCCTCTCGTCCTCCTTCCCCTTCTCCCCAGTGGGCAATCTGTGCAGGCGGAGCATTTCGGGGACACCGCTGAGCAAGTTTCTCAGTGGGGCCAAGATATGGCTGTCCACTGAGACCCTCGCCAATGAAGACTGACCATCCTGAGGGACGAGCGGGACTGCCTACCCATGTGGGGCCGAGATACGGCTGTCCACCGAGACCCTCACGTGGAGACCAAGGGGGTCTTCCTGCACGTCCTAAGGGGTGAGCACAACTCCTGCCCTAGATGTCGGACATGCTCATCATTATCTGTAACAACTGAGATTTGCACTAATTCTTAAAAACACGTTGAATTATGTTTCCTTCACAGTTTTTTAAAAGACAGGCCTGACTTTTGTTATTTATGTTCTCTTTCTCTCATGCTGGGTCTGGCTCGTTTTTAGGTCATTTGCAGGCAGACATTCCCACGATTTTATTACTGTGATCAGACTAATCAGGTTTTGTGTGTGGCCTTTGTCTTTCTAACCACCTACTAAAGCTTCCCTGATCCTTGGTCGGATTAGCAGCCCGAGCAGCAACCATCAGGGGAGTCAAGAACTAGTGTCTGGTGTATTTTCAAGAAGTATCCAGCAGACCCCAGTGGGTGTTCATGGGTATTTGTGCATTTTGCTGGTCACTTTCATTATCGCTAGTTGAACTCACCTTAGAGTTGTGTGTTCCCACACTGTAATTTATTTTAGATTGCTGTCTGGGACCGTAGATCACTGTGTTTTAAAATCATGAGTTTGCTTAGGGCTAACTTTAAAATGATGTGCACTGTGGACTTCAAAAGCATTTGCTATAGATTATATAATTAAACTTAGAAGTGCCTTTGATTATTAACTATTAAGATATGAATAATGCAGAGTAAAACAATTTGAGTTAGGATATCAGAGTCCCACCGCACATCAGAAGGAGGCTAGTCACGAAGCCTCCAGCTGAGAGTCAACTGGACACCCCAGGTTTGGGGGTAGGGGGGAGCGGAGCCAGCACTGGCAGTGTTACTGAGACCCAGCCACTCTGGGCACCTGCCCCTGGAAAGGGGTGGTGAGCTCAGGAGTCAGGTCACCTGCAGGGAAGGACAGAGTGCCAGCACTTGGGGAGGGAGGACAGGTGCGTAGAGGTGGACTTCTCTCAGGATATTGCCATGTTAACCAAGAGCACCTGCCCCGCCCCACCTGTGACAGCAGCGCTGAGGAGACAGACGAAGACGGGTGTGCTCTTGTCTGAGCTCCTGATGGCAGGTGTGTCACGGGAGCTGCACCAAAGCTGCAGGGCAAGAGCATGAGCTCGTAGCGGCCGTGCTGGTCGGAGTCACTACACCCTTCACTTGTGGGAAAAGATGGATGTTGGAAATGTGGCTGTCATATCGTTGTCTTAAACTGCCATCTTATTTTTTTCAAAAAATGTTTAAAGTGTGCAGTTAGATTATGTCCTTTTCTAAAACAGGTTTTTTCAAAAACAGTGCTTTACCTTCATATGTAAGAAATAGGTATTTCTGTTTGAATTACTTGCCTTTAGAAAATTGTTGGATAATGCCTCTGGATTTAAAAGGATGGAAGTTCCTATGCAGTGTCTAAGGAAATCCATCTTGTGGATAAACCCAGTGTTTCTCCCAACCTGCCGAGAAAATAAGGGCTTTTTCAGTTTACGTAAGTAGCACTGTTGCCACTAAACATTTTATAGTCCTTGACTGGAACCAGCTCCAGCCCCCTGAAAACCCCAAAGCCCATCTTGCCACTGCAAAGTGTAACAGTTCTTCCCCATTTTTCACTAGGCGGCTTTTTAATTATTACAAATTGTCTTAATTTGTTACTGTTTTTTCAGGTTAAGCATTTATTTCTCTATAGCTTTCTTCCCTATCACATTTATTTCAATTGTTTTAGTAAATGTTTTTAACTTGCAAGTTTTAAAATGATTAGGTACTCTTAATGCTGTTTTAAAGTAGAAAATGTGCATATTTTTGTATGATAATCAAATGTAAAATAGTTTTTTGTTTTATTTTTGCTGAACAGTTGTTATATCATGATTATTGTGCCACACTTTATCGTGCATAATATGAACAACAACTATCCCAGCATTAAGTCCTAGCCCCTGCAGAGCCACCGGCCCCATTGCTGGCCCAGGATGTGGGGACAGAGTCCGAGGGCAGCACCGGCCATGGATGCCCAGCTTCTGCTGACAGGGCCATGCGGGCAGACTCTCGGATAGGACCTCAAGGTGTAAAGTGTCTTACTGTTGTTCGTGATGGAAACCAACTTTAAAACCAAAAGTGTCTAACTTTATTTAAGAAAGTATATTAATTTGTGCTAACAGAGGGTGAAAATTGTTCAACGCGTACTTCAACAAACTATTCTTGCTATAGCAGTAACCTCGAGTAGCTGAAACTTGATTTTGAAAGAAAATGAAAACCTTTGTGCCTAAAATTGATTGTGACTTGCATTAAAGTAGGATGGGCAGGAAGGTGAGAGATTCTGCTTTCCAGCAGTGATGAATGTGAAGGAAGTGCTGAGTGCTAATAAAATGTCCATAGCAATGGTTTCCTTTGTTATTGATGTGAGAGGTGGGATGTTTTCTCCTAGCTGTGCTTGTGTCTCGTCCCTGCTGCTGCCTGCTCTAAACCTCAGTTCACAACTGACTGTCGTCACAGCCATGGGGGTTCATGGACCAGGCCCTAACTCGGCCTTGCACTGTATACATTAAAAAGCTGGGGAGTGGTGTTTCCTTAAGAAGATCGGGGAGTAGGATCCTGGCCGAGCCGCCCAGGCCTCCCATCCTGATCAGTCCCTTCCTGTGTCCATTCCCCTCCCCACCCTGCCCAGGGCTCTGCACACCTTGGAGACACTGCAGGTTGGTTCCACACAACCACAGTAAAGTGAGTATCATCACAGTCTGCAAGTCATGTGAATTTTCTGGTTTCTGAGGACATGTGAAAGTGATGCTTCTGGTATACTATAGTCTATTAAGTGTGCATTATATCTAAAAGAAGTGTACACTCCTTTTAAGTATTTTAAAATACTTTCCTGCTGAAATATACTAACCATCATCTGAACCTTCTGCAAGTCAAACCATAACAAATATAATAACAGAGAAGTCTGAATCTGTGAGAATCACTGGAATGTGACCGAGACCCAAAGTGAGCACTGCTGGAAGGATGGTGCTGACAGACCTGCTCGATCCAGGGCTGCCCCAGACCTTGGATCTACAAAAACAGTAGTGCTGAAGTGAGTTCTGCCAGCGTGGGAGACTGCCTCAGTCATCGGGGACATCCCCAAGGGTCAAGACGGAAAGGGACAACTAAATGCCTCTGGTAGCGAGTGTCCCTCCCCATGGTGATGCAGGCCCAACCGGAGCAAGTGTTGACAGAAATAACAAGGCACTTGATGACAATGTGTTTCTTAATTCCTAAAAAAATCAGAGAAATCAGAAAACATATAAATTCAAGAATCTGTTTCTAATATATTTTTTAGAAACACTGTGTGCTACTTTCATAAAAGACCAAAAGCTGTGAATCGTCTCGTTTTGCAGTTTTCCAGTTTTCTGTAAATATAACTTAATAACATAATGCATTCAGCTCCTGAAACAGCCACCAAGGTTCTGACCTTTTTGGAAGTTCTTTACTGATATGTGGGATCAGTGAGTGCCCTGAAGCCAGTACTGAGGTTGGTGATACAGACACTGTACAATGATGAGTCCTTAAGGTGCCAGGTTTATTATGACAATAACAAAACCAAAATTAAATAGGATGTAGTGACATTCTATGCTCTGATGGTCCTAGATGCTTCCGAGCCCTCAGCTCTCAGTCAGGACCCCTGCTCCTGGCCCCGACTGCAGCCACGTGGCAGACCTCCACATCCGCCCCCAGCCGGCGCAGCTCGTCCAGCCAGATCATCTGCTTCTGCGACAGCCGGTCGTGGGGTCCCTTCACTTCCACCAGCTGGGAGGGTAGTTGTGGAGTGATCAGTGTTTTATTGAGACAGAAGGGCTATTCAGGTGGGCTGTGGCAGTTCCCACCAACGACCATTTATTTAGAAGGCTTGTCCAGCTGCACTGCTGTACTTACATGTCTATAACAACTAAACATGTACATATGAATTCAGTGAGAAAGTCCCTTATTCTGTAGAAACCAGACTGTCCTCCACAGAGAATTAGGAAATGGATTCATACGTAATACGGCAGCTGAAATAGTTTTCCAGCACACACAGCACTGTTATTCTCCTGCTCAACACCCCTCAGTCACTTTTTTGTTGTGTCTGCAATTAGACCCAAGCTCCTTGCCAGGACCCACAAAACTGTGTGGCCTGGTGTCTTCCCCACGCAAGCAGAGCCCTTGCCCGTGCTTGCCAGTCCCACTGCCTAGTACACGTCTCCCTACTCTTCACGTGTCTGACACCTTCCCCCTCAATGCTCAGCTCAGATTTATTTCTAGGAAGGTCCTTTCCCTTCCTGTCTACTTGTTTACGATGTGTATCATAAGATAAAACTGCTCATCACACATCAGCTCCATGGAACCAGAACTGTGTCAGAGTTGTCTATCACAGAGCACCAAAATTCAAAACACAGCGATGGAGACTACCAACATGAACTACAAATGTTTTTGTTTTCTTTTTAAATTAATAAAGCATTTCCACAGCCTAACAGGAGTTAGAGAGAGCTTAACAGAGATCCCAAAGGGCAGAACAGAGAGAAAAAAATATTTGAATAGATAATGGCTAAAACATTTTTCAAAGTTGATGGAAATTATAAACCCAAAGATCCAAGAAGCTCAGTGAACTCCAAGTACAGACCCCTAAAGAACACGACTCTAAGAAACATAAATTGCATGTAAGTTTGAAAAAAAAAAAAGGCAGGGTGGGGGGGATCTAATAAAGCAGCCAGAATTTTTAAAAGCCAGAGGGGAGAGACTACAGACTTCTCACTAGAAACAATACAAGCTAGATGACAGTGGACAAATATTTTAAGGCATTAAAAAAAAAATTCTTTGCCTAGGAAAAAATATCTTTCAAAAACGAAGACTTTAAAGTCTTAAAATGTATAAAACCTAAATAATTTATCATTAGCACACTTCCATTGCAAGATATGTGAAAGGAAGTTCTGTCAGGAAGAGAATGATAGTACATGGAAATCTGAATCTATATAAAGGAGTAACCATTAGAATTTGTACCTATATGAGTAATTATAAAGGCTCATTAGTACACTGTAGAAAGCAAAATAATGTGTTACAGGGTTTATAACATGTTGACGCATAATGTATGAACACAGCACAAAGGCTGAGAGAGGAGATATATGTTGTAGGGTTCTTTATATTCTGTGTGGACTGGTAGATCACTTCAAAGTAGATAAGTGTAAGTACACACTGTAAACACCACTCCAACCACTTAAAACACATGAAGAGTCAGAGCTAACAAGCCAACAGAGGATAAAATGCAACCTTAGACAAAATGAAGAACTGAGACAAAAAACAAATGGAAGGTTTAAAGCCAAACATGAATAATCACATTAAATGTAATATTCCCAATACTAACAAATTAAGAGCACAGGTTGTCAGATTAGATTAAAAGTAAGACCCATATATATGCTGCCTACAGAATATAAGAAACTCAAATATAAAAACAAAGATAAGTTTTAAAAAAGTATATTAACTGCCGGCAGCCAAGAGAAAGCTGGAGTGACTATATAATAAATTTATATCAGTTGATTTCAGAGCAAAGAACATTACCAAGAATTAAGGAAGGTCATTTTATAAAAGAGTTCAATTCATCATGGAGACATGACAATCCTAAGTTTATATGTTGAATAATAAAGCTTCACAATATATATAAAGCAGACATTGATAAAACTGAAAGGAAAAACACCCAAATCCACAACTGTAGTCAGAGGTGTCACGTGACACCAGAAGCATGACGCAGAGAGAACAGATGAGCTGAACTCATCAAAACTTAATACTTCAACTGTTCAATACACTAGACAATGAAAAGTCAAGTCACACACTGAATGAAATGTATCTGATAAAGAACCTGTATGATAATTTTTCTTTTCATCTCAAAATTCAGTAGTTTAAGAAAACCACTAGCCTGTGACAGGCAGGATGAGACCAGGTAGACCAGGTGAGGAAAGGGTGGTGGCCGGCCTACAGCATGTGAGCAGATGCTCACTCTCGGAGCTTAGAAAAATCACCCCCAGCCATCCCGGCCTCTTACCTGCTGCTTACATCCTAGGCTCATACCTGCTGAGTCCCTGCCCTTGACCTGCTTCCAACAGTGGACACAGCACAAGCAATGGTTTGTTGCTGCCAAGCTCAGCTGATAAAAGAGACTAACTTCATCCTGCTTACAGCCTGGCCCTTCTCCCTCACCTGCTCGGATGAAATAGGCTGCCGCGTGGGGAGAGGCCAGGTGTCAGCACTGTGGGCGCCTCTATCAGCAGCCACCGAACAATCCTAGCCCTCAGTCCAGCAACTCTTGAGGGATTCAATCTTGTCTATCACCAAGCAAGAAATGCCTGGATTATGGCCTTTAAGTTGATCATAAAATTACAAACATGACTTTCCATTCTAGCTCAACTGACCTTGACGTGATGACTCTGGGAGCTCCACACAACCAGGTCGGGGAGGCCCCCTCGGCAGTGCCGGAAGTCCACAGCCAGGCGCCGGCACACGCCACTGAGGATGGAGCCCCCTAGGCAGGACACAAGATCCTGGACAGGAGACACAGGGACGGTTAGCCCTCCCCTGGGATGGAGACCCCGGAGCCCCCATTGATGGTGAGACGGGGGAGACCCCATGTGTCATTCAGCAGAGATGGGGTCCTAGGACACCAAGCGTCCTTCTGCCCCTGGTGCTGGCACCCCGGCCTCTGGGGACGCTTTCTCCTTGGTCAGTTACCAAGCTTTTACCCGGTCAGGAACATCCAGGGAGCAGCTAAGAAGAGAGGATTTGGGGTGAGCACTTAGGATGCGACAGTGGACCATGGAGGCCACTGGTCACAGGACGGGGAGAATGTCCTCCCTCCAGGGGCCACAGGCCAGGCCAAGGAGGCTGCCAACCAAACGGGCAGAAGGCATAACTGGGGCTTGTTCACACTTGGGACTGTCCCTTCAGGAACAGAGGCCTGTGGGCAGGGGTACGACAAGCACATGCATATACACATGTGTATGCATGTGCTTGCATATATACATGAACAGGTACACACATACACACAGGTACATGGGTGTGTGCATACATACAGGTACACATATATGTGAATGTGTGCATGTATGTTTTTTGTTACAATTGCTAAAAGGAAACCCACATTGGAGGCACTTCCTAAGCGAACCCCGCCTGCAGACTCTCACCTGGGCTTGCTGCAGAGAAGAGAAGCGATCCCAGCTGACCAGGGAGGACACCCTGCCTTCCTGGGCCTGCCACGCAGCTGCCACCCAGGCCCGCAGGCTCTCCTCAGGGGCGCTGTGGATCTGCTGCAGCCGGGCTTCCATGGCTGGTGCCCTGCTCTCGAAGAAACTGTCTGTGCAGAGGTCCAGCGGGGCCGCCTGTGTGCAGGGAGAACCAGCTCACACTAAGTCTGGGAGGCTGGGGTCATCAGAGGAGCCAACACCCATCAAATCTGGAAACTGGCTACTCTGATGAAGTGGACTCAGGCTTTTTCTCAAAAGATATATAAAAATCACCCAAGTAATCTGATATAAAAGCAATTTATGACACTGGTTTTTTAGAGAACTAATTTGCAAAGACAAGCACAATTTGCCAAAAGAGTTCTTAGGTTAAACTGGTGGAGCTCTTGGACTTCCCAAGTGGTGCCGGTAGTAAAGAATCCACCTGCCAATGCAGGAAACACGGGTTCGATCCCTGGGTCAGAAAGATCCCCTGAAGGAAAGAATGGCAACAGACGCCAGTATTCTTGCCTGGAAAATTCCATGGCAGGCTATGGTCCATGGGGTCACAGAGAGTTGGACAGGACTGAGCGACTGAACATGCACACAGAGTGGAACTCTTAGCAGACATGTGTGACAACACAGGAGTGTACCTGGGCCCCACCAGGGTGAAGCCAAAGACACTGACACTAAAAGTTTCAAGAGGAATGATTCCAGTAAAGTAGCTTACATTTTAAATTCTATGAATCAGATTTAAAAATTAAAAGCCATTCTTACAGTGAAATTAGCACTAGGATGCAGAAGAGTATAACTGGGGGCAAGTTTCTGGGGCTGCAACCTCAGGGTCCCAGGGTGGGAGTGACTCACGTGTGAGTACAGAGTCTCTGCGGCTTGAACGCAGCCAGGGTTACCTGATAGGCGTTTCTGAAGGCGTCTGGCACCCCGTCCATGAATATGATGTCCCACAGCAGGAGGCCAAACAGGGTGCTGAAGGTGGACCCCTCCCCATGGATCCCTGAGACAAGGCACATATGAGAAAAGTCCATCTCTTCTGTTCTCCAAAGACACCACCATAACCTACTGCCAACTCAAGTTGAAGAAAGTAGCAAAAATATTTCAGATTCAAAGCACAGGCTGTTACTGTTTATAATAGCCAGGACATGGAAGCAACCTAGATGCCCATCAGCAGACGAATGGATAAGGAAGCTGTGGTACATATACACCATGGAATATTACTCAGCCATTAAAAAGAATTCATTTGAATCAGTTCTAATGAGATGGATGAAACTGGAGCCCATTATACAGAGTGAAGTAAGCCAGAAAGATAAAGACCATTACAGTATACTTACACATATATATGGAATTTAGAAAGATGGTAATGATAACCCTATATGCAAAACAGAAAAAGAGACACAGATGTACAGAACAGACTTTTGGACTCTGTGGGAGAAGGCGAGGGTGGGATGTTTTGAGACAACAGCATCGAAACATGTATATTATCTATGGTGAAACAGATCACCAGCCCAGGTTGGGTGCATGAGACAAGTGCTCGGGCCTGGTGCACTGGGAAGACCCAGAGGGATCAGGTAGAGAGGGAGGTGGGAGGGGGGATCGGGATGGGGAATACATGGAAATCCATGGCTGATTCATGTCAATGTATGACAAAAACCACTACAATATTGTAAAGTAATTAGCCTCCAACTAATAAAAATAAATGAAAAAAAACAAAAAACAAAAAACAAAGCACAGGCTGTTTTCGTGCCATTCCCAGATCATTTTCTTAACATTAGATTGCTTATATACAGAAGCCTTGCTTAAGGATGAAAGTCTTGGTAATTATGACAAAATTCAAATGCATGTTTCAGAGTGGAAAAACCTAAGGGACATGTTTAAAAACAAACAGGAGGTCTGATGTGGGAGGGTGAATGCCCAGGAGTCTTTGCCTTCTGACCCCATTCGCCTCCTTCCACAGCACTCCTCTGCCTCAACCTGGACACCACATAGTGCCAGGGTTTTTAAGACTCGGGGTTTTACAGAAAACTTCCAGTCAGAGACCACCCAGTCCAGACCCCCTGTCCCCACCCCACATCCAGACCACAAGATGGGGTGGTAACCTCAGAGAGGCCCAGCCCAGTTCCAGGCCGTGTGAGCAGTGAAGCAGGGTCCCCAGGGCTGGGGCCTCTCCGAGTGGGCCCCTCCTGGCCCCTTGGCACACCTGATGCCCCCACCCGAGACCCCGGCGCTCCTCCACACACTGCAGTACCTCTGAGCGGTTGGCTATGGGCAGCATCTTGTGGTCCTCCCCCAATCCTGTCCACCTGCCTGACCCAAGATCTCCAAGAGCAATCCAGCCACCCTTGCTCCTCATGTCCCCACCAGAACACGCCACCCTCATGGTGGCAGGTGTGAACACTGGCCATGAAGAAGCACACGGCCCTGATGAACTGGGGTGATAAAATTCTCTCCTGAGCCCTCTAGGGCCTCCCACAGGGACAGGATAGAGTGACAACACCCCCCAGTGTGGCCACATGGCCCAGAGTTACCCTGGTCGAAGCCGCAGTGTCTATAATGGGCCAGCGCCAGCTCCTCCACAGAGCACAGGAGAGTGGCAGGGGTGGCTCCCCCAGCCTCCAGCACGAAGACAGACTTCCCTGATCCACGCTGTGGGCACAGCCGGCCTGTGACAGTCACCTGGGTGATGGGGAGGAACAGCCGTTAGCCCCACTCCTGCTCCAGCCCTGAAGCCCCAGACAAACTCTCCCAAAGGCCCCTCAAAGGCCACCTGTCCTTAGTGCAGCGGTGGGCTGGTCTGTGAGGACATGGGCAGGTCATCGCCTGGCCCCCAGGAGCGCTGCTCCGAGCTGCTCTCCAGGGTCCTGACTGGGCTGTGGGCAGGAGGCCTGGCAGGGGTGTGAGCTGCTGACTCAGGGGCAGAGTCACAGCCCCTGCTGACCAGGCTTCTTTGACACCTCGATGCCAGGCTGAGGTTGAAGCAAGGCTGGGTCACTGCCCACAGCAAACCAGAGGGCTTTCTGTCTATTGAGAAATGTGTGCTGGAAACCGCTCTTAGGCTGTGTTCAGGAAAAACCCCTGAAATGCACCCACAGTGCCCCCAGAATATTCACTCACGTGTCTGACATCCTCCACGGTGACCTCTGGGAGCTGGCGGAGGAGGTGCATGTACTTCTGGCCGCTGGGAGAGGCCCGCAGGCGCGCGGCCCTTTGGTACAGTGCCAGGCGGTGGCCTGTCCGGACGTGAGGATCGGCCAGCCCTGCAGCGATGCACTGGACAGCCTGTGGAGAGCACGGCACTGTCAGTGTCAGTAAGGCCCAGGCAGCGGCACCCCCATTTCATGGGATGGGAAGCCCCACCATCAATTAATCATTCCTTTTGCTAATTAGCGGTGGGCAAAGCCGCCCTCCAGGGACAAGGACATTATTCCTGTAGATCTCACACAGACACGTTCAACGCATAGATGGAGCACAGACCCTGAGGCAAAGGTGTGGGGCAGAAGCAGTCATGTTCCCAACACCATGTCCTGGTCACACGTGTGGACACATTGCCTCTGGAGACAGAGGAGACTGGGGAGAGGGACCTGGGGTAGGGGTGCTCGGGGCCCCAAGGGATGCTCAGGCCAACTGCAAAATTATATGTGGATTTTTGACCATGTGGGGGTGGGGGGGTGGTCAGAACCCCTAACCTCTGAGTTAGTCAAAAGTCAGCTATATAATTAATGCCACTGAACTGTATACCTAGCAATGGTTAAAATGGCAAGGTTTTTTTTTGTTGTTATATATAATTACTACAATAAAAGAATAAAAAGTAACAACAACAACAAAAAAGCCCAGAAGTCAGTGAAGATCAGACCATCAGAGTGTAGCAGCCCAGAGGAATCCAGCAGAGAGAATGAGGCCCTAACGGAGCCGGGCTAGCTGTAGGGAGGGGTAGCCTTGGGCTCGGCCTGGCCAAACTAGCTGCTGGGCAAACATGAGCCTCTGCTGGGCTGGCCATTGCCTGCTCTGGAAACTGACATACAGAGGGAAGGAATGGTGACAAAATCACAGGTTATGAGTGGCCAGGAAGACCTCTAGGAAAAGGCTAAAAAAAACCAGGATGCTCCATCAACGTCAAAAATAACCTCTGAGCATTAATGAATACTCCTCTCAGCAGACCCAAATGACTATAAACTCCTCTGAAATTTTATTTCAGGGAGAGAGAGAGGCAGTGTGCACACGCCCTCTGTCCACACTGGGTGGGGGCCAGCGGGGGCCTCTCCTGACACTGGGCACCATACCCACCTCCAGGAGAACAGTTTTCCCTGGCTCAAAACACTTGAGGTGACAAGGTGCCTTTTAGTTTCAGGCAGTAAATGGAACGTGTCCAGGCCCAGAGTCAACTTTTCCAGCCCTCCATCACCAGATTCACGTGACCTGCCACTGGAAGAATAAAAGCTCCCAGGGCAGCAGTGCCCTCCGCTGGATGCAGACATGGGGTTGGCATGGACATGGGACCACAGGCAGCCACACAGAGGACCACTGTCGCTGCCTCACAAGGCCCTACCCTGCTGGCCACAGTGGCTGGCAGCCAACAGTGTTCTCAGACTCAAAGTCCCTACCAAAGAGGGCAGCACCCAGATGGGATGGAGCCAGACGCCACGTCTTCACCTATGTTTCTACCAGGAGGCCCTGGGCAGTGAGTGAATGAAACCACCGTTTCCAAACCAGAGAGCGCAACTGTGTGAAAGTGGGGGACACCTAACCCTCCAGCTCCCGACATGATCCACCTGCTGACCCCACGGTCACCCTGTGGTCACACCCCTGCTATTTCTGGGGTTGGCAGAACACAGACAAAGAGGGATGTTTAATAAATCAATGCTTTAAAAAAAAAAGAAATCAATGCTTTAAATCAACTATAGTCCAAGATAAAATATAAACTTAAAAAGAAAGAAAGAAATCAACACCCTCATGACATTTAGAGTCTTAAGGTATTAACAGTTTGCTTTAATGTTAAATGTACATGAAGCTGAAGAAAGGTCGGTGCCCCTAGCAGCTACGTACCGGCTCCAGGCGCTTCAGGTGCTGGTGTAAGTTAAGGGCCAGCCGGTCCCACCATCGGCCCCTACTGTCGGGACAGTACACGTCCTGGGACAAGAGGTTTTCAAGCTCCTCCACGGCTTCCTGCAGCAGCAACAAGAAGGGACACGCATTAGACTCCTGCACACTAAGGCTGCTGTTACACTGAGTTGTCAGGAAAACTGGTGAAGGGTATCAGCATCCTTTCCACTCTAAAATAAGGCCCAGGACCCAGGACTGCCGGGAGGGGGCCCTGGGATGTCCCCCGAGAGTGGCCTGAGCTCCAGAGGCACCCCCACTTCTCAGCAGGGCCCCTGCCACCTCACGTGGATGCAGCTGTGACACCGTGTGGCACTCTCTGTGCACCAGGTCAGCAGCACCGGCCACACGGGGCCAGGCTCTGGGCAGGAGCAGCAGCTGGGCTGCAGGTCCACATGCTTCTGGGAACCCAGCTGGCCATACGGCCAAGGGTGCGAGGAATCGGGGAGGGGGTTGGATAGGTATGAGGCGGGGTCTCCACCCAAAGGCCCCACCTCAACAGGCGGACTTTGTGGTCCATGTTCATGGCTCACGTCTCATGCTCATCTTTTGTGGTTCCCGAATCTCTGAAAAATCTAATGATTCTCCTGAGAAAAATGCACAAACCCCAGAGATGCAACTGCAGATCTACAGACTGCTGAAGCCAGTCCCACGGAGCTGCCCAGGGTCCATGGACCCAGGTGAGGAAGCCCAGCTCTAGCAGAGCCTCTTTGTAAGACGCCGAGTTTCAATACAGAAGTATCCGCACAGCAAAAGCTGAGTCCTGCAACCTCACAGCTCTGAGTGTGAGCAGGGGCGTGACTGGAGCCCTCACTCCTGACCGTAGGTTACTTCCAGACTGTCCATGACTGCTGTCCTGGGAACTTGAGCTGAGGCGAGGCTTCCACCTCAGAGATGTGGGGAGACCCTCCCCATCACATGGGGGCTCTGACAGCAGCTCAGCCCTGGCTGCAGACCACGACGGCAGAAGTCAAGAGCCAGGGGCGGATGGCTGGTGCACTCACCTTGTACAGGTGAAGTCTCTGCAGTATTTCAACGTTTCGGGACAAAATCCTCGTGTAAACCCACCCAACGGTAAAACACCGGAGGAAGAGCGGTAAATTCTCATGGTACCTAAAACGAAGACGTCCACCAGCAGTTTAGTGGTTTGGTGTGTATATTGTAAGACAATCCTAAGAGGTGATTTAGAAAAGGCAGAGGAACCAGAGATCAAATTGCCAACATCCATCGGACCATAGAAAAAGCAAGAGAATTCCAGAAAAACATCTACTCTTGCTTCATTGACTATGCTAAAGCCTTTGACTGTGTGGATCACAACAAACTGTGGAAAATTCTTAGAAATGGGAATACTAGACCACCTTACCTGCCTCTTGAGAAATCTGTATGCAGGTCAAGAGGCAACAGAACTGGATGTGGAACAAAGGACTGGTTCCAAATTGTGAAAGGACTACGTCAAGACTGTACATTGTGTACACTGTCACCCTGCTTATTTAACTTATATGCAGAGTACATCACATGAAATGCCGGGCTGGATGAAGCACAAGTTGGAATCAAGATTGCCAGGAGAAATATCAATAACCTCAGATATACAGATGACATCACCCTTATGGCAGAAAGTGAAGAACTAAAGAACCTCCTGATGAAACTGAAAGAGGAGAGTGAAAAAGTTGGCTTACAGCTCAACATTCAAAGAATGAAGATCATGGCATCCGGTTCCATCACTTCATGGCAAATAGATGGGGAAACAATGGAAACAGTGACAGACTTTATTTTCTTGGGTTCCAAAACCACTGCAGATGGTGACTGCAGCCATGAAATTAAAGGACACTTGCTCTTTGGAAGAAAAGCTATGACCAACCTAGACAGCATATTAAAAAGCAGAGACATTACTTTCCCAACAAAGGTCTGTCTAGTCAAAGCTATGGTTTTTTCCAGTAGTCATGTGTGGGTGTGAGAGTTGGATCATAAAGAAAGCTGAGCACCAAAGAATCAATGCTTTTGAGCTGTGGTGTTGGAGAAGACTCTTGAGAGTCCCTTGGACTGCAAGGAGATCCAACCAGTCAATCCTAAAGGAAATCAGTCCTGAATATTCATTGGAAGGACTGATGCTGAAGCTGAAACTCCAATACTTTGGCCACCTGATAGGAAGAACTGACTCAGTGGAAAAGACCCTGATGCTGGGCAATATTGAAGGCAGAAGGAGAAGGGGACAACAGAGAATGATATGGTTGGATGGCACTGCTGACTCAATGGGCGTGAGTTTGAGCAAGCTCCTGGAGTTAGTGATGGACAGGGAAGCCTGGCATGCTGCAGTCCATGGGGTTGCAAAGAGTCGGACACGGCTGAGCGACTGAACTGAACTGAAGAGGTGAAAAAGCAGACTGAATTTCTTTCTTCTAAGAAGATACATTCTGAACACCGCCTGTCGTGTGCAGTTTTTTACACCACAAATCTATGCTCTCATGGCCACCTGCTTGAAGTCACCAGACGGCGATGTGAAGTGAGAGCCAGAGGTCAGCAGACACCAGCCCCCAGGCCGGACTCAGGGCCTCCACCTGATTTTAATACAAGTTCAGTGTGGTTTCCATGTTTATAAATGGCTAAAAGAAGTCAAAAGGAGAAAAACTGTGTGGCACGTGAAAATTACAAGAAACATACATTTGGAGTCAGAGAACACACCTGCACTGGGACAGTCCCGCCCATTCGCTGGCAGAGCCTGACCACTGCCCCACTGGGCCTCCACACAAGAGGCTACTGACTTCTGTCCTACAGGAACCCAACTTTCCCAGCCACAAGGTCTTATCTTTTTTTTTAACCAAGAAAATCATCCATTAACTTATTTTAACCATTTGTTTTGCTGTTTGGTCTGAGAAATGTTTACACATTTGCCCAATTATCTTAAGAAAATCCCCCAGGGTCCATGCACATCATGGGCTAACACTCGTTGTAAACACTGGTTGTCTCCTTCCTGCAACGGCCTATAAGTAAATGCCTCACTCTGTCTGAATTACTCCCAAACTAAACACGGAGAAAATATTCAGTTGTTTTTTCTTAACAGTAAAGGCTATTTTCCTGGCTATGGTTTTTAAGTTTGTATTATTTCTGTGTAGACTTTTGTCCTAAATGTCTTTCTGAAAGAGATATCCAATACTACTAATTTTTCTCATCACTTTGTACTAAGGAAGGAAAAAGTTTCTTAACCCTATGGAACACGTTGAACATTTTTTTTTTCCCACGTTGAACATTTATTAAACCAAAAAGAATGAAGGATCATGTGCTGTGTACTTGAACTCTTGAAGTAAATGTTCAATTTCATTTTCTTTTTTTTTTTAAGGTATGATTCATTTTCTTGTTCAAAACAACAGCTCCTGGAATTTCCACCAGAAGAAGACAGCTTCTGTCCTGCGGCCAGGCTTCCCCCATGGTTGTAATTCAGCTGACCAAATCCCAGAGGGGCCAGTCCCCCTGCAGGTGGCAAGCCACTGTCTGCCACAGATAGACCAGGGTTATAAAAATCACTCCAAACTTTCAGACACTCCCTGCTACTCACCCGGCACTTTTGACCCCATGTAAAGCGAGGAGGAAGTTCAACTACACACGCTGGCCTCACCACAGAACAAAAGGAGTGCGTTCCTCATGAAGAAGATGATCTTATACAGTTAGAACAACTAGGTTGGTCGGTAACCCTCACAGGCACCAGAGAACCACCTCACCTCAGGGACGGGTGGTCTTTCAGTCCATCCCAGTTCTGCTTTGCACACCGAGCGAGCTCCCTAGCCTCCTCCCAGGCCCCGCTGGCCATCGCCGTGGAGATGTCATTCAGCATGTGTGCGGCTACTGCGTACCTGGCGGGGGCGGGGACAGGCGGGAAACCACGACATTCAGGTTTCAGGGGAGGATGAGCACTGATGTACAGAACCTCATATCCCCACATCCCACCCAACACATTCAGATCCGCTTTTGAAAACACAAGGGTTACGTTTTATCTCAGTAATAATTTGACTATTACTCCATGAATAGCCTAGAAGTGTTCATACAGGCCTCCCAGCCAGAAAGCTGAAGACACACACACCTTACCATCACATCACATGTCCCGTTATATGATGCAACACTGACCAGCTCTTCCTCCCTGACCTCCAGTGCCCACTCACTCATTCATCCATTCAACAATCTGGGAGCAACTATGACAACATGTAACCAATCTCAGGATTATACAGAAGTGTAGGTTTGGTCATTTAATCACTAAGTCAGAGATGGCCAGAGGGATACTGCCCAAGCTAAGAGAATTATTTGGGATTTTCAAAAACAACTTCAGGGACAGTATCTGGGAGATGGCAATGCTGAAATGTTCTGAACCCATGTAACTGAAGAGAGACAGCTTCTCAGCATGTCTTTAGATACCAAAGCAAAGACACAGGCCCCATAGTTCTGTAACACTGAGTGCATAGTCACTGTGCTCTGGACTCACCCTCGAGAGAAAAGCACACACCAGCACTGTGTGCAGAAACTGTCAAATAAGCGAAAAACAGTCCCCCAAGTGTAAAAATTTGCTCACGCACGCTTCCATCTAGCTCTCTTTTAATACTCAACTGGACAGCTCTAAGGCAATGAAAAATGGAATTGGAGAAAGCATTCTAACTAGAAGATCTGACTGAAAAAGTTAATCCTACTGAATACAAATAAGATATTGACCATCCTAATAACTAAGGCAAAATGGGCTAAAATCAGTTTACATTGACTCTGTTTTGATCCAATCATTTCAATAGCTTATTTTTTAAAGCACATACTAGACAACACTTAAACATCTTTCCTAAAATCAAATATCAGAAACCATTTCAGCTAACTTTGAATCACAAACCTGCAACATCTATGCAATTTTTTTTTAAATCAAAATCCACTTTTGCTAAACACTGGCTAAATCCATGCATCAAAACAGATTCATGAAAACTTCTATTGTCTGCGTGATTCTGGTATATGGTCCACAAGTTGGTTATTAGCTTTATTTTAAGCGTCATTACCAGGAAGATATTCAGCCTTGTTCATGCCAACAACATACTCACAAGGCAGGTTTGTTCAAATGTCTATATTTAAAAAATGCTCCCCCTGCCAAAGCTATTTGGGAATATAAACCAGGGGAAAACAGTGAAGCTCTAACTCAAAACTCGTGGGTTTTGGCAACCTTAATCAAACTGCATTTCTACATTCTCCTCACAGTCCTGGAAAAGTATACAAGTAAGCAAAAAACTAAACAGGAAGCAAAAACTTAAAAAATGGTTTTGAGCAGATGTTTCTCTTGTGGATGGCAAAAAACAATAATAGATCCTTCTGCATAAATTTAAAAACACACAGATGTTACAGTGAGCAACCACTTTTACCTAATGAGATCATCCCTGTCCTGGAAGATCGGGGTCTTCCGATTGATGGTGTATCTGGGGAACTCCAAGCGGCCCAGGTTGACCAGCAGCACAGTGGAGAGCTGACCCTGGCCCCCACAGGCGGCATCCTCATCTTCCACCATGTCGCTCAAGGAGAAGAGCAGCAGGGCCCGGGAAAATACTGCCCGAGGGCCTCGAGAGACTCTCAGGGAACATCCCGCCACGTCTTTAGCTCTGAAAAATACACAGTATGGAAGAGACTTGCTGGTCTGTAAGCATTTGGACATCAGATTTCATAGATTATTTCAAGCTAAACAGTATTCATTATTCTAAACCTGAAGCAAACCTCTGGCCTCTGGCTGTGTGATGTTAAAGCATTTGTTAACCTCTCTGGGGTTCAGAGCCCCACCTTGGAACACGGTGAAGATTTGATGAAATTAAACCTGCAGATGATTTCACATAGTGTTTGCCTCAGTAAAAGAGCAGAATAAGGTTTATGCTGGTCCCGAACACATGAAATAACCAGAGAAACTCAAAGTGTTACCTGTTTGACATTAGCAACTCTCAATTCTTGACTCCAGTGACAATTTAGATTAAATAATAGATATTCATTTATTTAAGATAACTTTATTTATTTATTTATGGCAGTGCTGGGTCTTTGTTGCTGTGTGCAGGCTTTTCTCTAGTTGCAGCAAGTGGGGGCTACTCTCGAGTTGTGGTGCACAGGCTTCTCATTACAGTGGCTTCTCTTGTTGGGGGGCACAGGCTCGAGGGTGAGTGGGCTCAGTAGTTGCAGTTCCTTGGCTCTAGAGCACAGGCTCAGTAGTTGTGGCACGTGGGCTTAGTTGCTGGCAACACGTGGGATCCTCCCACACCAGGGATCGAAACCATATCTCCTACACTGGCACATGGATTCTTTACCACTGAGTCACCAGGGAAGCCCCACAGGTCTTTATTTAGAAAGTCATTATCCAAGGCTCTTGGTCAGGCAGCAGGTCACAACCAGGGCCTTCTGGCTCTAACAACCTGGACACCATGCATGACAGGGTTTCTCTATTGACATCTGGGCATTAGACAATGCTCAGCTGTGTCCCTAGCCTCCACTCACTAACTGTCAGTGGCACCCACTACCCACCTCAGTCACAACAAGAACGCCTCCAGATGATGCCAGGCATGCCTGGAGATCAAGGTCCCCCAGTGAGAGCTGGAGTCCAGTGGAGGACCTCACCTTTCCTACCAGCCCAGAAGCTATGAAACCAAAGGCAGAGCTGACTCCCTAGGGCATCCAGAGATCAATGCCCCCAGCACAGTCTCGAAGACACAGGGGTAGGGTTCCCACCTTACCACCATCTACATGAGGACCACGCAGCCACAGAGCCTGACAGCACCCCAGCCTTCCTCCCCATGCAGTCCCGAGCGTGTCCAGTGGCCCGGGATTCCAAGTTGCAGAAGGAAACATTCAGTGTGACTAAACACACAGAAGGATTCAAAGAGTGCGAATAAGGAGGCTTTTTCTGCAGAGGAAGGTAACCAGGTATTACCTTCATGTGGAGACTCAGGTTCCACTCCTGGGCTCCACAGCTTAATGAAGAAATAAAGGACACTGTCTGTCAACAGACAAAATGATAAAGGTGTGCTATGTAATGGAGTATTAGCCATAAAAAAGAAATTCTTCCATTTGCAACAATGTGAGGGATCTAGAGAGTATTACCCTTAGTAAAACAAGTCAAAGACAAATACTACATGTTATCACTTCTTTGTGGACTCTCAAAAACAAAACAAATGAATGTATATAACAAAAGAGAAATAAATTCACAGCTAGAAAAAATAAACTAGTGGTTACCAGCAAGGAGAAGGAAGCAGGGAGAGGTGAGACAGGTAGAAGAGTAAGAGAGATGAAATACCCTGTAAGAAATAGATAAGCAACAAGGATGTACTGCACAGCACAGGGAAATACAGTCATCATTTTGTAATAAATTTAAATGGAGTATAATCTGTACAAATACTGACTCACTATGCTGCAAACCTGAAACTAATATGTCAACTATATGTCAATCAAAAAAAAATTTTTAAGGATAGTGATTCTAGTAAAAAACTAGAATACTCTTAATGGGCTTACCCGGTGGCTCAGTGGTTAAGAATCTGCCTGCCAATGAAGAAGACACAGGTTGGATCTCTGCTCCAGGAAGATCCTACATGCCACAAAGCAGCTAAGCCCATCCGCCATTAACTACTGAGCCTGTGCTCCACAGCAGGAGAAGCCACTGCAATGAGGAGCCCTTGCATCATAATTAGGGCAGCCCTGCTCACCGCACCAGAGAGAAGTCTGCACAGCAACTGAGACCCAGTCAGCCAAAAGTAAATAAATAAATTTATACATGTAAAAAAATGGTCTTAAGATTCTCATTTTCCTATAATTCTCATGTCAGTGATAAAAAATGTTCATCTCAATTCTATTTCTGTTCCTACATGCTCAGTGCTTATACTGAGAAACAGCTAATTTAGTGTTCACTTACTTTTAAAATATTACACACATGAATACCATGAAATACTTAAGAAATAAAATTAAAGACTTAGAAGACATTTAACCACAGGGATGAGGATCTTATACCCCTAAATCAATTAAGTATAAATACATAATCTAGTTAAATACTTTTGGAAAATCTACAGTATAAACTTTTTGAAATGTTGACAGTGACATTTTTCTTAATAATGTGTGCCTTATTTATGCCTGTGTTTTACTAAGATTAATATTTGTAATATCTTCCCAATAAGGATGGCTCTTGGCACATTAACAGCTCAAAGTTACACACACACACACACACACACACACACACACACACACATTATATAAAATAACAATGACATTGCTTTAAACTGTTTGCCAAAAGCATTATCTCATCTCATTTTCAACAACTCTGGAAAGTGGATTTCCAGACTAAGGTTGATATAGTTATACTTTAGACATAACATGGGCAGAAGAAATAAATTCTGAGATTTTTATGATCTTTCCTAACCTGAAACTGTTCAGGAGCTTTTATAAGGACAAAAGAAACCATCCACACAGCTTTTGGAAAATTTTAATGTTTCAACTCAAGAGAAATTGCATATTATTGCTGACAGATCATGTTTCAATAAAAAGTCTACTGAAATAAAAATTTGGCTGGATAATTCATGTTTAAATCTTGTTTAGGAGAGTAGTTAAAACTGCATTTTTCTTGAGTAACAAAACACTAGAATATGCTAAGGGCCCAGTGCCTCTAACCTCTTGGCTCTTGGTTTTTCTTGTCCTAGAAATCAGTGTGGTATGACAAGAATTACAAAAGCTAACCCAAGAAAGAATCCAGACCTGATCATTAAGGTTCTCTGCCTTTTCAGTATGGCAGCAATTGCAAAAACAATCACAATCTGGAAACACGTACCATCTGTTTTAAGACCTTAGTATGTGCTGTGTGTGTGTGTGTGTTAGTAGTGCAGTCATGTCCAGCTCTTTGTGACCCCCATGGACTGTAGCCTGCCAGACTCCTCTATCCATGGAATTCTCCAGGTATGAATACTGGAGTGATTTGCCATTTCCTTCTCCAGAAGATCTTCCTGACCCAGGGATGGAACCCAGGTCTCTTGCATTGCAGGCAGATTCTTTACCACTGAGCCACCACGGAAGCCCAACCAACAACTCAAAAGTTCTTACTGTAACAAGTTCCTTCGCTGTTCACCTGAAACTACCACAACATTGTTAACTGACCACACCCCAACGCAAAATGTTTTTTGTGTTAATAAATAAATAAAATGATTTAAAAAAAAGAGCCACAAAACCTTTTCAGGATCACTGCGCCAATGCCAGGCTGGTTCCGGCCCCAAGTACAGACTGAAGGCTGCTTGGCCAATCTGAGGAACGCGTCCACCAGCTGCTGCTTCTGCCCATGAGCACTTGCCAGGTGGAAGGTCTTTGCCAGGGCTTTCAGTTCCGGAGCAGAAAGGAGCTCCAGCACCTCAGGGAGTTCCTGCAACTCAGATTCTGAAATTTTTTTTTTTTTAAAAAGTACTTTAAATAAGTTTATTATTTTCCAGTTTTATTGATACTTTGAGAAGAAAGCTTATTTGTTGTCCTAAGATTAAGAACTCAATTTAGGGATTTCCCTAGTGGTTCAGTGGTTAACTCTGAGCTCCCAGTGCAGGTGGCCTGGGTTTCATCCCTCTTCAGGGAACAAAGACCTTACATGCCACAACAAAGATCCAACACAGCCAAATAAATTAAAAAAAAAAAAAACAAAAACCCCAATTTAAAAGACACACACAATCACTATTTCTCAGGCACCAATCAGGAGATGACATGAAACTAGCACCACCCTCATTTTGCAGAAACTCCCTTCACGGTGTTTCCACTTTGGTTCCCCTGGACGAACCATACCTGTCTGCAGGAAGCCTGCATGTGTCAGCTCTCCAACCACAGGGGTTAAGTCAGCAGAGATCTCTTCATAGGCCAGCTTGTTCACCTTAATCCAGCCAAACTTACGTTGAAAAAGTCTTACGTATAACTTCTGACCATTGGCTGTGATAAAGTTAAGATAATCAGTGAAAAACATTCTATTTCTTCTCAAAAACCACCTCAGTCCTGCTACCATTTCCTTTTGTAAACCAAAGTGAGTAAAACATGCTGTGTTACAAATGCACATATGCTGACTCAACTGATCTTCCAAGAATATCATTTTCTTCCTTTGGAAGACAGAACTTATTTCAAATACAAAGTCCTGTGGGAATGTCTCCTTGGCCTGTGTGCAGGACAGGAGGAGCAAGAGGACACAAAACCTTTGTGACAGTCTTTGGAACTAAGGCTCCCTCTTCTCTTCTGTCATGAAAAGTGGGAGTGGGCGCCAGTAACACCATCCTCTCAAAGCTGGTGAAAAGATTAAACAAGATAAGTATATAAACCATTCCAAAGTTGGTAATGATTATTAGCCACTTAAAAACCTAAAGGACTTCCTTGGTTGTCCAGTGGTTAAGAATCGCCCATCCACTGCAGGGTCCCTAGTCAGGGAACTAAGATCACACATGCTTGTGTGGTGCGGCCAAAATTAAATAAATAAAATTAAACAGAGAAATAACACCATCTATTTAAATATATATATATACATATATCTTTAAAAAAATAATAAAAAATAAAAGGGTAAGATGAAAGTTCCCCACTGTCTAACCAACATTTCTAGTCCCTCAAGAGAGGCACACCCGCCCCCTCACCGAGAGTTCCAGTTATTCTGTTCTCTGTTTTTGGTTTCATACGCAATATTCTATTTTAGGCTGAAAAATCACATGAAAAGGATTTTTTAAAAAAAGTCGGGCTTTGGTAGAGCAGCCATCTCTAACTCAGTGATCTCCACGAAGCTATTTAATTAACCTGGTCTCAAGTTTTCCTATTACCCAAATTATCTTTCAATTTCCAAATCTAGAGTGGTCTCGGGACTTCCCTGGCCATCCAGTGGTTAGGACTCTGCTCTCCCAATGCAGGAGCGCTGATTCCATCTTTAGTCAGGGAACTAAGATTCTGTATGCTGCATGGTATGGCCAAAAATTTAGAAAAACAAAATGATATGACTTTATTTATTAAATTTTCTACAGTTATTTCCCTTTTCTCTTGAAAGAGGCAAAATCGATTCACAGTAGCTATTTTCACAACAGAGACACTAAAGATGATTCTCTGTGGAGGGCAGCCCATAAGAATCTGCAGAGCTTACACTAGGAAACTGTTCCTACTTCTCAATCACACCACAGCCCAGGGTTACTAACTACTTTCATAAACGCTCGTACGCCAACCAAAGATCTGTGACCACCCTGGATACAAGAGTCGATAGGGTGTCACCCACACAAGCAGAGCCACAGTTCCACTGTGTGAACGTAAAACTGAATTCCTTCTCTTACCCGTTATTGGTAACGTTCAGGACTTCTTTTTTGTAACTGGACTGGGAGTCAGACCTGCCACTATTACTAGTGGTCAGCATGGCCCCCAAGGAAGCTTTTCCTGCTTGAGAGGGACTCATGTGCACATAGCCATCAAGATCCTTTGGATGAGCAGCTGATGGCGGGTGGAAGTGGGGCAGGAGGGAGTGCACAGCTCTTGCTCTAAACCTGCGCTATTAGCTTTGAGCCACACAGCTGGCTGCCAAGGAATTTAGGTATGTTTTTAAATGTACCAATTTACAAAATTAAAAAAGAAAAAAAATTAATGTATCAATTTAGCTTGAAAACTTCCATTTCCTGCATACCTTTACTTTAAAAGGCAGAGCCCAGGCAACTAAAGTGTTATTGGAGGAAAAAAATATGCCCCAGTACCCCTTAGTTTGTTTATTTGCCTGTATTTTATTTTCATTTTTGAGGAAATGGCCCGCAAAAATGACAAATCCACCAAATACAACCACAAGCTTGATTACATGCCTGAAATGCAAGGTACACTTTTCTAAGTTACACTATTTTTTTCCCCCTAATCTGGGAAAGGCTGTTTTTACAACCATCAAATATACATAAAAAGGACAAACAACTGCTTCCATTACAAGCAAAGTACAGTGTATAAGGATGACAGTGCAGAAGCAGGCATCACCTGGCCCCAAATCTTATCTCTTTTTAAAGGCACATCGTTGTTGAGCTGAACACCATCACTGACTCTGATTCCCCTGAGTATTCCCAGGGGGCTCCCCAAACCACTGACTCCTCGGGGTCATCAGCTTTCTGCCCATCACATCCCAGATGAACTCAGGGCAGCAAATGGCAAACAAAGCCTCAGAAGCAAACAGGCTCAAGATACCTGATAACTGATGAAACTTAGTTACAATGCCCTTCTCCTGTTCATCAAAGAGCATCCTGTCTTCTTCATTCTCAAACACGGCTTTCAGCACCACCAGGAAACTCCGAAGGTAGTAAGGATGGTCTGGCACTTCTGGACTTGTGACCCAGGACACATCACAGCTTGACCTCTTCTCCAAAGGCATCTGATGAGTGATTTTATCCTCTAAGCTACTGTCAGATTCTGGAGGAAGCATTTGGCTGTTGGTCTGTATAGAAGCACCAACTGTGGAACTCGGAGGTTTTGCCTCCCGATGTGAGCCCTGATTTGTCACTTCTGAAACAATAGTCATTTTCACCTCTTCATAATGACCTGTCTCACATTTTTCAGTAACTTCACCATCTACTCCTTTGACACTCTCCTGCTTTGCAAGATGGTCCTTAGAAGCAGACTTTCTATGCCCAAGAATTAAATCTGATGAAAACACAGGCACATCACCTGTGCAGGCAGGTGTTAGGGTTGATTGCTCACATTCCTGGGCAGCTGTCTGGCCTTCAGCTTCCTCCACCTTAGTGCTTTCCACTGTATGTGCTGGGGTGCTCAGCTCCTCCTGAGAATCACCAGTAAATATGTTCTCCTTTTGAGAGCTATTCTCCAGAAGTGGATCCTGGCCCTCCACCTCCAAATGCTGATCAACCAGGCTCTTAACCCTTGTGCATGAGGACCTCTGCAGACTCTGATTAGTGAACCCCTCATTCTGATTCAGGGATCTTTTAGCCTTTATGTATCTTCTGGACAATTTAGAGGACAGGCTTCCCAGAGAAATGACTTTTACATTATGATGTCTCAGCTCTTCTTGATTTCTGCACACCGAGTCACCTTTACTTTTAAAGTAGGGGCTGGTCTGCTGTTTTTTGCCCATTTTTGCTGAATCATTTTGACAAGGGGTTAAATTTATTGTTGATGGTGACGACTTCTCTGGTGTTATATCTTCTAAGGCATTATTGGTCAAATCTATGGTGGGCACGTTTGAACTTAGGCCAACATGCCCCGGACCACCTGGAGTCATGTTGCCGTGGTCAGCACACATTTCATCAAGGTGCCGGTTCAGGTCATATCTTTGCACCATCTTACTACAAATAGGGCAGGCAAGTTTAGCAGGGGGTGCATTGTTAAAAAACGAAATAATAGAGTTAGATTCATTTTGTTTAGTCTTGCTGCTTGATAAACTTGTACGAGGCCTTTTTTTTGAGGATTTGCCTACAGACATCATGAGTATTATTAGGAAAGCTGGGTGGGGACTTCCCTGGTGTCCAGTGGTTGGGATTCTGTAATTCCACTGCAAGGGGCCCAGGTTCGATCCCTGGTCTGGGAACTGGGATCCCCTGCATGCCCCAATGGGCAGCCAAGGAAAAAAAGGCAAAGTTGGGTGTTTGTTTCAAGTAGTAAAACACAAGGTAAGACTTGGGAAAGAGATCAGTGGTTTACTTTTACTTCCCTGATTCGAAATCATAAAAAATGGGATCCTATTGGACTTCATGTTACTCATTTAGTTTCTTCTTCCTATGAAACAAAACATGTGAATTAAGAACATATTTATGAATTCAACACCAGAGGCGGGAAACGATCAACGATAGTATCTCATGGGATGGGGCCTTGAATAGACTCTGGCCTTGGAAAGAAAAGCCCAAGGCCCGGCTGTCCACGCGACCCCAGGGTGTCCCTCAGCCGCGAGGATAAGTTCTTGGGCTCCTCTGTAAGATCTAAATCAGCCACCCTAAAAAGGGACGTCTGACTACGCGAGGTCTTCGTTTAAAAACCGCCGCACGAGTAACTTCTCCCAGGCAGAGCACGCCTATCCCGCCCGCACAGGCCTGTAATGAGAAGCGCCGCCGGGAGTCGCGGGCATCTGTCCACCCCACCTCGTCCCGCCTCCCCGCGATCCTGCAGCTCCAGCCGCCGAACCTCCTGAGGCCAAAGCTCTGGCAGGCCAGCCCTCCCCTGGGATCGTATGCGCACCTGAGATACGCACCTGGGAGGTGCACCTGGGACTCCGCCGCCAGCCCGGCTGCCCTCCTCCCTCCCTTCCTTCCGTTCCCCCAACTCGCTCTTCTGGCCCAGCCGCCGCCAGCAGCCAGCTCTCCTCTCACAGCCCCCAACCCCGGCCAGACAGCCCCGCGCCTTCTACGGGCTACGCGCGCCAGGCATTCCCAGCCGATTCCCGAGGACTCGGCCATCACAGGCTAGGCCAGCGGAGGTTCGAGCAATCAATCGGCCTTCCCTCTCCCCTTAAAGGCAGCCGGCGGTTCGGGGAGGCTGAGCCAGAGTAGGTCGGCCCAGACTCCCCACCTCCTCCCTTTCACAACCTGGCGGAGGCGGGCGGGCGGGAAGGTGGGCAAGTTGCTGTTCTCGAGCATTCGGTGACCAAGGAAGCCGCCTCCTGGGAGGAGACAGAGGCGAAGACTCCACTTGGCCAGCAAGCCTGTGCTGAGTTTCCTGGAAGAGATGCTGTTTGCTGCCTAATGCAAGAGATTCCAAAACCTCAGGAGCACAGGAGTCCAGGGCCATACCACCTTGAACTGAACGCACCCCATCTCATCAAGAGCAAAAGGCTAGTAGATCAACAAGGACCTACTGTGTAGCACAGGGAACTATATTCAATATCTTGAGATACCCTACAATGGACAAGAATCTGAAAAAGTACACACACACACACACACACATCTGTATCTATGAATCACTTTGCTGTTCACCTGAAATATTGTAAATTAACTGCACTTCAATTAAAAAAGGTAAAAGAATAAATGTATTGTAGGTAATAGGGAATGGTGAGTTTGCACATTTTTTACATTAAAATGTAGTTTGTAAATGTAGTTTTTCTTTGTGCTAATAGTTTAATATAATGAGGTTACATAATTTAACATAATGGTTATGTGTAACAACAACAAAATTACTGAAAATTTATCAGCCAGACCTTGAGTGCAGTTACCCTTATGGCAGAAAGTGAAGAACTAAAGAGCATCTTGAGGAAAATGAAAGAGGAGAGTGAAAAATTTGGCTTAAAGCTCAACATTCAGAAAACTAAGATCATGGCATCCAGTCCCATCACTTGATGGCAAATAGATGGGGAAACAGTGGCTGACTTTATTTTTTGGAGCTCCAAAATCACTGCAGATGGTGATTGCAGCCATGAAATTAAAAGACACTTACTCCTTGGAAGGAAAGTTATGACCAACCTAGACAGCATATTAAAAAGCAGTAGACATTACTTTGCCAACAAAGGTCCGTCTAGTCAAGGCTATGGTTTGTATGGACGTGAGAATTGAATTATAAAGAAAGCTGAGTGCCGAAGAATTGATGCTTTTGAACTGTGGTGTTGGAGAAGACTCTTGAAAGTCCCTTGGACTGCAAGGAGATCCATCCAGTCCATCCTAAAGGAGATCAGTCCTGGATGTTCGTTGGAAGGAATGATGTTGAAGCTAAAACTCCAATACTTTGGCCATCTGATGCAAAGAGCTGACTCATTTGAAAAGACCCTGATGCTGGGAAAGATTGAGGGTAGAAGGAGAAGGGGACAACAGAGGATGATATGGTTGGATGGCATCACTGACTCAATGGACATGGGTTTGGGTAGACTCCGGCAGTTGGTGATGGAGAGAGGCCTGGTGTGCTGTGGTTCATGGGGTCGCAAAGTCGGGACATGACTGAGCAACTGAACTGAACTGAGTGCTGATGTCAGCTGGTTCCAACACCCCAAGGGACCCAAATGGAAACTTTCTGAGGATGGGGCACCTGTCTGTGGTCCCTTACCACTGCCTACAGCAGCAGCCAGCACTGTGTGATTACTCCATAAATGTGTGCTGAATGATTGCATGAATAAATGAACAAACCAAAGAGAAAAGGGACGTGAACAGGGAATTCACTGACAAATATGCATCGAGTGCCAACCTCATGCCTGGTAAAGTCCTTGGTGCTGTGAACAGAACAAAGAATGCAGAAATGAGGGGGAAAAAATCCTGCCTTTGTGGCGAATACATTTTGATGAAGGAAGATAGAGAAAAAACAAAAATATACGTAAATTATAGAGAGTTTAAGGCAAGTACAGATTAAATGAAATTCCTGTTTTATGACAAGGTGAGAAAAATTTAAACACGTCTTTCCCAGTTTGGGCTTCTGCATTAGTGTTGTGTGTTCTGTTATCAGCATTAATCAGACCTCCTTTTTAATCTTATCAAGGGTCACAAGTCCTTAGGAGATAAGCTTCCTTCTCAATAGTGATGGTCCATGACCCACTTCCCTCTCATGCATAAATCTAGATGTGTAAACCATCAATAATACAGCATTTAATGTACAGATCTGTGTCTCAAAACCATATGTAATTGCGCCTTGACCTCTAACAGGCGAAACAGTTGTCAGAGGGGAAGGAGGCTGCCAGGAATTCCCTCTTTAGGGTAGCTTTTCCTACCAGGAAGGAGACCAATAGTAAACCTCCCATAAATTCCCTCTCTGGGGGCATTTTATGGCTATGAAGATGGAAAGACCCCTGGCACCTGAATTTGCAAACATTATCACAAACTTATCTCCCATTTATTGTTGACATCTACCTGCTTTTCTTTTCCCTGACAAGTTAGGTGGATAAATCTCTAACCATTTACCCATTTGTTTAACCATTTGCTTCTTTTGTAAAACTACAATACATGAATACTTTCTCCTGTTAATCTGTCTTCTATTGTCAGTTTAATTCACAGCTCTCAGGGACTAAACCTAAGAGGGTAGAGGAAAAGTGTTTCCTCAACAGCAAAAAATCTAGATGGCTCTTTCAAGAGGTTTAGTCGTGAAGGAGAGCAGAGAGGTGAGGCAAAACTGAGCAGGTAGGTGGGGTTAAGAGTGTTGTTACTAAACAAACGCTGCAAAGGCTATGGAGAAAAAGGAACCCTCCCACACTGCCATTGCTGCTTCAGCGTCAGCTTTGTTCTCATCCTCTACTCCCAAAAGGGTAATGTGAGGCCCTAATAGATGAAAGACAGTCTTCCTTGGCTGGGAGGTCAAGACAGGGAGCACCATGGTGGTCATGGAAGGTTCCAAGGGCCACCGGTCTGCCCTCCCAACACACTCACTTCTCTCCTAGCCATGTCACCTGCCTCCTCCCACCTGAATGGGGATGGGGCTCCCCAGCCTTCACAAGCCTCTGCTCATGCAACACAAGATCACTTCCCAAGGAGAAGGATGTAAGATACATGGATGGAAACCCCACTGTCCTGTGGAAGGATGGCAGGGCAGTGGGAGAAGAGAACCAAGGCCTCCTGAAGACACGTGAGGACCTCTGCTGTGGGCAGCTGGCTGTGACAGGGAAGGGGGGTGGGGTCCAAGCCTGCAGACTGGCCCCTTCCCTGGCCAGGCCTACTGTGGGGGGGCACTGGGAAGAGAGGTCCCCACACACACCCAGAGGAAGGCTTGCTATTCTCAAACATCTGTAGTCTGTGTGAAGAAAAGTTCTCAAAAATTTTATTACAAAACGGAACCATGACAGAATATAAGCTTACACATGTAAATAGTATTTACATTATATGCAAAATATATTACAGCTTTAATTTATGAACCGATATATCCTGGTTTTTCTTCTTTTTCTTCTCGGTTTTCTTTGCATTGCTGATTTGCATTTTCACTTGATCTTGTAATTTAGAAAAGAATGCCTGAGATGATTTTAAGGCTTTGTCTTTACCTTCATCCTGCAATTAGAAATAACACAAGGTCATGCTGTAAGGTATTATGCTTAAAGATGAACAAAACCAAATGATTACAACAGGGCATCACGGTGTAAATGTGGAAAAGAACTAGACAGAAGAATTATGACAGCCTATGTCAATTAGAGCAGAAGTATTATACACATTTTAAACGACTACAGTGGTCTCACAACGTCGGGTGACCATGAGCCCCTGCACTTGAAACCCAAGGTTTAGGCTGTAACACAGCCAGTGCCCACGGCCTTTCCCCTCCCCTCCCTTTCCTTTCCCTCTGTGGGTGGGCTTGGTCACTAGACGCCCAGGTCACCTAAAGTGTGCCATCGGCCCTGTATTCACGCCCCGACAGCTCTCCTCCCCATCCTCACCTTTAGCAGAGAGGCTTTGCCCGTCTTGGTCAGCTGTTTCAGCTTTTCAGAGGCTACTGCTTTGGTATATCTCCCTGCCTGGTCTGGGTTACTCTTTTCAAGAAGTCTTCTCCGCTTTTCTTTCTCCTTTATTTTCAAATGCTTTTGATATTTCTTTTTTCTCCTTTCTCGTTTCTTATCTGTAGCTGTTTTCTCAGCAGCTGTTTTTATATCTCCAGCTTTATTTTTTTCCTATTGAAAAACCACCAACAACACACTCATTAATCTAACCTAATGACTTCGGAAGCTGTAAGAGAAGCAACTGCATGGACTGTGGCCTAAGTGTGAGAAGCAGCCCGATCCCACCCGGGCTCTGAGGGGCTCTGGCCACTCAGCAATGTAAGACCTGAGAAGCGCTATAAGACCCAGGAGGCACTGTAAGACCCATGACGTGTGCTCTGACGGTGACAGTTCGGTCTGCATACTCCTTTACGAAGGTGGCCTGGAAAGCATGGGTGTCAGGCTTCCCCTGTTGGAGAAGCAGGCAGACCCCATCTGGGCTCCAGGGACCTGCCTAGGCTGCCCAGCTCTGAGCCACTGAGGGCAGGAAATCTAGCTGGTGAAGGTCCACTTCCTCCCTTTTCTCCTCCACTCCAGCTCAGCCTAGGGTAGTAGGCAGAGGCTCTGAAGGGTGGGTGTGGGTGGAGCAAAGCAAGTGAGCACAAAAATGGAGGGCTCTGCTGCCAGGCTGCAAGGGGGATGAGGCCCTGGGAAAAATCAGTCCTCCTGGCAGAAACCACCATCCCTGTGCCAGGCGAGGGCTCCCAAGTACACAAGGCAGGGGTGTCCTGTGTGTGGTATGTCCAGCTCTTCCTAGACCCCCACACTCTGTTCTAGACCATGATTCCAGGACTGATAAGCCTCACGTGGATACAGCAAAAGGGGGAAATGCTAATATCAACGCACGGCTAAATACATGCAGTTTGTTTCAAGTCTAACATCTTAGCTAACATCTAAAACCTCAAACTTCTAATATTCAACCTGAATTGTAACAAGATACTGATGCTAGATATTTGTAATCAGCATTTACAATATTTCTCAAACCTACATCTCATAATAACACCTGATTATAGAAAACTTGTATTTGAATATTCTATAATATTACTAATTTGATTATAGGTGGGAACTGCTGAGATATGCTAGAATAAACACTACAAGCTCAGAGAAAACAATGTTAAATGGAGATCTGACTATAAACTACCAATTTATAAACAGACACTTCTATACTGGCTTCTCACCTTGACCTCCTCTGGGGCCAGGAGGGCTGCGTCACTGACACTCACAGGGGCAACCTCCTCCATGGTGACAGCGGGCAGATTTGATACCACTTTGATCTCTGGAACAGGCTAGAAAAAAGACAACACATTTGATAGGAAGTCAGAAGTGGTCCTCATGTAAAACACTTAAATACTGAACCTAAAGAAGTATAACATACTTCATGGAGATTATTTAGGATGAGAGGTGTGAGGTCTGTTGGCTGAGCTAGTGGACATGAAGGATCTAACCCAAAAGGTAGCAGGCATTGATAAATGCCAGGTACAGACACCACCCACACCCCAAGTCCATCACACAGTGAAAACACAACCCCAGAGACCAGACAGGGAGAAAGGGTGGGAAAGGAGGAGAGCCTGTGGCTAGGGCTGAGGGTCTGGCAGGGACCGCCAAGGAGATGGAAGTCAGGCTAGACCAGCTAGGGGGCCCAGATCCATCCTGGGACCAGACACGAGCCTTCCACATGGGAGGCCCAACCTGTGGTTCATGGGAAACCCTGCAGGTGTGCATTCTGAACCCAACCAAACAGCGAGTCTCTCATCTGTCATCTATTCCCCGAGATGTCACACACTTACTGGCTTGGGGATGAAGTGGAAGTTTGAAAGCGCATCCAACTTTAAGAAGAGGGAGTCCATCATCTTCTGGATTTCTACATGCTCTGGATTTTCTTCCTCTGCTGTTTTTTGCTGAGGAAATCAGTTCAACATCATCAGACTAAAGTGGCGACACAGGACAGAACACTCAAGGACCATGAGAGCATCACCAGTTTCTCGTCATCAGGCTTCAGCTCCAAAGACACTTCCCAAGGTAAGGTCACTGTCACAACTGAACTGCTAACATTTAGAACTTACAATTTAGTGCCCTTAATAGTTAGGCATTGTTGACGGGAATGTAAAATGGTGCAGTCACAGTAGGAACACGTCTGGCTCTGCCTCCAGAAGTTAAACAGAGCATCACCATAGGACCTGGCAGCTCCACTTTTACGTATATGCCCGAGAGAATTAAAGCAGGTACTCATACACTTATTTAAGTACCTATACACGTATGTCCACAGATACACTATTCACAAAAGGCAGAAACAGCCCAAATACTCATCAACTGTTGAAACTGGATCTGTAAATTGTGGCACACATATAACAGAGTATTATTCAGCTGTAATAATTGCTGGAAAGTTAATAATTAGCTGTGAGAGTACCCGGGGACCAAGAGTGACTGCAAACTACCCCTAGCCAGTGATATTCCTTGGGAGCACTACAGCCCCTCTGCTCCTATAGCCACGCTGCCTCACACTACACAATGTGACCCCAGCTCAGGACTTCAGTCTCTCACACCTCTTGAGCAGTAGGTAGAATCCACAGAACTCGTTCTCTACATCTCCTCCCTGAATGGCAATGGCTTTGCCATAGTGGCCTCCTCACCTGGTTGAGTTTGATGTACTCCTGTTCGTAAATTTCAGCAAGGCTCAATTTACTCTTCTCGTGGTCCAGTGTTAAACGCTTTTTATACTCAAATGCATCCTCTTTAGGCTTTTCTTTGCGTACGACATCATCCCAAGCCTGAAACAGGAAAGGCACATGGAACATAAATTGACAGACAAAATCTATAACTTCTTTCTAGGGTCCCTTAGGCCTCTTCCTCTGGAATATCGATTATCATTACAGAGTAAGCAAACTGCAGCCAAGAGGAAGGCATTTTCTCAAAGCAGAGAGGGCATCACTTAAGTGTCCTTTTTTGTTTTAAATGCTGGTTACCAATTTGAATTCCACAGCTCCCCGTGGTGGTTTGTCCAACAGTCAAGACAAGAGTTTGCTTCATTTCAAATGAAAAGATCCTCTGTGTATCATACCCATCCCTCAAATCCTTCCTATTTTAAGCATACACATCTTACAAAGTCACCTCTTGCTATACATGCCCCATACCCAAGTTTTACTCTAAGTTTACAAAATAAGATCAGTTTTTAAACAAAAACTCTTTGGTAGGTTTTACACACTTGAAAACTAGACCCTTCATATGTCACACTAGACACGGTGCCTGGACCAAGGGTCCTGGGTGTGAGCATGTCAAGCCAGACCCTAGTCGCCCTCCAGAGCTTCATCCCACACCACATGAAAGGTTAGCAAGGCTGGGGGTTGTGGGGGATGGCAGGGGCTCTGGCTACTTTGTTCTCCTCAGGAAGAACACCCTTCTTTCTGGGGTGCTAGCAAGGACAGTACCTCACACAACAAAGGTCAAGGATAACTTTGGGGTAGACTTAGGGCTTTTAAACAAAAACTTGATAGGAACAAATATTCTAGGAAAAGAGAGTGCTATTCCTACTCCCAAAATATTCTATTTCTAAATATGTCAGTGAACTTTGAATTAAATTAAATTTCATTCTTACTGACCTGATCTCTTATCCTCTGCTTAATGATATCCTCTAGTTGGAGAGTGGTCTCCTCTGTGATCACAGGTGCTATAGGATACAGAACGTGTATTGTTAGGTAGATGGAAATGAACCCGTGATTTTGTGAATTCTTGGGCCACCCCACACCTCCCATATCAGAAATGGGGGAAAAGGGACACTAATGTGTGTGTTAGCTAACCTTTTTGGTGCTCCCTGCAATTTGAGAACCACAAAGCTACAAAGTACACACAGTGGTAAATGCTAACACTTTTAACCTGTGCACCTGGGGATGCACTCCTTTATACACTAAATACAATGAAAATTCATTCTGACATAATGGGTACAAGAAAGAATTCAATGAGATGGTCTGGGATTTTGGCTGAAGTCACAATTTAGTCACTGGACAGTAACAGCAGGCACTGTAAACAGATTAGCAGCAGGACTCTAATTATGGGTGGCACATTAGGCATGACAGTACAGTAGTAATTCTTGGATGGATTAGTGGCCTTGTGGCTGTACAGGAGAATGTTCTAGTTCTCGGGACCAAAGTGTCATGATCCTGGGTACTTACTTTCAAATGACTCGGGGGAAAAAAAGCACACACACACAGCCACACATAAACAAGGGGAGAAAGCAAACATGGCCAAAGGTTAACAATCGGCAAACCCAGGAGAACGGCACACATCTGTCCACTGCACTCATCTGCAACTTTTCTGTATGTTTGCAAGTTTTTAAAATAAAAAGTTTGGGGGAAAGAAATATTACTCCAAATCTATGAAAACCACCAAAAAGGGTACGTGAACACCTGTGGAATCCCAGAGGGCACACGCACCCATGCGCACGGCGTGGTCGAAGTGCAGGGTCTCTTCCAGGAGGCTGTTCTCGGGCCGTTTCTGCGCTGTCACTTCTCCTTGAAGCTGCCAAGGTTTCTTCTCCAACAACTCTTTTTCCAAAGATGCAATTTTTTCATTCATCTGAGAAAGAGACAGAAAGAGTTACCACACATTTGGAAACAGAATTAGACATACAGGTGAGTAAAAGCAACTAATATTTTTACTAGTGGGAGAGCAAGAAATGCATTGTTCCTGAATAAAATCCTGCTTTGTCTTTGCATTTTTTTAAGGATGGCAGTAGTGACTTCTACTCCTATCTGGAGATAGGATAAGGAGCTATAAATGACCTCTTTCCCGCACTTGTTTGAAATGTTATGTTTACTATTTACTCACCTCTCCCAGAAGCATTTGGGTGTATTTCTGGGCTCTATTCTAGTGAAACTGACCTATTTTATTTATTCAGTAACCACTATCAACTTAATTATTAGAGCATTCCAAGACTAAGTAAATTTTTTATTAGAGCATCAGTATCTGATGGAGCCTGACCCTTCTGACTCCAGGCTTCCCAGGTGGCTCAGTGGTAAAGAATCCACCTGTCAGTCCCTGGGTTGAGAAGATCCCCTGGAGGAGGAAATGGTAACCCACTCCAGCATTCTTGCCTGGGAAATGCCATGAACAGAGGAACCTGGCGGGCTGCAGTCCATGGCGTGGCAGAAGAGTCACACACGACTGAGCACATACATACTACCCCCTTGATCCACACCCACAATCCAAGTTATCTCTAATGTCTAAAGAGGTGGCATCTATAATGACTTCATGGTGTATAAGATGACAGCATTTTCAGCAACCTTACCAAATTATTTTTCCTAATAGCTTTCCAGTTCACCTGCTTGGTTTTTCTAGTTCTCTCTCCAAATATGAAAGCTTTCATTTCAGTTTTCTCATCTCTTACTAGTGTTTTCTTTCATAGTTGCCCTGGATGAGTAACACTTCTATTAAGAATCTTAAGTAACAGTGGAAATAGTAACAGTGGTAATGGAAATAAGTCTTATTCTTGATTTTAAAGGGATGTTTCTAGAATTCCACCATTAAGCAGGATGGCAGATTTGGGCTAGATACACTTATAGTTCCCTAGAAGTAAAAAAAAAAATTTAGGAATGAATATTGAATTTTACTAAATGTCATTTTTTGACACATATGGAGGTGACTATATGATTTTTCTCCTTAACCTACCATAACAAGTATTAACTTAAATGAATAGATTTCCTAATCCCAAATCAAGAGGACAAGGCCCACACAGCTATGGTAGCGTTACTTTTTTTGCATTTCCACATCACTATTCACAAGTGAGACTGTGCGTGTTTCAATGTTACATGTCAGGTTTGGGTACTCGTGTAATCATAGCTTCATAAGAAGACAATTTGGAAGCTTTACTCTTCATATGCGGGAACTGATCAAACAGTACTAAATTATCCACTTCTTGAAGGCCTGATACAATTCCCCAGTAAACTAAACCCACTTTTTTTGTTTTTTTTGGGTGGCAGTGTAAGGAGGGAAGGTCACCAACTCAAGGACAAGTTTCTCATTTTCTTTCACTTTTTTTCCTTGAAGACTTTCTCTTCAGGGAACAATCTGATAATCATAGATTTAACTCAGATTCTCTTTTTAAAATAATGCTCTTGATATCCTTGGTATCTTTGGTTATTTACTTATTCTCATTTCAAGTTGTGTGATATAATTTTAAGACAGTTAAATGATAAAGCCCAATGTCTGGAACCAGGCTATATCTATTATTTTCAAACAACATTTTGTCTGACAGCATGTCATAAGGGAATAATTTTTTATCAACTTTGGAAAATGTGTTTGAGATGGTATTAATTAGATTTCTGGCTGCATGGCACCTCACAGATACAAGCAATTGAAGCGGTTACCAGGAGAGGCTCATAGGACAGCCAGTTACGAAAAAACCTGTCTCAGGTATAAAGACAGCAAGGACAGAGAAACAAGTTTGATACATGGGCTCCATACTGAAAGCCACAGGTTCGGAAATGCAGCACTGAATTTTGTAAATTAGCTGCTTCCCACATGGTTATCTCTATGCACTGCCACAGAGAGCAACAAGATTTTTTTTTTAAAGGATAATTAGGTGTACCATCGAAAAAAACAAGCCCCCTGCCATACACACACACACAAAACCAGGGCAGATTAGTTAGTAGTCTGAGTTCGACAATCACTGTTAAACATAATTTAAAAATCCCTTAAATTTCCTAATTATTACCTTTTCTTGTCTTTTTTCAAAAGAGGACTTGACTTCATCAGAGTCTTTCTGTACATTTAAGACATTTTTATCTTCAGTGTCCTCATCATTGGGCAGAGCAAAGGTCACTCTTTTCGAGGTTTCTTTATGTTGTTTACTGTCTCCACTTTCTTCAAGGTCATCATCTTCATCCCTATGAGACCAAAACACTTATGAAAGGAAACATACCAGTTTTCATTAGAAAATCAAAAAGAAACAAACTTAGCAGTTAAATTTCTTTTGTAGACAATGCAATTAAATATTCAGAACTTTCAGTATTTAGGTAAAATAGAACAAAGTGTCCAACATATAGAAAACAAATTATTCATCAATCTATAATACAGACTTATCTCACCTAAGTAACAACAGGGTATTTTTATTGGCACAGAAAACAAATCAGAGCTCCTGGTAAGGAAGGTCTGCCTGCTACTGCCAGTCAGGCTGATTTGCACTAGGCCGTCTCTGACGTCCCTTCAAATTTGGTGACTTCCTCTGGCTATTCTGAGACTGTCTGACCTTAGAGAATCCCACTTCTTAGGGCAATCACATCTGACGACTAGTAGTACACAGATGACTGGGCAGTTCCAGCTTACAGTGTAAAGGACTCAAAATACTCACGTCTCAGAAATGCTTTCTTCTCCTTCAGCAATCTCTTCCTCTCCATTTGAAGCCAGTTCATTCCCATCATCGTGGACACTTGCTACGTCTTCATCACTTTCAACTGGATCAAAGAAATCTTTGTATTTCAGGTTTCTGGAACTTTTACCTGACTAAAACAAAAATGCTTTTAAAACCTTTAATCAAGGATAGAAAAATACATTAAATCACGCATAAATGTGTATGCATACTGTGTAGGGGAAGTCAGCAACTAATAACACTACTACAAAACCCTAAGAACTATCAGAACACAGCAAACTGAACGGAAGCACACATTCATTTATAACTGAAAGACAGAGCACCACATTCTTCTCTCCAAATCTTCTAACTACAAGTATTTCCAAAACATCCCTGACTACATAAAGTAAACAAATATCTTCTTTCATTCTTATTCTTAGTGCTTGGTGAAAATCCATGTTTGAGGGAAAATTCTGAATCTCCGTAACATGTGTGACTATGGTTCTGAAGCTACAAAGGAGTGTTTCATGATAAGGAAATGACGGCTTTGCTTTAATTTCTCCAGTCCCCCCCCCCTTTTTTTTAACCTGATCTAAATATTTCACTGATACCCTGGTGAATTTTGAAGTATTTTAACCCTCTTCTGGAGAAATAGAACCCCATCTCATGTGATGAGGCAAAAAGAACACTCTGTCCTCTCCCCAAACTTTACCTTAAGATCTTGGCCCCCAAACAGTCCTTCATCTTCATCGGAATCCACATCTTCAAAAAAATCAACATCATCTTCCTCTTGGTCATCTCTGTGTTCCTCTTCCTTTTCCATGTTTTCTAAAAAGGTCTCCATCTCAGAGAGCTTGAAGAATTTATCATCTACTATGGACTTTTCTATTGGTTTCTGCTTTGGTTTAGGCACTCTGCTTTGCACCTTGCTCTGACGTTCCAGTTTGCTGATATCAAAATCAAGATCAGAGTTCTCATCACTGAAATCTGGGCTTTCCCTCAGATGCAATTTGCTTGAGTTTGTGGCTCTCTGATCTGCATCAGGATCATCAGCACTCAGGTCTGACACTTCCTCCTCCTCTGCTTCCTCCACCTCCTCCTCCTCTAAATCTTGTTCCAGGTCCTCCTGGCCAGCAGCCTCCAGCTCCATCACATCCTCTTCACACTCCTGCTCTTCACTCTCTGGGAGAAGACTGATGTCTTCATCTTCAATGGTTTCACTAACTGCACTCTGGAAGTGCTGTAAAATTGGTTCATTTTGCAGTTCCAATTGTTGCCAAATCTGCTCATCATCGAAATTATTTATCATCAATTTTTCTAAAGGACTCCCATGTTTCCTGTCATTCTCTAGTACTTTATTAAAGTCATAAAGTACTTTTGTTAAAGAAGTAAACTTTGATGCCAGTTCATGTTGAATGCTGTTAAGAGGCAGGGAGAAGGAGTTAAGTGATATTTATAATTAGAGTTAACAAGTTCACAGCACTCAGAAATGAAAGGAAAAAAAAGGCCAACACATGTGCAAAATCAATTTTTTTAAAAGTTGAAGTACTGCTTTACAATATTATATTAGTTTCAGTGATTCAGTATTCTTATTGATTATACTCCATTAAGTTATTAGAAGCGAATGGCCAAGATCATTCCATTGCCATACAATATATCCTTGTTGCTCATCTAGTTTACACATGGTAGTTGGTATCTCTTAATCCCACACTCCTATTTCATCCTACAGGTCCCACTCCCCCCCAGCCCCCAGCAACCACTTTTTGGTTCTGTATATTTGTGAGTCTGTTTCTGTTTTGCTATATACATTCATCTATATTTCTTTTAAAATTCCACATGTAAATGATAACATACAGCATTTGTCTTTCTATGACTGACTGCAATAGGCATACTATTCTCTAGGTCCTTCCAGGCTAAGGCACATGGCAGGATGAAATCTCCATTTTAAGAATAGATTCTGGCCCCCAAGAGTGTACTGTCTTGCCCAAGAATTGCATTAGTATATAAAAGGTGACAACCCAGTATCTCTGAATCTGCTAGATTTCAGGCAGGCAACCCACTACAGACCTCTCTGCCTAGAGATAAAGAGTGAATCTTCTGGATGAGGAAATGGCAACCCACTCCAGCATTCTTGCCTGGAGTCCCATGGACAGAGAAGCCTGGCGGGTTACAGTCCATAGAGTCACAAGAGTCAGACACGACTGAGCATGCATGGAGTGTATCTTAGCCTTAAATTCTCAACTCTGCTATATCACAGGCCACTCCACTCAGTCAGTCCACAGTCAACACCTGCTGTGGCAAGAGTGGTCACAGAATAGCTGTGACATCTGAGCTGATACCTATCTGTAAGATGACAGTCTGACAAAAATCTGGAGACACATATTTCAGGCAGAAGAAATAGCAAGAATAAATTTCCTAAGACATAAATGAGGCTGGTGAATCTGAGGAGCAGAAAGGCCAGCTTGGCTTGAGTGTGGTGAAGGAGGCAGAAAGGAAGGTTAGAGAGATGGGTGGGAGCCAGATCATGCAGGCCTCAGAGATAAGAGGCTGTTATTTTCATAAGTGAAGGTTTTGGGTACTTCCCTGGTGGTCCACCAGCTAAGACTCCACACTTCCAATGTACAGGGCCTGGGTTTGATCCCTGGTCAGGGAACTGATCCCTGACCTGCTGCAACTAAGAATTCACATGTAGCAGCTAAAGATCCCTAGTGCTGCAACTAAGACGCGGTGCAGCCAAATAAATCAGGAAATATTGAAAGTAAATAAATGAAACAGTACAAATATTTTAAAATCTTTTTTAAAAAATTAAAGATTTTAAAGCAGAGAAGCAAAATGACCTGACTTATGCTTGGAGAGATGGCCTGCCAAGGAGAAGGAATGAAATGAAGGTGATTAGGAGGCTGATGCAGGCAAAGGATGCACAACTGTGCTGGGATCAGAGCTGCGGAAATGGTGAGAAATAGTCAAATTCGGAATATGGTTTGGAGATGTAACTGACAGGATTTGCTAATGAACTGGATGTAGTGGAGAAAAGGGAAGACACTGAGGAAGTGGCTTGGTTTGCGTCTGAAAAACTGTAAAGATACAATGTGATAGGGAAGGCAGGTGGAGAGAATGGGGAAAGGATCTCAGGGAGGGCAGAGAAGCAAACAGAGCAACAGTTCATTTTGGACAGACTGAATCTAAGATGCTGAGTGTACGGCTGTAGTTGGCTGTGAGCCTGGAGCTCAAGGGAAAGGTCGGGCTTGAAATACAAGATCTCTATATAGTCTTCGAACAAAAACACCAAGAGCTCGTGCTGGGAAGGGAGATTAAAGACAATCCTAATTTTCAAGAGGTTCAGTCGTGGGGTGGATAGATAAGCAATGAGTACTTTCAATAAAGCCTGATGATGAGTAAGTAAGCACTGGGTGCTCTGGGAACAGATGAGACCAAGAGCACGCCACCCGGTGCGTCTGTGTGAAGGATGAGGGCATGAAGACCTCGAAACTGTAAAAACCCAGGTTAGTTTGAGTCCAGCAGCACAGAACTGAGAGACCCACAGAACATAGCTCTTAACTATCTAAAGAAGTGTGACAGGCCAGGGGAGCGCAAACTACCTGAAGCGTAAGGAAAAGAGCTCTCCCCTTCCCCTAATCTGGAACCTGCCCGGAGCCCGCAGCCCGCGCCCACGCGAGTCCTACGCCGCCCCAGAGCCCGGGATCTGGGCACTTACGTGAGGAAGCACTCTGGCCTGTCGGTGGCCTTACCGACCTCCCTCAGGCACCGCTCCAGGGTCCGCCGGCGCCAGGCTGGCGGGGCCATGGCTTACTGCCACTCCGGACACAGCGCCGCATGCAAAGGAAGTGAGCCACCGCCCGGAAACCGCGCCGCAAAGATTCGCCCCCGCGCGACTGAAGCCAGGAAACTAAGGTTCCGCGGCGCACAGGTTCCGGACCCATCTCCAGCTTCAGCCAATGACGGCCCGAGAACTTTAACCGGTTTTGCGCAGGGCTGGGGCGCGGGCCTGGAAACCGAAAGTCGCCTTTGGTCAGCTGGATGAAATTTCTCCAAACTTTGTTTTGTATTCCTGAGGGGCCCACAGGAGGTGTCGCGTCCTCCTTTTAAGTTTCTGCTTTAGATGCACTCGGTGACTTCAACGTTGTGCTGTAAAACAGAGGGCCCGCCCCCCCGCACACACAAAAACGCAGCACACTCGTCAGACCCCGGAGATTTTGTTCGGCTCTGAGCCTCCCGCCCCTCCGGGCTCTTGCCCCGCCCCTAGCCTCGTTTGCTCCGCCCTTTAGGCCTCTCGCACCGCCCCTAACACGGTTGTCCCGCCCCCTGCCGCACAGTCGCCCCTCCCACGGAACTGCAAGTCTGAAATTAGCAGATGCTTCCCAAGATGGCACGAGTGCTGAAGGTGGCGGCCGCGAGCGCCGTAGGTGAATACTCCGGGATCGGGGCTGTCCGAGGGGTGGGGCTCAAGGGAAGGGAGGCGGGGGCGCAAAGAGGCCGCGTGTGGTCAGCACACCTGGGTCTGCTGCGGTCTGCCCCCGAGGCGCGTTCCTTGGCTGCTGTCAGCGCCTGTAGAGGTTCCCAGGGACGCCTCGGGTTAGCCTGCGGATTTCCTTCTGTGTTTGCGTCTGACGTTCAGCAATTCTCTATGTGGCCCCAGAGGCGGGGTCGTCCAGCTAAGGGGCAGCCAGGCCGAGCCAGACGCAAATGTAGTGAATGGCAAAGGGACAGTGAGAGACGGGGGAGGAACCAGAAGAAGCGCTGAAAACGCAGGCTGAACTCCCGGCCCACTCTGGAAGGTCAGTTGTGTAAAGAATATGGAAGGTGTGTGTCTTCTTCCCACGTGTCCTAAGATATTCATGATCTTGTATAAAGCCAGGGAAGAAAGCAGCAGACGGATGTGGAAGGTTCCTTGAGTCCTCTATACCACCATTAAAAAAGAAACAAAACCCCTCAAGTTCTCTGACATACCAGTTCATCTACTTTCTCCTCTTTTTTTTTTTCCCTCTTCATTCTTCATCAGGGGGTAACCATTTCTCTTAATCTGAAATTCCCTGATAGGAACGAGTTGCCAAGTGGTGATATCTCAAGAGTTACTCCTGAACATTCGTGACAAAAAGTACTTAAGCTGAGCACCTTCAAAAAGTGTTCAAGGGCATGAACCCTAAATAATGTTAGGTTTCTCTCCTAGAAAATGCTGTCTTGAAACTTACAGTTGAAGTCCTTTAAAGTCCTGTCTCTAACTGAACAAGTACTTTATTGATCACTGTTTTTGGCTCCCAGGTGGCTCAGTGGTGAAGAATCTGCCTGCCAAGCAGGAGACACAGGTTCGATCCCTGGGTTGGGAAGATCCCCTGGAGAAGGAAAGAGCAACCCACTCCAGTATTCTTGCCTGGAGAATTCCATGGACAGAGGACCCTGGCGGGCTACAGTCTATGGTGTTGCAAAGAGTCAGACATGACTTACTTAGCGTCTAAACAACAACAATATAGTCTTTCTTATAGTCACAAAATGTCTTATACATCTATCATTGCTAGTCATCAAATCTAAGTGATGAGCCCTATACAAAGTGCACCGTAATAGTTGTAACTGTCTCAGCCCTGGATCAGTTTAAAGAGGTGATATATACATGAAAAAATACTCACAAAACAGTCATCTCATCTCTTAGAAAGCTATTTCTTAGAAAATAGATATTATTCATAGGCTTTACCCTAAAGATATTAAAAACTGAGAATCAAAGAATGGTAAAGAAGGACTTGCCTGGTGGTCCAGTGGTTAAATCTTCATGCTCCCAATGCAGGGGGCATGATTTTGATCCCTAGTTGGGGAACTAGCATCCCACATGCCACACAGCTCAGCTAAAAAAATGGTATATAATGTTAGTAGAATGGGAAAATTAAACATCGTGGTTGAACAACATCAACTTTGTTGTCAAACAGACCTGGACTTGAGACCCAGCTTTGCCACTCATTGTGACCTGGAAGAAAATCAGACCAGTTTTTTTTTTCCCTCTAAGTGGGAAGATTATTAAAGTACTCCCTTGAACTATGACTATTCTCTCTTAATTTATGGCCATCAAAACTAATAGGCAGAGCTGGACCACCTCACGGTGCCCTCCTGTTTCAGAATTGGTGATCACAGTTTGCTTAGGCAAGATTGTGTGGTAGTATTGTTGCGTAACTCTAATGTTAAGATAACCTGTAGGTCTTTATTGGGAGAAAGGTCAAATCAACGAGTTGTTACACCATGGGATCTGTCCTCCACAGGTGAAAGATCCCAGCGGTGTGGAGAAGGCGTCGAGACTGGGCCGTTTCTGCAGTCTGACTGATGATTTTCTTGGTTGTTAGCATTTTTAAAATTCACTGTGCCCTTCATATGGCTTCTTGGTCTCCACAGAACCCTGCTTGCCACTGAACCAGCAGTCACTGTGTGTCATTAACAATAAGAATGGCCAAATTTATTGATTGCCAGTTATATATGTCTTGCACTGTAGTAGTATATTTTTGACATCAAATACCTAATTTTTACAAGAAACTAGCAAGGTAGATATTTAGTGGGTAGGACCAGTATTTTTTTTTTTAACTAAAATAAAATAGAAGAGAAAAGATTAGAACACATCCCATCTAGTAAGGATTAGGTATTCTTTTTATGAAATTTGCTTTAAATGGTATCTTTATGTGTGTACTGGCTTGGAGCACAATTGAATTTCATGGTGATACATTGAAAGATACTCCAAAGAACTGGGGTCGCCAAGGAGAACACGAGCACCAGTTGGGACAGTGCATGGAGAAGACACAGAGCAAGATGACGTCGGTAGTGGGTGTCTGTCCCCCACGGCCAGCAGGTCTGTCTCCCTGTAGCTAGGGCAGGACACGTTGCCTGTACACGCTCCCCTTTGCCACAGTGCCGCAGTACAAGGAGCCTTGTCCCACCCCTGCGGAGGACAGGTGTGACAGTCAGGCTTTAAGCAGAGACAAAGGAGCAGTCACTGATCCTGGGTGAGGGAGAGGCCCCACACGGTGCTAAGAGTGACTCAGGCTGTGAGCTCTGTGTCACCCGGTGAAGCATTCCAGGCCCCGCCCGCTGCGGCTGAGGAGACTGCCTTCCCAACAAGGAAGACCCTACAGTCCTCAAGCAAATCAAATGGTGCTGCTTTAATTTTCCTGTTAATCAAAAAACTTTAGTAAAGGGAAATTAATAATAATTTTAGCTTAGCTGAAGCTCTGTGATACTAGGTACTATTTAAAGTGTTTTTCATTAAAAACTAACAACGCTTTGTGTAAAATATGTGTTCTTGGGATTTCCCTGGTGGTCCAGTGGCTAAGACTCCAAGCTCCCAATGCAAAGGGCCCAGGTTTGAACCCTGGTCTGGGAACTAGATCCCACATACTGCAATTACGAAATGTCCCACATGCCACAACTAACACCTGGCACAGCCTAATAAATAAAAATAAAACACATGTTCTTCAACTTGCTATTTCATACTTGTTTATTAAGTGATGTAGTTTTGCAAGGTTATATTTAGACCTCATACTTATTTGTGATTTTCATTCTGGGGGGGAGTCCAGCTCTTAAAGTCCAGTGTTTTGGAGAGAACACATTGCAGGCTGCTTCTGTTTCCAGATGCAAAGTTTCTTCACATTTAGAGGCATTTCTGCTTCTAGTCTTTCAAAATTATTAAAAGAACAATTAAACTCACTCAGAGAAAGTTCTCATAGATTTAAGTACCCTCTTGATCTTGGCCTGTTTTTTCCCCTAATGAGATATTTTCTTTAGTTGATAATCATCCACATAAAGTACACATTAAAAGGTGCGTAAAGTTATGACTTTTACTAACTTACTACAGAATGTAAGACAAAAAAATTGGTTGTAGGTAGAGAAGAAAATTCCTTGCTGTCATCATTAAATGCATGTCATTTCACTGTCACATTCAAACTTATCCTTTATGAAATACAGAGAGTAACAAATGATTCTTTGTGATATGCAGCTTTCGTTTAAGTGTTAATGGTAAATATAAATTCTTATGAAAAATGTCACCCTTTGTCCTGAATCTAAAAAGCACAGAAGGGAATTCCCTGGTGGTCCAGTGGTTAGGACTCTGTGCTTTCACTGCCAAGAGTGTGGGTTCAGCCCCCGGTTAGGGAACTAAGATCCCAAAAGCTGCATGGTACAGCCAAAAACAAAGCAACAGCGAATAAAAAGTTTAGAATTAGTCTTTTAATTCCAGACAGTTATTTCAGAGCAGGATGAATAATTCTGATGTACGTTTTTCATTTATCTCCTCTGATTTAATTTCCCTAATTAAAAAGAATGAGTAAATAATTTTTACATGTATTTTTAAAAATTAATTTTAGATATCAATTTTCAAAAGAGGGATGTTAATGGCAGTTCAATTTTTCAGGGCTTTTACCCAGACTTTGGACTCCAGTGTCAACAGTGAGAACTTCCGCGTCGCTGTCCTCACATCCAGGGGCTGGCCCTGTATGGAACCTGGGTCGACTCAACCATGTTGCAATCGCAGTGCCAGACTTGGAAAAGGCCAGAGCATTTTATAAAAATGTTCTGGGGGCCGAGGTGGGTGAGCCGGTCCCTCTTCCAGAGCATGGAGTGTCCGTCGTTTTTGTCAACCTGGGAAACACCAAGATGGAGCTGCTGCACCCACTGGGAAGTGACAGTCCAATTGCAGGATTCCTAAAGAAAAACAAGGCTGGAGGGATGCACCATGTCTGCATTGAGGTATTTAGTTACTTTAATCCTTGGTGTTGTAAATTTCTCTTTTAAAATGTCTTTTATGTTTTTTAAATTTCTCCTTTTGATTTGGTTTGATCTCCTTGCAGTCCATGGGACTCTCAAGAGTCTTTTCTAGCATCCAAGTTCGAAAGCATCAGTTCTTCAGCACTCAGCCTTCTTTATGGTCCAACTCTCATATCTGTACATGACTACCAGAAAAATCATAGTAATATTGGTCCTCTTCAAAGATGGATCTATAGATATAGTCTCTTTCCCTCTAGAAAACTGCAAATCATAATGAAAATATGTCTCACTGAAGTTTGGATTTAACTGTCACTATCCACTGAAGTTGGCCAAAACAGATTTGCATTTTTGCTGTGGTATTTACTGATCATGTGCACCTTCTGTGCAGTAGGAATACACTGTTTTCCTTGTCACAAAGCAATTAGAAGAAGCAAGTGACAAGACTTTATAAAGTAAGAATTTCCATATACATGCTAAGTATTATAATTATTTTCTATCTTTAAAATTTTAATAACTTGACCCTTATTACAAAGGCAATACATTTTTAGTTACCGACTGATTTCTCACATCTTCTCAGTTGCATCTGCTAACAGTTTCTGGGGAAAAAAATGTTAGGCAAGAACAGTCTCTTTAGAGAGGCTTTATCCATAAATGTTCATGTTCTGAAAACTGCTTTTGGAATATCAGCAGTATTAATTATGCTTCAATTTACATTATTTTGGTAGGATAGGTCTCTTGATTTAAAAAATGACATAATTAATAGTTAGGCTTCATTTTCAGTCCAGGAAAGAGGGAGGTTGGATTCCAGCATGAACACAAGTATTTATTCAGTTCACATTGCAAACGTATTAGAGAACCTACTGCGTATCCTCCACCGAGCACTTGTGTTCAGAAAGAATGTACTCTGTTTGAAGAGATTATAGTTTATTTTTAGTAACATTTGGCATCCTCATCCGTTGTTCAACCAGTTTTAAAAGGCAGTATGTAATCCTTGGCTCTTTGAAAATAAGGTTGTATAAATGTGAACATTTGTTAAGTCTATATTTGGATACATGGATGTTGTTCTCTCTGGGGTTTTGTAATTTTTTTTAAATTGTTTGTCAAGCTATTAGATCATTAAACTCCAGGGTGATGTAGGACTGCCTCAGAATGCAGGGGTTCTTACTATCCCTTTCTATCTACTTACTGGGTTCCCAGTCTAGGAGGATGACTTTCTAAGACAGGTACGTGTTAAGTCACTCAATTGTGTCTGACTCTTTGTGACCCTATGGACTGTAGCCCGCCAGGTTCCTCTTTCCATGACATTCTCCAGGCAAGAATGCTGGAGTAGGTTGCCATGTCCTCCTCCAGGGGATCTTCCTGATGCAAGGATCAAATTGTGTCTCTTATGTCTCCTGCATTGGCAGGTGGGTTCTTTATACTAACACCATCTGAGAAGCCCTCAGAAATGAGAAAAATCACTCTTCCATCAAGTATTTAGAAACACATTTGCTCCTTTCTAGACTACCAATAAATATGAAGAAAATAGAAATGGCTTAGAAGAGAGTTGCAAAATTATACATGTCTGGATTTTTCAAGAATGGTGAAAGATATTCTGGTGACAGTTTAATAGTGATTTTCATGTATATGAAGTTCTGATCTCAAAAGTAATAACCAGTGATTTCCTTGGTAGTCCAATGGTTAAGAATGCACACTTTCAGTGCAAGGGGCGCAAGTTTGATCCCTGGTCATGGGAGTAAGATCCCACATGTCATACTGCATGGCCAAAATAAAAGTAATAATCAGACAGTTTGGCAGATGGGAGGTTTGGAGATCAGGGAGGCACTCATATCTGTTGAGTACCTTCTATAAACTGTGCTCGAAGCTTCTCATCTGTTACCTCATTTTGAACTCTTAGCTATATGTATGGTGGGCCTCATCTCTCTCTTGTAAATGAAGAAGCCAAGACTCTTAGGAAAAATAACTTGTGAAGAATCATCAATAGTGCTGCAACAAGAACATGCTATGAAGTAAAGCAGACATCATTTAGGTCCTAAGGAGAAATGTTTACTAATAGAGAAAATGCTTAAGCACTGTGGTTGCTCACCTAGGAAAATTTAGCAAACTCTTATTTTTGTGATGGTTAAAGAACGGTTCTGCCCAAAGGCAGAGGAGTTAGACACATGTTTGCAAAGTTTCTTCTACGTCTTATGATACTGTAGTTTGGTATTTTTATGATCTCAAATGTGTTCTTGTTTATTTCCTTTTCTCAAGGTGGATAATATAAATGTGGCTGTGATGGATTTGAAAGAAAAAAAGATTCGTATTTTAAGTGAAGAGGCCAAAATAGGAGCACATGGAAAACCAGTGATCTTTCTCCATCCTAGTGACTGTGGTGGAGTCCTTGTGGAATTGGAGCAAGCCTGATGAATAATTCACAAGAAACTGATCACCCTGAAAAAGCCTTATCACAGGGTGCTTCAACATCGAGTCCTTCACTGCTTCTGTCACAGAACTAAATTACGGAGATTTTTTAAATTATATATGTGTATATACATATATACACACACAAAATCTTTGCTGATTATGTTGGATTCTTTTTTCTTGATTTGGAGAAAACTTTGACTACTGAATACTTATGGAATATTATTAAAGTCATATTCATAGAAATAAATTATTCCTGTTCTGAAATGGGGTTGAGTACAGTGAGTCTGTTGAGTGGAAAGGGGGGCAGGATGGAGGCATAGAGGACACCTGACAGCCACATGGCCATGTATTTGGGACAAACTGCTTCCTAAGGATGTTACAGAGAATGTTTTTAGAGCAAACTGTTTAAGGATAAAAAGTGTTGACCTCAGAATTTTTGTTCTTCTGTAGCAGTGCATCCTCACAAGCTCTTTATTTTGGGGGCTAGTGCTGGATTATAAACAGGAAGTTTTGTGGCAAACTTGGTGCCTAATCTAGTGGGTACATAGATAGGTGATTTTTTTTAGTCAGTAGACATAGAAAATTGGAAATAGCAAAGGAATATTTCATCCAAAGATGGGCACAGTAAAGGACAGAAGTGATAATGACCTAATAGAAGCAGAAGAGATCAAGAAGAGATAGAAAGAACATACTGAAGAACTGTACAAAAAAGATCTTAATGACCCCTGATAACCACAATGATGTAGTCTCTCACTACATCCTTAGGATGTACCCTAGGAGCCAGTCATCCTAGAGTGTGAAGTCAGAGCCAGTCATCCTGGATTGTGAAGTCGAGTGGGCCTTAGGAAGCACTTTATTTTTAGCCAACAAAGCTTAGTGGAGGGGATGAAATTCCAGCAGAGTTATTTAAAATCCTAAAAGATGCTATTAAAGTACTGCACTCAGAATGTCAGCAAGTTTGGAAAACCCAGCAGTGGCCACAGGACTGGAAAAGGTCAATCCTCATCCCAGTCCCCAAGAAGGTCAGTACTAAAGAATGTTCAAAAACCACCAGACAGTTGTACTCATCTCCCATGCTAGTAAGGTTATGCTCAAAACCCTCCAAACTAGGCCTTAGCATTATGTGAAGAACTTCCAGATATTCAAGCTGGATTTAGAAAAGGCAGATTTCCTCTTGTTGGGCTCTGAAATCTCTGTGGATGGTGACTGCAGCCATGAAATTAGAAGACTATTGCTTCTTGGCAGGAAAGCGATGACAAACCTAGACAGTGTGTTAAAAAACAAAGACATCATTTTGCCAACAAAGCTCTGTATAGTTAAGGCTATGGTCTTTCCAGTAGTCATGTACAGTTGTGAGAACTAGACAATAAAGAAGGCAGAGCACTGAAGAACTGATGTTTTTGAATTGTGGTTCTGGAGAAGACTCTTGAGAGTCCCCTGGACAGCAAGGAGATCAAACCTGAACATTCGTTGGAAGAACTGTTGCTGAAGCTGAAGCTCCATTACTTTGGCCACCTGATATGAAGAGCCGACTCATTGGAAAAGACCCTGATGCTGGGAAATATCAAAGGCGAAAGGAGAAGGGGGCGACTGTTGAAGAGATGGTTAGATAGCATCACTGACTCAGCGGACATGAGTCTGAGCAAACTCAGTGTTCCTGACAACTACATTATTTCCTTTTCTTCTGGCAGAGTCATGTTCCATAGTGTACATGGGTCTCTTTTTCTTTATCCATTTATCTCCCCATTTACAATATATTTATTTCCATTTTTTTGGCTGTTGTAAAGTGTAGTCCAGTGCAAACTTGGTTGCATGTGGGTTTCAAAATGTTGTCTTCTCAAATATTCCTTGGAGTGCTTCTGCAGGATCTTATAGTAGCTTTATTTTTATTTTTTAAGGCAGTTCCATTCTCACCTCTATACTGTTTTTATCTTATACCTGCTACAAGCACCATAAATGGTGCTAGGGCTCCCTAGTCTCTGTATTTTCACTGTTTCTTCTCTGTAGAATGTTCATGATGGCCTTTCACACTGGTGCAGAGTGACCCCTCATTATGCTCTTGACTCACACACATCTTTCATAGATCATGATGTTCAGCAACTTGGGTATTTTTTAAAACAGTGGGACAAGAATTTACAGTTGAGAGTATTTTTCTTGAAAGTCTGCGAACTTTGAACTTGTTTTGATGGGATTCCCTGGAAAATTTTTTTAAGGTCATGTATCATTTAGATCCCAGCACTGCTTGTGAATATGAAGTAACTTAGAGCAGTATTTTTAGATTGCTGTTTTGAAAAATGGACACAAGGCAGAGGAACACCTTCAGGCCCAAGTTTTGTTACTATGGGATCCAAGGCCCGAGTTGTAGTCTTAGAGCCCAGTTGTAAACTAGAGTGGAATACGTGAGAAGAAGCCACCCAAAACTTGTGTCTCTTTAATATTTTTGTTTCCCCTAATAGTATGTATTTTTAATTGGAGTAAAAATGACTTACAAGGTTATGTTATAGGTGTACAAAATCTTGTTCAGTTATACTTATTTCTGTATCTATTCATCTTTTGGGTTTTTTTTTTTTATCATGTAGGTTATTACAGTGTGTTTAGTCCAACACACTTTCTCAAGTAGGCCCATGTTGATCACTTATTTTTTATGTATTTGTGGGTGTGAGTTATTTCCTCCCTCCTAATTTATGCCTTTTTTCCCACCATCCCCCATGGGTGACCATAAATTTATTGCCTAAGACTGTTTATTTCACATGTCAATAAGCTCATAGTACTAAAGATGCCTTAGCATGCACGCATGCAATGAGTACCTATTTCCCACCTGTACATGATATAAGAATTCTCTCTCTCCATCTGACTTTACCTAGTGATATTACCTCTAGATTTATCTGTGTCCCTGCAGTTGACATTATCTCATTTTTTTAAGTCAGGACCATATTTCTTTGCATGCATGTATTCCTTTTTCTTTATCCGTTCGTCTGTTCATGTACATTTGCTTACTTCCATATCTGGGCTATTTTGTGAACTGCTGCAGTGTGTGCTTGTGTGCACAAGTTTTCTAAAATCTGATTTTCTCCACATACGCTCTCAGCAGTTAGACTGCCAGATTATAGGGTCCGTCTGTCTCAGCCGTTAAAAGTGCACATCTATGTATGTCCTCCTAGCAACAATTACCAATAAACATTCATTGGCACTATCTAAGGGTCGTTTTTCTTCACCCAACTCTTGGGTTCTTTGTCTCTAGAATTTTTGAGAGTGATCTTTTGGACTTCTCTATGGCCATACGTTGTTTTCATTTTGATTGTCCTGTGTCTAATTATTCACCTGAGAACCTTTTCCTGTGCTTTCTTAAGAAAAACTTGTGGACTATATTTACCTCTTAGTATTTTCTTCTGATAGTTTGACCTTTTTTTGCATCTTTTATTCTTTAGCTCTGGAGACTTCTTGATATCAAGTGTCATTTATAGCCCAGCAATTTTTGTGAATATTAAGTATTCAGAAGCAAAACCTTTAAGGTTGCTGCTGTGGGGAATTGCCAGAAGGCTGCAGGACATCCTTATGCCCAAAGGCGGTGACCCTGCCAGTGAAAATTTTAGAGTTTTAATTGGGGTCTGTACAATATTCTGGGCTTCTCCAGTGGTTCAGATGGTAAAGAATCTGCCTGGAATGCAGGAGACCTGGGCTTAATCTCTGAATCTGGAAGATCCCCTGGAGAAGGGAATGGCTACCCACTCCAAGATTCCTGCTTGGAGAATCCCATGGACAGATGAGCCTGGAGGGCTACAGTCCATGGGGGTCACAAAGAGTCAGACACAACTAAGCGACTAACACTTCAGACAATATTCTGGCACGTACTTGAACCAATACCCAGAAGTTTATTTTAACGACGTGGTTTGCCTACCAGTAGCGTAGGAGCATTCCATTTTCTCCAGTTCCTATTACCCTGGTATGACATCTCAAAACTGAAAAACTCTTAATTGTTGATAGGAATATCAATTTCATTTTAGCTCAGTTTGAACAGAGAAGCAAAAATATCAGGGGTGAGATGTATGAAGAGCGTAACATGGAAACTTACAGTACCATATGTAAAACATAGCCAATGGGAATTTGCTATGTATGATTCAGGGAACGCAAACAGGGTCTTTGTAACAACCTAGAGGAGAGGGATGGGGAGGAGGGAGGAGGGAGGCTCAAGAGGGAGGGGACATATGAATACCTGTGGCTGATTCATGTTGATAGTTGACAGAAAACAATGAAATTCTGTAAAGCAATTATCCTTCAATTAAAAAATAAATAAGTTTTAACAAAATCAGGAGGCCTATTTGTTCAGGTTTCTTCAGGGAGAAAAATGAAACTATTAGAAGGCAAAGTACATGCAGCTTATGGGCTCTTTGAATCAGTATTTTTTGCAGAAAAATTCTTATATATTTTTTCAAGTGTGACTTTTCATTCATATAACAACAAATAACAGAATTAGAAGAAACTAATTTGAAATGATGGCTTGTTTCTACCCAGAAAATCTGAATACAAAGGAACCAATGAGAACTGCAATGATTAGGGTGCCAAGCTTTTAAGAATATTTTAGGTTTGCAAATAATTAGTATGCTTGCAAATTTCAACAGTATATTTTTATTCTGATAAAGAATATACTTTTCCAGAGGCTTTTAGTGTGGTCACCTCCTGCTGGAAGCCTGGAATGCTGGAATCAGGTCACTTCCTATCTGTCTTTAACTGGGCTGTACTCTGAAAAATTCCTGGATCTCCCCTGGATCCTGACCATCATGTGGCCAGAGAAATTGGTAACATTGTTTTGCCGGTTGAGATGTTTAATGACAGGATTCTTTCAGTTTCCTGATGTGGGTGAAGTATGGAGCCCAGTGATGATTTCTTCTTCAAGAAATGTACATCCTAGTTCCCACACGAGGGTGAACCCCCTGTCCAATGCTGAGAGACCCTGCATGTGAGTGACCTGTGCCTCCTGGGAGACCATCCCCAAACTAGTTTGAACCTGACCAAATTCTGTCTACGTGGTAGGTTGAGACCTCTCTAAGTCCTGTGTACACTAATGATGTTTAGACAAGACCGTGCACTTTCTGCGATGAGAACACTTAGACCTGACTTGTACTCTGTGCACTAGGACATGGAGACCCGGGTAGAGACCCGGCCTGGCCTCTGTCCTGGAAAACTCCGTGTCTGCATCTGAACGTCAGTGCTCAGATGTCTGGGGTCTGGGGCTGAGGTGGGCTTCTCTGGGTAACCGTGCTCTCCTCTGAGTGGGGTTCCATGGCCCTCCCGGGGTCAGTGCTGCGGTAGGGCTCCTAGTCTGTCCCCTGCCAGGTTCACTTCCCTGGGGCTCCTGGAGACCCCTCAGGTGGGCTACCTGGTAATTACTCCAATTTTCCAGCACATTCAGGTTGAGTAGGGAGGCAGCTTCACCTGGTGAATTGATTCCAGGGCACAGGGATCAGGCAAAAAGTCAATGGGCAGCAGGTGAGGTTGCTGCTGTGGTCTCCTTCCCGTCGACTCTCTCCTCTGGAGAGAACAGAGCTGCCCCGCGTCTCTCAGCCCAGCTCTCCTGTGTTTCTCAGCACCTCAGCGGGACAAGAAAGACAGAGCCTGCCAGAACCGAGGTAGTGTGTTCACGTCTAGCACGAGCTTTCAAAGCAGCAAAAAAATCACACAGAATGAAAGTGAAAACAGGAGGGGCCTGACTTCTCAGGGACAATTGAGGGGAGAGGAGACCGTCCCTACACTTCTTTCTAGGGTCCCAGGAGGACCCAGAGACCTGGCTTGTTTACACATTAGGGGCCTGCTGACCACAGCCATGGTGTCCTAACCAAGGGGATGTGTGACCCCAGGTTGGGGGACTAGGCACTGTGTGACTCTCATTCCATCTGCATGAGTCAGGATTATATGTATTGGGAGACCACACACAGACAACTAAGAAAAAGGAAGAATACATGAGAGCTTCACTGGTGTTTAGGAATTCATGCTTCACAGTATTCACTTTATACAGGCCTGTGCCTGTTTGCCTCTTTACCCCTGCAAGGTTCACCCTCCCTGGGGCTCCTGGAGCTTCCTCAGGTGTCTACCTGGTAATTACTCCAATTCACCAGGATGAGCATGGTGGGGAGGTAGGTTTACCTGGTGAATTGATTGCAGGGCACACAGATCAAGCAAAAAGTCAATGGGCAGCAGGTGAGGTTGCTGCTGTGATCTCCTTCCAATCGGCCGTCCCTTCTCAGCAGAGACCAGACTTACCCCTCGTCTCCCAGCCCTGCACCTCGTGTTTGTCTTCTCAACACCTCAGTGGAACAAGAAAGGACCGAGCCTGCCAGAAACAAGGTAGTGTGTTCAACATTATCATGACAGCTGTAAAAACAGTTAATATCACAGAGAACCAAAGGGAAAAGAGGAGGACTTCTATGGGACAGTGTGGGGAGAGGAGACTGACTCTACACTACTTTACGCCATCCCAGGAGGTTACAGGAGCCCACTTGTTTTCACCTTAGGGGCCCAACCAGCAGAGACCTGGTGTCCTGGGACCAGGTGCAGGGTCTGGGGATTGTGTGGGTCTCACGCCATCCACATGGGTCAGGATCCGGTACCTGGAGACCACATATCTGCTCTTTACCTGCAGTGTGTCTTGTCCCCTCTGAGATTCCCAACATCTGAATTGAGGGTGTTGCCCTGATTAACCTGTGGTCATTTTTCTTCATTTTGTTGCATTCATATGAGGTCAGGCACCTTAGCGGGTTGCTGCTATGTGTTCTGCTGAGTGAAAACCTTTGGAGGTGTCATATTAATATCATAGCATATCACATGTGTAATTCATAGTGTCACTACGATCTGATTTCCCCTTCACCAAACTCAGATAGTTTACTTTGTAATTTAATTTTTATTTTATATTGTACTAGAGTTGATTTCCATTGTTTCATTGGTTTTAGGTGTATAGGAACTTGATTCGATTTTATATAGAAGTATATCTATTCTTTTTCCATTTTTTCCCCTTATATAGGCTATTACAGTCTTTTCAATAGAGTTCCCTTCTCTATTCAGTAGGTCTTACTAGATTATCAATTTGATAAACATTAGTCTTTATATATTAATCAAAACTCTTTATTTATCCCTCCCTTTTAACTTTCTTTTGATAATCAGAATTTGGTTTTCACAATCTGTGAGTCCATTTCTGTTTTGTACATTAGTTCATTGGTATGTATTTATAGATTCCACTCGTACATAATATCTTAGGATGTTTTTCTTTTTCTCTGACTTACTTCACTTGGTATGAAAATTTCTCAGTCCATCCATGCTGCTGCCAATATTATTATTTCATCCTGTTTAATGACTGAGTAGTATTCAAGTGTACAGATATACCACATAGTTTTCATTTTTCTGTCAGTGGACATTTCGGTGGATTCTATGTTTTGGCTGTTGTAAATAGTGCTACCCTGAAAGTTGGGGTGCACATGTTACTTTGACTGATGAATTTCTCCAGAACTAAACCTGGATTTCAGGATCATATGATACCTGTATGTTTAGTATTCAAGGAAACTCTTGCTGTTTTCAATAGTGTCTTCATTCACCATTTACATTCCCACCAAGATGGTGGGAGGATTCCCTTTTTTGTACTTTCTCTGCAGTATTTATTCTTTGCAGATCTTTTCCATGATGGCCATTGTGACCAGTGTGAGGTGATACTTCATTGTAGTTTTAATTGGCATTAATTTACTAATTACTGATGTGAAGTATGTTTCCATGTACTTTTGTTATTTTACACCTTGTGAGTACAATTTACCTCTTGAATCTGCTTTCCTGAAAGTTGGCCCTGTTTGGAATTCTTTTCCGATGATTTACCCCAAGACATTTCTTGAGAGTGGGTGTCGTTTACAGCCCTGTCAGACCTGTGACTATTAAGACCCTTCAGCACGATTTTTTTTTAATGTTATATATATTAATCTGAACCAGCTAATTGCTCTCTGCCCCCTTCAACTTTCTTCTTTGGTAACCCTAAGTTTCTTTTTTAAGTCTCTTTTTTAAGTTTCTTTTTTAAGAGAATCAGCCTCGATGATTCTCTTGTAAAAAGTTCATTTGAATTGATTTTTAGGTTCCACCAGACATGAAATCCTATGACACCTGTCTTTCCCTGTCTCACGTAGTTCACTTAGTATGCTCATCTCTAGCTTCTTCCCTGTAACTGGAAATGGCATCATCTCATCCATCCCTCTTTATTTCTGAGTAATATTGCGTTGTGTGTATCCGCGTCTTCTGTATCCATTCATCTGTCCTTGAACATTTAAGTTGCTTCCCGGTCTTTGCTATTGTACCCAGTGTTGCTGTAATCATTGGGATGCAGGTATCTTTTAAAATGTTGGTTTCCTCTCGTCTGTGCCTAGGTATGAATTGCTGAGTTACTTGGTACTTTTGTGCTTGGGTTTTTTTATGTTTAGTTTTTTAGAGAACTTCTATAGTGTTCTCCCTAGTGGATGTACTCATTTATATTCCCACCCATGGTGGGAGGGTTTTCTTTTCTCTGCAGAATTTATTGTTGTAGAGTTTTTGAAATGATCATTCTGATTCGTTGGACAATTGATTTGCCTAAGAACTAGTGATGCTGAAAATCTTTTCTTGTGCTTTATAGCCATCTCTATGCCTTTTGTGGAGAAATGTGCATTTAGATCTTGGGCCAATTTTTTATTGGATTTTTTTTGTTCATTGAGCTTTATGAGTTGTTTGTACGTGTAGAGATAATTTTCCTGTGGCTATCTTCTTTTGCATGATTTTTTTTCTATTCTGATTGTCTTTCTTTCACTGATGGTTTCCTTTGTTGTGCAAATGCTTTTAATGTCTATTATGTTCCATTTGTTTATTTTTGTTTTATTTGTACTTATTCTTAGAGGTGGATCAAAAAAGATCTTGCTGCATTTTATGTCAAAATGTGTTCTGCTTTTTTTACTCAAGAGTTCCATTGTATCTGTCCTTTTATTTAGACCTTTCATCTACTTGCTGTTTATTTTTGTGTTTGGTGTTAGGGAGTAGTCTAATTTCATTCTCATTTTCATGCTAAGGAAGCTGCCCAATGTTTTCCAAGTGGCTGCTCCCAATTTCCATTCCCAGCATCACTGTAGGAGGGTTCCCTTTGTTGTATACCCTCTCCAGCATTTATTGTTTGTAGCATTTCTGTCTATTGCCATGCTGACCCGTGTAAGGGGATACCTTGTTGAAGCTTTGATTTGCATTTCTCTCATATTTAGTGATGTTGACATCTTTGCATGTGATTTTTTAAAACAGTGTGAGTTAAACTTACTTATTCAAATTGGCTTCTTGAATGAATTCCCTGTTTTAATATTTTTTCTGATGACCTCCCCTAGGACATTTCTTGAGCGCAGGTGTTTTTTCACTTAAGCCCCTCAGGCCTTGTGAATGTTAAGTGCCCATGAGCATTGGTTTCAAAGTTGTTGTTATGGGAAATGGCCACAAGGTGGCAGCATGTCTTTATGCCCAACTCTGGTTACTGAGGGAAATAGAGCCTTGGGGAAAGTCGTGTACCTGGATTGTCAGAGTGGAATGTACCAGAAAAAACACTTAAGGCTTATGTCCCATTCCTTCTTTCTTCTTTACCCCTATCCCTTGGCCAAATCCCAATTCCTGAATCACCACTCTGCGGAGAGTGCTTTCATCCATAGGTGGGGAGACCCTAAAGAAGGAGGCTGGAGGTGGGAACCCCACCACCAGGAGAAAGGAAGCCCACGGGGCTTTTCAAAGCTCTTCCCGCCCAGTTTCATTGCATCTGGAGGTTGTGGGCCCGGGCAGAGGGGAGCAGGCTCACCAGGTCCATGGGGCAGGGCTCAATGGCTGGCACACCCTCCCCAGCTCCGTCAGCCCCATGACAATCCATCCTTGGGAACCAAGCCTGCCCAGGCTTCAGGGACGTGACATCAGCCCGGGTCACCAAGGCCTGAGGGGAATAGAGTCGACATTCTCTTTTTGTAATTTGTACTTTGTATTGGTGTTGTTGACTTGCAATATTGTAGGGTATGTTTGTATGTTTTTTTGTTTTAGTTGGACAACAACATGATTCACTTATGCATAGATGTGTACATGTCCTTTCTTGGGTTCTCTTCCCATACAGTTTATTATACAGTGTTGATTAGGGGTCCTCGTTGTTTATTTATAAACAGTAGTGTATATATGTTCATCAACACCTTCTCATTTCTTATCGCCCCCCACCTCTCCCTTTTGGTAACCATAAGGTGCTTTGCTATGTTGTGAGGCCATTTCTGTTTGGTAAAGTTCATTTGTATCCATTTTTAGAATTTACCACTAAGTGATATCATATGATACTTGTCTTTCTTTGTCTCACTTCACTTAGTATGATCATCTCTACTTCCTTCCTTGTTGCTGGACATGGCATGATGTCATCCTTTTATGGCTGAGTAATGTTGCACTGTGTGCATGTACCCCATCTTGTTTACCCATTCATCTGTCCTCATCCACTTAGTTTGCTTCCTTGTCTTGGATATTGTATATAGTGCTGCCATGAACATTGGGAGCACCTGTCTTTTAAAATTACGATTTTCTCTGGATCTATGCCCAGGAATGGGATTGCTGGTCCTATGGTTATTCTCTGTTCATTTGTTTTTTCCCGATGCTCACTCTTTTTTTTAAAATTAATTTATTTTAATTGGAGGCTAATTACTTTACAATATTGTAGTGGTTTTTGCCATATACTGACATAAATCAACCATGGGTATACATGTGTTCCCCATCCTGAACCCCCCTCCCACCTCCCTCCCCTTCCCATCCCTCAGGGTCATCCCAGTACACCAGCCCTGAGCACCCTGTCTCATGCATCAAACCTGGACTGGCGATCTATGTCACATATGATAATATACATGTTTCAATGCTATTCTCTCAAATCATCCCACCCTCGCCTTCTCCCACAGAGTCCAAAAGTCTGTTCTTTACATCTGTGTCTCTTTTGCTGTCTCGCATATAGGGTCATCGTTACCATCTTTCTAAATTCCATATATATGCATTAATATACTGTATTGGTGTTTTTCTTTCTGACTTACTTCACTCTGTATAATAGGCTCCAGTTTCATCCATCTCATTAGAACTGATTCAAATGCATTCTTTTTAACGGATGAGTAATATTCCATGGTGTATATGTACCACAGCTTCCTTATCCATTCATCTGCTGATGGACATCTAGGTTGCTTCCATGTCCTGGCTATTGTAAACAGTGCTGCGATGAACACTGGGGTACACGTGTCTCTTTCAATTTTGGTTTCCTTGGTATGTATGCCCAGCAGTGGGATTACTGGGTCATATGGCAGTTTTATTTCCAGTTTTTTAAGGAATCTCCACACTGTTCTCCATAGTGGCTGTACTAGTTTGCATTCCCACCAAGAGTGTAAGAGGGTTAGGAGTTTTTTTAATGAACCTTTGGCTTGATCTTCTTTGTGGATTTCTTACTTTCATTCCCATCAACAGGGAGGAAGTTTCTTTTTCCTCTATATCCTCTCCAGGATTTATTGTTGTAGATTTTTTGATGCTGACCATTCTGACCTGTGTACCTGGATTGAACTATAAATCTTCTGATTTATAGTTCTCTAATACTTACAGGTGCTGAGCATCTTTTCATGTGCTTCCTGACCACCTCTATGTCTTCTTTGGAGAAATGTCCATTTAAATCTTGTGCCCCCTGTTTATAATAGCCAGGACATGGAAGCAACCTAGATGCCCATCAGCAGATGAATGGATAAGGAAGCTGTGGTACATATACACCATGGAATATTACTCATCCGTTAAAAAGAATGCATTTGAATCAGTCCTAATGAGATGGATGAAACTGGAGCCCCTTATACTGAGTGAAGTAAGCCAGAAAGATAAAGAACATTACAGCATACTAACACATATATATGGAATTTAGAAAGATGGTAACGATAACCCTATATGCAAAACAGAAAAAGAGACACAGAAATACAGAACAGACTTTTGAACTCTGTGGGAGAAGGTGAGGGTGGGATGTTTTGAAAGAACAGTATGTATATTATCTATGGTGAAACAGATCACCAGCCCAGGTGGGATGCATGAGACAAGTGCTCGGGGCTGGTGCACTGGGAAGACCCAGAGGAATCGGGTGGAGAGGGAGGTGGGAGAGGGGATCGGGATGGGGAATACGTGTAAATCTATGGCTGATTCATATCAATGTATGACAAAACCCACTGAAATGTTGTGAAGTAATTAGCCTCCAACTAATTAAAAAAAAAGAAAAAAAAAGAATATATATATATAATCAAATCACTCTGTTGTACAGTACAAATTAAGACAACATTGTAAATCAACTATACTTCAATAAAATATTTTTTTAAATGAAAAAAAAAATAAATCTTGTGCCCCTATTTGATTGGGTTGTTTCTTTGATACTGAGGTGCATAAGCTGTTTGTGTGTTTTGGAGATAAGTTCCTCATGTCTGTCTTTGTTTGCAAATATTAGTTGCATTTTGAGGGTTGTCTTTTTGTTTTGTTTATGGTTTTCTCTGCTGTTACAATGCTTTTAAGGGTAATTAGGTCCCATTTATTGATTTTTGTTTTATTTTTCATGATTCTAAGAGGTGGGTCAGAAAAGGACTTGCTGCATTTTATGTCAAAGCGTGTTCTGCTCTTTTCCTCAGAGTTTCATTGTATCCATACTTTTATTTAGGTCTTTAATCTCTTTGGAGTTTATTTTTGTGTCTGCATCAGGGAGTATTCTAATTGCATTCTCATTTCTTTAAAAACCTGCACACTTTTCTCCATAGTGGCTGTTACTACCTTTCCACTAACAGCGTAGGAAGGTTCCCTTTTTCCCACACTCCTTCTAGCACTTATTGTTTGTCGATGTGGACAAAGGTGACTGTGAATCATGTGAGGAAATACCTCACTGGACTTACGATTTACATTACTCTGATATTTTGCGATGGTGACATCTTTTAATTTTTTTAAAAAGGATTTGAGTTAAACTTACCACCTGAAATTGGCCCCTTGAACACCTGCCTTCTTTTGACTTCTTTTGTGATGGCCACTCCTAAGACATTGCTTGATGGATGTGTGTTGTTTTTTTTTTCTTACAGAGCTTGAATCCTTATGAGTATTAAATGCCCAGCAGCACAAGTCTTCATGGTGTAATTACAGAAAATGGCCACAAGGCAGCAGCGTCACTTTTTTTTTTTTTTTTTTAACTGTAGTTTCCTTGCTATTTTCTATTGGAATAGAATCAACTTCTGATGTAGTATTTGCTTCCAGTGTACAGAAATTAAGTTTAATTATATATGGACATTTATCTTTTCTCTTTTAGGTTCTTTTTTGCATAGAGGTGATTACAGTGTATTCAATAAACTTCCCTCTGCTTTTCAGTAGCTCATTTTTTATCTTTATGATTATATATTAATGTGTATATGTTAACTCCAATCTCCTAATTTCTTGCACCTGTATCTGGAGGCTCTGCAGAGGGCAAAAGCACTCTAGGTTCTTTGTGGAGGCATACTGCCTGCAACGTGCACAGAGCTCCGTCAGCCCCAGGACACTCCAGCCTTGGGACCCAATCCAATCAGGCTCCAGGGATGTGACCACAGCCTAGGTCACTATGGCCTGAGGGAAAAAGAGTCAGCATTTCTTTTTTTCAATTTTTTTTAATGTTTCAGTCCTGTAACTTGAACTGGAATATACAGGTGAATTATAATCATATGGATCATTTCTTTTTTCTTCCTTTTCAATCTAGCATAACTTGATTCTCTTCTACACAGATGTCTATACATTACTTTTCGGGTTTTTTTTCATATAGGTAATTACGCAGTGTTGCATATGTTTCCTTGTGTTACACAGTAGGTCATGGTAACTTTATAAGTAGTAGTGTATATATATTAGTCTGAAGCGGCTCATTTCTCCCTCACCATAGCTTTCTATGTTGGTGAGCAGATGTCTCTTTTCTAAGTCTGTGAGGCTGTGTCTCTTTAAGAAAGAAGTTCATTTTCATCCATTTTTAGATTACACCTAGAAGTGATATCATGTGATGCTTGTCTGCCCCTGTGTCCCTTACTTCACTTTGAATGATGATCTCTAATTTCTTTTCTGTGACTGGACTTGACATTATTTCCTACTCTTTATAGTTGAGAAATATTGTACCGTGTATATGTACACCATTGTGTATATGTACCCCATTGTGTATCCATTCATCTGAAATTTCTATAATTAGCTTCCTTCCCAGACTTGGTTATTGCACCTTGTGGACCAAGATTGCAGGGTGTCTTTTACATTTTTTATTTTCTCTGGATTTATGCCCAGGTGTGGGATTGCTGTGTCCTAACATACTTCTCTCGGAGAAGGCAATGGCACCCCACTCCAGTACTCTTGCCTGGAAAATCCCATGGGCAGAGGAGCCTGGTAGGCTGCAGTCCATGGGGTCTCGAAGAGTCAGACATGACTAAGCGACTTCACTTTCACTTTTCTCTTTCATGCATTGGAGAAGGAAATGGCAACCCACTCCAGTGTTATTGCCTGGAGAATCCCAGGGACGGGGGAGCCTGGTGGGCTGCTGTCTATGGGGTCACACACAGTTGGACACGACTGAAGTGACTTAGCTGCAGCAGCAGCAACATACTTCTCTAAGATCATGGCATCTGGTCCCATCACTTCATGGGAAATAGATGGGGAAACAGTGGAAACAGTGTCAGACTTTATTTTTTTGGTCCTCCAAAATCACTGCAGATGGTGATTGCAGCCATGAAATTAAAAGACACCTACTCCTTGGAAGGAAAGTTATGACCAACCTAGACAGCATATTAAAAAGCAGAGACATTACTTTGCCAGCAAAGGTCCATCTAGTCAAGGCTATGGTTTTTCCAGTAGTCATGTATGGATGTGAGAGTTGGACTGTGAAGAAAGCTGAGCACTGAAGAATTGATGCTTTTGAACTGTGGTGTTGGAGAAGACTCTTGAGAGTCCCTTGGACTGCAAGGAGATCCAACCAGCCCATCCTAAAGGAGATCAGTCCTGGGTGTTCATTGGAAGGACTGATGTTGAAGCTGAAACTCCAATAGTTTGGCCACCTGATGTGAAGAGTTGACTCATTGGAAAAGACCCTGATGCTGGGAGGGACTGGAGGCAGGAGGAGAAGGGGATGACGGAGGATGAGGTGGCTGGATGGCATCACCGACTCAATGGACATGAGTTTGAGTGAACTCTGGAAGTTGGTGATGGACAGGGAGGCCTGGCGTGCTGCGATTCATGGGGTCGCAAAGAGTCGGACACGACTGAGCGACTGAACTGAACTGAACGTACTTCTCTGTTATTTTTCAAATGAACCTCCATACTATTCTCCCCACTGGATGAACCTATGTTTATTGTGATCAACAGTGCAGGAGGGTTTCCTTTTCTCTACACCCTCTCCAGCATTTATTCTTTTCTAAATAATTTTATTAATCATCTGTCTTTGGTTGCCCTGGGCCTTGGTTGCAGAAATCTACCTTTCTCTATCTGCAGTGAATGGGGGCTACTCTCTAGTTTCACTGTCCAGGCTTCTCATTGTGGTGGCTTCAGGTTGCAGAACGTGAGCTCTATAGCACCAGGCTTCAGGAGCTGCAGTTCACAGGCTCTAGAGCACAGGCTTAGCAGTTGTGGCACATGGGCTTTGTGGCCCTATTTATATGGAGTCTTCTGAGACCATGGTTCCAACCTGTGTCTTCTGTATTGGCAGGCACATCCTTAATACTGCACCACCAGGAAAGTCCTAGAATTTATTTTTTAAGATGTTTTGAGATGACCATTCAGACCAATGTGAGTGCTTAACTCATTGGACTTTGATTTGTGTTTTTCTAATAATTAGTGATGCTGATTACATTTTCATGTGCCTAAGTACAGTCTGTAGGCCTTCCTCAGAGAAATAACCATTTCAATCTTTGGCCCATTTTGTTCTTGGTTGTATGTATTGTTGATATTAAGTTACACAAGCTGATTGTATGTTTTGGAGATGAATCCCTTGTGGGTATCTTCCTTGGCAAATATTTTTTCCTATTCTGAGAATTGTTCTTGTCTTTCCTTGAGGGTTTCCTTTAGGTGTGCAAATGCTTTTAAGGTTAATTCAGCCCCACTTTCTGATCTGTGGTTTATTTTTCATTATGTTAAGAGGTGGATCCATAAAGAACTTGCTACATTTTATGTCAAATTGTGTCCTGGTCATATTTTTCTCAAGAATTTGATAGTATCCATCATTACATTTCTCTGGAGCAGGAACTGGCAACCCACTTCAGTATTCTTGCCTGAGAATTTCATGGACAGAGGAGCCTGGCAGGTTACAGTCCATGGGGTCACAAAGAGTTGCACATGATGGAGCGACTCACACACACACACACACACACACACACACACACACATCATTACATTTAGATATTTATACTCTCTGGGGTTTATTTTGTGTTTGGTGTTAGGATGTTTTCTAATTTCATTCTCATTTTCATGGTTGAAGGAATCCTCACGGTGTTCTCCAGAGTGGCTGTTACCCATTTACATCCCAAGCATCGGTGGAGGAGGGTTCCCTTGTCTGCACACCCTCACACCACTTATTGTTTGTAGAGTATTTGGAAATGGCCATTCTTACCAGTGTGATGTGATACCTTATTGTATTTTAGAATTGCATTTCTCTAATGTTTAATGATGTTGACATCTTTTCATGTGATTTTTTAAAATGTGTGACTTAAACTTACATCTTGAAATTGGCTTCTTTAATGCCTGCCTTGTTTTGAATTATTTTTCAATGACCACTCTTAGGACATTTCTTAGGGGGACTTCCCTGGTGGCTCAAATGGTAAAGCGTCTGCCTACAATGCGGGAGACCCACACCTTACTGCCCCTGAATCCTTGTGAATATTAAATTCCCAGCAGCACAGCTCTTCATAATATTATCACAGACAATGGCCACAAGACAGAAGCACCCACTTCATGCCGCATTTTTTTCCTGTAAATTCCTTGCTGTTTTCTATTGGAATAGAGTGTATTTCTGAAGTTTGTTTCAGGTGTACAAGAACCCGATTCAGTTACACATAGATGATTATTCCTTTGGGGTCCTTTTTCACATATAGGTGAATTCAATAACAGTGTATTAAATAAACTTTTCTATGCAATTCAGTAGGTACTTTATCACCTGTTTGATATATTTGACATATCATCTATTTGATATATATTAATATGTATGTGTTAATTCCAATCTCTTAATTTATCCTGCCTGTATCTGGAGGTTGGGGTCTCTCCAGAGGGCAACAGGCACTCCAGGTCCATTTTGGAGACACACTACTTGCTACATGCTCCCAGCTCCCTCAGCCCCAGGACACTCCAGCCTTGGGACCCAAATCAGTCAGGCTCCAGGGATGTGACACCAGCCTGTTCTGAGGGGAAGAGAATCAGAATTTCCTTCGGTTATTTCTGTTTTCATCCCATCTTTTGAACTGGAGTGCACAGTGAATTACAACCCTGTGGGTGTTTTGATTTTTCCTTTTCTTTCTATGCAAATTGTTTCACATATACATAGGTGTATATGTAATTTCTTGGGTTTTTTTCTTTATAGGTTATTGCAGAATGTGGAGTACATTTCTTTGTGTTACACAGTGGGTTCTGGCCACTTGTTTTATCAACAGTTGCTGTTCACTCACTCAGTTGTGACCGACTCTCTGTGACCCCATGGACTGCAGCATGCAGGCTTCCCTGTCCTTCACTATTTCCTGGACTTTGCTGAAACTCATGTCCATTGAGTCTGTGATGCCATCCAATCATCTCATCCTCTGTCATCCCGTTCTCAACCTGCCTTCAATCTTTCCCAGCATCAGGGTCTTTTCCAATGATTTGGCAATTTGCATCAGGTGGCCAAAGTATTAGAGCTTCAGTTTCAGTATCAGTCCTTCCAATGAAAATTCACTGTTGATTTCCTTTAGGATCGACTAGTTTGCCCTCCTTACTATCCAGGGGACTTTCAAGAGTCTTCTCTAGCACCACAGTTTGAAGGCATCATTTCTCTGGCACTCAGCTTTCTTCATGGTCCAACTCTCACATCCATACATGACTACTGGAAAAACAACAGCTTTGACTATATGGACCTTTGTTGACAAAGTAATGTCTCTGCTTTTTAATACACTGTCTAGTTTTGTTAACTGCTTTTCTTCCAAGAACAGGAAATTTCATGCCTGCAGTCACCGTCTGCAGTGATTTTGGAGCCCAAGAAAATATGACTGTTTCCCTATCTATTTGCCATGAAGTGATGGGACCAGATGCCATGATCTTAGTTTTTTCAGTGTTGAGTTTTAAGCCAGCTTTTTCATTCTCTTTCACCTTCATCAAGAGGCTGTTTAGTTCCTCTTCAGTTCAGTTCAGTTCAGTCACTCAGTCATGTCCAACTCTTTGCGACCCCATGGACTACAGCCCACCAGGCCTCCCTGTCCATCACCAACTCCTGGAGTTTACTCAAACTCATGTCCATTGAGTCAGTGATGCCATCCAACCATCTCATCCTCTGTCATCACCTTCTCCTTCTGCCTTCAATCATTCCCAGCCTCAGGGTCTTTTCAAATCAGTCAGCTCTTTGCATCAGGTGGGCAAAGTATTGGAGTTTCAGCTTCAGCATCAGTCCTTCCAATGAACATTCAGGACTGATTTCCTTTAGGATGGGCTGGTTGGATCTCCTTGCAGTCCAAGGGACTCTCAAGAGTCTTCTCCAACACCACAGTTCAAAAGCACCAATTCTTCAGCACTCAGCTTTCTTTATAGTCTAACTCTCACATCCATACATGGCTACTGGAAAAACCATAGCTTTGACTAGATGGACCTTTGCTGGGAACGAATGTCTCTGCTTTTTTTGTTTGTTTGTTTGTTTTTGTTTTTTTTGTCTCTGCTTTTTAATACACTGTCTAGGTTAGTCGTAACTTTTTCTTCCAAGGAGCAAGCATCTTTTAATTTCATGGCTGCAGTCACCATCTGCAGTCATTTTGGAACCCCCCAAAATAAAGTCTGTCACTGTTTCCAGTATTTCCCCATCTATTTTCCATGAAGTGATGGGACCAGATGCCATGATCTTAGTTTTCTGAACATTGAGTTGTAAGCCAACTTCTTCACTCTCCTCTTTCACGTTCATCAAAAGGCTCTTTAGTTCTTCGCTTTCTGCCATAAGGGTGGTGTCATCTGCATATCTGAGGTTATTGATATTTCTCCCAACTGTCTTGATTCTAGCTTGTGCTTCATCCAGCCCAGCATTTCTCATGATGTACTCTGCATATAATTTAAATAAGCAGGGTGACAATCCAGGATGTCTGGCTGTTTTTGCCTTGACATACTTCTATCCCTATTTGGAACCAGTCTGTTATTCCATATCCAGTTCTAACTGTTGCTTCCTGACATGCATACAGATTTCTCAAGAGGCAGGTCAGGTGGTTTGATATTCCCATCTCTTGAAGAATTTTCCACAGTTCGTTGTGATCCACACAGTCAACGACTTTGGCATAGTCAATAAAGAAGAAGTAGATGTTTTTCTGCAACTCTCTTGCTTTTTTGATGATCTAATGCATGTTGGCAATTTGATCTCTGGTTCCTCTGCCTTTTCTAAATCCAGCTTGAACATCTGGAAGTTCACAGTTCATGTACTGTTGAAGCCTGGCTTGGAGAATTTTGAGCATTACCTTACTAGCATGTGAGATGAGTGCAATTGTGTGGTAGTTTAAGCATTCTTTGGGATTGCCTTTCTTTGGGATTGGAATGAAAACTGACCTTTTCCAGTCCTGTGGCCACTGCTGAGTTTTCCAAATTTGCTGACATATTGAGTGCAGCACTTTCACAGCATCATCTTTTAGGATTTGAAATAGCTCAATTGGAATTCCATCACCTCCACTAGCTTTGTTTGTAGTGATGCCTCCTAAGGCCCACTTGACTTTGCATTCCAGGATGTCTGGCTCTAGGTGAGTGATCATACCATTGTGATTATCTGGGTCATAAAGATCTTTTCTGTATAGTTCTTCTGTGTATTCTTGCCACCTCTTCTTAATATCTTCTGCTTCTGTTGGGTCCACACCATTTCTGTCCTTTACTGTGCCACTCTTTGCATGATATTTTCCCTTTGTATCTCTAATTTTCTTGAAGAGATCTCTAGTCTTTCCCATTCTATTGTTTTCCTCTATTTATTTGCATTGTTCACTGAGGAAGGCTTTCTTATCTCTCCTTCCTATTCTTTGGAACTCTGCATTCAAATGGGTATATCTTTCCTTTTCTCCTTTGCCTTTCACTTCTCTTCTTCTTCTTCTTTTTTTTTTATGCTGCAAAAAGCTTTATTGTTTCCATTTGGTCCAAGGCTTGAGAGAGGGCTCCAGGATGTTAAAAAGCTGCCTCGTGGCTGCAGAGAGGGGCTTCAGGCAGCCCTGATGTTAGGTGGGTTCTTCAAAGGCCACTGGTCTCCAGAAGCTCCTAGTCGTGCTTGAGGTTTGTAAGGCCTCAGACAACCATTTTGCCTTTTTGCATTTCTGTTTCTTGGGGATGGTCTTGATCCTTGTCTCCTGTACAGTGTCAGGAACCTCCGTCCATAGTTCTTCAGGCACTCTTGTTTATCAGGTCTAATTCCTTGAATCTATTTGTCATTTCCACTGTATAATCGTAAAGGATTTGGTTTAGGTCATACCTGAATTGTCTAATGGTTTTCCCTACTTTCTTCAATTTAAGTCTGAATTTGACAGTAAGGAGTTCATGATCTGAGCCACAGTCAGCTCCGGTCTTGTTTTTGCTGACTGTCTAGAGCTTCTCCATCTTTGGCTGCAAAGAATATAATCAATCTGATTTTGGTGTTGACCATCTGGTGATGTCCATGTGTAGTCTTCTCTTGTGTTCTTGGAAGAGGGTGTTTCCTTTCGCTTTCTGCCATAAGGCTGGTGTCATCTGCATATCTGAAGTTGTTGATTTTCTCCCAGCAGTCTTTTTTTTTTTTTTTTTTAATTGAAGGATAATTGCTTTACAGAATTTTGTGGTTTTCTGTCAAACATCAACAAAAATCAGCCACAGGTATACCCACGTCTCCTCTTTCCTGAACCTCGCTCCCATCTCCCTCCCCATCCCACCCCTCTAGATTGTTAAAAAGCCCCTGTTTGAGTTCTCTGGGTCATACGGTAAATTCCCACTGGCTTTCTATTTCACATATGGTATTGAAAGTTTCCATGTTATTCTCTCCATACATCTCACCCTCTCCCTCCTTCCCTCCCTCTGTGTCCAGAGGTCTGTTCTCTATGTCTTTTTCCCCATTGCTGCCCTGGAAACCAATTCATCAGTGCCATCTTTCTAGATTCCATATATATGTGTCAGTATATCACATAAGGACTGATGCTGAAGCTGAAACTCTTAATACTTTGCCCACCTGATGCGAAGAGCTGACTCGTTTGAAAAGACCCTGATGCTGGGAAAGATTGAAGGCGAGAGGAGAAGGGGACAGCAGGATGAGATATTTGGATGGCATCACCAACTCAATGGACATGAGTTTGAGCAAGCTTCAGGAGCTGGTGATAGACAGGGAGGCCTGGTGAGCTGCAGTCCATGGGGTTGCAAAGAATCAGAGATGACTGAGTGACTGAACTGATACGATATTTATATTTCTCTCTCTGACTTACTCAGTCTGTATAATAAGCTCTAGGTTTGTCCACCTCATTAGAGCTGACTCAAATGTGTTCCTTTTTATGACTGAGTAATATTCCATTGTATATATGTACCACAGCTTCTTTATCCATTCATCTGTTGATGGACTTCTTGGTTGCTTCCATGCTCTAGCTATTGTAAATGGTGCTGCAGTGAACCCTGAGGTACATGTGTCTTTCAATTTTGGTTTCCTCAGGGTATATGTCTATATACCCTGTGGGATTGCTAGGTCATATGGTGGTTATATTCCTAGCTTTTTAAGAATTCTCCATACTGTCTTCCATAGTGGCTATATCAATTTACATTCCCACCAGCAGTGCGAGAGGGTTCCCTTTTCTCCACACCCTCTCCAGCTTTTATTGTTTGTAGACTTTTTGATGATGGCCATTCTGACTAGTATGAAGTGGTATCTCATTGAAGTTTTGATTTGAATTTCTCTAATAATGAGTGATATTGAGCATCTTTTCATGTGTTTGTTAGCCATCTGTATGTCTTCTTTGGAGAAATGTCTTTTTCCTACTTTTTGATTGGGTTGTTTGTTTTTCTGGTATTGAGTTATATGAGCTGCTTGTATATTTTGGAGATTAATCCTTTGTCAGTTGTTTCATTTGCTATTACTTTCTCCCATTCTGAGAGTTGTCTTTTCCCTTGTTTGTAGTTTCTGTTGCTGTGCAAAACTTTTAAGTTTAATTAGGTCCCACTTGCTTATTCTTGTTTTTATTTCCATTACTCTAGGAGGTGGGCCATAGAAGATCTTGCTTTGACTTATGTCATCGAGTGTTCTGCCTATGTTTTCCTCTAAGAGTTTTATAGTTTCTGGTCTTACATTTAGGTCTTTAATCCATTTTGAGTTTATCTTTGTGTATGGCATTAGGAAGTGAAATAATTTCATTCTTTTGCAAGTAGCTGTCTGGTTTTCCCAGCCCCACTATTGAAGAGGCTGTCTTTGCCCCATTATATATTCTTGCCTCCTTTGTTAAAAACAAGGTACCCACAGGTGAGTGGGTTTATCCCTGGGCTCTCTATCTTGTTTCATTGGTCTACATTTCTGTTTCTGTCCCAGAAATCTTGATTTCAGCTTGTGCTTTATCCAGCCTGGCATTTCACACCCTGATGCTGCGAAAGATTGAAGGTGGGAGGAAAAAGGGATGACAGAGGATGAGATAGTTGGATGGCATCACTGACTCAATGGACATGAGTTTGAGCAAGCTCTGGGAGTTGGTGATGGACAGGGAAGCCTGGCGTGCTGCAGTCCATGGGGTTGCAAAGAGTCGGACATGACTGAGTGACTGAATTGAACTCAACTAAAGCAGGGTGACAATATACAGCCTGACATACTCCTTTCCCAGTTTGGAACCAGTCTATTGTTCCATGTCTGGTTCTAACTGTTGCTTCTTGCCCTGCATTCAGGTTTCTCAGGAGGCAGGTAAGGTGATCTGGTATTCCCATCACTTTAAGAATTTTCCACAGTTTGTGGTGATCGACAAAGGCTTTAGTGTAGTCATTAAAGCAGAAGTAGATGGTTTTCTGGAACTCTCTTGCTTTTCCTATGATCCAACAGATGTTGACAGTTTGATCTCTGGTTCCTCTGCCTTATCTAAATCCAGCTAGTACATCTGGACATTCTCGGTTCACGTATCATTGAATCCCAGCTTGAAGGATTTGGACCTTACCTTGCTAGCGTGTGAGATGAGTGAAATTGTGTGGTAGTTTGAGCATTCTTTGGCCTTGCCCTTCTTTGGGATTGGAAAGAAACCTGACCTTTTCCAGTCCTGTGGCCACTGCTGAGTTTTTCGAATTTGCTAGCATATGGAGTGCAGCACTTTCACAACATTATCTTTTAGGATTTGAAATAGATCAGCTGGAATTCCATTACCTCCACTAGCTTTGTTCACAGTGATACTTCCTAAGGCCCACTTGACTTTGCACTCCAGGATGTCTGGCTCTAGGTGAGTGATCACACCATCATGGTTATCTGGGTCATTAAGACCATCTTTGTATAGTTTTTCTGTGTATTCTTGCCACCTCTTCTTAATATCTTCTGCCTCTGTTAGGTCCATACCATTTCTGTCCTTTATTGTGCCCATCTTTGCATGAAATATTCCCTTGGTATCTCTGATTTTCTTGCAGAGATCTCTAGTCTTTCCTATTCTATTGTTTTCCTCTATTTATTAATCATTGTTTGCTTATGCGGGCTTAGTCCTTGTGGATTATTTGTTACGGCAACAAATTTCTATGTATATGTTAGAAATAAATATTTCTGTGTACTTGTGCTGGAAGAAAGGAAGGAAGGCAGGAGATAATCCTTGTGGATTACCTAATACAGATGCAGATTTCTGTGAGTATGTTAGAGATACAGATTTCAGTGCAGATCTGGAAGGAAGGAAGGAGATAATGATCTTGGATTAACTATTACAGATAGAGATTTCTCTGTACATGTTAGAGATACAAATTTCTGTGTATATTTGAAAGAAGGAAGAAAAGAAAGATAATCCTGAATTATCTATTACAGGTCCAGATTTCTGTGTATATGTTAGCTCTGATGTCATAATTCATCCTTGTTCTTTCACTTTTTCTTGGAAACTTCTGTTTGTGTTTGAATTCTCAGAGTCACTTTTTGTGTTGTAAATTTGTTCCTTTATATCTATTTTTAAATTTTGTCTACAAGGGACATCATGTGCTATTTTCTTTCTCTGCCTGGATGACTTCACTTAGTCTGTAATACTCCAAGGTCCATCCTTGTGACTTTTAGTGGTATAATTTCATAATTTCAGTAGCCTTTTTTCATGGCTGAATGAGAGTCCATTGTATATATGTACCACATCTTCTTTAACCTTGAGTGTGACAAAAGACATCTTGCTGGTTCTGTGTCTTAGCTTCTGTAACTAGTGCTGCAGTGAATGCTGGGGTGCATGTGTCTTTTCAAATGATGGTTTTCTTGAATATAGGCCCAGTTGGGGGTATGTCAGATTCTAGGCTTAGTTTTTTGGAAGATTTTTTTCTGGCATGTGGAGGCTGTACTTTCTACGGCTTTGGCAATCTCCATTCCCACTGACTGTATCAGTAGGTTCCATCACTACCCAGCTCTCTCCCGCATTTATTGTTTGCAGACTTGTGAGGATGACCATTCTGATAGGTTGGATTTGATTTCTTGTTGTCATTTTGATTGACATTTTTCCTGTAATAATTAGGGATGCTGAGCATCTTGTCCTGTGGCAGTTTGGGTTCTTTTTTTCTTTCTTTAGAGGGTGTGAGGAAAATTGACCTTTGAAATTGGCTTCTTGAAAATCGGTTGTGTTTGGAATTTATTTCAGCAATACCTGCCGGAGGACCTTTCCTGAGGGCAGCCTTCATTTACAGCCCCACAGGCCTTTTGAATCGGAGGTGCCAGTAAGCACTGGTGGGCAAGTTGTAGTTCCAGAAAATGTCCACAAGGTGGCAGCACTTCTCCGTGCCCAACTGTGGTTCCACCTGCAACCAGAGCCTCGGGAAAGATGGCTTCCTGGGCTGTGGATTGGAGTGGAATGTGCCTGAACAAACACCAGAGGGCTTGTGTCTTACCACTTATGACCCCTAAATCTCCACCCATCCCCTCCAGACTCCTCCCACCCTGGGGCACTGCTCCTGTTGAGCTGGTTAGGAGGCTGCACTCTCAAGAAGGAGGCTTGAACTGGGGATACCTGAGTTCAAGGAAACCTTCAGGGAAACCTTCAGGGAAACCTGAAGGCTGGTTTAGTTTTCCAAGGTTTGAGGCTACAGGGTCTACCCACCACCCTTTGGGTGCATTTGGGACTCTGGTCCCAGCCAGAGCAAAGTAGACAGTACAGGTTTAAGAGGGGGCTCAACGAAAGACACCCTGCCCAGCTCTCTCAACCCCACTTGTGGTCAGTCATCGAACCCAAGCCTGCTCAGCCTTGGAGAGCGGCCTAAGTCAGGGACGTCAGGGGGAATAAACCAGTCATTCAATTTTTTCCTTTCCTTTTCTTTTCTTTAATCTCATGCCAGTGTTATGTTGGAGTATAGTTGATTTGAAGTTTTTTGCTTGTCATTAGTGTATTGCTGCCTGATTTAGTATGACATGCACATACAGCATATCTCTTTCTTTGGATTCTTTTACCACAGAGTAATTGCCGAAGGTCTAGCAAAGTTCACCATGCTGAACATCAGGTCTTTGTGAAGTATCTATTAGAGATACAGATTTTGGTATCTATGTTAGATGTACAGATTTTTGTTTATATGTGTAAGAACGAAGCCAAGAAGTAGGTAATCCTTGCAGATTATCTATTACAGATACAGATTTCTGTGTATATGTTAGTGATATAGATTTCTGTATATTCTTCAGAAATTTCAAGATTTCTGTATTTGAGGGAGGAAAGTTTAAAAAAAAATAAGGTAAAAGTATTATTTGCTCAGTCATGTCCTACTCTCTGACACCCCATGGACTGTAGCTCACCAAGGTGCCTCTGTCCATGGAATTCTCCAGGCAAGAATACTGGAGTGAGTAGCCATTTCCTTCTCCAGGGATCTTCCTGACCCAGGGATTGAACCCAGGTCCCCTATATTGCAGGCAGATTCTTAACTGTTTAAACCATGAGGGAAACCCATTTGTGGGAGGAAGGGGCAAAGAAAGAAGAAAGGAGGTAATCCTTTGTATTATCTATTTTAGATACTGATTTCTGTGTTATGTTAGTCCCATCCTCCTAATTCATCCTTGCTCTTCCAACTTTTTTGGAACCCTCTGTTTGTGTTTTGAGTTCTCAGAGTCTGTTTTCGTGTTCTTCTACTCCTTCTTTTAATTTTGCCTAGAATTCACAGCATATGCTATTTTCTTACTTTGTCTGCCTGACTTAATTTAGTGTATGATCCTCTAAGGTCCATCCTTGTGGTGACCAGTGGAATAATTTCATAATTTCAGTGGTGGTTTTTCAAGGCTGAGTTATGGTCCATTTTATATGTGTACCACATCTTTTTTAAGATTTAATGTGTCAGTAGACATTTTCCTGAATCTGTGTTTTGGCTACTATATGTAGTGCTGCAGTGAACATTGGGGTGTATGTGTGTTTTTGGAATGATGGTTTTTCTTGGGCCCACATGTGAGGATGTCAGATCCTAGGCTAAGTTGTCTAGAAAGGTTTTTTTTTTTTTTTCTCCTCCTGGCATGGGAAGGCTGTCCTTTCTAGTGGCTATTGCCTATGTCCATTCCCATGTACTGTGTAGGGTGGTTCTCTCTCCTCCTGATTCACTTCAGCATTAATTTTTGTGACATGAGAATGGCCATTCTGAGTGGTAGGATTTGATTTGTCATTGTCATTTTGATTTGCATCCTCCTGTAAAGATTAGGGGTGTTGAGCATCTTATCCTGTTGCAGGGTGGGAGTTTTTGTCTGTTTTTCCTTTATTATTTTCTTTAAAGGATGTCAGGAAAATTTACCTGTTGCAACTGGCTTCTTGAGAATTGTTTGTGTTTGGAATTTACTTCTGCAGTACCAGCCCCAGATCCTTTCCTGGGGCAGCTTTCATTAACAGCCCCACAGACCTTGTGAACTGGAGGTGTGAGTAAGCACTGCTGGTTAACTTGTAGCTTCATGCTCAACTCTGATTTCTTGAGAAACCAGAGCCTTAGTGAATGCCTGCTTCCTGGGCTGTGAATTAGAGTGGAATGTGCCTGAGTAAACACCCAAGGGCTTGTGTGCCACTATTTCTTCCCCCTAAAGCTTCACTCTTCACCTCTCCACTCATCCCTGCCTTGCCCACAGAACCCTGCTGAGGTGCCTAGGAGGCTGCACTCTCTGGAAAGAGAACTGATTTGGGGACTAGGTTGCTTTTTGAAGCTCAAGGCCAGAGGGTCGGGCAACCATCCTTTGGTTGAGCTAGGATGTCTGGTCGCAGCCAGAGCAAACCAGACAGTATGGGTTAAAGAGGGAGCTCAATGAAGGACACCCTGCCCAGCTGTTCAGTCCCACTCCAGGCCAGTCACAGGATCCAAGGCTGCTCAGACTCCAGGGGTGGGATAGCAGCCCAAGTCAGGGAGGTGGGAGGAAATTAACCAGGCTTTGATTTTCTTTAATCTAATGGTGATGCTATACGGGAATGTGGTTGGTCTGCCATTTGGTGCTTGTCGTCAGTATTACAGTATACAGCCGCCTGATTCAAAATGACATATATTAACATCCTCCAGGAAGATTCCCTGAGAGAAAGCAGTGGCAACCCAGTCCAGTATTCTTGCCTGGAGAATCCCTTGGACAGAGGAGCCTGGTGGGCTACAGTCCGTGGTGTTGCAGAGACTCAGACATGACTGAAGCAACTTAGCATGTATTAACATACTGTTCTTTTTGGGGGTTGTTTTGCCCTAGAGGTTATTGCAGGGTTTCAAACAAAGTTCCCTGTGCTGAACATTGGGTGTCTGTGCAGTATCTGTTAGATACACAGATTTCTGTGTAAATGTGGAAGAATGAAGAAAGGAGATAATCCTGTGGACTATCTATTACAGATACAGACAGCTTTTGGGGTATATGTTAGTGTTAAGTGTTAGTCGCTCAGTCTGTCCGATTCTTTGCAATCCCATGGACTGTAGCCCACTAGGCTTTGCTGCCCATGGAATTCTCCAGGCAAGAATACTGGACTGGGTTGCCATTCCCTTCCTGAGCTCCTAATTCATCCCTGGCTTTTCATTTTTTTCCCTTTGGAATTCTTTGTATTTCAATTCTCAGACTCTTTTTTTGTGTTGTGAATTACTTCTCCTGATTTCTTTTTTAAATTTTGCCTACAAGGAACATCTTCTGTTGGTATCTCCCTCTGTTGCTGACTTCACTTAGTGTATGATCCTCTGAAGTCCATCCTTGTGGGGACTATTGGCAGAATTTCATAATTTCAGTGTCAGTTTTTCATGTCTGATTAAAGCCCATTGTATATATGTACCACGTTTCTTTAAGATTTAATCTGTTGTGGGGCATTTTCTTGGGTCTGTGTCTTGGTTATTGTAAGTAGCACTGCGGTGAACATTGGGGTGCATGGGTCATTTTGAATGACGGTTTTTCGTAATATAGGCCCAGGTGTGGGTATTAAAATTCTAGGCTTACCTCTATTGAAATTTTCTTTCTGGTCTGTGGAGGCTGTCCTTTCTAGGGGCTGTTGTCAAGGTCCGTTCCCACGGAATATGAAGGAGGGTTCGCTCATCTCCAGGGTCTCTCTAATATTTATTGTTTGCTGATAGTCAGGATGGCCATTCTTTCAGATGGGAATTGATTTCTTGCTGTTTTGATTGGCATTCCTCCTGTAATAAGTAGGGAGGTGGAGTATCTTGTGCTTGGGCTGATTGGGTCTTTTTGTTCCTTAAAGGGTGTGAGGAAATTTTACCTGTTACAATTGGCTTCTTGAAAGTTGGTTTTGTTTGGAATTGATTTCTGCAATACCCACCACATGAACTTTCCTGAGAGCAGCTGTCATTAACTGTCCCCCTTGTGAACTGGAGGTGCCAGTAAGCACTGGTTGGCAAGTGTAGTTCCAGGAAATGTCCACAGGTGGCAGCACGTCTTCATACCCAACTGGTTCCACCTGCAACCAGAGCCTTAGGGAATGTCGACTTCCTTGACTGAATTAGAGTGGAAGGTGCCTGAGAAAACACCCAAGGGCTTGTATCTTACCACTTCTTCCCCACTGAAACTTCATCCTCCCCTTTGGCTTCATGCCTACCTGGGTCTCTGCTCCCTGCTGAGGTGCCAAGGAGGCTGCACTCTCAGGAAGGAGTCTTGAGCTGGGGACCCCAGCACCAGGAGACCTGGGGTCTGGGCAGTTTTCTGTATTCCTCCTCTGTATTCCTCCAAGTCAGAGGGTCGGGCCATTAGGATTTCAGTTCACTAGGGATTCTGGCCCCAGTTAGGGCAACCCAGACAGTACAGGTTGAAGAGGGCTCTATGAAGGGTACCCTGCTCGGCTGTCTCGATACCATCCCCACCCAGCCCTGGTTTAAGCCTACTCAGCTACCAAGATTCAGATAGCATCCTAAGTCAAGCAGGTTGGAAGAAATAAACCAGACATTATTTTTCTGTCCTTTATTTCATGCCAGTGCTATGTTGAAGTCTAGTCTATTTGCAGTTTTGTCATTGTCCACAGTGTACAGTGGACTGATTCAGGTATAACACATGCATGTGGGCTTTAGTACTTTTTATTGATTATTTTGCCATACGGTTTATTTTGAACAAGGTGGAATAAAGTTCTCTGTGCTGAACATCAGGTCCCTCTGGAACATTTATTAGAGGTACAGTTTTTTTTCTATGTGTGCAAGGAATGAAGGAAGGAGATAGTCCTTGTGGGTGTTCTATTACAGCTACAGATTTCTTTGTATATGTTAGAGATAAATACTTCTCTGGATACATGCACAGAAGGAAGGAAAGAAGGATGGAAGTTGGAAAATAATCCTTGTTGCTTGGTTAATACATATACATATTTCTGGGGACGTATTAGAGATCCTGGAGGGGGAAATGGCATCCTACTCCAGTATCCTTGCCTGGGAAATGCCATTGACAGAGGAGCCTGATGGGCTACTGTCCATGGGGTTTGCAAATTTTCTGACATGACTTAGAGACCAAACAACAACAACAGTGTTAGAGATAGACATTTCAGCGCATATGTGGAAGGAAGGAAGGAGATAATCCTTGTGTATAATCTATTACAGATACAGATTTCAGTGTACAGGGTGGTAACAACCTCCTAATTCATCCCTGGCACTTTCTCTCTCTCTCTCCCTCTTTTTTTAAATCTTTGTGTTTGAATCTTAAAGTCTCTTTTTATGATGTACATTATTTCCTCTGTATCTTTTTTCCCCCAATTTTGCCCTCCATGACATCACCTGCTATTTTCTTCTTCTGTGGCTGACTTCACTTAGTGTATTTTCCACCAAGGTCCATTCTTGTGGGGACCACTGGTATCACTACATAATTTCAGTGGCGATATTTGAAGTCTGAGTAATAGCCCCTTGTATATATGTACAACATTTTGTTAAGATTTAATCTGTCAGTGGAACTTTTCTTGAGTCTGTTTCTTGGAAGTTGGAGGTACCACTGCATTGAAGGTTGGGGTGCATGTGTCATTTTGAATGACGTTTTTTCATAATGTAGGCCCAGGTGTGGGTATTGGAATCTTAAGTTTAGTTCTCTTGACCTTTTTGTTCTGGCCTGTGCAGGCTGTCCCTTCAGGAGGCTGTTGCCAATGCTTGTTCCCGGGGAACATGAAGGGGGGGTTCCATCATCTTCTGGCTCTCTTCTCCATGTACTGTTTGAAGACTGTTAGGATGGCCATTCTGTCAAATGGGATTTGATTTCTTGTTGTCATTTTGATCAGCATCACTCCTGTAATAATTTGGGATGCTGAGCATCTTGTCCTGTGGATGTTTGGGTTCTTTTTTCCTCTTTTCTTTCCTTAAAGAGTGTGAGGAAAATTGACCTTTTGAAATTGGCTTCTTGAATTTAGGTGTGTTTGGTGTTCATTTTTGCAGTACCTGCTGCGGGACCTTTCCTGAGGGCCGCTGTCATTAACTGCCTTACAGGCCTTTTGAATCGGAGGTGCCAGTAAGCACTGGTGGGCAAGTGTAGTCCCAGGAAATGTCCACAAGGTGGCAGCACGTCTTCATGCCCAACTCTGGTTCCCCCTGCACCCAGAGCCTTAGGAAAAGTGGACTTCCTGGACTGTGAATTAGAGTGGAATGTGCCAAGCCCTCGAGTCTCACTATTTCTTCCCCCTAAACCTTTACCCCTCCCCTCCAGACTCATGTCTACCTGGGGCACCACTCCCTGCTGAGGTGCCTAGGAAACTGCACCCTCAGGAAGGAGGCTTTGGCTGGAGACCCCAGCACCAGATCCCTGGATACTTGGTGACTTTACTTTGATCCTTGAGGCCACAGGGTCAGGCCACCATCGTTGGGGTGCACTAGAAATTCTGTTCCCAGACGGAGAGAGCAGACAGTGCAGGTTTAAGAGGAGTCTCTATGGAGGGCACCCTGCCTGAATGTTTCAACTCCACCCCAGTCCAGCCCCTGAAACTCTAGTCTACTCAAGAGTCCAGGGATGGAATAGCAGCACAAGTCACAGAGGTCGGAGGGCGTAAACTAACATTACATTTCTTTTCTTTTGTCTCATGCCACTGCTATGTTGAAGTCTAGTCGATTCACAGTTTTGTGCTTGTCTTCAGTGAACAACAGGCTGATTCACTTATGACAGATACATACAGCATATTTGTACTTAAAAATTTTTTTTTGCCATACACTTTATTAAACAAGGTTCATAAACTTCTTTGTGCTGAATATCAGGTCCCTGTGGACTCTTTGTTAGAAATACAGATTTTTGGTACATGTGCAAGGAACCAAAGAAGGAGATAGCCCTTTTATGGATTGTCTATTACAGCCACAGATTCCTATGTATATGTTAAAGATAAATATTTCTCTGTAAATGAGCATGGAAGGAAGAAAGTAAAAAAGGAGATAATCCTTGTGGATTAGCTAACGTAGGTACAGATTTCTGTGTATATGTCAGTACCGACCTCCTAATTCATCCCCGGCCCTTTCCATTTTTTCCCCTGTAAGTCTTTGTGTATGAATCTCTGAGTCTCCTTTTGTGTTATAAATTACCTCCACTGTATCTCTCTCTGTTTTCTTTTACTTTGCCTAGAAGGGACATCATCTGCTATTTTCTTCCTCTGCTGCTGAATCCTCTTACTGTATGACCCTCCAAGGTCCATCCTTGTGGTGACCAGTGGATTAATTTCATAATTTCAGTGGCAATTTTTATATCTGAGTAACAGCCTATTGTATATATGTACCACATTTCTTTAAGATTTAATCTGTCGATGATGTTTTATTGAGTCTACATCTTGGCTATTGGAAGTAGCATTGCAGTGAACATTGGGATGCATGTGTCTTTTTGAATGATGATTTTCTCAGGATTTAGGTTCATGTGTGGGAAATCAATATCCTAGGCTTAATTTTCTGGAAAGTTTTTTTTTTTTTTTGCATGGGGAAGCTGTCCTTTCTAGTGATTGTCGCCAATGTCCATTCCCACTGACCGTGCAGGGAGGTTCCCTCTTTTCCCAGCTCTCTCCCACACTTATTATTTGTCGACTTGTGAGGATGGCCATTCTTACAGGTGGGATTTGATTTCTTGTTGTTGTTTTGATTGGCATTCCTCCTGTAATATTTAGGGACGTGGAGCGCTTGTCCTGTGGCCATTTGGGTGTTTTTTTTCCTCTTTTCTTAAAGGGTGTGAGGAAATTTTACCCGTTGCAAGCTGCTTCTTGAAAGTCGGTTATGTTTGGGATTGATTTCTGCAAGACCCACCCCAGGACCTTTCCAGGGGGCAGCAGTCACAGAGGGCACAGGTGCCAGTAAACACCGGTGGGCAAGTTGTAGTTACAGGAAATGTCCACGTGATGGCAGCACTTCTTCATGCCCAACTCTGGTTCCACCTGCAACCAGAGCCTTAGGGAAGGTCAGTTCCTGGGCCATAAATTTGAGCGGAATGTGACTGAGCAAACCCCCAAGGCCTTGAGTCTCACTGCTTCTTCCCCCTAAAGCTTTACCCCTCCCCTCAAGGCTCATGCCTACCTGGGGCACCGCTCCCTGCTGGGGTGCCTAGGAGGCTGCACTCTCAGGAAGCAGGCTTCAACTGGGGGTCCCAGCGCCAGGGCCCTGATTACTTGGTGATTTTACCCTGATCCTTGAGGCCAGAGGATCAGGCCATCATCAATGGGTTGCACTAGGGATTCTGGTCTCAGCCAGAGAAAACCAGAGACAGTACAGGATTGAAACAGATCTCAATGAAGAGCATCCTGCCTGGCTGTCTAGACCCCACACTAGCCCAGCCTTGGAATTCAAGCCTAATCATGTTCCTGGAATCAAATAGCATCCTGAGTCCAGCAGGTCAGAGGGAATAAACTAGACACTACTCTTCTCTCCTTTTCTTTAATCTCATGCCAATGCTGCGGAAGTCTAGTTGATTTGCTGTTTTGTGCTTGTCTTCAGTGTGTTGCTGGCCAAAATCTCGGCCTCTCTGCTCAGCGAAGCCGAATGAAAAATACGGAGACAGAGTTTGCAGGAAATAGAAAGGTGGCTTTAATTCTCAGCCGGCAGAGAGCAGAAGACAGTAGTCTAATACCTCAAGAACTGTGCCTCCGCTCCATGAGGAGTCTAGGGGCTTATATAAGCTGAGGGACAAAGGTGACAGGATCTTGATTTCTTCCTTGTGCATTGTTTTGTTGACTAAAAAATATAGTCACAACTTGAAAGTAGAGAGTTATTTTATTTGGTGCGAATATTTAGGACCCCAAGCTCTGGAGACAGCATCTCAGTAGCTCTGAGAAAACTGCTCCAAGGAGGCAGAGGGTAAGTCAGGCTATATACAAGTTTGCAACAAAGAGAGCATGCAGTCTGAACATCAAAGATCAGGTATCAGGTTATGGAATTTAGCATTCTATGTATGGGAAGATGCAAGCCTCTGGGCTCAATGAATTCGTTCCTTTCACATGCACCTCAGCTATGTGGGACCAATCCTGTTTCGTTGTTCATCTTGCTTCTTACATTCCCCTAGCTCCTCAGCAATCACCATGTGAGGGGGGTGGCAACACCCCCTGGATTGCAGTTTGGGGAGCCCTCAATCACATTTGGAGGCCAGAAATCACTGATGGTGATGATGTTTCTTGTTTATTAATATGGCAGGATATTTTCATTTAACAGTTCCAAAGACCATCACAGGCTGGTGTCCGTAACTCAGTATTTGTGTCTGGCAGTTCAGTGGCTCTGTGGCCTACTTTCTGATGTATAACTACAAGGGGAACGGCGTTGTAAGCAGATAGGAGATGTATTTAACATAGAGACAAAAGAAAAAATGTGAACTGTAGCTCCTGCAAAGTTAGGGAGGAGAAAAGTGCTACACTCAATATGCCAGCACATTTGGAAAACTCAGCAGTGGCCACAGGACTGGAAAAGGTCAGTTTTCATTCCAATCCCAAAGAATGCTCAAACTACTGCACAATTGCACTCATCTCACATGCTAGTAAAGTAATGCTCAAAATTCTCCAAGCCAGGCTTCAGCAATACGTGAACCGTGAACATCCAGATGTACAAGCTGGTTTTAGAAAAGGCAGAGGAACCAGAGATCAAATTGCCAACATCCGCTGGATCATCAAAAAAGCAAGAGAGTTCCAGAAAAACATCTACTTCTGCTTTATTGACTACACCAAAGCCTTCGACTGTGTGGATCACAATTAACTGTGGAAAATTCTTAAAGAGATGAGAATACCAGACCACCTGACCTGTCTCTTGAGAAACCTGTATGCAAGTCAAGAAGCAACAGTTAGAATTTGGCATGGAACAAAAGACTGGTTCCAAATAGGAAAAGGAGTACATCAAGGCTGTATATTGTCACCCTGCTTATTTAACTTATATGCAGAGTACATCATGAGAAATGCTGGGCTGGAAGAAGCACAAGCTGCAATCAAGATTGCTGGGAGAAATATCAATAACCTCAGATATGCAGAAGACACCACCCTTATGGCAGAAAGTGAAGAAGAACTAAAGAGCCTCTTGATGAAAGTGAAAGAGGAGAGTGAAAAAGTTGACTTAAAGCTCAACATTCAGAAAACTAAGATCATGGCATCTGGTCCCATCACTTTATGGGAAATAGATGGGGAAACAGTGGAAACAGTGAGAGACTTTATTTTTGGGGCTCCAAAATCACTGCAGATGGTGATTGCAGCCATGAAATTAAAAGACGCTTACTCCTTGGAAGGAAAGTTATGACCAACTTAGATAGCATGTTAAAAAGCAAATACGTTACTTTGCCAGCAAAGTTCTGTCTAGTCAGGGCTATGGTTTTTCCAGTGATCATGTTGGATGTGAGAGTTGGACTGTGAAGTAAGCTGAGCACTGAAGAATTGATGCTTTTGAACTGTGGTGTTGGAGAAGACTCTTGAGAGCCCCTTGGACTGCAAGGAGACCCAACCAGTCCATCCTAAAGATCAGTCCTGAGTGTTCATTGGAAGGACTGATGTTGAAGCTGAAACTCCAATACTTTGGCCACCTCATGCGAAGAGTTGACTCATTGGAAAAGACCCTGATGCTGGGGAAGGATTGGGGGCAGGAGGAGAAGGGGACGACAGAGGATGAGATGGCTGGATGGCATCACCAACTCAATGGACATGAGTTTGGGTAAACTCTGGGAGTTGATGATGGACAGGGAGGCCTGTCGTGCTGTGATTCATGGGGTCGCAAAGAGTTGGACACGACTGAGAGACTGAACTGAACTGAACTGAAAGCAAACTTAGTTACAGACCTGCAGAGTTAGGAACAGTTAAAGTAAAAAAAGACTAGGAATGTTCAGGCAGGCTTGCTCACTGTTCTGTTTATCTTCTTTGTTCTCAGGAAAGAGAAAAACCTATTCCTCTTTTTCTCCTTTCATTGCAACATGTACAACGGACTGATTCAGTTATGACATAATCATACTGCATATTTGTACTTTTTATTGATTCTTTTGCCATAGAGGTTATCGAACAAGGTGGATCAAATTCTCTATGGTGAACATCAGGTTCCTGTGGAGTAACTATTAGAGATACAATTTTTTTTTTTGTATGTGCAAGGAACGAAGGAAGGTGATATTCCTTGTGGATTATCTATTATGGTGACAGGCATTTATTTATATGTGAGAGATAAATATTTGTGTATGTAAACAGAAGAAAGCCAAAAAGGAAGGAAGGCAGGCAGGAGATAATCCTTGTGGATTAACTAATACAGGTACAGATTTCTGTGGCTATGTTAGAAATACAGATTTCAATGCATAGGTGGAAGAAGGAAGGAGACAATCCTAGTGGATTATCTATCACAGGTACAGATTTCTGTGCATACATTAGTACTGACCTCCTAATTTACCCCTAGCCCTGTCCTTTTCTTCCCCCTGGATTTTTTTTGTGTGTGTGTTTGAAGCTCTGACTCTCCTTTGGTGTTGTAAATTACTTCTAGTGTATCTCTTTGTTTAACTTTCCCTAGAAGGGACATCATCTGCTATTTTCTTCCTCTGTTGCTGACTCCACTTAGTGTTTGAACCTCCAGGGTTCAACCTTGTGGTGACCAGTGGCATAATTTCATAATTTCAGTGGTGGTTTTCATGTCTTAGTAATGGCCCACTGAATATATATACCACATTTCTTTTAAGATTTAATCTGTCTAATGTAAGTAGTGGTGCAATGAAGGTGGGGGTGCACATGCCTGTTTGAATGGTGGTTTTCTCAAGACATTGACCAGATGTGGGAATGTCAGATCCTAGGGTTAGCTGTCTCAAGGGGCTGTCTCTACTCCTCCCGAGTCCTTCTTCCTTTCTTATTATCTATTTACCTTTTTTCCCCAGGTTTGTGTTTCGATCCTTACCAAATTCTAGTGGACTTGTTTAGTATAATTTGAGTATAGGTCCTTTATCTGATATGTGTTTTGGAAATAGTCTCCTTCAGTTTATGGTTCATTATTTGATTTTCTGAATAAGATGTTTCATAGAGTAAAAGTTTTTAATTTTATAAATAATTTTTTAAGTTTTATTTTTCTGAGGAAGTTTTTAATTTTCTGGGAAAGTTTTTAGTCATATGAAAGTGAGTAATTGTATGGAAGTGAGTAACATGAAAACTAAGATCATGGCATCCAGTCCCATCACGTTATGGCAAATACATGGGGAAACAATGGAAACAGTGAGAGACTTTATTTGCCTGGGGTGGGGGGCTCCAAATTCACTGCAGATGGTGACTGCAGTCATGAAATTAAAAGACGCCTGCTCCTTGGAAGTAAAGCTATGTTCAACCTAGACAGCATGTTAAAAAGCAGAGACATTACTTTGCCAACAAAGGCCTGTCTAGTCAAGGCTGTGGTTTTTTCAGTAGTCAGGTATGAATGTGAGAGTTGGACTATAAAGAAAGCTGAGCGCCGAAGAATTGATGCTTTTGAACTGTGAGGTTGGAGAAGACTTTTGAGAGTCCCTTGGACTTCAAGGAGATCCAGTCAGTCCATCCTAAAGGAAATCAGTCCTGAATATTCAGTGGAAGGACTGATGCTGAAGTTGAAGCTCCAATACTTTGGCCACCTGATGCGAAGAACTCACTCATTTGAAAAGACTCTGATGCTGGGAAAGATTGAAGGTGGGAGGAGAAGGGGGTAACAGAGGATGAGATGGTTGGATGGCATCACCAACTCGATAGACATGAGTTTGAGTAAACTCCAGGAGTTGGTGATGGACAGGGAAGTCTGACGTGCTACAGTCCATGGGGTCATGAAGAGTCGGACATGACTGAGTGAACTGAACTGAGTAATATGAATGTTATTAATTGTATGAAAATTACTAATTTTATGAAAGTTATTCAATTTATGCCAGTTATTCAATTTATGAAAGTTATTTTTATGGAAGTTTTAATTTTATGGAATATCTATATACATATATATATATGTTTATTTATCTACTGAGAGATATAAATATCTATCTGCCCAGAGATGTTAAAATCTACACAGAGATATAAAAATTATATCTTGATAAAAATATCTATGTACATATCTGTTTATATTCTTTGGCTAGGTGTGTTTTTCAGTCTTTACCAAATGTAAATGGGGCTGTTTGGTCTAATTTGAGTACAGATCCTTTATTCGATGTGTGTTTTGGAAATGATTTCTTCCAGTCTGTAGTTCATCTTTTGGTTTTCTGAATAAGGTGTCTCATGGAGTAGAAATTTTTATTTTATAAATAATTTTATAATTTTAGTATTATGAGGAAGTTTTTAATTTGATGAAGTAGTTTTTAATTTCATGAAGTTTTAAATTTTCAGAAACTTCATTTTATGAAAGTTTTTCACTTTACGAAACTTTTTAATTCTTTGTTGCTGTTGTTCAGTTGCTAAGTTGTGTCCAACTCTTTGTGACCCCATGGACTGCAGCACTCCAGTATTCTCTGTCCTTCACTCTCTCCTGGAGTTTGCTCAACCTCATGTCCATTGAGTCAGTGATGCCGTCCAACCATCACATCCTCTGTCGCCCCTTTCTCCTTCTGCCCTCAATCTTTCCCAGCATCAGGGTCTTTTCAGATGAGTCAGTTCTTCACATCAGGTGGCCAAAGTATTGGAGCTTCAACTTCAGCATCAGTCCTTCCAATGAATACTCAGGGTTGATTTCCTTTAGAATTGACTAGTTTGATCTCCATGCTGTCCAAGGAACTCTCAAGAGTCTTTTCTAGCACCACAGTTCAAGAGCATCAGTTCTGCAGTACTCAGCCTTCTTTATGGTCCAACTCTCATATCCATACATGACTACTGGAAAAACCATAGCTTTGATTATACAGACCTTTTTCAGCAAAATGATGTCTCTGCTTTTTAATATGCTGTCTAGGTTTGTCATAGCTTTTCTTCAAAAGAGCAAATGTCTTTTAATTTCATGCTGCAGTCACCATGAAATTTGAAATGCAGTGATTTTTGGAGCCCAAGAAAAGAAAATCTGCCACTGTTTGCATTTTTTTTCCCCATCTATTTGCCATGATATGATAGGACTGGATGCCATGATTTTAAGTTGAGTTTGAAGTCAGTTTTTTCACTCTCTTCTTCCGCCCTCATCAAGGGGCTCTTTAGTTCTTCTTAGTTTTCTGCCATTAGGGTGGTATTATCTGCATATCTGAGGTTGTTAATATTTCTTGATTCCAGCTTGTTATTCATCCAGCCAGGGATTTAGCATGATGTACTCTGCATATGTCCTTTTATATAGTTCACAAGGTTCTCAAAGCAAGTATACTGGGGTGGTTTGCCATTCCCTCCTCTAGTGGATTATGTTTTGTCAGAACTCTCTGCTATGACCCGTCCATCTTGGATGGCTTTGCACAGCATGGCTCATCGCTTCTTTGAGTTACACAAGCCCCTTTGCCACAACAAGGCAGTGATCCATGAAGGGGATTCTTCATGTTGTTGACCCTTTTTCAACAACACAAGGGATGACTTTATACATGGAACTTACCAAATGGTCATTCCTGAAATCAAACTGATTACATTCTTTGTAGCTGAAGATGGAGGAACTGTATATAGTCAGCAAAAAACAAGACCTGGAGCTCACTGTGGCTCATATCAGATTTTCACAGCAAAATTCAGGCTTAAACTAAAGAAAACCTGCGAAAAACACTAGGCCAGCCAGGTATGACTTAAACCACATGCCATATGGATTCACAGTAGAAGTAATGAGTAGATTCAAGGGACTAGATCTAGTTAAGAGTGTGCCTGAAAAACTATGGACAGAGGTCTGTAATATTGTACTCCTGCTGCTAAGTCACTTCAGTCGTGTCCGACCCTGTGCGACCCCATCCTTGGGATTCTCCAGGCAAGAACACTGGAGTGGGTTGCCATTTCCTTCTCCAATGCATAAAAGGGAAAAGTGAAAGTGAAGTTGGTCAGTCATGTCTGACTCTTCGCGACCCCATGGACTGCAGCCTACCAGGCTCCTCCGTCCATGGGATTTTCCAGGCAAGAGGACTGGAGTGGGGTGCCATTGACTTCTCCGGTAATATTGTACAGGAGGTGGCAAACAAAACCATCCCAAAGAAAAAGAAAAGCAAGAAGGCAAAGTGGTTATCTGATGAGGCTTTACAAATAGTGGAAGAATGAAGAGAATCGAAAGGCAAGGGAGAGAGGGAAAGGTACATCCAACTAAACGCAGAGTTCCAAAGAACAGCTAGGAGAGACAAGAAGGCCTTTTTCAATGAACAGTGCATAAAACTAGAAGAAAACAACAAACAGGGAAAGACTAGAAATTTCTTCAGAAAAACTGGAAACATTCCACCCAAAGATGGCCATAATAAAGGATAAAAATGGTAGAGACTTAGTAGACAATGAGAGAGCAAGAAGAGATGAAAAAAATACATGGAAGAACTGTATAAAAAAGATCTTAATGAACTGCATTACTATGATGTTGTGGTTAGTTACCTAGAGCCAAATATTTGGGAGTGTGAAGTCAAGTGGGCCTTAAGAAGCACTACTGTTAATAAAGCTAGTGGATGCAATGAAATTCCAGCAGAATTATTCAAATCCCTAAAGGATGATGCCATCAAGATTTTTCATTCATTATGTCAGCAAATCTGGAAACCCAACAGCAGCCACAGGACTGGAAAAGGTCAATCCTCATCCCAGTTCCCAAGAAGGGTAGTACCAAAGAATGTGCTAACCATCTGACAATTGCACTCATCTCCCATGCTAGTAAGGTCATGCTTAAAATCTTGCATGCTAGGCTTCAGTGTTACATGAATCAAGAACTTCCAGATGCCCAAGCTGGGTTTAGAAATGGAAGAGAAACTAGACATCAAATTGCCACCATTCACTGGAATATAGAGAAAGCAAGGGAATTTCAGGAAGACATCTATCTCTGTTTCATTGACAACGCTAAAGCCTTTGACCATGTGGATCATGATAAACTGTGGAAAGTTTTTATAGAGATGGGAATACCAGACTATCTTATCTGTCTCCTGAGAAACCTGTGTGCAGGTCAAGAAGCAACAGTTAGAACCCTGTATGGAACAACTGATCAAGAAAGGAGTATGACAGGGCTGTCTGCTGTCACCCCGTTTGTTTAACCTGTACTCTGAGCACATCATGAGAAAGGCCGGGCTGGATGAGTTACAAGCTGGAATCAGGATAGGCAGGAGAAACATCAACAACCTCAGATATGTGAATGATACCACTCTAATGGCAGAATGTGAAGAGGAACTAAAGAGTGAGCTTCTTGCTGAGAGTGAAGGAGGAGAGTGAATGAGCCGGCTTAAGACTAAATATTAAAAAAACTAAGATCATGGCTTCCGGCCCCATTGCATGCATGCTAAGTCACTTCAGTCATGTCTGACTCTGTGTGATCCTATGGACTGTAGCCCACCAGGCTCCTCTGTCCATGGGATTCTCCAGGCAAGAATACTGGAGTGGATTGCCATGCCCTTCTCCAGGGTCCAGCCCCGTTACTGCATGGTAAATAGAAGGGAAAATGTGGAAGTAGTGTTAGATTTCCCCATCTTGGGCTCCAAAATCACTGCAGATGGTGACTGCAGCCATGAAATCAGAAGACGATTGTTTTGGCAGGAAGGCAATGACTAACCTAGACAGTGTGCTGAAAAGCAGAGACATTAGTTCTGCCGACAAAGGTCCATATAGTCAAGGCTATGGTCTTCCCAGTGGTCACGTACGGTTGTAACAGCTGGACTGTAAAGAAGGCAAAACGCCAAAGAATTGATGCCTTCAAACTGTGATGTTTGAGAAGACTCTTGAAAGTCCCCTGGACAGCAAGGAGATCAAACCAGTCAATTTTAAAGGAGATCAACCCTGAATATTCACTGGAAGGACTGATGCTGAAGCTGAAGCTCTAGGATTTTGATTATCTGATACAAATAGATGACTCAATGGAAAAGTGCTGGGAAAGATTGAGGGTAGCAAGAGAAGAAGGCATCAGAGGATGAGATGGTTGGATGGCATCACTGATGCGATGAACATGAACTTGGGGAAACTCCGGGAGATAGTGAGGGACAGGGAGGCCTGGTGAGCTGCAGTCCATGGGGTTCGCAAAGAGTCAGACACGACTGGGCAACTGAACAACAACACCACTGCATATAAGTTAAATAAGCAGGGTGACAGTATACAGCCTTGACACACTCCTTTCCCAATTGGAACCCATCCATTGTTCCACGTCCCATTCTAAATGTTGCTTCTTGACTTGTATCCAGGTTTCTCAGGAGGCAGGTAAGGTGGTCTAGTATTACCATCTCTTTAAGAATTTTCCACAGTTTGTTGTGAGCCACATAATGAAAGGCTTTAATTGTTTGAACATGTTTAATTTATAAAAGTTTTAAATTTTATGAAAGTTTTAAATTTTATGATATAAAAATATATACCTCTATTTTCATATATGAGATATGTAAATATATTTCCATAAAAGATATACTAATATTTTCATATGACATATCTATATTGCCATATATGAAATATATATAGAATATTACTCAGTAAAATAGCAAAATAAAAGTGGGAGATTTTTCAAAATAGAAGCTTCCATTAGGAAACTAATTTTAATGAGAATTTTTAAAAGTCACATAAAGTAGTTTTCCTCTTAATTTTTTTTTACAAAGAATTTATCAGTCAAGTGTAGCCAGTGGATCTAATTACAGGATCAGTTCTATTCAGTTCAGTTGCTCAGTTGTTTCCGACTCTTTGCAACCCCACGAACTGCAGCACACCAGGCTTCCCAGTCCATCACCAACTCCTAGAGCTTACTCAAACTCATGTCCACTGAGTTGGTGATGCCATCCAACCATCTCATCCTCTGTCATCCCCTTCTCCTCCTGCCCTCAATCTTTCCCAGCATCAGGGTCTTTTCTAACAAGTCAGTTCTTCACATCAGGTGGCGAAAGTATTAGAGTTTCAGCTTCAGTCCTTCCAATGAATATTCAGGACTAATTTCCTTTAGGATTGACTGATTTGATCTCCTTGCAGTCCAAGGGACTCTCAAGAGTCTTCTCCGGTACTAGAGTTGAAAAGCATCAATTCTTCAGCACTCAGCTATCTTTATAGTCCAACTCTCACATCCATATATGACTACTGGAAAAACCATAGCTTTGACTAGGTGGACCTTTGTCAGCAAAGTAATGTCTCTGCTTTTTAACATGCTGTCTAGGTTGGTCATAGCTTTTCTTCCAAGAAGCAAGCGTCTTTTAATTTCATGGCTGCAGTCACCATATGATCCAGCAATCCCACTCCTAGCCATACATCCTGACAAAGCTATAATTTGAAAAGATACATGCAATATTCCAGAAGAATGTGTGCATATCTGACAGGTAACCTTTACTCTCACATCTGAGACATCAAATTTGTCTTCACATACTGCCTGCTATATGTAGACCCTTGGTTCATGCTCTATGTAATCACATACTGCCCTAATTAAATCCTATTTGAATTTTAGCTTTATTTTTAGGATGTGCTTTCCTAACACAGCATGTGTTTCCTCTAACAGCATAGGAGCATTCCCTCTTCTCCAGGCCCTTTTTCCCTGGTATGACATTTCAACCCTCAAAAATGTTACCTGTTGATATGAAAATCAATTTCATTCTAGCTCACTTTGAACAGAGAAGCAAAAAATCAGGAGGCCTATGTTTTCTGTTTACTTCATGGAGAAAAATGAAACTGTTAGAAGAAAAAGTACCTGCAGCTCATGTGCTCCTTCAATCACCAATTGTTGGCAGGGACTTTATTTTATTTTTAAGTGTGACCCTTCATTCATAATATAACAAATAACAGAGTTAGATGAAAGTAGTTTGAAATGATGGCTTGCTTCTACCTAGAAAATCTGAAACAAAGGAAGCAATGGAAACAGCAAAGATGAGGGTGCCAAGATTTTAAGAATATTTTAAGTTTGCAAGTAGTAACTAGTATGCTTGAAATTTCAACAATATATTTTTATACTGATAAAGTATTTTCCAGAAGACTTCCAGTGTGGTCATCTCCTGCTGGAAGCCTGGGATGCTGGAATCAGGCCACTTCCTGTCTGTCTTTACAGGACACCAGGCTGTACTCTGAAAAATTCCTGGATCTCCCCTGGATCCTGACCATCATGTGGCCAGAGAAATTGGTAATGTTGTTTTGCCTGTTGAAATGTTTAATGACACAGATCCTTTCAGTTTCCTGATGTGGGTGAAGTCTGGAGCCCAGCGATGATTTCCTCAAAAAAATGTACATCCTAGTTCCCACACGAGGGTGAGCCCCCATCCAGTGATGAGAGACCCTGCATGTGGGTGACCTGTGCCTCCTGGGAGACCAAGTTTGAACCTGACCAAGTTCTGTCTACGTGGTAGGTTTAGACCTCTCTAAGTCCACACTGATGATGTTTAGACGAGACCGTGCGCTTTCTGCGATGAGAACATTTAGACCTGACCGTGTTCTGTGAGCACTAGGACATGGAGACCCGGGTAGAGACCTGGCCTGGCCTCTTCCTGGAAAACTCTGTGCCTGCGTCTGAAGGTCAGTGCTCAGATGTCTGGGGTCTGGGGCTGAGGTGGGCTTCTCTGGGTAACCGTGCTCTCCTCTGAGTGGGGTTCCATGGCCCTCCCGGGGTCAGTGCTGTGGTAGGGCTCCTAGTCTGTCTCCTGCCAGGTTCATCTTCCTGGGGCTCCTGGTGACCCCTCAGGTGGGCTACCTGGCAATCATTCCAATATTGCAGCACATTCAGGTTGAGTAGGGAGTCAGGCTCACCTGGTGAATTGGTTCCAGGGCACAGGGATCGGGCAAAAAGTCAATGGGCAGCAGGTGAGGTTGCTGCTCTGCTCTCCTTCCAGTCTACTCTCTCCTCCAAAGAGAGCAGAGCTGCCCCTCATCTCTCAGCCCAGCTCTCCTGTTTTCTCAGCACCTCAGCAGGACAAGAAAGACAGAGCCTGCCAGAACAGAAGTAGTGTGTTTACCTCTAGCACGAGCTTTCAAAGCAACAAACCACAGTGAACCACAGTGAAAACAGGAGGGGCCTGACTTCTCAGGGACAACTGAGGGGAGAGGAGACCAACCCTAGACTTCTTTCTAGGGTCCCCAGAGGTCCCAGGGACCTGGCTTGTTTACACATTGGAGGCCGGCTGACCACAGCCATGGTGTCCTGACTGAGGGAACATGTGACCCCAGTTGGGGGGTCTGAGGGCTGTGTGAGTCTCACCCTGTCTGAATGGGTCAGGATCACGTGTATGGGGAGACCACAAACAAAGCTAAGAAAAAGCTAAAAAAATTACATGAGAGCTTCACTTGTGTTTAAGAATTAATGCTTAACAGTATTTACTTTATACAGGCCTGTGCCTGTTTGCCTCTTTACCCCTGCAAGGTTCACCCTTCCTGGGGCTCCTGGAGACTCCTCAGGTGTCTACCTGGTAATTATTACATTTTCCAGCAGGAGCATGGTGGGAAGGGAGGTAGGTGCACCTGGTGAATTGATTGCAGGGCACACGGATCAGGTGAAAAGCCAAAGGGCAGCAGGTGAGGTTGCTGCTGTGATCTCCTTCGAGTCGACCGTCCCTCGTCTCCCAGCCCTGCGTCTGGCGTGTTTTCTCAACCCCTCAGTGGAACAAGAAAGGACCGAGCCTGCCAGAACCAAGGTAGTGTGTTCAACATTATCATAACAGCTGTAAAAACTGTTAATATCACACAGAACCAAAGGAAAAAGAAGAGGACTTCTCTGGGACAAGTGTGGGGAGAGGAGAACGAACCTACCACCTCTTTCTACCATCCCAGGGGGTTACAGGAGCCCACTTGTTTTCACCTTAGGGGCCCAACCAGCAGAGACCTGGTGTCCTAACCAAGGGTTGTGAGACCCCAGGGGCAGGGTCTGGGGATTGTGTGGCTCTCACCCCATCTTCATGTGTCAGGATCCTGTGTACACAGAGACCACATATCCGCTCTTTACCTGCAGTGTGTCTTGTCCCCTCCGAGATTCTCAACATCTGAATTGCAGGTGTTGCCCTGATTAACCTGAGGTCCTTTTTCTTCATCTTATCGAGTTCACATGAGCTCAGGCACCTTTGAGTGGCTTGCTGCTCTGTGTTCTGCTGAGTGAAAACCTTTGGGGGTGTCATATTAATATCATAGCATATCCCATATCCAATTCATAGGGTCATCACTATCTGGTTCCCCCTACACCAAGCTCAGGTGATTTAATTGTTATTTTATATTGGAGTAGAGTTACTTTCTGATGCTTTTGTTTGTTTTGGATGTACATGAATTTGATTCAGTTATACATAAACATATATCTATTCTTTTACTTTTTTTCCCCTCATATATATTATTAAAATTTTTTTCAGTACAATTTCTTGTTCTAATATATTATCAACTTATACATATTAGTGTGTATATTTTCATCCCAAACTCTCTTCTAACTTTCTTTTGATAATTGGAATTTGGTTTTCTCAGGCTGTGAGTCTGTTCGTACATTAGTTCACTGGTATGAATTTATATATTCCACCTGCACATATCACATATCTGTCTCTCTCTCTGACTTATCTCGCATAAAATTATAATTTCTTGGTTCATCCATGCCACTGTCAATATCATTATTTCATTTGCTTTATGGCTGAGTAGTAGTCCAGTGTATAATGTACCACATAGTCTTCATATTTCTGTCAGTGGACACTTTGGTGGATTCTATGTCTTGGCTATTGTAAATAGTGCTGCCCTGAATATCAAGGTGCACGTGTCATTTTGAATGATGATTTTTTTTTTCTGAACCTAAGTCTAGGAATGAGATTGCAGATCATATGACACCTCTGTTTAGTGTTTCAATGAACCTCCATGCTGTTTTTCATAGTAGCTTCACCATTTACATTCCCACCAAGATTGTAGGAGGATTCCTCTTTCCATACGTTCTCCACAGTATTTAGTCTTTGTAACTTCTCAATGATGGCCATTGTGACTAGTGTAAGGTGAAACCTTATTGAAGTTTTGATTGGCATTGATTTAATAATCATTGATGAGTATTTTTCCATGTGCTTTTATTATTTTACACATTGTGAGTACAGTTTACCTTTTGAAACTGGCTTCTAGAAACTTGACCCTGTTTGGAATTCTTTTGCGATGACTTACCCCAGGACATTTCCTGAGGGCAGGTGTCATTTAAAGCCCTGTGGGACTTTTAAGAGCCCTGCACCACCTGTTTTGCGGCTTCCCTGTTGGCTCAGTGGTAAGGGATCCGCCTACAATGCAGGACACTTGCAGGAGACATAGATTTGATCCCTGGGTGGGAAAGACCCCCTGGAGAAGGAAATGGCAACAGACTCCAGTATTCTTGCCTGGAAAATCCCATGAACAGAGGAGCCTGGCAGGCTACAGTCCATGGAGTTGTAGAGTCACAATTGAGTGAGTAAACAGCACCTGTTTTAATGTGTATATGTTGATCTGAATCAGCTAATTACTCCCTGCCCCCGACCACATTTCTTTTTTGGTAAACATCAATTTCTTTTCTTAGTCTGTGAACCTGTTTCTCTTTTGTAATGAAGTTCATTTGTATCCATTTCTAGATTCGGCCAGAAGTGATATCCTATGATACTTGTCTTTCCCTGTCTCACTTCACTTCATATGATCACCTCTGGTTTTTTCCCTGTAACTGGAAATGTATTGTTTTATCCTTTATTTCTGAGTTATATTGCACTGTGTACATGTACCCCATCTTCTGTGTCCATTCATCTGTCTATGTACACTTAAGTTGCTTCTGTGTCTTTGCTACTGTACCTAGTGCTGCCATGATCTTTGGGATGCAGGTGTCTCTTTAAATTTTGGTTTGCTCTGGATCTACACCTAGGTATGGTATTGCTGGGTCACTTGGTACTTGTATGCTTAGTTTTCTAAGAACCATAGTGCTCTCCCTAGTGGGTGTACTAATTTACATTCCCACCAACAGTGTAGGAGGGTTCCCTTCTCTCCACAGCTTCTGCAGAATTTACTGTTGTAGGATTTTTGATATGGCCATTTTGATCAATGTGAGATGATACCTCATTGTATATTTGATTTGCTCTTCTCTAAGAACTCGTGAGGCTGAGCATCTTTTTATGTGCTTTATAGTCATCTCTACACCTTCTTTGGAGAAGTATGGATTTAGACCTTTGCTTGATTTTTTACTGGATTGTTTTTTGATATTGCACTGTACAAGTTGTTTGTATGTGTTGGAGATAAACTCCTTGTGGGTATCTTTGTTTGCAAGAATTTTTTCCATTCTGAGGGTTGTTGTTTTTCTTTCACTTGTGATTTCCTTTGCTGTGCAACTGCTTTTTAACATTTATTAGGTCCCATTTGTTTATTTTTATTTTTCATGATTCTAAGAGATGGATCACAAATGCTGCATTTTATGTCAAAGTGTGCTCTGATTTTTTCTTCAGTTTCATAAAATCTGTCCTTTTATTTAGACCTTTAATCTATTTGCAGTTAAGTTTGTGTTTGGTGTCACGAAGCAGTCTAATTTCATTCTCATTTTCATGCTAAGGAACCTGCCGCGTGTCCTGCACAGTGGCTGCTCCAGATTTCCATTCCCAGCAGCAGTGTGGGAGGGTTCCCTGTGCTCTACACTCGCTCCAGCATTTATTGTTTGTAGAATTTCTGCCTGTGGCCATTCTGATCAGTGTGAGGTGATACCTCATTGAAGTTTTGATTTGCCTTTCTCTCATATTTAGTGATGCTGACATCTTTTCATGTGTTTTTTTTTTTAAACAGCATGAATTAAACTTACTTATTCACGTTGACTTCTTGAATAAATATTCAAAACATCTTCCCTGTTTTGAATATTTTTCCGATGACTTCCCCTAGGACATTTCTTGAGGGCAGGTATTTTTTACTTACAGCCCTGCCGGCCTTGGGAATATTAAGTGCCCACAAGCAATGGTTTCGAAGTTGTTGTTATGGGAAATGGCCACAAGGTGGCAGCATGTCTTTATGCCCAACTTGGGTTACTGAGGTAACCAGAGCCTTGGGGGAAAGTCCTGTTCCTGGGTTGACAATTTGAGTGGGAAGTGCCAGAAGAAGCACTTAAGGCTTGTCTCCCGTTCTTCCTTCCTTACCCCTGTCCCCTGGACACATCCCAGTTTCTGCAACACCACTCTGGGGAGGGTGCTTTCATCCATAGGTGGGAATGCCACCACCAGGAGAAAGGAGCCCACGGGGCTTTTCAAAGCTCTTTCAGCCCAGAGGCTCCATATCCTTTGGGTGCAGTAGCCGTGGTTTCACTGCAGGAGGACCTCCTGGATCTGGAGGTTGTGGGCCCGGGCAGAGGGGAGCAGGCTCACCAGGGCCACGGGGCAGGGCTCATTGGCTGGCACACCCTCCCCAGCTCCGTCAGCCCCATGACAGACCATCCTTGGGAAACAAGCCTGCCCAGGCTTCAGGGACGTGACAGCAGCCCAGGTCACCAAGGCCTGAGGGGAATAGAGTCAGCAGCTTTGGTTGTTTATTCTGTTTTTATCCTGTCATTTGAACCCTCTGCTTTCATTCAAACTTTTCATTCATTCAAAAAAAACCCCATTTTTTTTCTCGTGGTGTATGTATTTTTGATACTGAGTGGCAGGGGCTGTTTGTATATTTTGGAGATGAATTCCTTATGTTCGTGTTTCATTTTTTATTTCCCTTGGTATTCAAGTGCTTTTAAAGCTAATCAGTCCGTTTTTCTGGTTTGTAGTTTATTGTTCATTATCCTAAGATGTGGATCCATAAAGAATTTGCTATAATATATGTCAAATCATCTCCTGTTTATATTTTTCTCAAGAATTTCTTAGTATCCATCCTTATATTTAGATATACTTCAGTTCAGTCGCTCAGTCGTGTCCAACTCTTTGAGACCCCATGAATCGCAGCACGCTGGGCCTCCCTGTCCATCACCAACTCCCAGAGTTTACCCAAACTTAGGTCCATAGAGTCAGTGATGCCATTCAACCATCTCATCCTCTGTCATCCCCTTCTCCTCCTGCCTTCAATCTTTCCCAGCATCAGGGTCTTTTCAAATGAGTCAGCTCTTCCCATCAGGTGGCCAAAGCATTGGAGTTTCAGCTTCAACATCAATCCTTCCAATGAATACCCAGGACTGATCTCCTTTAGGATGGGCTGGTTGGATCTCCTTGCAGTCCAAGGGACTCTCAAGAGTCTTCTCCAACACCACAGTTCAAAAGCATCAATTCTTCTGCGCTCAGCTTTATTATAGTCCAACTCTCACATCCATACATGACTACTGGAAAAACCATAGCCTTGACTAGAGGGACGTTTGTTGCCAAAGTAATGTCTCTGCTTTTTAATGTGCTGTCTAGGTTGGTCATAACTTTCCTTCCAAGGAGTAAGCGTCTTTTAATTTCATGGCTGCAATCACCATCTGCAGTGATTTTGGAGCCCCCAAAATAAAGTCTGACACTGTTTCCACTGTTTCCCCATCTGTTTGGCATGAAGTGATGGGACTGGATGCCATGACTATAGTTCTTTGAATGTTGAGCTTTAAGTCAACTTTTTCACTCTCCTCTTTCATTTTCATCAAGAGGCTCTTTAGTTCTTCTTTACTTTCTGCCATAAGGGTGGTGTCATCTAAATCTGAGCTTATTGATATTTCTCCCAGCAATCTTGATTCCAGCTTGTGCTTCTTCCAGCCCAGCGTTTCTCGTGACGTACTTTGCATATAAGTTAAATAAGCAGGGTGACAATATACAGCCTTGACATACTCCTTTTCCTATTTGGAACCAGTCTGTTAGTCCATGTCCGGTTCTAACTGTTGCTTCCTGACCTGCACACAGGTTTCTCAAGAGGCAGGTCAGGTCGTCTGGTATTCCCATCTCTTTCAGAATTTTCCACAGTTTATTGACTATGCCACAAAGGCTATGGCATAGTCAATAAAGCAGAAATAGATGTTTTTCTGGAACTCTCTTGCTTTTTTGATGATCCAGCAGATGTTGGCAGTTTGATCTCTGGTTCCTCTGCCTTTTCTAATACCAGCTTGAACATCTGGATGTTCATGGTTCACATATTGCTGAAGCCTGGCTTGGAGAATTTTGAGCATTACTTTACTAGTGTGTGAGATGAGTGCAATTGTGTGGTAGTTTGAGCATTCTTTGGGATTGCCTTTCTTTGGGATTGGAATGAAAACTGATCTTTTCCAGTCCTGTGGCCACTGCTGTGTTTTCCAAACTTGCTGGTATGTTGAGTGCAGCACTTTCACAGCATCATCTTTTAGGATTTGAAATAGCTCAATTGGAATTCCATCACCTCCACTAGCTTTGTTCATAGTGATGCTTCCTTAGGCCCACTTGACTTCGCATTCCAGAATGTCTGGCTCTAGATGAGTGATCACACCATCGTGATTATCTGGGTCATGAAGATCTTTTTTGTATAGTTCTTCTGTGTATTCTTGCCACCTCTTCTGAATATCTTCTGCTTCTGTTAGGTCCCTACCATTTTTGTCCTTTATTGAGCCCATCTTTGCATGAAATGTTCCCTTGGTATCTCTAATTTTCTTGAAGAGATCTCTAGTCTTTCCCATTCTATTGTTTTCCTCTATTTCTTTGCACTGATCTCTGAGAAAGGCTTTCTTATCTCTCCTTGCTATTCTTTGGAACTCTGCATTCAAATGGGAATATCTATCCTTTTCTCCTTTGCTTTTAGCTTCTCTTCTTTTCACAGTTATTTGTAAGGCCTCCTCAGACAGCCATTTTGCTGTTTTGCATTTCTTTTTCTTGGGGATGGTCTTGATCCCTGTCTCCTGTACAATGTCACGAACGTCTGTCCATTGTTCATCAGGCACTCTGTCTATCAGATCTAGTCCCTTAAATCTATTTCTCACTTCCACTGTATAAGGGATTTGATTTAGGTCATATCTGAATGGTCTAGTGGTTTTCCCTACTTTCTTCAATTTAAGTCTGAATTTGGCAATAAGGAGTTCATGATCTGAGCCACATTCAGCTCCTGGTCTTGTTTTTGCTGACTCTCTAGAGCCTCTCCATCTTTGGCTGCAAAGAATATAATCAATCTGATTTCGGTGTTGACCATCTGGTGATGTCCATGTGTAGTGTCTTCTCTTGTGTTGTTGGAAGACGGTGTTTGCTATGACCTGTGCGTTCTCTTGGCAAAACTGTATTAGCCTTTGCCCTGCTTCATTCCGTACTCCAAGGCCAAATTTGCCTGTTCCTCCAGGTGTTTCTTGACTTCCTACTTTTGCATTCCAGTCCCCTATAATGAAAAGGACATCTTTTTTGGGTGTTAGTTCTAAAAGGTCTTATAGGTCTTCATAGAACCATTCAACTTCAGCTTCTTCAGCATTACTGGTTGGGGCATAGACTTGGATTAGCATGATATTGAATGGTTTGCCTTGGAAATGAACAGAGATCATTCTGTCGTTTTTGAGATTGCATCCAAGTACTGCATTTTGGAGTCTTTTGTTGACTATGATAGTCACTCCATTTCTTCTAAGGGATTCCTGCCCACAGTAGTAGATATAATGGTCATCTGAGTTAAATTCACCCATTCCAGTCTATCTTAGTTCGCTGATTTCTAGAATGTCAACATTCACTCTTGCCATATCCTGTTTGACCACTTCCAATTTGCCTTGATTCATGGACCTAACATTCCAGGTTCCTATGCAATATTGCTCTTTACAGCATCGGACCTTGCTTCTATCACCAGTCACATCCACAAGTGGGTGTTGATATACTTAGATATACTATTTGGAATTTATTTTTTAATATGGTGTCAGGGAGTAGTCTAACCTTATTCTCATTTTAATAGCTGAAGAAACCTTCAGAGTGTCCTTCATAGTGGCTGTTACCAATTTACATCCCAAGCGTCAGTGGAGAAGGGTTCCCTTTGTTCCAGCGCTTGTTGATCGGAGAGTGTTAGACAAGGTCATTCCTGCCAGTGTGATGTGATAGCTCACTGCAGCTTAGACCTGCATTTCTCTATTATTTAGCGATGTTTCCATCTCTTCACTTGTTTTTTTTTTTTTTTAATGCTGTGAATTGGCTTTTAAAGTTGTGTTCTTGAACGCCTTCCCCATTTTGAATTCTTTTTCAATGACTGCTTTCAGGATGTTTCTTAAGGACAGGCATTTTTTACTTACAGCCCCTGGATCCTTATGAATATTTAATACCCAGCAGCACAGCTCTTTACTAGCATGTGAGATGAGTGCAATTGTGCAGTAGTTTGAGCATTCTTTGGCATTGCCTTTCTTTGAGATTAGAATGAAAACTGAACTTTTACAGTCATGTGGCCACTGCTGAGTTTTCCAAATTTGCTGGCATATTGAGTACAACACTTTCACAGCATCAACTTTCAGGATTTGAAATAGCTCAACTGGAATTCCATCACCTCCACTGGCTTTGTTAATAGTGATGCTTTCTAAGGCCCACTTGACTTCACATTCCAGGATGTCTGGCTCTAGGTGAGTGATCACACCATCGTGATTATCTGGGTCGTGAAGATCTTTTTTGTACAGTTCCTCTGTGTATTCTTGCCACCTCTACTTAATATCTTCTGCTTCTGTTAGGTCCATACCATTTCAGGCTTCAGCAATACGTGAACCATGGACTTCCAAATGTTCAAGCTGGTTTTAGAAAAGGCAGAGGAACCAGAGATCAAATTGCCAACATCTGCTGGATCATCGAAAAAGCAAGAGAGTTCCAGAAAAACATCTATTTCTGCTTTATTGACTATGCCAAAGCCTTTGACTGTGTGGATCACAATAAACTGTGGAAAATTCTGAAAGAGATGGGAATACCAGACCACCTGACCTGCCTCTTGAGAAACCTGTGTGCAGGTCAGGAAGCAATAGTTAGAACTGGACATGGACCAACAGACTGGCTCCAAATAGGAAAAGGAATAGGTCAAGGCTGTATATTGTCACCCTGCTTATTTAACTTATATGCAAAGTACATCATGAGAAACGTTGGGCTGGAGGAAGCACAAGCTGGAATCAAGATTGCCGGGAGAAATATCAATAACCTCAGATATGCAGATGACACCACCCTTATGGCAGAAAGTGAAGAGGAACTAAAAAGCCTCTTGAAAGAGGAGAGTGAAAAAGTTGACTTAAAGCTCAACATTCAAAAAACTAAGATCATGGCATCCAATCCCATCACTTCATGGGAAATAATGGGGAAACAGTGGAAACAGTGTCAGACTTTATTTTGGGGGCTCCAAAATCACTGCAGATGGTGACTGCAGCCATGAAATTAAAAGACGCTTACTCCTTGGAAGGAAAGTTATGACCAACCTAGACAGCACATTAAAAAGCAGAGACATTACTTTGGCAACAAACGTCCCTCTAGTCAAGGCTATGGTTTTTCCAGTAGTCATGTATGGATGTGAGAGTTGGACTATAATAAAGCTGAGCGCAGAAGAATTGATACTTTTGAACTGTGGTGTTGGAGAAGACTCTTGAGAGTCCCTTGGACTGCAAGGAGATCCAACCAGCCCATCCTAAAGGAGATCAGTCCTGGGTGTTCGCTGGAAGGACTGATGTTGAAGCTGAAACTCCAATACTTTGACCACCTGATGCGAAGAACTGACTCATTTGAAAAGACCCTGATGCTGGGAAAGATTGAGGGCAGGAGAAGAAGGGGATGACAGAGGATGAGATGGTTGAATGGCATCACCGACTCAATGGACATGGGTTTGGGTAAACTCTGGGAGTTGGTGATGGACAGGGAGGCCTGGAGTGCTGCGGTTCATGGGTTCGCAAAGAGTCGGACACGACTGAGCAACTGAACTGAACTGAACTGAGCTGGGCTCCGCATGGTGTTGTTACAGAAAATGGTCACAAGGCGGCAGCACTTCTCCATGCTACAATCTCTCCTTAATTTTTTTTTTTTCCTTTTTTTTTTATTCTGTAATTTCCTGTAATTTTATGTCGGAATATAGTTGATTTCTGATGTCTTTGTTTCAGGTGTACATGAACTCGATTCAGTTATACATAGCTGCTTATCTGTTCTCTTTCAGGTCTTTTCACGTTCAGGTCATTACAATGTGTTCAATAAACTTCCCTCTGCTTTTCGGTAGCTACTTCTGGATCATCTGTCTGACACGTATTAATGTGTATATGTTAACTCCAAGGTCTTAATTTCTCCTGCTTGTATCTGGATGTTAGGGCCTCTGCAGAGGGGAAGAATACTCCAGGTCCATTTTGGAGGTACACTACCTGCCACATGCTCCCAGCTCCCTCAGCCCCAGGACTCTCCAGCCTTAGGATGCAAGCCACTCTGGCTCCAGGGATGTGACACCAGCCCAGGTCACTATTACCTGGAAGGAATAGTTAGCCTTTTTTCCCATTTTTTCTGTTTTTAATCTATTATTTGAACTAGAGTATAAAGGTGAATTAAAATCTTGTTAGTTTTTTTTTTTTTTCTCAATGTGCTGCAACTGGTTCACTTCCGCATAGATGTATACATGTTTTCTTGGGGGTTCTTTTTCCATATAGGTGATTACATAGTGTGGTGTAAGACTCCTTGTGTTACACAGTGGGTCCTGGAGTCTTACTTCAGAAATAGTTATGTGCATATACTAGTCTAAAGCAGCTCGTTTCTCCCTGCCCCTCATCTTACATTCTTGGTGACTGGAAGTTTCCCTTCTAAGTCTTTGAGGCTGTGTCTCTTTTTGAAAGACGTTTATTTGTATCCATTTTCAGATTACACCTAGAAGTGATATCATGTGATACTGATATCTCCCTGCCTTCCTTACTTCTCTTGGAATGACCATGTCTACTTCCTTTTCTGTGTCTGGACTTGCATTATATCCTACTTTGTATGGTTGAGGTATGTTGCATTGTGTACACGTACCCCACCTCCTGTATCCATTCATGTGTGCTTCTGTAATTAGCTTGCTTCCCTGTCTTGGCTGTTAACTTTGACTACAAAGACCTTTGTCGGTAACCTGATGTCTCTGCTTTTTAAAACACTGTCTAGATTGGTCATAGCTTTCCTCACAGGGAGGAAGTGTAGTCCGCCAGGCTCCTCTGTCCAGTGAATTCTCCAGGCAAAAATACTAGAGTGGTAGACATTCCCTTCTCCAGAAGAACTTCCTGACCCAGAGATCAAACCCAGGTCTATATTTCTGTATTTCATGTATGAACATATAGGTGCATATTTCATAAATGAAAGTAGAATTTTCTGTATTTTATATAAAACTTACAGGTGCATATATCATGTATGAAAATAGAATATTCCATATTTCACATATGAAAATATGTGTTTTATTATGAAAATTGAGTTTTCTATATTTCATATAGAAAATATAGGTGCATATTTCACATGTGAAAATTGAATTTTCTGTATGTCATATATGAAAATACCACTGCATATTTCACATATGAAAATAGAATTTTCTATATTTTATATATGAAAATATAGGTTTTTACATTTGTAGAGTGAACACATTTGCTATTGTTCTTTAACCAAAAAATCAAAAATTTACTGTAATTTATAATGATACTAAGTCTTACAACTTGGGCTTGGTAAAATGTGAGTTTTGCCTGGATTTCTAGGGCAATAGTTCTTAAACTTCAGTGTACTCCAGTGCTTCAGAATCACCTGGAGGGCTTGTGAACTCAAATTGTCAGAGGGCAGTTCCAGAGCTTTTGATTTAGTAGATTTGCAAATACCAGTCCAGGGACCAGAATGAAAATCATTGTGCCTTTTGAGTAATGCTTTTAAAGACTTAAAATAACTCTTCTAAATCAAGTATACTGTCTTACATCTTAATACATATGAAAGTCTTAATTTGAAACCAGAAGATTGCTAAGTGACTTTTATTTATATGACATTGTGAACTGAAATCAATATGTAGGCATCAAAAATAACATTAAATAAAGTGTTTGTTAGAGAACACTGAAAAAAGCAACTTTCAAAAAACCATATTTATTCTGTAGTTAGATTAATTGGCTTGACTAGTTCTTTGTGAAGCAGATTTTAAAAGGCTAAACTATATGATTATTTTAAATCTCACCAAAATTACTTCTTGATGAATGGAATCTTCTATTTTTAAAAATACCCATTTTATTTTGCTAACTTTTTTGTGGTTGATTATTTTTTGTGTTTGTAGCTAGCCATCAACTATATTTTTAAACTGAAATACAGTTGATTTACATTCCTATATTTGTTTTGGGTGTACAACATAGTGATTTGATATTTTTATGGAATATATTTAAAGGTATCACAAAATAATGGCTTTATCTCATTCTGCTGTATACTATGTCAGAGTAGCTTATTTACTTTACAGATAGTAGTGTGCATCTCCTATTCCCCACCCCCATCTTGCGCCTCCCACCTCCCTCTCTGCACTGGTAACTATTAATTTTTTATATCAGTGAGTCAGTTTCTGCTTCATAGTTAAATTCATTTGCATATTAGTTTCCACATATAAGTGAAACCATATGGTATTTGTCATTGTCTTTCAGACTTACTTAGTAGAATAATCTCTAGGTCCATGTTGCTGAAAATGATGTTATAATAATAATTTCTTTACTTCATATATGAAATTATGTGTGCATATTTTATCTCTGAAAAGAGAATTTTCTATATTTCATATGTGAAAATAGAGGTCCATATATCATATATGAAAGTGAAAAGTGAAAGTGAAGTCGCTCAGTCGTGTCCGACTCTTTGCGATCCCATGTCCATGAGCTTCTCCAGGCCAGAATACTGGAGTGTGTAGCCTTTCCCTTCTCCAGGGGATATTTCATATATGAAGACAGAGGCACATATTGAAAAGTGGTAACATTTTCTATATTTTATATATGAAAGGAGAGCTGCATAATTCATCTATGAAAATGGTAAAATTTCCTGAATTTCATATATGAATGTGGAAGTGCATATTTCATATATGAAGTGGTAGGATTTCCTTTATTTCATGTATGAAAATAGAGCAACTGAACAAAGTCTGGTCTACACTGATTATGTTTGGATGAGACCGTGTGCTTTCTGCGATGAGAACACTTAGACCTGACTTGTACTCTGTGCATGAGGACATGGAGACCCGGGTAGAGACCCGGCCTGGCCTCTGTCCTGGAAAACTCCATGCCTGCATCTGAACGTCAGTGCTCAGATGTCTGGGGTCTGGGGCTGAGGTGGGCTTCTCTGGGTAACCGTGCTCTCCTCTGAGTGGGGTTCCATGGCCCTCCCAGGGGGTCAGTGCTGCAGTACGGCTCCTAGTCTGTCCCCTGCCAGGTTCACCTTCCCTGGGGCTCCTGGCGACCCCTCAGGTGGGCTACCTGGCAATCATTCCAATTTTCCAGCACATTCAGGTTGAGTAGGGAGGCAGGTTCACCTGGTGAATTGATTCCAGGGCACAGGGATCAGGCATAAAAGTCAATGGGCAGCAGGTGAGGTTGCTGCTGTGGTCTCCTTCCCGTCGACTCTCCTCCAAAGAGAACAGAGCTGCCCCGCGTCTTTCAGACCAGCTCTCCTGTGTTTCTCAGCACCTCAGCGGGACAAGAAAGACAGAGCCTGCCAGAACCGAGGTAGTGTGTTCACCTCTAGCATGACCTTTCAAACCAGCAAAACAATCACACAGAACCAATGGGAAAAGGAGGACTTTTCTAAGACAAGTCTGGGGAGAGGAGAGAGACCCTCCACTTCTTTCTACCATCCTGGGAGATTACAGGAACCCACTCGTTTCCACCTTAGGGCCCCAACCAGCAGAGACCTGGTGTCCTAACCAAGGGTCATGCAACCCCAGGTGCAGGATCTAGGGAGGTGGTGTCACCTTGGAGACTGTAGAAGTGTGTCCCCAGATGCAGGCTCTGGGGATTGTGTGGCTGTCACCCCATCCACGTGGGTCAGGATCCTGTGTACACAGAGACCACATGTCTGCTCTTTACCTTCAGTGTGTCCTGTCCCCTCGGAGATTCCCAGCGTCTGAATTGAGGGTGTTGCCCTGATTAACCTGTGGTCCTTTTTCTTCTTTTCATCTTGTCACATTCACATGAGGTCAGGCACCTTTGAGTGGGTTGCTGCTTTGTGTTCTGCTGAGTGAAAACCTTTGCTGGTATCATATTAATATCATATCACATGCTAATTCATAGGGTCACAACTGTCTGGTTTCCCCTAGACCAAACTAAGGTAATTTAGTTTGTAACTGAATTGTTACTTTATATTGGAGTAGAGTTGATTTCTGATGTTTAGTTTTAAGTGTACATTAACTTGATTCAGTTATATGTGGATGTATATATATTATTTTTCTTTTTTTTTCTCATATAAATTATTATAGTATGTTCAGGAGAGTTTACTGTTCTATTCAGTAGGTCCTTTTTCATTATCAACTTGACATATATTCATGTGTATATTTTCATCCCAAATTCTTAATTTATCCCTCCCTTCTTTCTTTTGATAATCAGAGTTTGGTTTTCTCAGGCTGTTTCTGTTTTGTAGTTCATTGGTGTGAATTTACATATTCTAACTGTACGTTGATATCTTAAGATGTTGTTTGTCTTTGACTTACCTCACACAGAATTATAATTTCTTAGTTCATCCATTGCTGCTGCCAATATGATTATTTCATCCTGTTTTGTGGCTGAGTAGTATTTTAGTGTACAAATGTATGATGTCTTCATATTTGTGTCAGTGGACATTTTGGTGGGTTTTATGTTTGGGCTATTGTAAATAGTGCTGCCCTGAAAATCGAGGTGCATGTGTCATTTTGAATGATGATTTTCTTTGGATCTAAGCCCAGGAATGGGATTGCAGGATCATATGATACCTCTATGTTTAATGCTTCAAGGAACCTCCATGCTGTTTTCCATCTTGGCTTCAGCAGTTACATTCCCACCAAGATTGTAGGAAGATTCTATTTTTTGTACATTCTCCACAGCATTTATTCTTTGTAGATCTTTTTGATGATGGCCATTGTGACTAGAGTAAGGTGATAGCTTATTGACGTTTTGATTGTCATTGATTTAGTAATTACTGATGTGGAGTATCTTCCCGTATGCTTACATTATTTTACACCTCGTGAGTACGATTTACCTCTTGAAAGTGGCTTTTTGAAACTTGGCCTTGTTAGGAATTCTTTTGCAAAGATTTTTCCCAGGACATTTCTTGAGGGCAAGTGTCTTGGCCTTGTGACTATTAAGAGCCCTTCAGCACCTGTTTTATGACTTCCCTGCTGGCTCAATGATAAAGAATCCACCTGCAGTGCAGGAGACTTGCAGGAGACATGGGTTCGATCCCTGGGTTAGAAAGCTGCCCTGGTGGAGGAAATGGCAATCCATTCCAATATTCTTGCCTGGGAAATCCCATGGACAGAGGAGCCTGATGGGCTGCAGTCCACGGGGTCACACAGGGTCAGACGTGACTGAGCGACTAAACAGCAGTAGCACCTGTTTTAACGTGCATATGTTGATCTGAACCAGCTAATTATTCCCTGCCCCTCCACATTTCTCTTTTAGTAACCGTAAGTTTCTTAGATTCTAAGTCTGTGAATCTTTCTCTTTTGTAAAGAAGTTCATTTGCATCCATTTTTAGATTTCATCTAGGAGTGCTATATGATACTTGTCTGTCCCTGTCTCCCTTATTTCACTTGAAATGATCGCCTTGACTTTCTTTTCTGTGGCTGGACTTAGAATTATTTCCTACTTCTTTATGGTTGAGAAATATTGCATTGTGTGTTATGTACCCCATTGTGTATCCATTCATCTGTAATTTTATCAATTAGCTTGCTTCCCAGACTTGGCTGTTGTACCTTGTGGGGCCAAGATTGCAGGGGTTCCTGTAACTTTTAAAATTTTTATTTTTTCCAAATTTATGTCCAGACATGGGATTGCTGGGTCCTGAAACACTTGTATGTTATTATTTTTTTTTTGTATGTTATTTTTTAAATGAACCTCCATGTGTTCTCCCTACTGGATGAACCTATTTACATTGTGATCAACGGTGCAGGGTTCCCTTGTCTCCATACCCGCTCTAGCATTTATTCCTTTTAAAATAATTTTCTTTGTTCATTTACCTGTGGTTGCGCTGGTCTTGGTTGCTGAGCGCAGGCTCTCTCTATCTGCAGCAAGCGGGGGCTGCTCTCTACTTTCACGGTGCAGCTTCTCGTGGTGGTGGCTTCTGGCTGCAGAATGTGGGCTCTAGAGCGCCAGGCTTCAGGAGTTGCCTTGCGAGGGCTCAATGGTTGTGCTTCAAGGGCTCTAGAGCACAGGCTCAACAGTTTTGGTCCATGGGCTTAGTTGTCCCACATATGTGGAATCTTCTCAGACCAGGGATCGAACCCGTGTCTCCTGCATTTGCAGGCTGATTCTTAATCACTACACCACCAGGGAAGTCCTAGCATTTATTCTTTAAGATGTTTTGAAATGGCCATTCTGACCAATGTGAGTGCTTAGCTCATTGAACTTTTGTGTCTAATAAAAGTTCAGTTGGTAAAGAATCCACCTGCAATGCAGGAGACCCTGGTTCGATTCCTGGCTTGGAAAGATCTGCTGGAGAAGGGATAGGCTACCCACTCTGGTGTTCTTGGGCTTCCCTTGTGGCTCAGCTGGTAAAGAATCCGCCTGCAATGCAGGAGACCTGGGTTTGATCCCTGGGTTTGGAAGATCCCCTGGCGAAGGGAAAAGCTACCCACTCCAGTATTCTGGCCCAGAGAATTCCATGGACTATACAGTCCATGGGGTCACAAGGAGTCAGACACAACTGAGCGACTTTCACTTTAGGGTTTCTCTTGTAACTCAGTCGGTAAAAAAATTTGCCTGCAGGAGACCAGGATTCGATCCCTGGGTCAGGAAGATCCCCTGGAGAAGGAAATGGCAACCCACTCCAGTATTCTTGCTTGGAGAATGCCATGGACAGAGGAGCCTGGCAGGCTACAGTCCATGTGGTCGCAAGAGTCGGACATGATTTAGAGACGAAAGAGAGAGAAAGAATAATTAATGATGCTGAGTATCTTTCCACGTGTCTAACTGTAATCTGTAGGCCTTCCTTGGGGAAATATCCATTTCAATCTTTGGCCCATTTTGTTCTTGGGTTGTATTTATTTTTGATGCTGAGTTGCATGAGCTGTTTGTATGTTTTGGAGATGAATTCCCTGTGGGTGTCTTTGGTTGCAAATCTTTCCCCTGTTCTGAGGGTTGTGCTTGTCTTATGGTTAGGGTTTCCTTTGTAGGCAAATGGTTTTCAGGTTAATGAGGTCCCATTTTCTGATCTGTGGTTTATTTTTCACTATTCTGAGAGGTAGAGCCACAGCAGACTTGCTGCATTTTATCTCAAATCATGTCCTGTTTATATTTTCCTCAAGAATTTCATAGTATCCATCATTACCATTAGACATTTATACTACTTGGAGCTTATTTTGTGTTTGGTCTTAGGGAGTTTTCTAATTTCCTTCTCATTTTCATGTCTGACGGAACCCTCACTGTGTCCTCCACAGTGGCTGTTACAATTTCCATCCCAAACATCAGTAGAGGAGGATTCCCCTGTCTGCACACCCTCTCTAGCACTTACTGTTTGTAGAGTGTTTGGCAATGGCCATTCTGACCAGTGTGATGGGATGCCTTGCTATAGTTTAGATTTGCATTTCTCTAATGTTTAGTGATGTTGACATAGTTTCATGTGATTTTTTTAAAAAGGGTATGAGTTAAACTTACATCTTGACATTGGCTTCTTTAATGCCTACCTCGTTTTGAATTCTTTTTTCATGACCACCTTAAGACATTTCTTGAGGGCATGTGTTTAATTTTGTATAGCCCCTAGATCCTTGTGAATATTAAATGTCCAGCAGCACAGCTCTTCATGGTGTTATTACAGGAAGTGGCCACCAGGAGGCAGCACTGTTTCATGTCCAACTCTGGTTCTTCAGGCAAACTGAGCCTTTGGGAAAGTTTTCCAGGGCTGTGAATAAGAGTAAAATGTGCCTGAGCAAACGCCCAAGAACTTGTCTCACTACTTCTCCCCCTTAAGGCTTCACCCCTCCCTTTCAGACTCATCCCAACCTGCGGCACTGCTCCCCACTGAGGTGCCTAGGAGGCTGCACTCTCAGGAAGGAGGCTTCAGCTGGAGACCCCAGCGCCAGGGGACCTGGAGGATAGGTGACTTTACCAAGGTCCTTGTGGCTAGAGGTCAAGCCGCCATCCTTTGGGTGCACTAGGGCCTATGGCCCCAGCCAGGGCAAAACCTGTAACTGCAACTTGTAGATGTAGTTACTACCTCTAAACCAGATGCTACAGGTTTAAGAGCAGGCTCAGTTAATGTAGATTTAGTTACTGCCTCTAAACCAGATGCTACAGGTTTAAGAGCAGGCTCAGTTAAGGGCACCCAGTCCAACTGTCTCAACCTCTCTCCTGCCCAGTCATGGGACTCAAGTCTAGTCAGGTTCCAGATATGGCAAGCAGAGTCAGGGAGATCAGAGGGAATAAGATAGACCTTACTTTTTTCTTTAATCTCATGCCTGTACAATGTTGACCTGTATTTGATTTGCAGTTTTGTGCTTGTCAGTGTAAGGGCTCCTGATTCTGTTATGACATATACATACAGCATATCTGTTCTTTTTCACTTCTTTGCCATAGAGGTTATTGGACAAAGTTGCTGGGGTCCCCAATTCAAGGCCCTTTGAAGGGAGTGCAGCCTTCTAGGCCCCTCACCAGGGGCTGTGGCCAAGGTTGGGATGAGTCTGCAGGGGAGGGGAGAAGCTTAGAAGGAGTGAGACACAAGCCATTGAATGTTTGCTCAGGCACATTCCACTCTAAAATCACAGGCCAGAAGACGGACCGGCTCTCCATAAGTCTCTGGTTGCCTGAGGACCAGAGTTGGGTATGAAGAAGTGCTGCCGCCTTGTGGACATTTCCTGTAACTACAACTTGTACACCTGTGCTTACTGGTACCTCCATTCACAAGGCCGATGGGGCTGCTAATGACAGCTGCCCTCAGGAAAGCTCCTGGGTGGGTATTGCAGAAATAAATTCCAAACACAACTGACTCAAGAAGCCAATTGCAACAGGTAACTTTCCTCAAATTCTTTAAGGAAAAAAAGAAAAAATGGCCACAGGACAAGCCGTTCAGCATCTAATTGCTAGGAGGAATGACAATACTGTTTCACTTCAGTTCAGTCACTCAGTCGTGTCCGACTCCTTGAGACCCCATGAATCGCAGCACGCCAGGCCTCCCTGTCCATCACCAACTCCTGAAGTTTACTCAAACTCATGTCCGTTGAGTCAGTGATAACATCTAGCCATCTCATCCTCTGTCGTCCCCTTCTCCTCCTGCCCCCAATCCCTCCCAGCATCAGAGTCTTTTCCAATGAGTCAGCTCATCGCATCAGTATTGGAGTTTCAGCTTCAGCATCAGTCCTTCCAATGAATATTCAGGACTGATCTCCTTTAGGATGGACTGGTTGGATCTCCTTGCAGTCCAAGGGGCTCTCAAGAGTCTTCTCCAACACCACAGTTCAAAAGCATCAATTCTTTGGTGCTCAGCTTTCTTCACAGTCCAACTCTCACATCCATACATGACCACTGGAAAAACCATAGCCTTGACCAGACGGACCTTTGTTGGCAAAGTAATGTCTCTGCTTTTTAATGTGCTATCTAGGTTGGTCATAACTTTCATTCCAAGGAGTAAGCATCTTTTAATTTCATGGCTGCAATCACCATCTGCAGTGATTTTGGAGCCCAGAAAAATAAGTCTTACACTATTTCCACTGTTTCCCCATCTATTTCCCATGAAGTTATGGGATCAGATGCCATGATCTTAGTTTTCTGAATGTTGAGGTTTAAGTCAACTTTTTCACTCTCCTCTTTCACTTTCATCAATAGGCTTTTTAGTTCCTCTACACTTTCTGCCATAAGGGTGGTGTCATCTGCATATCTGAGGTTACTGATATTTCTCCCGGCAATCTTGATTCCAGCTAGTGCTTCTTCCAGCCCAGCGTTTCTCATGATGTACTCTGCATATAAGTTCAAAAAGCAGGGTGACAATATACAGACTTGACGTACTCCTTTTCCTATTTGGAACCAGTCTGTTGTTCCATGTCCAGTTCTAACTGTTGCTTCCTGACTTGCATATAGGTTTCTCAAGAAGTGGGTCAGGTGGTCTGGTATTCCCATCTCTTTCAGAATTTTCCACAGTTTATTGTGATCCACACAGTCAAAAGCTTTGGCATAGTCAATGAAGCAGAAGTGGATATTTTTCTGGAACTCTCTTGCTTTTTTGATGATCCAGCAGATGTTGGCAGTTTGATCTCTGGTTCCTCTGCCTTTTCTAAAACCAGCTCGAACATCTGGAAGTTCACAGTTCACATATTGCTGAAGCCTGGCTTGGAGAATTTTGAGCATTACTTTGCTAGTGTGTGAGATGAGTGCATTTGTGCGGTAGTTTGAGCATTCTTTGGGATTGCCTTTCTTTGAGATTGGAATGAAAACGGATCTTTTGCAGTCCTGTGGCCACTGCTGAGTCTTCCAAATTTGCTGGCATATTGAGTGCAACACTTTAACAGCTCATCTTTCAGGACTTGAAATAGCTCAACTGGAATTCCATCACCTCCACTAGCTTTGTTTGTGGTGAGGCTTCCTAAGGCCCACCTGACTCCACATTCCAGGATGTCTGGCTCTAGGTGAGGGATCACACCATCGTGATGATCTGGGTCATGAGGATCTTTTTTGTACAGTTCTTCTGTGTATTCTTGCCACATCTTCTTAATATCTTCTGCTTCTGTTACGTCCGTACCATTTCTGTCCTTTATTGAGCCCATCTTTGCATGAAATGTTCCCTTCGTATCTCTAATTTTCTTGAAGAGATCTAGTCTTTCCCATTCTATTGTTTTCCTCTATTTCTTTGCATTAATTGCCAAGGAAGGCTTTCTTATCTCTCCTTGCTGTTCTTTGGAACTCTGCATTCAAATGGGAATATCTTTCTTTTTCTCCTTTGCTTTTCACTTCTCTTCTTTTCACAGCTATTTGTAAGGCCTCCTCAGACAACCATTTTGCCTTTTTGCATTTCTCTTCCATGGGGATGGTCTTGATACCTGTCTCCTGTACAATGTCACGAACCTCCGCCCATAGTTCATCAGGCTCTCTGTCTATCAGATCTAGTCCCTTAAATCTATTTCTCACTTCCACTGTATAATCATAAGGGATTTGATTTAGGTCATACCTGAATGGTCTAGTGGTTTTCCATACTTTCTTCAATTTCAGTCTGAATTTGGCAATAAGAAGTTCATGATCTGAGCCACAGTCAGCTCCTGGTGTTGTTTTTGCTGATTGTATAGAGCTTCTCCATCTTTGGATGCAAAGAATATAATCAGTCTGATTTTGGTGTTGACCATCTGGTGATGATGTCAGAGTCTTCTCTTGTGTTGTTGGAAGAGGGTGTTTGTTATGACCAGTGTGTTCTCTTGACAAAACTCTATTAGCCTTTGCCCTGCTTCATTCCGTACTCCAAGGCCAGATTTGCCTGTTCCTCCAGGTGTTTCTTGACTTCCTACTTTTGCATTCCAGTCCACTATAATGAAAAGGACGTCTTTTTTGGGGGTTAGTTCTAAAAGGTCTTGCAGGTCTTCATAGAACCATTCAACTTCAGCTTCTTCCGCGTTACTGGTATACTAGGTTTAGCTTGTCCAAAAGTTTTTTTTTTCCCTTTGGCATGTGAAGACTGTCTTTTCTAAGGGCTGCTGGCAATGTCCATTTTCACCAACCATGTAGTGGGGTTCAACCATCTCCTGGCTCTCTCCTACATTTACTGTTTGTAGACATGTGACGATGTCCATTCTGACTGATGGGATTTGATTTCTTGTTGTTTTGATTGTCATTCCCCTCACTGATCATCATGTTCTGTGGTTGTTTGGGTTTTTTTTCCATAAAGAATCTAGGATCTTTACCTGTCATAGTGGCTGTTTGAATGTCGATTCTGTTTGGAATATATTTCTGCAATACCTGCCCAAGATCTTTCCTGAGGGCAACTTGTCATTACAGCCCCCCAAGAACTGTGAATTGGAGGTGCAAGTGCACACTGCTGGTCAAGTTGTAATTACAGGAAATGTCCACAAGGCAATAGCAATTCTTCCTGCCCAACTCTTATTCCCCTTGCAAGGAGGTCCTTAGGGAAAATCAGCTTCCTGGGTTGTGAATTATAGTGGAAAGTGCCTGAGGAAACACTCAAGGGCTTGGTCTCAGTACTTCTTCCCCTAAAGCTTCACCCCTGCCCTCTAGCCTCCCCCTAGCCTGGGCCACAGCACCCTGCCGAGGAGCTCAGGAGGCTCCGCTGCCAGGAAGGTGGCTTGAATTGGGCACCAGAGCACCAGGAGACCTAGAGTTCAGTGACTTTCCAAGGTCCTGGAGGTCAGAGGGTTGGGCCACCATCCTTTAGGTGCCTGGGGACTCTGTTCCCAGCCAAGCAAACCAGACAGTACCGTTTTTTTTGGGGGGGGGCTCTATTACCAGCACCCTGCCTGCTGTCTGTACCCTATCCTGTCCAGCATGGGCACCCACACCTGCTCAGGATCCAGGGATTTGATAGCAGCCCAAGTCAGGGAGGTTGGAGGGAACAAATGAGCATTCCTTTTCCTTCTTTTTGGTGGCTTCCCTGGTGGCTCAGACAGTAAAGTGTCTGCCTGCAATGTGGGAGACCTGGGTTCAATCCCTGGGTTGGGAAGATCCCCTGGAGAAGGAAATGGCAACCCACTCCAGTACTCTTGCCTGGAAAATTCCATGGACTGAGGAGCCTGGTAGCTTACAGTCCATGGTGTCACAAAGAGTCAGAAATGAGTGAGCAACTTCACTTTCACTTTTTTCCTTCTTTTCAGTTCAGTCACTCAGTTGAGTCCAACTCTTCCCGACCCCATGGACTGCAGCATGCCAGGCTTCCCTGTCCTTCACCAACTCCTGGAGTTTACTCACTCATATCCATTGAGTCGGTGATGCCATCCAACCATCTCATCCTCTGCCATCCCCTTCTCCTCCTGCCTTCAATCTTGCCCAGCATTGGGGTATTTTCAAATGAGTCAGTTCTTCACATCAGGTGGCTAAAGTATTGGAGTTTCAGCTTCAGCATCAGTCCTTCCAATGAATATTCAGGACTGATTTCTTTTAGGATGGACTGGTTGGATCTCCTTGCAGTCCAAGGGGCTCTCAAGAGTCTTCTCCAACACCACAGTTCAAAAGCATCAATTCTTCTGCACTCAGCTTTCTTTATAGTCCAACTCTCACATCCATACATGACTACTGGATAAACCATAGCTTTGACTAGATGGACCTTTGTTGGCAAAGTAATGTCTCTGCTTTTTAATATGCTGTCTAGGTTGGTCATAACTTTTCTTCCAAGGAGCAAGCATCTTTTAATTTCATGGCTGCAGTCACCATCTGCAGTGATTTTGGAGCCCCCCAAAATAAAGTCTCTCATTGTTTCCATTGCTTCCCCATCTATTTGCCATGGAGTGATAGGACCAGATGCCATGATCTTAGTTTTATGAATGTTGAGTTTTAAGCCAACTTTTTCACTCTCCTCTTTCACTTTCATCAAGAGGCTCTTTAGTTCTTCTTCACTTTCTGCCATAAGGGTGGTGTCTTCTGCATATCTGAGGTTATTGATATTTCTCCCGGCAATCTTGATTCCAGCTTGTGCTTCTTCCAGCCCAGCGTTTCTCATGATATACTCTGCATATAAGTTCAAAAAGCAGGGTGACAATATACAGCCTTGACCTACTCCTTTTCCTATTTGCAACCAGTCTGTTGTTCCATGTCCAGTTCTAACTGTTGCTTCCTGATCTGCATACAGATTTCTCAGGAGGCAGGTCAGGTGATCTGGTATTCCCATCTCTTTCAGAAGTTTCCACAGTTTGTTGTGATCCACACAGTCAAAGGCTTTGGCGTAGTCAATGAAGCAGAAGTGGATATTTTTCTGGAACTCTCTTGCTTTTTTTATGATCTTTTACTTTTTTTTTAATCTCCAGTTTTGCACTTCTTGCCAGTAACAGCCGCCTGATTCAGTGATGACACATACATACTGCCTATCACTTTTGAGGGGAATTATTTTGCCGTAAGTTATTTCAGAAGGTTGAGCAAAGTTCACTCTGCTGAAAACCATGTCCTTCTGGATTATCTGTTAGATATACAGATTTTTTTTGTGATTGTGGAAGAAAGGAAGGGAGGAGATAATCTTTATGAATTATCTATAACAGATAGTTATAACACCGACAGAGATAGATTTCTTTGTATATGTTAGAGATACAGGTTTCTGTGTATATTTGAAAGGAAGAGAGTGAGGAGAGGATAATCCTTGTGGTATCATTGTTGTTCAGTTGCCCAGTCATGGCCGACTCTGTGTGTGTGTGAAGATGATAATTCTTTTTTTTTTTTTTTGTAAATTTATTTATTTTAATTGGAGGCTAATTACTTTACAATATTGTAGTGGTTTTTGCCATACATTGACATGAATCAGCCATGAGTGTACATGTGTCCCCCATCCTGAACCCCCCTCCCACCTCCCTCCCCATCCCATCCCTCAGGGTCATCCCAGTGCACCAGCCCTGAGCACCCTGTCTCATGCATCAAACCTGGAATGACGATCTATTTCACATATGATAATATACATGTTTCAATGTTATTCTCTCAAATCATCCCACCCTCACCTTCTCCCACAGAGTCCAAATATCTGTTCTTTGTATCTGTGTCTCTTTCGCTGTCTCACATATAGCGTCATCATTACCATCTTTCTAAATTACATATATATGTGTTAATATACTATATTGGTGTTTTTCTTTCTGATTTACTTCACTCTGTATAATAGGCTCCAGTTTCATCCACCTCATTAGAACTGATTCAAATGCTATCTTTTTAATAGCTGAGTAATGTGTATATGTACCATAGCTTTCTTATCCATTTGTCTGCCAATGGACATCTAGGTGGCTTCCATGTCCTAGCTATTATAAACAGTGTTGCGATGAACATTGGGGTGCACGTGTCTCTTTCAGATCTGGTTTCCTCAGTGTGTATGCCCAGCAGTGGGATTGCTGGGTCATATGGCAGTTCTATTTCCAGTTTTTTAAGGAATCTCCACACTGTTCTCCGTGGTGGCTGTACTAGTTTGCATTTCCACCAACAGTGTAAGAGGGTTCCCTTTTCTCCACACCCTCTCCAGCATTTATTGTTTGTAGACTTTTTGATAGCAGCCATTCTGACCGGCATGAGATGGTACCTCATTGTGGTTTTGATTTGCATTTCTCTGATAATGAGTGATGTTGAGCTTCTTTTCATGTGTTTCTTTGGAGAAATGTCTGTCTAGTTCTTTCATGGCCGACTCTTTGCAACCCCATGAACCTCAGCACGCCTGGCATCCTTGGCACTGATCATCTCCCAATTTGCCCAAGTTCATGTCCATTGCACCAGTGATTGCATCCAACCATCTCATCCTCTGACACCCTCTTCTTCTGCTCTGTCTTTCCCAGCATCAGGGACTTTTCCAATGAGTCGGCTGTTTGTGTAAGACGACCAAAACTCTGGAGCTTCAGCATCACTCCTTCCAATAAGTATTCAGGGTTGATTTCCCTTAAGATTGACTGGTGTGATCTTGCTGTCCAAGGGACTTTTAGGAGTATTCTCCAGGACCATAGTTTGAAGGCATCAATTCTTTGGAGTTCTGCCTTCTTCATGGTCCAGCTCTCACAACCATATGTGACCAATGGAAAGACAGTAGTCTTGACTATTTGGACCTTTGTCGGCACAGTAACGTCTCTGCTTTTCAACACACTTTCTAGGTCTGTTATAGCTTCCCTGCCACGAAACGATCATCTTCTCACTTCATAACTGCAGTCACCATCCACAGTGATTTTGGAGCCCAAGAAGAGGAAATCTGTCACTACTTCCACCTTTTCCCCTTCTATTTGCCATTAAGTAATGGGGCCAGATGCCATGATCTGAGTATTTTTAATACAGAGTTTTAAGCCGGCTCTTTCACTCTGCTCCTTCATCCTCATCAAGAAGCTCTTTAGTTCCTCTTCACTTTCTGCCATTAGAGTGGTATCATCCACATATCTGGGATTGTTGATGTTTCTCCCACTTATCTTGATTCCAGCTTATAACTCATCCAGCCCGGCCTTTCTCACGATGTGCTCAGCATACAGGTTAAACAAGCAGGGTGACAGCAGACAGCGCTGTTGTCCTCCTTTCTCAATCTTGAACCAATCAGTTGTTTCATACAGGGTTCTAACTATTGTTTCTTGATTTGCATCCAGGTTTCTCAGGAGGCAGGTAAGATAGTCTGGTATTCATTCCTATCTCTTTAAGAGCTTTCCACAGTTTGTTATGATCCACACAGTCAGTGTAGTTGATGAAACAGAGGTAGATGTTTTTCTGGAATTCCCTTGCTTTCTCTATGATCCAACGAATGTTGGCAATTTGATCTCTAGTTCCTCTTCTTTTCCTAAACCCAGCTTGGACATCTTGAAGTCCTTGGTTCGTGTAATGCTGAAGTCTAGCATATTTTAAGCATTGATCTTACTAGCATGGGAGATGAGTGCAACTGTCTGATAGTTAGCACATCTTTAGTACTACCCTTTTTGGGAATCCAGATGAGGATTGACCTTTTCCAGTCCTGTGGCCACTGATGGGTCTCCCAGATTTGCTGACATATTGAATGCAACACCTTGATGGCATCATCCTTTATGGTTTTGAATAGCTCTACTGGAATTCCATCACATCCACTAGATTTTTTAACAGCAGGCTCATGAGTTTCTCACAGCAAGTATACTGGAGTGGTTTGCCATTCCTCCAGCGGATCACGTTTTGTCAGAACTCTCCGGTGTGACCCCTTCATCTTGGGTGGCATGGCTCATAGCTTCAGTGAGTTTTGCAAATCCCTTTGCCACGACAAGGCAGTGATCCTTGAAGGGGGGATTATCATTACAGATACAGATTCCTGTGTATATGTTATTCTGGACCTCTGATTTTTATCCCTGCCCATTTATTGTTACTTTTTTGAGATTGATTGATTGTGACTGAATTCTCAGTATTTTGTGTTTTAAATGAGTTCCTTTGTATATTTTTAAAATTTTGCCTGTAAGAGATATATTGTTTTATCTTCATCTGTCTCTAGCTGACCTCACTTATTGTATGATGCTCCAAGGCCCATTCTTGTAGTGACCGATGACATAATCTCATAATTTCAGTGGTGGCTTTTCATGGATGAGGAATAGCCCACTATATATGTGTACCACATTTTCTTTAATCTTTAATCCATCGGTGGACATTTTCTCATGTCTGTGTCTCAGCTAATATAAGTAGTGCTGCAGTGAATGTTGGGGAGCATGTGTCTTTTGAAATCATGTTTTTCATGGGATATATGACAAGGTGTGGGTATGTCAGATCCTAGGCTTGACTCCTTTGAAAGTTTTGTTCTTTTTCCTTTCATGGGGAGGCTGTCCTTTCAATGGCTATTGCCAATGTCAATCCCACTGACAGAGTCAGGCAGGGAGCAGGGGTTGTTACATCTCTTGCCAGCCTACTACTGCATTTATCTGTAGACTTCTTAGTATGACCATTCTGACTAGTGTGATTAGATTTCTTGCTGTTATTTTGATTGGTATTCCTCATGTAATAATTAGGGATGCTGAGCATCTCGTCCTGTGTCCATTTGGGAATTGTTTATCTTTATTTTTCCTTAAAGTGTGAGAAGAAAATGTACCTGTTGCATTTGGCGTCTTGAAAGTCAGTTGTGTTTGGACTTTATTTCTGCAGTAACTGCCCAAGGACCTTTCCTGAGGGCAGCTGTCATTAGCAACCCCACAGGCCTTTTGAATTGGAGGTGCCAGTCAGTACTGTTGGGCAAGTTGTTGTTACAGGATATGTCCACAAGGTGGCAGCACTTCTTCATGCCCAACTCTGGTTCCACCTGCAACCAGAGCCTTAAGGAAAGGCAACTTCCTGGGCTGTGAATTAGAGTGGAATGTGCCTGAGCAAACACCCAAGCCCTTCTTTATCTCACCACCTCTGCCCCCCTGAAGCTTCACCCCTCCCCTCTAGCCTCACGCCCACCTGGGGCACCAACCCCTGCTGAGGTGCCTAGGAGGCTGCACTCTCAGGAAGGAGTCTTGAGCTGGGGACCCAAGCACCAGGATTCCTGGGGTCTGGGTGATTTTCTGTGTTTCTCAAAGTCAGAGGGTCGGGCCAGTAGGATTTGGGTTCACTAGGGATTCTGGTCCAAGACAGGACAAACCAAACTGTACAGGTTTAAGAAGAGGATCTATGTTCGGCACCCTGCTGTGCTGTCTCTACCCATCCCCAGTCCAGCCCTGGGACTCAAGCCCACTCAGGGCCCAGGGATGGGATGACAGCCCAAGTCTTGGAGGAGGCAGGGAATGAAGTAGGCATTACTTTCCTTTCCTTTTCCTTAGTCTCATGCTGATGCCATGTTGAAGTCTAGTCCATTTGCAGTTTTGTGCTTGTCCTCATTGTACGATGAACTGATTCAGTTATGACAGATACATTCAGCATATGTGTAGTGTTTTTTTGCCATAGAGTTTATTGAACAAGTTTCAGTAAAGTTCTCTATTCTGATCTTTAGGTCCCTGTGTAGTATGTATTAGAGATAGATTTTTTGTACATGTGCAAGGAACCAAGGAAGTAGTCCTTGTAGATTATCTATTTCAGTGATAGATTTCTATGAATATGTTAGAAACAAATATTTCTGTGTATATGTGCATGGAAGTGAAAGGTTGCCACAATGAGCCGTGAACGACTGGGATTCTTGGCTTCCAGAGGAGAGGAATTCAATCTGGGGCCAGAGACGAGGCTTGATCGCACAGAGCTTTTGTGTGATAAGGTTTTATTAAAGTATAAAAGAGATAGAGAAAGCATCTGACATAGACATCAGAAGGGGGCAAGGAATAGTGCCCCCTTGCTAGTTTTTAGCAAAAAGTTATATACCTATTAGCGAGCTGATAATTAGAGAAAGGAAATGTCTTAAAACTCAGAGTGGCACCAGGCCCCTCACCCACAACATGCATTTTGAAATAACATTGGCACAAGGTGAGTCATTGAGGGCCATAAAACAACTGATGAGAATCTTGATGAAAGGCAGTTTTCCGAGCAAATACATAGTTTCATTAACATAGCTTAAAGAACATTTCCATGAGTGAAACATACTGGTTTGTTGAGCCACCATTGGTTCTAGTCTCAGGCAGAACTGACTTGAAGAAAGAGTCTAATGTAAATACATAGTTCATTAACATAGTTTAAGAAAAACATTTCTGTGAGAAAAAGGCATTGGTTAGCTCAAGGTTTAAGAAAAGTTAAGTTGAGGTGGACCCAGGTGTCATCATGGCAACACAGAATTTTAAAAGAAACCGTTTAATTTTGTAGAGATGAGGAAAAACACAGTCTGACACTTGTAGTTTGTTTCCTCCTGCCACTTAAGAGAGCGATTAAAAAAGTCTGACACTTGCAGCCTATTTCCTCAGTTTGGGGGATCCTAGCCTTCCTGCCTGTAACCCTCTCAGAAGGAAGCAAGCAAGGAAGGCAGGCAGGATGTAATCCTTGGGGATTAGCTCATACAGATTTCTGGAGATATGTTAGGTATACAGATTTCAGTGCCTATGTGAAAGGAAGGAAGGATGGAAGGAAAGGAGGAGGAAATAATCCTTGTGGATTATCTACTACAGATACAGATTTCTTTGTATACATTAATACCAACCTCCTAATTCATCCCTGGCCCTTTCCTGTTTTTTTGAACTCTTAGTTTGTGTTTGCAACTCAGTTTCTTATGATGTTGTAAATTACTTCCTCTATATTTCATTCTTTCAGTTTTACCCTCAAGGGGCATCATCTGCTATTTTCTTTCTCTGTTGCTAACTTCTCCTAAGTGTATTTTCCTCCAAGGCCCATCCTTGTTGGGACTGTTGGCCTAATTTCATCATTTCAGAAGTGGGGTTTCAGGTCTGAGTCATAGCCCGTTGTACATATGTACCACATGACTTTAAGATTCATCTGTCAGTGGGCCTGTTCTTGGGTCTGTGTCTTGGCAATTGGAGGAACCACTGCAGTGAACGTTGGGTGCGTGTATCGTTTTCAATGGCGGTTTTTTGTAATACAGGCTGAGGTGTGGGTATTAGAATCCTAGGTTTAGCTCTCTTGAAATTTTTTGCTCTGGCCTGTGGCTGTCCTTGAGACTGTTCCTTCAAGGGGCTGTTGCCAATGTGTATTCACAGAGAACATGAAGGGAGTGTTCCTTCATCTCCTGGCTCTCTCCTCCATGCAGTTCGCAGACAGTTAGGATGGCCATTCTGTCAAACAAGATTTGATTTCTTGTTGTCATTTTGATCACTGCTCCTATAATAATTCAGGATGCTGAGCATCCTGTCCTGTGGCCTTTTGGGTTCTTTCCTTTTTTTTTTTTCTTTTTCTTTCCTTAAAGGGTGTGAGGAAAATTGACCTTTGAAATCATCTTCTTAAAAGTCGGTTATGTTTGGAATTTCGGCAATACCTGCCGCAGGACCTTTCCTGAGGGCAGTTGTCTGCTAAGGCTCCATCAAATCCAGCGCCAAAGCTTCCATGTTCCTGAAGTGCTGCTGCAAGACTGGGTTCTCAAAGCCGTCACATCTGTACTTGAAGCGGAGCTTCTGAACAATAGCCTTCATCTTGTCTACCTGCTCTGGGTTGGCCATGACTTTTTCGGTAAAGGGCACCTTCCGTTTATCATCAGCATAGGGCAAGAAGAAGAGCTGGAAGCCTGGGGGAGCCACCTGAATTTTCTGGTCATCCAGCTCCTCTTCCTGTGGCACCAAGGCCACAAAACAAGGCGGGATGTTCTGGCGCGGTGTGTACCTGCACACGGCCATGACCTCCTTCTCCAGGCACTTGGTGAGCAGAACACTGAACAGGGCTGAGCTCCCATTTATCAGGGACTCCTCGGGGTACACGAACAGCGAGGGCCTCAGGTAATGGTGCTTCTTCATCATCATTAAGGGCTTGAAACCAATGAGAATCAAACCTGGGTCATCAAACCGCTTAAGCTCTTCTGTTTCCTCCTTCTCTAATACAATCTGGCGACACCCATAGATCTGAGACCTCTTGGTGTCACTAGGCAAAAGCAAACTGCCTGTATTTACATTAAATGTCCGGGTCTTGGTTTTCACTGGTTCATTGGTTTCACGATAAAGCCTCACTGGAGAAGGTCTGTAAGCCTTCTGGACCATATTATAAATGCCAACAGTGAGTGCTACATCTTTGTTGAGTTTAAGCTTCAACCTGTAGAGCACGCGCTTCCTGGTCTCCTTGGCGCGAACCTTCCTCAACAGGTTTTCAAGCTTGCTAGACTCCTCAAAGTGAATCCCTATGTCCTCATCCTCTGCTACACTGATAATATCTCTGTAAAACAAGGATATGTCGAAGCCTCCACGTTTCTTTAGGTGCATCAAGTCAAGGAAGATACCTGTGTCCCGGAGATCCCCAGCCTTGGTCCTGGCCCGGCTGGCTTTGGCACTGTCATCACCGTGGGGGTCCAGCTCAGCGTGTCCACGAGGCCTCAAGGCAGATGCTCAGTTCATCTGTCTATGAGGCCTTTAGTCAGATGCTCAACTCCTGTGTTTCTATGAAGCCTCTAAGCAGATGCCTAGTTCACGTGTGTCTAAGAGGTCTATAGGCATGAGCTCAGCTCATGTGTATATATGAGGCCTCCAGGCAGATGCTCAGCTCTTGTCTATGAGGTCTTTGGCCTTGCACTCAGCTTGTGTGTGTCTATGAGGCCTCTAAGCAGACCCTCAGGTCTTATGTGTCTACAAGGCCTCTAGGCAGATGCTGAGCTCGTGTGTGTCTATAAACCTCTAGGCAGATTCTCAGCCTGTGTCTCCCCAGTGGCCTCTGACACTCAACTTCAGTGTGACTATTGGATCTCTAAACTAATGCTCAGCCTGTGTCTATACAGAGGCCTCTAGGCCGATGCTCAGGTTGTGTGTGTCTATGAAGTCTGTAGGCTGACACAGCTTGTGTTTATCTAGAGATCTGAAAATAATGCTCAACCCGTGTGTATCTCTGAGACCTCTATGCTGACACTCACCTATTGTTTGTCTATGAGGCCTCTGGTCAGGCTCTCGGCTCATGTGTGTGTCTGTGAGGCCTCTAGTCAGATGCTAACCTCCTGTGTTTCTATGAGGCCTCCATTTAGAAGCTCAGCTCATGTGTGTCTATGAGTTCTCCAGGCACACGCTTAGCTTGTGTGAGTCTATGTAGCCTCTAGGCAGATGCTTAGACTTTGTCTATATACAGGCCTCTTGTCAGACGCTCAGCTTGTGTTTATCTTTGAGGCCTCCAGGCAGATGCTCATCTCATGTATGTCTATGAGACCTGTAGGCAGACACTCAGCTCCTATCTAACTACAAACCTGAAGACTGACTCTCATCTTGTGTGTGTCTGTGAGGCCTCTAGGCAGATGCTCAGTCCGTGTGTTTGAGGCCTCTAGTCTGACGCTCAGCTCATGTTGTCTATGAGGCACCTGGGCAAATGCTCAGCCTGTGTCTAACTAGAGGTCTGTATGCTGACACTCAGCTTGTGGATGACTATGAGGCCAGATTGTTTAATTTTGAACTATTCAGGGGCTTTGTTCTCCTGATCTTATCTAATGTGCCCATAGATCTTACCTTTGGAATAGATGAAAGTTTTCCCACTTTTATCAGCTGTATAATGTCAAACACAGAAGACCCAGACAGATTCCAACAAAACCGGCACAGATTCCAGCATCAATGCATCCAGATGAACTGATTCCCAGATTGGGTAATAACTTTACCGTATAAAACAAATGAACTAATTCCAACTAGGCTACCCACCCCCACAAGATTTACCTCCCAAATGAACCAGTTCCAACTGGACCAGTTCCCAAATCAGGTAAATACATTTACCCTACAATTGAGCTACTTGCAACTATGGTGGGTATGCCCCACAAGAACTAATTCCCAATGAACCTGTTCAAGGTAGAGTCCAACAACACCTCCCCTCTGTAAATGGGTACCCAGCCAAATTTGTTTATCCCATAAAGGAAAAGCCCAGATTGAGGGGGAAATATGTTTCCATGTGCACACTGGAGCAACTTGCCTTCCAAAATCAAACCAATTGGCTCTTAACACAAAAGGACACAAAAAAACATTATACTGGCTGAACCACTATTGAATTGCGTATACTTACCCTATAAATGGAGTCCGTCAACTCTAGAAGTTTTTCAGTTCCTTGTCTCAACTGCCAAGTGCTGGGGGTAGCTGGTGCCACTTTAGGGAATCTTGAAGGAAAGAACTTCAGGACAACAAATGGTCCCAGAAGCTGCTAGGGTCTTGCCCCAGTATTCCCTAATCGGGGTCGGCTAGCCACAAGCAGCAAGGCTCCTGGCTGGCTAAGCCAAATTGTTCCCGAGTCCAAGCTCACTCTGCTCACCACACGATAGGCCAATGAATCTGAGAGATGAGGTGTTGAGGCAAGGAAGGGACTTTAATCGGGGAGCCAGCAGACTGAGAAGATGGCAGGCTAGTGCCTCAAATTAACCATCTTATTGGGGTCTGGATGCCAGGTTGTTTTATAGACCAGAGAGAAAGAAACAATGAGGAACTAAAATCAAAAGGCAGAAGGAGAGGGAGATGCAGTGGGGAAGTAAGTTGAGAGGGTCTTCAGTCTCGCAAAACATTTCCAAGGGAATGAAAAGTCTTCTGAAAGGGTGTGTTAATTTCTTCTATTTACAGGTGGGCAGAGACAAATATCTTTCCCTGAGCTGAACAAAGGCACTTTAGTTTACAGTCAAGCAGGGGGATAGGGACCTCCAGGCAAGCCATTGAGTGCAATTATAACAACTAAAGCAATGAAAAGCAAGTCAAAAAAAAGTTTTCAACATGGAGTCAGAATTGATTTTCTCTATGCAACAAGATGGTGACTGCAGCCATGAAATTAAAAGACACTTACTCCTTGGAAGAAAAGTTATGACCAACCTGGACAGCATATTAAAAAGCAGAGACATTACTTTGCCAACATAGGTCCGTCTACTCAAGGCTGTATTTTTTCCAGTTGTCATGTATGGATGTGGGAGTTGGACTATAAAGAAAGCCGAGCGCCAAAGAATTGTAGCTTTTGAACTGTGGTGTTGGAAAAGACTCTTGGCGGTCCCTTGGACTGTAAGGAGATCCAACCAGTCCATCCTAAAGGAAATCAATCCTGAATATTCACTGGAAGGACTGATGCTGAAACTCCAATACTCTGGCCACCTCATGCGAAGAACTGACTCATTTGAAAAGACCCTGATGCTAGGAAAGATTGAAGGCGGGAGGAAAGGGGGATGACAGAGGATGAGATGGTTGGATGGCATCACCAGTGCAATGGAAATGAATTTGAGCAAGCTCCGGGAGTTGGTGATGGACAGGGAGGCCTGGCGTGCTGCAGTCCATAGGGTCGCAGAGTCGGACACAACTGAGCAACTGAACTGATGCAACAAGATGAAGGAACCCTCTTTCATGTTCCCTGAGAACAGACATGGGAAACAACCCCTTGAAGGGACAGCCTCCACAGGCCAGAAGAAAAAATTTCCAGACAGCTAAAACCTAGGATTCTAATACTCTCACCTGGGCCTATAGTATGGAAAACTGTCATTCAAAAGGAAAAATGTACCCCAATGTTCACTGCAGTGGTACCTCCAATTGCCAAGACACAGACCTAAGGTAAGGTCCAATGACAGATGAAATCTTAAACAAATGTGGTACAAATATAAAATGGGCTATTTACTCAGACTTGAGAAATTGACACTGAAATTATGAAATTAGGCCAATGGTCCCCACAGTGATGGATCTTGGAGGAAAATATGCTAAGAGAAATCAGCAACGGAGGAAGAAAATAGCAGATGTCCTGGAGGGAAAAATTGAAAAAAAAGAGAAAGTCGTTTACAACATAGAGACTCTGAGATGCAAACACAAACCCTGAATTCCAAAGGGGGCAGTGGGGGCGCGGGGAGAGCCAGGGATGAGTTAGGACGTCAGCACTAATGTAGCCATGGAAATCTGTGTCTGTAATAGGTAATTCACAAGGATTATCTCCTCCTCCCTTCCTTCCCTCTGTCCTTCCTTCCTTCCACATAGGCACTGAAATCTGTATATCCAACATATATCCAGAAATCTCCATCTGTATGAGCTAATCCACAAGGCTTATCTCCGGCCTTCCTTCCTTCCTTCCATGCACATATACACAGAAGTATTTATCTCTAACATATGCAGAGAAATCTGTCGCTGGAACAAATAATCTACAAGGACTGTTTCTTTCCTTGGTTCCTTGCACATGTAATAAAAATCTGTATTTCTAATTGAAGGAGGAAATAGACAGAGCTGGACTCCATCTTAGGCCAGGCTGCGAACTTTAGGCTACATGCATGGTCACCCTCCCAATGGACTCTGAACTTTGTGCCCGGTGTCTATAGAAATGGCATACCAATGGAAAATCAGACCCCCTGGATAAAAGAGCCTCAGGACTTGGACTCTCCGTTGCCTAAAAGAATATGCTAATTATCTCTGTAACAGAACAAAGTGGTAAATTCCATTATGTTTATCAGGATATGACCACAGGCCTGTTGATAAATATCCACTGTTTATCTAGTCTTGTGACACATGAATCATGGGTTAACTTTGATTGTATCTCTCTTTTACCTTGTCCAGACTAGTTTCAAAGAATTTGGGGAGGTGGGTTTGAGCAAGTACACTTAGGGTATATAAGGTTTTCACAAAATGGTCAGGGTCCTTGGCTAAGAGGAGACTCTGCCTTGGGCCCGCCGGTGTAATAAACTGCACACCACTATCTGCATTGTCCTTCTGAGTGAGTTTGTTTCCCAGAACGCGTGGCTACAACATAATAAATAGTCCACAGGAACCTGATGATCAGAATCGAGAACTTTACTGGACCTTGTTCAATAAACTCCATGGAAAAAAAAAATCAAAACAACTACATATATGCTGAATGTATCTGTCATAACCAAATCATGAGGACAGGCACAAAACTTCAGATCAACTAAACTGAGCATAGGGCTGAGACTAAGGAAAAGAAAAGGAAAAAAAAAAAGTAATTCCTACTTTATTCCTGCCAACCTCCGAGACTTGGGCTCTTATCCCATCCCTGAACCATGAGGAAACTTCAGTCCCAGTGCTGGCCTATGGTGGGGTCGAGATGGCCCGGCAGGGTGCCCTTCGTAGAGACGCCTCTTAAACCTGTACTGTCTGTCTTTTTCTGGCTGAGACCAGAATCCCTAGTGCACCCCAACGATGGTGGCCTGACCCTCTGGCCTCGAGGATACAGAGTAAAGTCACCAAGTGTCCAGGGTCTGGGCACTGGGGACGCCGGCTGAAGCCTCGTCCCTGAGAGTGCAGCCTCCCTGGCACCTCAGCAGGGAGCAGTGCTGAGTAGGCATGAGTCTGGAGGGGAGGGGTGAAGCTTTAGGGGGAAGAAGCAGTGAGACGCAAACCCTTGGGTGTTTGCTCAGTCACATTCCGCTCTAATTCACGGCCCAGGAAGCCTACTCCCCTAAGGTTCTGGCTGCACGTGGAACCAAACATGGGCGTGAAGAAGTGCTGCCGCCTTGTGGACATTCCTGTAACCACAACGTGACGACGGTTCTAACTGCACTTTGGTGCCCTTAGGGATGGCTGCCTCAGGAAAGGTCTTTCAGCAGGTTTTGCAGAAATAAATTCCAAAAACAGCCAACTTTCAACAAGCCAATGGCAACAGGTAAATTTTGCTCACACCCTTTAATGAAAAAAAAAAAAAAGAACCCAAATCCAATCAGCCAGAACCAAGATGCTCAGCAACCCTAATTATGACAGAAGGAATGGCAATCAAAACGACAAGAAATCAAATCCCATCTGACAGAACCACCATCCTGACTGTCAGCAAATGATAAATGGTGGGGACCACAGGGAGACAACAGAACCCCCCAAGTGCCATGGGAATGGATATTGACAACAGCCCCTAAAGTATAGCCTCCACAGGCCAGAACTAAAAATTTCAAGAGAGCTAAGCCTAGGAATTTAATATCCACACTTGGGCCTCTGTTACGAAAAACCATCACTGAGAATGCTTCATGCACCCCAACGTTCATTTGCAGTGGGACCTCCTGATGCCAAGACGTGAGAAGAGGTCCATCCACAGATGAAATCTTAAAGAAATGTGGAACATATGTACAATGGGCTATTTCTCAGACTTGAAGAACTGCCACTGAAATTATGAAATCAGGTCAATTATCTCCACAGAATAGACTTTGGAACATCATACACTAAGTGAAGCCAGCAACGGACAAAGAAATAGGCAGATGATGTCCCTTCTAGACAAAATAACAGAGGTACAGGGGAAGTAATGTACAACACAAAAAGAGTCTGACATTCTAACACAAAGGATTCCGCCCCCCAAATAAATAAAAGGAAACTGCCAGGGATGAGTTAGGAAGTTGCTACTAACCATACACAGAAATCTATACCTGTAATAGACAAACCACGAGGATTATCTCCTTCCTTCCACATATGCACTGAAATCTGTATCTCTAACATGTTTATTGTTCCTTGGTCACTAAGTTGTGTCCAACACTTTGCAACCCCATGGACTCTAGCCTAACAGGCTCCTCTGCCCATGGGATTTCCCAGGAAGGAATACTGGAGTGGGTTGCCATTTTCTTCTCTGTGAGTATCTCTAATATACTCACAGGAATATGTATCTCTGTTAGCTAATCAGCAAGGATTCTCCTCTGCCTGCCTGCCTGCTTCTTCTCCCTCATGCATGTATACAGAGAAATATTTATCTCAAACATAAACAATTAAATCAATAGCTGTAATATGTAATCCACAAGGCCTACATCCTTCCTTTGTTCCTTGCACATATACAAAAAAGCTCCACCTCTAATAATGTCCTAAAGGCATCCGAAGTTCAGCACAGAGAACTTACGTGACCTTGCTCAATAACCTCTATGGCATAAGGATCAACTCAAAGTAGTAAAGCCCGTATGTGTATGTCATAGCTGAATCAGTCCACCGTACACTGTGCACAAGGACAAAACTGTAAATTGACTTCAACAGAGCATGGGCATGAAATGATTGAAAAAAAATAAAGGAAAGGAAATCATGCCTAGTTTATTCTCTGCACCTGTTGGATTTGGAATGCTATCCAAATTCTGGAACCTAGTAGGCTTGAGTTCCAGGGCTGGACCGGGGTGGGGTTGAGACAGCCAAGCAGGGTGCCCATCATAGACACCTCTCTTAAATCTGTACTGTCTGGTTTGCCTGGCTCGGTCCAGAATCCTAGTGAACTCAAATCCTAATGGCCCGACCCTATGAATTGGAAGAACACAGAAAATCACTCAGACCCCAGGTCTCCTGGTGCTGGGGTTCCCAGCTCAAGACTCCTTCCTGAGAGTGCAGCCTCCTAGGCACCTCAGCAGGGAGCAGAGCCCCAGGCAGGCATGAGGCTAGAGGGGAGGGGTGAAGCTTCAGGGGGGAAGAAGTAGTGAGATATAAGCCCTTGGGCGTTTGCTCCCGCACATTCCACTCTAAATCACAGCAGAGCAACTGGACTTTCCCTAAGGCTCTGGTTGCAGGTGGAACCAGAGTTGGGCATGAAGAAGTGCTGCCACCTTGTGGAAATTTCCTGCAACAGCAACTTGTCCAGCAGTGCTGACTGGCACCTCCAATTCAAAAGGCCTGTGGGGCAGTGAATGACAGCTGCCCTCAGGAAAGGTCCTGGAATTCATTGCAGAAATGAATTCCAAACACAACTGACTTTCAAAAAGCCAATTTCAAAGATCAGTTTTTCTCACAACCTTTAAGGAAAGAAAAAAAAGAAAGAACCCAGATGGCCACAGTACAAGATGCTCAGCATTGCTAATTATTACAGGAGTGATGCCGGTCAAAATGACAAGCAGTCAAATCCCATCTGACAGCACGGGCATCCTCAGTGTCTGCAAACACTACATGGAGGAGAGAGCCAGGAGATAATGAAAACCCCCGTCATGTTCCCTGGGACTAGACATGGGCAACAACCCCTTGAAGGGACAGCCTCCACAGGCCAGAAGAAAAAATTTCAAGACAGCTAAACCTAGGATTCTAATACTCACACCTGGGCCTATATTATGAAAAACCATCATTCAAAATGACACATGCACCCCAATGTTCACTGCAGTGGTATCTCCAATTGCCAAGACACAAACCCAAGACAAGTGCTAATGACAGATTAAATCTTCAACAAATGTGCTACCTATTTACAAAGGGCTGTTACTTGGACTTTAAAAACTGCCACTGAAATTATGAAATTAGGCCAACGGTCCCCACAAGGATGGACCTTGGGGGATAATATACTAAGAGAAATCAGCAACAGAGGAAGAAAATAGATGATATCCCTGGAGGGCAAAACTGCAAAAAGGTGAGAAAGAGGAAATCATTTACAACGTAAAAAGTGACTCTGAGATGCAAATACAAACCCAGAATTCCAAAGGGGGGGAAATAAAAATAAAAGGGAAAGAGTCAGGGATGATTTAGGAGGTCAGTACGAACGTATACAGGGAAATCTGTGTCTGTAATAGGTAATTCACAAGGATTATCTCCTCCTTCCTTCCTTCTTTCCTTCCTTCCTTTCATATAGGCACTGAAATCTGTATATCCAACATATATCCAGAAATCTATATCTGTATGAGTTAATCCACAAGACTTATCTTCAGCCTTCCTTCCTTGATTTCTTCCTTCCTTCCTTCCTTTCACTTATACACGGAAGTATTTATCTCTAACACAGACATAGAAATCTGTCGCTGGAATATATAATCTACAAGGACTATTTCTTTCCTTGGTTGCTTGCACATGTACAAAAAAAAAAAATCCGTATCTCTAATAAATAGTCCACAGGGATGTGATGATCAGAATAGAGAACTTTACTGGACCTTGTTCAATAAACTCCATGGAAAAAAATAAAAAACTACACATATGCTGAATGTATCTGTCATAACTGAATCAGTTCGTTGTACACTGAGGATAAGCTTAAAACTTCAGATCGACTAGACTTCAACATAGCATCGGAATGAGACTAAGGAAAAGGAAAGAAAAGTAATGCCTACTTTATTCCTTCTGACCTCCAAGTCATGGGCTCTTATCCCATCCCTGGACCTGAGGAGGCCTGAGTCACAGGGTTGGCCTGCGGTGGGGTGAGATGGCCGGGTGCCCTTCACAGAGACACCTTTATAGTGTTAGGGTCTCCTAAACCTGTACTGTCTGGTTTTTTTCTGGTTGGGACCAGAATCCCTAGTGCACCCCAATGATGGTGGCCTGACCCTCCGGCCCCAAGGATACAGGGTAGACTCACCAAGCTGAAGCCTCCTTCCTGAGAGTGCAGCCTCTATACTTTGTACTAACATAAATATAGAAATGTGAATCTGCAATAGATAAACCCAAGGATTATCTCCCTCCCTCCCTCCGTCCCTCCCTTCCTTCCTTCCACATATACACAGAAATCTGTATCTCTAACATACACAGAAATTTCTTCTCTAATAGTTAAGGTCCATATAGTCAAAGGTATGGTTTTTTCAGCAGTCATGTATGGATGTGAGAGTTGGACCATAAAGAAGGATGAGCACCAAAGAACTGATGCAACACCACAGTGGTGTTGGAGAAGACTCTTGAGAGTCCCTTGGACAGCAAGGAGATCAAACCAGTCAATCTTAAAGGAAACCAACCCTGAAAAATCACTGGAAGGACTACTGCTGATGCTCCAATACTTTGGCCACTTGCTGTGAAGAGCCAACTCAGTGGAAAAGACCCTAATGCTGGGAAAGATTGAAGGCAGGAGGAAAGAGGACAAGATGGTTGGATGGCACCACTGACTCTATGGACAGGAGTTTGAACAGCCTCTAGGAGATGGTGAAGGACAGGGGAGTCGGGTGTGCTGCAGTCCATGAGGTCGCAAAGAGTTGGAAATGACTGAGCGACTGAACAAAGCTGGTGGAGGTGATTGAAATCCAGCTGAGCTGTTTCAAATCCTCAAAGATGATTCTGTTAAAGTGCTACTCTCAATATGACAGCAAATTTGGAGAACTCTATGATCTAATGGATGTTGGCAATTTGATCTTTGGTTCCTCTGCCTTTTCTAAATCCAGCTTGTACATCTAGAATTTCTCAGCTCATGTACTGTTGAAGCCTAGCTTGAATGATTTTGAGCATTACTTTGCTGGCATGTGAAAACAGTACAATTGTGTGGTAGTTTGAACATTCTTTGGCATTGTCCTTCTTTGGGATTGGAATGTAAACTGACCTTTCCAGTCCTGTGGCCACTTCTGAGTTTTCCAAATTTGCTGTCCTATTGAGTGGAGCACTTTAACAGAACCATCTTTTAGGATCTGAAATAGCTTGGCTGGATTTCAGTCACCTCCTCTATCTTTGTTCATAGTAAGGCTTCCTTCCAGGCTTCCCACGTGGTTCAGCCATAAAGAATCCACCTGCAATGCAGGAGACATGGGTTCAATCCCTGGGTTTGGAAGATCCCCTGGAGGAGGGCCCAGGGACCCACTCCAGTATTCTTGCCTGGAGAATCCCGTGGACAGAGGAGCCCGGTGGTCCGTGGGGTCACAGAGAGGTGGACACGACTGAAGCGACAGCACACACACAGGCAGAGCTGACCTCACCTCCAGGGTGTCTGGCTCCAGGTGAGTGACCGCACCTCCATGGTTGTCCAGGTCATTAAGGCCTTTTTGTACCTAAGTTCTTCTGTGTATCCTTGCAGCCTCTTCTTAATATCTTCTGCTTCTGTTAGGTTCATACAATTTCTGTCCTTTATCAGGCCCATCTTAGCATGAAATGTTCCCTTGCTATCTCTAATATTCTTGAAGAGATATATAGCCTTCCCCATTCTATTGTTTTACTCAATATCTTGCATTTCACAAAGCCTGGAGAGCTGTTAATGACAGCTGCCCTGAGGAAAGGTCCTATAATATATATTGCAGTAATAAATTCCAAACACAACTGTCTTTCAAGAAACCAATCACAGCAAGTAAATTTTCCTCACACACTAAGGAAAAGAGAAAAAACAAAACAAAACAAATGGCCATAGGACAAGATGCTCAACATCCCTAATTATTATAGGAGGAATACCAACCTAAAAGACAACAAGAGTTTGTAACAGTTTTTAATAAACATAAATGTAACAAAAATAAATAAATAAAGGACAACAAGAAAGCAAATCACACTTTTCAGAATGGCCATCCTCACAAATCTACTAAGAATAGATGTGGGAGAGAGCCAGGCAGAGAGGAAACCCCTACATGGGTCAGTGGACATTGGCAACAACCCCTAAAAAGGACAGCCTTCTCAGGCCAGAAAATAAATTTTCAAAATAGCTCAGCCCATGATCTGGCATACCCACACCTGGGCCTATATCCCAAGAAATCCATCAACAAGATAGTCACATGCACCCAACGTTCACTGCAGCACCACTTATAGTAGCCACAACACCAGGACCAGCAAGATGTCATCTGACAGATTAAAAGTTAAAAAAGATGTGGTTTGTATATACAATGGAGTATTACTCAGCTATGAAAAACCACCACTGAAATTGTGAAATTATGCCACTAATTGTCACAAAGATGGAGGTTGGAAAATCATAGATAAGTGAAGTCAGCCAAACAGAAAGAAAATAGCATATGATGTCCCTCTGGGCAAAATGAAAAATGAGAAACAAAGGAACACATTTATTAATCAAAAAGAGACTCTGAGAATTCAAACACAAAGATTTCCAAGAAAAAGTGAAAGAGCAAGGATCAATTAGGAGGTCAGGTCTAACATATACACAGAAATCTGTATCTGTAATAGAGAATCCACAAGGATTATCTCTTTTCTTCCTTCCTTCCTTTCAAATATACAAAGAAATTTGTATCTCAAACATAGAGAAATCTGTATCTGTAATAGATAATCCAAAATCATTATCTCCTATCTTCCTTCCACATACACACAGAAATCTGTTTCTCTAATAGATACTCGAGAAGGACCTGATGTTCAGCACAGGGAACTTGGTCTACCTTCTGCAATAACATCTAGGGCAACAGAATCCAAAAAAGAATAGATACGCTGTGGGTATATGTCATAAGTGAATCAGGTGGCTGTACCCTGAAGATAAACACAAAACTGCAACTATACTCCAACATAGCACAGACATGAGATTAAAGAAAAGGAACAGAAAAGTCAATGCTGAGCTTATTCCCTCCCTCCTCTCTGACCAGGGCTTCTCTCCCATCCCTGAGCAGGCTTGTGTGTTCATGTCTGGACTTGGGTGGGGTCGAAGGAGCCAGTTATAAAAACCAAAGTTTTATTAGAGATAGGCAACCCTGTGATTTTGGCCCCACTAGGTACAATAACCAAGACAGGAAAGCAAGCTAGTCATGGAAGCACATGAATGGAAGCAGACCATGGGGTACATGTACAAAATGAAATGTTTCTCAACCATAAAGAAGTAGGAAATAACATCAAGTCCAGCCTCAGGAAAGAAAGTAGAGATGATCATTCCCAGTTAAGTAAGGGAGACAGGGACAGACAAGTATCATATGATACTGCTTCTAGGTGTAATCTAAAGATGGATACAAATGAAATTATTGCCCCAAGACACAGCACCACAGACTAAGAAACTTCCGGTCACCAAGATATAGAGATGTGGAGCAGGGAGAAATGAGCTTCTTCAGACTAATATATGCACAATACTATTTATAAAGTCAGTCATCAGAACCCACTGTGTAACACAAGGAAACTTACATCATGCTCTGTATTAACCTATAAAGAAAAAAAACAACAATCACATATACATCTGTGTAGATGTGAAACAGGCAGGCGTCCAAGCAGCCAATTGAAGAAGTAAGTTTAACTCATGCCCTTTAAAAAATATCACATGAAAAGATGTCAACATCATTATTTATTAGAGGAATGCAGATCAAAACTACAATGAGGCATTTCCTCACAAGGTTTACAACAGCCACTGTCCAAAACTGGAGAAACAATAAATGCTGGAGAAATTGTGGGAAAAAGGGAACGCTCCTAGACTGTCAGTAGAAAGGTAAATTAGTAACAGCCACTATAGAGAATGGTGTGCAGGTTTTTTAAGAAATGAGAATGAAATTAGAATACTCCCTAAAAGCATACACAAAAATAAACTACAAGTAAAGACCTAAATAAAAGGATGATAATATGAAACTCTTGAGGAAAAAAAGCAAAACATGCTTTGACATAAAATGCAGCAAGTTCTCTTTTGACCCACCTGTTAGAATCATGAAAAAATAATAACTGAGACTGAATTTCCCTTAAAAGTGATGGCAGAGCAGAGGAAACCATAAAGACAACAAAAAGACAACCCTCAAAATGTAACTAATATTTGCAAAAAAGACATCCATGAGGAACTTATCTCCAAAACACACAAACAGCTTATGTACCTCAATATTAAAGAAAAAAACCCCAATCAAATAGAGGCACAAGATTTAAATGGACATTTCTCCAAAGAAGACATGGAGGTGGCCAGGAAGCACATTAAAAGATGCTCAGCATCTAGAAGTATTAGAGAACTGTGGGTCAGAGGTACAATGTGGTATTGCCGCACATGGGTCAGAATGGTTAGCATCAAAAAATCTACAACAATAAATGCTGGAGAGGATATGTAGAAAAAAGAAACCTCCTACCTGTTGATGGGAATAAAGTCAATATTCATGAAGGAGAACAGAACAGTTTTTAATGGTTCATTAAAAACTAAAGGGAGAAGTACTATAGGACCCAGCAATCCCATTACTGGGCATAGATCCAGAGAAAACCATTATTTTAAAAGACAGGCACACACTACGTTCATGGTAGCACTATGTACAACAGCCAAGACTTGGAAGTGATCTAAGTAGATAAGGACAGATGAATGGGGAAACAAGATGGAGTACATGCACACAGTGCAATGTTCAGTTCAGTCGTGTCCGACTCTGCAACCCCATGAATCACAGCACGCCAGGCCTCCCTGTCCGTCACCAACTCCCGGAGTTTATTCAAACTCATGTCCATTGAGTCAGTGATGCCATCCAGCCATCTCATCCTCTGTCGACCCCTTCTCCTCCTGCCCCCAATCCCTCCCAGCATCAGGGTCTTTTCCAATGAGTCAACTCTTCGCATGAGGTGGCCAAAGTACTGGAGTTTCAGCTTCAGCATCATTCCTTCCAATGAACACCCAGGACTCATCTCCTTTAGGATGGACTGGTTGGATCTCCTTGCAGTCCAAGGGACTCTCAAGAGTCTTCTCCAACACCGCAGTTCAAAAGCATCAATTCTTCGGCACTCAGCTTTCTTCACAGTCCAAATCTCACATCCATACATGACCACTGGAAAAACCATGGCCTTGACTAGATGGACCTTTGTTGACAAAGTAATGTCTCTGCTTTTTAATATGCTATCTAGGTTGGTCATAACTTTCCTTCCAAGGAGTAAGCGTCTTTTAATTTCTTGGCTGCAGTCACCATCTGCAGTGATTTTGGAGCCCCAAAAAATAATGTCTGACACTGTTTCCACTGTCTCCCCATCTATTTCCCATGAGGTGATGGGACCAGATGCCATGATCTTAGTGATATTACTCAGCCATAAAAAGGGTGATAGCATGCCCATGCCATGTCCAGCAACAAGGAAGGAAGTAGAGACAATTATAGTAAGTGAAGTGAGACAAAGGAAGACAAGTACCATATTATACCTCTTGGAGGTGGATTCTAAAAATGGATACCAATGAACTTCTTTACAAACAGAAATGGGCTTACAATATAGCAAAGCACCTTATAGTTACCAAAAGGGAAAAGTGGTGGGCATTGAGAAACGAGCTGGTGGAGATGAACTACTCTTTATGAAATAATCAATGAGGACTCCTATTAAACACTGCATAATAAATTATATGGGAAGAGAACCCAAAAAAGGACATGTACATGTCTATGCATAAGTGAATCATGTTGCTGTCCACCTAAAACTAAAAATATATATATATATAAACACACCCTACAACATTATAAGTCACCTACACACCAAAACACAATACAAATTATAAAAAGAGAATGCCGACTATTCCCCTCAGGCCTTGGTGACCTGTGCTGCTGTCACATCCCTGAAGCCTGGGTAGGCTTGTTTCCCAAGGATGGACTGTCATGGGGCTGACGGAGCCCCATAATGATTTAGTACAGGTTTAACTCGAGACAGTAGCCTTCAAATCAAATGACTGAAAAATGTATGGCTTGTTCAGGAATTTCAGACAACAAAGTATAAGGATTAGGCACTTAAATATCTTGAATTAGTCTCCATTTATTATTTGACATTTTTACACCCAAAATAGGAGTGTTGTATGGACTGTTATAGGGAATAAATAGTCATTGTTCCTTTAAACTTTAAACGATGGGTTTTAACTCTACCTTAACCACAGGCTTTGTGGGGCCACCCAAGATGGACGGGTCATGGTGGAGAGGTCTGACAGAATGTGGTCCACTGGAGAAGGGAATGGCAAACCACTTCAATATTCTTGCCTTGAGAACCCCATGAACAGTACGAAAAGGTAAAAAGATAGGACACTGAAAGATGAACTCCCCAGGTCAGTAGGTACACAATATGCTACTGGAGATCAGTGGAGAAATAACTCCAGAAAGAATGAAGGGATGGAGCCAAAGCAAATATAACACCCAGTTGTGGATAGGACTGGTGGTAGACAGAAGCAAGGTTCGATGCTGTAAAGAGCAATATTGCACAGGAACCTGGAATGTTAGGTCCATGAATCAAGGCAAATTGTAAGTGGTCAAACAGGATATGGCAATAGTGAATATCGACATTCTAGGAATCAGCAAACTAAGATGGACAGGAATGGGTGAATTTAACTCAGATGACCATTATATCTACTACTGTGGGCAGGATCCCTTAGAAGAAATGGAGTAGCCATCATAGTCAACAAGAGAGTCGAAATGCAGTACTTGGATGCAATCTCAAAAACAACAGAATGATATCTGTTGGTTTCCAAGGCAAACCATTCAATATCGTGGTAATCCAAGTCTATGCCCTGACCAGTAACACTGAAGAAGCTGAAGTTGAATGGTTCTATGAAGATCTACAAGACCTTCTAGAACTAACACCCAAAAAAGATGTCCTTTTCATTATAGGGGACTGGAATGCAAAAGTAGGAAGTCAAGAAACACTGGAGTAACAGGCAAATTTGGCCTTGGGGTACAGAATGAAGCAGGGCAAAGGCTAATAGAGTTCTGCCAAGAGAACACACTGGTCATAGCAAACACCCTCTTCCAACAACACAAGAGAAGACTCTACACATGGACATCACCAGATGGTCAAAACTGAAATCAGATTGATTATATTCTTTGCAGCCAAAGATGGAGAAGCTCTATACAATCAGCAAAAACAAGACCAGGAGCTGACTGTGGCTTAGATCATGAACTCCTTATTGCCAAATTCAGACTGAAAATTGAAGAAACTGGAGAAAACCACTAGACCATTCAGGTATGACCTAAATCAAATCCCTTATGACTACAGTGGAAGTAAGAAATAGATTTAAGGGACTAGATCTGATAGACAGTGTGCCTGATGAACTATGGACGGAGGTTCGAGACATTATACAGGAGACAGGAATCAAGACCATCTCCAAGAAAAAGAATGCAAAAAAGCAAAATGCCTGTCTGAGGAGGCCTTACAAATAGCTGTGAAAAGAAGGGATGCGAAAAGCAAAGGAGAAAAAGAAAGATACACCCATTTGAATGCAGAGTTCCAAAGAATAGGAAGGAGAGATAAGAAAGCCTTCCTTAGCGATCAATGCAAAGAAATAGAGGAAAACAATAGAATGGGAAAGACTAGAGATCTCTTCAAGAAAATCAGAGATACCAGGGGAAAATTTCATGCAAAGATGGGCTCAATAAAGGAAAGAAATGGTAGGGACCTAACAGAAGCAGAAGATATTAAGAAGATGTGGCAAGAATACACAGAAGAACTCTACAAAAAAGATCTTCATGACCCAGATAATCACGATGGTATGATCATTCACCTAGAGCCAGACATCCTGGAATGTGAAGTCAGGTGGGCCTTAGGAAGCATCACTACAAACAAAGCTAGTGGAGGTTATGAATTCCAGTTGAGCTACTTCAAATCCTGAAAAGATGATGCCGTGAAAGTGGTGCCCTCAGTATGCCAGAAAATTTGGAAAACTCAGCAGTGGCCACAGGACTGGAAAAGGTCAGTTCTCATTCCAATCCCAAAGAAAGGCAATCGCAAAGAATGCTCAAACTACCACACAAATGCACTCATCTCATACGTTAGTAAAGTGATGCTTAAAATTCTCCAAGCCAGGCTTCAGTAATACATAAACTGTGAACTTCCAGATGTCCAAGCTGGTTTTAGAAAAGGCAGAGGAACCAGAGATCAAATTGCCAACATCTGCTGGATCATCGAAAAAGCAAGAGAGTTCCAGAAAAACATCTATTTCTGCTTTATTGACTATGCCAAAGCCTTCGACTGTGTGGATCACAATAAACTGTGGAAAATTCTGAAAGAGATGGGAATACCAGACTACCTGACCTGCCTCTTGAGAAACCTGTATGCAGGTCAGGAAGCAACAGTTAGAACTGGACAAGGGACAACAGACTGGTTCCAAATAGGAAAATGAGCTCGTCAAGGCTGTATATTGTCACCCTGCTTACTTAACTTATATGCAGAGTACATCATGAGAAACACTGGACTGGAGGAAGCACAAGCTGGAATCAAGATTGCCGGGAGAAATATCAATAACCTCAGATATTGATGACAGATGACACCACCCTTACGGCAGAAAGTGAAGAACAACTAAAGAGCCTCTTGATGAAAGTGAAAGAGGAGAGTGAAAAAGTTGGCTTAAAGCTCAATATTCAGAAAACTAAGATCATGGCATCTGGTCCCATCACTTCATGGCAAATAGATGGGGAAACAGTGGAAACAGTGGCTGACTTTATTTTTCTGGGCTCCAAAATCACTGCAGATGGCGATTGCAGCCATGAAATTAAAAGATGCTTACTCCTTGGAAGGAAAGTTATGACCAACCTAGACAGCATATTAAAAAGCAGAGACATTACTTTGTCAACAAACGTCCCTCTAGTCAAGGCTATGGTTTTTCCAGTGGTCATGTATGGATGCGAGAGTTGGGCTATAAAGAAAGCTGAGTGCAGAAGAATTGATACTTTTGAACTGTGGTGTTGGAGAAGACTCTTGAGAGTCCCTTGGACTGCAAGGAGATCCAACCAGTCCATCCTAAAGGAGATGAGTCCTGGGTGTTCATTGGTAGGACGGATGTTGAAGCTGAAAGAAACTCCAATACTTTGGCCACCTGATGCGAAGAGCTGACTCATTTGAAAAAGACCCTAATGCTGGGAAAGATTGAAGGCAGGAGGAGAAGGGGACGACAGAGGATGAGATGGTTGGATGGCATCACCGACTCAATGGACATGAGTTTGGGTGGACTCCGGGAGTTGGTGATGGACAGGGAGGCCTGGCGTGCTGCGGTTCATGGGGTTGCAAAGAGTTGGACACTACTGAGCAACTGAATCAATTGATTGATTGATAACCTCGGGCTTTAGTGGATACTGCTTTTGATGTGGAAATAGGTGAGGGTCTTTGAGCTTGATAATGACAGGAACAGCATTTTGTGCTGGACCCAGTTTTTCCATAAGCCCAGACCCTAAGAGTTACATATTGTTCAATTAAAAATAGCAGATTCCATATTTGTGAGAACAGAGACCTGGACCTTGTTCAGTATACAGCTCCCCAGAATGGGTGAGGGAGACTCTGGCCTGATTAGAAACTTGTGAGAAAATAGCAGAGAGTCTCAGTTGCACCTTAAAGGATAACTGAAATAATAGCATTTGGCTTGTCTCGACACCCCCATTATGGTAGTGGATCTGGAGGAAGGCGGGCCAGGGGCTTCAGTAAGTACAGAGTAAGTTGCCCCAGTGTCTGGAAGAAAATTGGTCTCCCATAGTTATTAATACCTGGGGTTCCTCAGGTGTAACTAGGATTGGAGCTTGTGTGGGGGACCCTCAAGCACTGTTAGTCTTGATTGTCCTGAAAGTCCAACCCCTGGGCCTATGTCTCTGGAGGGCAGTCTCTCCTCAGGTGTGGTCCTTTACAGACATAGACCCTGGGGCAGCTTAGATGCCTGAGGGCAATCCTGCTTGAGATGCCCCTCCTTTCCATAGTAATAACAAGCTCATCCCTTTTCACCTGGGTTCCTCTGGGCATTTTCCTCAGGCTGTTTCAGAGCAGATCTAACAGCCATGCTGGGGCTTCAGTCTTTTGCCTAGTTCTTTTTTTTTTTTTTTTTTTTGTCTCCTATTTTCCTCCTCCTATTCTCTACCATAATATACCATCTGAGCCAGCTGCGACAGTTTTTCTAAAGACTAATTTGGTTCAAATGCCGGTTTATGTAGCTTACAGCCGATATCTGGAGCTGACTGAGTGAGAAATCTATCCTTTAAGATCATTCCTCCCTCTGCACTTTCAGGATCAATGTCAGTAAACTTGTGGGGAGCCTCCTGTAGTCTATCCAGAAATTTACTAGGAGTTTCCTTCTCTCCCTGTTTTATGTCAGCCAACTAAACATACTCTAAAGTCTTAGCATGTGCTCGCTTGAGTCCTTCAAGAATACATCTGACAAAGTGGTTCTGATCCCACCCTCTTTTAGCCATGTTATAGTCCCAACTTGGCTCTGTCATGGGAACTGCTTGGCTCCCTGTAGAAAGGAGGGCTATTTCATGTTCCCTCTTTCCCATTGTCTCACGTTCAAGCCATTCATCTCCAAAAGTAGTAGCTTCCCTAAAACTCTAATTTTTGAGTCAGGGGTCAGCGTCTATTCCAAGACACACATTACATCTCTCTAAGGGAAGTCATAAAGTAGAGTTAGTCCCATAAAGGCATATATATATATAGTCTCAACCGCAATTGGGACTGTTTGAAGTTCTACTAAGACCGAGGCAACCCCTCCTGGAAGGGTGCCCTGATTCTCACCCTGTTTGGTTGGGAACCCCGGATACAGGGGCAAAGTAAGAGGACAGGAGGGAGCTGAAGGTTTCACACCCAAATCTGCACCCTTGGGACATAAGTCTGGCATGTCTCACAGAGAGATAAAGAGCAACACATATGGCACTTCTACCCATTTCTCTTGTTTTCTACAGAACTGATCTAAATGTAAAACAGTATTATAATTAAGAGACCTTTCAATCTGCCAGCATTCCCCAAAGGATACCGTGGCCATTCAGTATCACAGAAGAAGATCAGATGTGTCTTTTTTAAATTTGGGGGATCAAACCTGTCCCAGTTTTTTTTTTTTAAATACATTGTAAAGGAGTGGTTCTGGAACTGTTAGCTTCCATCTGTAAGAGAGAAAAAAGCAGCATCCACAGCCACGGCTTCTTTCCATCGAAAGTGTGCCTCCCTGCTCTAGGTGGGGGTGCAGGCAGACTTCCCGCCAAAGCTTTCCTTCCCTGGTCAGCCTTAGTCTGTCCCTTACCGACGCAGGCACCTCACTGATCCCTCCTGGTTCTACCACCGAGGCGGGGGGAAGATGCACCAGGGGTAGACCTGATGGCATCCCAAATTGATTCAGTTCCATACCAACAAGACTTTTGATTTGGTTTGTCCCTTTCCTCTGATGCCTCCCAGGGTGTAAGAGAGCAGTTTCCCGGAATGTTTCCCGAGCTAGGACTACGAGGGGAGGCATCCATTTCACATGTGCCCGTACACCTCCCTGAATACAGTCCTGACCACAGTGGAGGTGGTTAGTCATCAAAGGATGAACCACCACCAAGATGTCCCTTCTGAGTGTCACCACACCAGTAAATGTGAGAGCAAAAGAGGGGGTGGAGGATCGGCCAGCGAGGAAAAAGTGATTTTTGTCCTCGAGCTACTAGGGCCAGTCCTTCCAGTTCATTCCCACAGGTTCCACAAAAGGAATATCTAAGGAGTTGAGACAAAAGCCACCAGACAGCCTCCTCTGATCCCCTAACAGCACTACCAAAGGAAGAAGCCCACTGTTCAGTTCAGTCGCTCAGTCATGTCCAACTCTTTGTGACCCTATGGTCTGCAACACACCAGGCTTCCCTGTCCTTTACCAACTCCCAAAGCTTGCTTGAACTCATGTCCATCAAGTTGGTGATGCCATCCAGCCATCTCATCCTCTGTCGTCCCCTTCTCCTCCTGCCTTCAACTTTCCCAGTATCAGGGTGTTTTCGAATGAGTCAGTTCTTTGCATCAGGTGGCCAAAGTATTGGAGTTTCAGCTTCAACATCAGTCCTATCAATGAACACCCAGGACTGGTCTCCGTTAGGATGGACTGGTTGGATCTCCTTGCAGTCCAAGGGACTCTCAAGAGTCTTCTCCAACATCACAGTTCAAAAGCATCAATTCTTAAATGCTCAGCTTTCTTCATAGTCCAACTCTCACATCCATACGTGACTACTGGATAAACCATAGCTTTAACTAGACGGACCTTTGCTGGCAAAGTAATGTCTCTGCTTTTAATATGCTGTCTAGGTTTGTCATAGCTTTTCTTCCAAGGAGCAAGCGTCTTTCAATTTCATGGCTGCAGTCACCATCTGCAGTCATTTTGGAGCCCAAAAAAATAGTCTGTCACTGTTTCCATTGTTTCCCCATCTATTTGCCGTGAAGTGATTGGAAGCCCACTGTACTTCCAATCTAACCAGATCCTGCAATTCCCGATCTGTATCTTCAAAAACCTCATGGTCACCAGCAGAGCTTTTATCCACATAGATCGGAGGCACAGTCATGACAAAGACTCATTTTCAGTTCGCTGGCCACTGAGGCAGGCAGCCAAGAGACTGACCTCTAGCCTGAGAGACGTTCCTGGAGCTAGAGCTCCACCTCGCTCCCAAACATGCTCTTGTAAATTTGGCTCCCGGCAAGGCTAGGCGCTTCCATACATGAGGTCTAAGTAAAAGTACATAGTAACAGCATGGATCACAAGTCCCTTGAGAGTCTATGATCCGACAGATTAGATTAGTAGTTCTAGTTCTCCATGCAATTACGAAATGGTCAGAGACCAGGAAAAGGTGACTGAGAAAGGAAAGTTTGGTCCACATGCGTTGCCCATCTCTCCAGCTGCTCCCCCTCACAGGGGCGCTGGGTGTTTCTTGGCACTGGCAGGTTGCTATAAACCCTGACAAGGCTCCCCTTTTGGGGACTGCCTTCAGTCATTACGAGGCACCATGAAACCTCAGAGCAGGGCTCATCAATTGCTTCATGCAGGGCATGTCATTCACTCATACAAGCACACCGTACAGGTGATAAAGTAAAACAGAAAACGTGTATACTGAGAAAGCAGAAAGGCTAGAGCTCTGAGTGTTCTTACCTTGTCCTGAAGATCCCAGATGAGCCCCCAAGGTGATAGCTTATGGTGAATGATGTTGGATTAATGATCTCCAAAGATTTAGCTTTGGGACCAGAGACCAGGCTTGATCACTCAAGAGCTTTTATGTTGTAGAGTTTTATTAAAGTATAAAAAGGGACACAGAAAGCTTCTGACATAAACATCAGAAGGGGGACAGAGAGTGCCCCCCTGGCTAGTCTTCTCAAGGGAGTTATATACTTTTTCAATTGGTTATTACAGTAAATCAAAAGAATGTCTCAAAGTTGTAAAGAAACTACCAGACCCACTCCCACAATTTCCAACCTAGACAGCATATTAAAAAGGAGAGACATTACTTTGTCAACAAAGGTTCGTCTAGTCAAGGTTATGGTGTTTCCAGTAGTCATGTATGGATGTGAGAGTTGGACTGTAAAGAAAGCTGAGCGCAAAAAAAAAAAAAAAAAAAGAAAGAAAAGAAAAGAAAGCTGAGCACAGAATTGATGCTTTTGAACTGTGGTGTTGGAGAAGACTCTTGAGAGTCCCTTGGACTGCAAGGAGATTCAACCAGTCCATCCTAATGGAGATCAGTCCTGGGTGTTCATTGGTAGGACTGATGTTGAAGCTGAAACTCCAATACTTTGGCCACTTGATGCGAAGAGCTGACTCATTTGAAAAGACCGTGATGCTGGGAAAGATTGAGGGCAGGAGGAGAAGGGGACGACAGAGGATGAGATGGTTGGATGGCATCACCAACTCAATGGACATGACTTTGGGTAAACTCTGGGAGGTGGTGATGGACAGGGAGGCCTGGCGTGCTGCAGTCCATGGGGTCACAAAGAGTCGGACACGACGGAGCAACTGAACTCCCACAATTTACCTTTTAAGATAATGGGATTAGAACTAAAAATAGAAAGGTCTTACCAGACCCACTCCTATAATATACATTTTAAGATGACAGGATTAGTTCAAAAGTTCTCAAGAAAGAAAAACACTTCCTCAAGCAGGATACATTGTTGTTATACAATCATTGGTAGAGTTTAAGGGAAAACATATCCATGAGCAAGATGAGTTGTTTTGTTATGCAATAATCAGCTCTGGGCTTAAAGAAAAAAAAAACATTTGCCCTTCTCTCCTCCTTGAGAACCCCAGACTTCTTATCAGCCTGCTTAGGAATTGACTCTCTCAACATCGGGGAAATAGGACCTGGAGAAAAGGGAATGCTCCTACGCTGCTGGAGGGAAACCACATCTGAAAAATAAAGCTAACATTCAATTTGGATTTAATTATGACAGTATGTGCTTCCATGGAGTGTGAACCAAGAGTCTAAATATAGCAGACAACATGTGAAATCAAATTTGCTATCTCAGCTGTAAGAGTTAAGGTTTCCTGGTAGATCCACAGCTGGTGTGCACGAATTCTTTTAGAATACAGCATGTATCTTTTCAAATTATGGCTTTGTCTGGATGTATGGCTAGAAGTGGGATTGCTGGATCATAGTGTAACTCTGTTTTTAGTTTTTCTGAGGAACTGCCATACTCTTCTCTACAGTGACTGCACCAATTTACAGTCCAACCAACAGTGAAGGAAGGTTCCCTTTTCTTCACACCTTCAACACACAACCACAACACTTGTTATTTGAAGAGTTTTAAATGATGGCCATTCTGACCAGTTTGAGGTGGTAACTCATTGAAATTTTGATTTGCATTTCTTAAATAATTAACAATAAGGAGCATTCAGGATGAATTTGTAATTTTCAGATATATGAAATAAACTAGATTTGACATCTCAACTTGACAATTTTTTCACAGATAAGGATTCATTACATATTTAGTTATTTCCTTTCTTCTTAGTCTAACTATAGGGACATGCATTATCATGTTACTCAAGGCGATGAGCTCGGTGATGCATCTTTAAGCAGTTATAAAGACATGCATTTTGTGTAATGGTGTTTTAAATTGACTTAAACTTCAAATATTTGTATCAATGATATGTGGACTCTTTTTTTCCTATCAAAAAATGGGTGCATTTTAATTGAAGAATAGTTGTTTCATGTTGTGTTAGTTCCAGGTGCATACCCAAGGGATTCAGTTAGATATATGTATATTGTATACAATAAACATTATATTTATTATATATAAACATATATAATACATATATATAAAACACACCTACATACATGCTCTCAGATTATTCAGTTCAGTTCAGTCACTCAGTCGTGTCCGATTCTTTGTGACCCCATGAATCGCAGCACGCCAGGCCTCCCTGTCCATCACCAACTCCCAGAGTATACTCAAACTCATGTCCATCGAGTCGGTGATGCCATCCAACCATCTCATCCTCTGTCATCCCCTTCACCTCCTGCCCTCAATCTTTCCCAGCATCAGGGTCTTTTCCAATGAGTCAACTCTTCGCATGAGGTGGCCAAAGGATTGGAGTTTCAGCTTCAACATCAGTCCCTCCAATGAACACCCAGGACTGATCTCCTTTAGGATGGACTGGTTGAATCTCCTTGCAGTCCAAGGGACTCTCAAGAGTCTTCTCCAACACCACAGTTCAAAAGCATCAATTTTTTGGTGCTCAGCTTTCTTCACAGTCCATCTCTCGCATCCATACATGACCACTGGAAAAACCATAGCCTTGACTAGATGGACCTTTGTTGGCAAAGTAATGTCTCTGCTTTTTAATATGCTATCTAGGATGGTCATAACTTTCCTTCTATTACAAATGTTAAATATAGTTCCCTCTGCTATATAGAAGGGCCTTGTTTATCTATTTTATATGTAGTAGTGTGTACCTGTTAATACCAAATTCCTGATTAATCCCCCATCCCTTTCCCTTTTGGTAACCTTATGTTTGTCTTCTCTGAGACTGTTTGTTTTGTCAAGAAGTTCATGTGCATCACAGTTTAGAGTCCACTCATAAGTGATATCATATGATATTTGTCTTTCTGTGTTGTATCTTCACTTAATGTGCTAATCTCTACATCTATCCATGTTGCTGAAATGGCATTGTCATTTTTTATGACTAATATTCCATTTTATATTCTATGATATGTGGACTCTTGATTCAGGCCTTACAGATGTTACAGATAGACCTGTTACCATGAACACACTCTCATGGTGAGGGGTAACCACAATTCCCCAGAAGAAACTTAACTGATGGTCTGGGCCTCCCGGAAGAATTCATCTGACATGGTGAGCTCCCTGATCCACTTAACAGAACATCACACTGCCCCTTCCACCTGCCCAGATGGACTGCCCCAAATGGGCCACTTTGCAGCTCCTTCAACACAGTAATCTTTTCACTTTGCAGTTCCCAAATTCTTAATAATGCAAGACAGGCTCACTTTAAGGGGAGAATAGAAGGCTTTGGGGCTAATAGATTCACAAGTAAATTTTTCTCCATGAGAATTTAACACTGACAAGATGAAGTACAGCACAACTCTTTCCTAAGTTGCTCATTTAAAAAGAAAACCCTAGTTTTAAAAAGGTAGAGGGAGGTTTTGATAAAGCTTTTAATGGAAACTAAAAGAAAAAAAGAAAACCCTTGGTCATGTAGTCTTAGGACCTGTTGAACCACATGATATTGCTACCAGAACAATGTTGTTCCTGAAATAGCTACAATTAGTGACAAGAGAGGTTAAAGTTAAAGAAACCTTTGCCACCAGAGTCATCTTGAGAAACTTGGTGACAAAATGTGCTTAGTGTCCTTAGCTGGGTAAGGTTTAGTGTTAGGGAGATTAATTGGCTCGTCTTGACTAGTAAGCTCTTGAAAAGCAAAAAGTATAAGAGTTAAGCTATTTTATGTGATTCTCAAAATTCTCATATAAATCCATTATTTGATAGAATCTTCTATTTTTAAAAATTTCCCATCTTTATTTCACTTATTTTTTATTCCTTATTGTTTTTGTAGATAGCCATCAACAATTTTTAAGTTGAAGTACAGTTTATGTATAATACTATATTCGTTTTGGATATACAAAATAGTGATTCAATATTTTTATAGATTATACTCCATTTAAAAGTATTACAAATAAAGGCTACATTTTTTTGTGCTGTATAATATAACCTTATGGCTTATTGATTTTATACATAGTAGTCTCTATCTCTTAATCCCCTACACATATCTTGCCCCTCCTATGTCCCTATCCCCACTGGTAAACACTAGTTCTCTATATCTGTGAGTCTGTTTCCATTTCATAGATAAGTTCACTGGTGTCATACTTTAGATTTCACATACAAGTGATATTATATGGTATTGCTCTTTGTCTTTCTGACTTACATCACTTACTATGATAATCTCTAGGATTATATTGCTGAAAACGCCATATGTTAATTGCCTTTATAGCTGAGTAGTATTCAGTATATATTTCATATATGAAAACCTAGGTATATATTTCACATATGAAAATATACATATATATATTTTCTGAGTACACTCATTTACAATTGTTCTGTAACCAAAAGAATGAAAATTTTACTATAACTCATGAAATGAAAATTTAACTATAACTCATAATTTGTACAACTTGGGCTTGGTAAAATATGAGTTTTGCCAGGACTTCCAGGGCAATAGTTCTCAAACTTCAGTTTGCTTCAGTGCCTCAGATTCACCTGGACGGCTTACTAACTAAAATTGTCAGATGGCAGTTCCAGACCTTCTGATTTAGAAGATTTGCAAATACCAGTCCAGGGACCATAATGAAAATCATTGTTGTGCCTTTTGAGTAATGTTTTTAGAGACTTAAGATAACCCTTCTAACTCAAGTACACTCTCTTACATCTTAATAGGTACAGAAGATTTAATTTGAAACTAGAAGATTGGTAAATGACTTCTATTTATAGAGCACTGTGAACTAAAATCACTAGGTATGCATCAAAAATAATGAACATAAAATGTTTTGTCAGAGAATATTAACAAGCATCTTAAATAAAAAAATATTATCCTGTATTTAGATTAATTGCCTTAACTTCACTGATAAGTTCTTCCTAAAGCATAAAACTACTTAATGTGATTTTTAAAAATCTCATTAAAATCAATATCTTGATGGAATCTTCTGTTTTTAAAAATTTCCCATTTTCATTTTGCTATTTTGCTGAGTAGTATTCAATATATATTTCATATATGAAGATAGATGTATATATTTCATATATGGCAATATAGGTATATATGTATTATGTGAAATATCAGTATATATCCCTTATATGACAATATAGGTATATACCTCATATAAAAATAGATGTATATATGTCATATATAAAATAAGGTATATATTTTACATCATCAAATTTAAAACTTTCATAAAATTAAAAACTTTCAAAGAATTAAAGCCTTTAATTGCATGGATCACAACAAACTGTGGAAAATTCTTAAAGAGATGGGAACACCAGACCACCTTACCTGCCTCCAGAGAAGCTTGTATGTATGTAGGTCAAGAAACAAGTGGTGCTGGGAAAACTGGTCAACCACTTGTAAAAGAATGAAACTAGAACACTTTCTAACACCATACACAAAAATAAACTCAAAATGGATTAAAGATCTAAATGTAAGACCAGAAACTATAAAACTCCTAGAGGAAAACATAGGCAAAACACTCTCTGATGTAAATCACAGCAGGATCCTCTATGACCCACCTCCCAGAGTAATGGAAATAAAAGCAAAAATAAACAAATGGGACGTAATTAAACTTAAAAGCTTTTGCACAATGAAGGAAACTATAAGCAAGGTGAAAAGACAGCCTTCAGAATGGGAGAAAATAATAGCAAACGAAGCAACTGACAAAGAATTAATCTCAAAAACATACAAGCAACTCCTGCAGCTCAATTCCAGAAAAATAAGTGACTCAATGAAAAAATGGGCCAAAGAACTAAACAGACATTTCTCCAAAGAATACATACAGATGGCTAACAAACACATGAAAAGAAGCTCAACATCACTCATTATCAGAGAAATGCAAATCAAAACCACAATGAGGTACCATCTCACACCGGTCAGAATGGCTGCTATTAAAGTCTAGAAACAATAAATGCTGGAGAGGGTGCGGAGAAAAAGGAACCCTCTTACACGGTTGGTGGAAATGCAAATTAGTACAGCCACCATGGAGAACAATGTGGAGATTCCTTAAAAAACTGGAAATAGAACTACCATACAACCCCAGCAATCCCACTGCTGGGCATACATACCAAGGAACCCAGAATTGAAAGAGACATGTGCACCCCAATGTTCATTGCAGCACTGTTTACAATAACCAGGTCATGGAAGCAACCTAGATGTCCATTGGCAGACAAATGGATAAGAAAGCTGTGGTACATATACACAATGGAATATTACTCAGCTATTAAAAAGAATGCATTTGAATCAGTTCTAATGAGGTGGATGAAACTAGAGCCTATTATATAGAGCAAAGTAAGTCAGAGAGAAAAACACCAATACAGTATATTAATGCATATATATGGAATTTAGAAAGATGGTAATGATGATCCTGTATGTGAGACACTGAAAGAGACACAGATGTAAAGAACAGACTTTTGGACTTTGTGGGAGAAGGCGAGGGTGGGATGATTTGAGAGAATAACATTGAAACATGTATATTATCATGTGAAATAGATCGCCAGTCTAGGTTCGATGCATGAGACAGTGTGCTCAGGGCTGGTGCACTGGGATGACCCTGAGGGATGGGATGGGGAGGGAAGTGGGAGGGAGGTTCAGGATGGGGAACACATGTACACTCATGGCTGATTCATGTGAATGTATGGCAAAAACCACCACACTATTGTAAAGTAATTAGCCTCCAATTAAAATAAATAAAGAAAAAAATGTTTTAATTAAAAAATTAAAAACAACAACAACTAAAGAAACAATAGTTAGAACTGGACAGGCAACAATCGCCTAGTTCAAAATTGGGAAAGGAGTACGTCAAGACTATATATTGTGATCCTGTTTATTTAATTTACATGCAGAGTACATCAAGTAAAATGCCAGGTGGATGAAATACAAGCTGGAATCAAGATGCTGGGAGAGATATGCAGATGACACCACCCTAATGGCAGAAAGCAAATAGTCTATGCCGCAAGGTAGTATTGGCAAAATGTTAACGAAAAGGGAAAGAAAGCATTGCCTACTGTATTATGTCCAACTTCCCTGACATGGGATGCTATCCCATCCCTGGAGCCTAAGTAGGCTTGGGTCCCGCTGCTGAACTCAGGTGGGGTCAACACGGCCTAGCAGGGTACCCTTCATTGAACACTTTTGAAAGGTCTATTGTGTGCTCTGTCTGGCTAGGACAAGAGTCCTGCCTGGCATCAGGCCCCAAGGAATTTCAAGGCAAAATTGAGCTAGCCTCAACCTCCCCTGGTGCTGGGGATCCGAGTCCAAGCCTCCTTCCTGAGAGTGCAGCCTCCTAGTACCTTAAGCACCCTCAGCAGTGAACTGTGAACCCTAAAGTGATTAGTCTGGACCCTGTGTTTGTGTGATGCTTTAGGGGGAAAAGTAGTGAGACTCAAGCCCTTTCCTGTTGCTCAGGCACATTCCACTCCATCTCACAGCCCTGAAGCCAACTTGCGCTGGCTCTGGTTGCCTTCAGGCACCAAGCTGGGCCTGAAAAGTGCTGCTGCCCTGTGGACATTTCCTGGAACTACAATTTGATCACCCTAGCTCACAGGCACCTCAAACTCACAAGGCCTGGGGTTCTGTGAATGACAGCCCAATGTCCCGTGGCCAGCACCAGAGAAATAAATTCCAAACACAGCCGGAATCTTTCAGGAATGCCCAAAGGTAATTGTCCTCATACCCTTTAAGGAAAAAAAAAACACCAACCCAAACCTCCCCCACCAAATAAGATGCTCAGCATTCCTAATTGCTGCAGAAATGCCAATTGAAAGACGATGGGAAATCAAATCCCACCACTCACAATGGTCAGTGTCACAAATCTGCAACAATAAATATGGGATGGAGTCTGGGGGAGAAAGAATCGCCCTGAGCTCTCAGTGGGAATATATATCGGCAGCAGCCAGTATCACGGCCAGTCTCCTCATGCCTGAAAAAAAACAGTCAGGTCCTGCTAAGCTGAGGGTCCAACATTCCCCCACTTTGGCCTGTATCCTGAGAAAGCCATCTATCAAAAGGCACAAGCACCCCAACTAACCTCCAGCACGACTTCCAGTAACCGAGACAAACAACCACAAAATCTCTAACCAGAAGTTAAAGCTTAAACAAGAAGTGTACACATATACAGTAGACTATTTCTCACTCATTAAAAATCACCACTGAAATTAGGAAATTAGGACACTGGGAGCCACAGGGATGGACCTTGAAGGATCATACACTAAGGGGAGTCAGTCAGGCGGAGGAAGACCATGGTACATGAGGCACATTCCAGGCAAAATAAAAATAGGCATGCAAGTCAACAAATTTACAACCCAAAAAGAGACTCTGAGGATTCAAAGTCAAACATTTAGGGTTCCATAAAAAAAAAAATAAATAACTGAAGGGTCGTGAATGAAATAGGAGGTTTGTACTGACACAGACAGGAAAGGTATATCTGCAGTAGATAATCCACAAGGATGATCCTCTTCCTTCCCTCTTCCTTCTACATATACACAGAAATATGCATCTTGAACCTATACACAAAAGTCTCTTTCTCAAAGAGATATACCACAAAAATTAACTATCTTCCTTCCTTGTATCCACAGAAAAGTATATCTGAGATAACTTCAAAGGCCCCTATGCTCAGCACTCTGCTCACCATTCTATGGCAAAAATCCAAACAACCATAGAGATACCCCATAGATATGTGATACCTGAATCCCGTGATGTACACTGACAATGGTCAGTTGAACCCTATTGAAATGTGTACTGTTTCCTACATTCTGGCTGGGGTCAGGGCTGCGTGTCGCATCAAGGTCTCAAGTAATTGCAGGCAAGGCTCAGCAAGCCTAGTCCTCTCATGATGCTGGGGCTCCAGCTCAAGGCTCGTTCCTGACAGTGCAGCCTCCTAGCACCCAAGCACCCTCAGCAGTGTACTGTGGACCCTGAAGGGATAAGCCTGGACCGGGTGTCTGTGTGATGCTTTAGAGGAGAAAGACCTGACACTCAAGGTCTTTCGTGTTTGCTCAGGCACATTCCACTCTACTTCACTGCCCAGGAAACCAACTTTCCCTAAGGCTCTGGTTACCCCAGGAACCAAATGGAGGTCTGAATAGTGCTGTCTTCTTGTAGACAATTTTAGTAACTACTATTTTATCTCCAGAGTTCACTGGCACCTCAGTTCACAAGGACTGGGCTTGTATAATGACAGATGCCCTGAGAAAATGTCCTGGGGCAGTACTGGAGAAATAATTTCCAAACACACCCAACTTTCAGGAACCCAGGTGTCAAAAGCAAATTGTCCTGACACCCATTAAGAAAAAAAAAAAATCAAACCTCCACAACAGGACGAGGTGCTAAGAATTCCTAATTACTGAAGAAATGTCAGTCAAAATGACAATGGTAAATCAAATGCCAACTGCCACAATCATGATCATCACAAATCTACAAGCAATAAATTCGGGAGAGAGCCTGGAGGAAAAGGAAGCCCCTAAGGTGTCTGTGGATAAATACGATGGCAACAGCCTGGAAAATGGACAGTCTCGAATGCCTGGAAAGAACTCTCCAAAGAGGTTAAGCATAGGATCTGACATTCCCACACCTGGGCCTATATCCCGAGAAAACAACTGGTCATAAGGCACATCCACCCTAAGGAGCGCTGCAGTACTACTTCCAGTAGCCAAGACAGACAGCCATCAAAGTCTCCAACGAGAGGGTAAAGCTTAAACATGATGTGGTACATACATCCGGTAGACTATTTCTCACTCATTAAAAACAGACACTGAAATTAGGGAATCAGGACACTGGGAGCCACAGGGATGGACCTTGAAGGACCATACACAAAGGGAAGTCAGTCAGGCAGAGGAAGACTATGGCATATGAGTTAAGTTCCAAGCAAAACAAACATAAACATACAAGGCAACATATTTACAATCCAAAAAGGGACTCTGAGAACCGAAAGTCAAACAATGTGTTCAGGAAAAAAAGAAAATAAGTGAAGGGCCTTGAATGAATTGAGCTCTGTACCTACATAAACAAGAAATGTGTGTCTGTAATAGATAATCCACGAGGATTATCCTCTTCCTTCCTTCATTCTACACGTACACAGAAATCTTTAATCTATACACAGAAATCTCTGTAAGAGATATACCCCCCAAATTAACTACCTTCCTTCTCTGTATACACAAAAAAAGTGTATCTGGGATACATAATCCACAAGGCCTGATGCTCAGCACTCTGCTTGACATTCTGTGGCAAAAATAAAAAAGAATAGAGATACCACATGATTATCAAATACCTGATCAGGGAGCTATATACTGACAAAAATCACAACACTGCAAATTGACTATACTGCAAGGTAACGTCTGGAAAATGTTAAAGAAAAGGAAAGAATATCAGTTCCTACTCTATGATCCCCAACCTCCCTGACTTGAGATGCTATCCCATCCCTGGAAGCTGAGCAGGCTTCAGTCCGACTCTTGGACTGGTGTGTGGCAGAGCCTGACACAGTACCGTTTTTCAAACCATTTTTAAATGTCTACTGTCCCCTACATTCTGGCTGGGACCAGAGTCTCACAGGGCATCAAGACCTCAAAGAATCTGAAGGCAAGGGTCAGCGAGCATCCACTTCTCCTGATGCGCATGTTCCCAATTCAGAGCTCATTCCTGAGAGTGCAGCCTCCTAGGCCCATATTCAACCTCAGCAGTGTACTGTGAAACTGAAAAGGATGTCAGGACGGGGTGTCTGTGTGATGCTTAAGGGGAAAAGTAGTGAGACTCAAGCCCTCTCCTGTTTGCTCAGGCACGTTCCACTTGATCTCACAGCCCAAGTAGCCAGCTTGCCCTAAGGCTCTGGTTACCTCCAGGAACCAAAGTGGGCTTAAAAAAGTGCTGCCACCTTCTGGATATTTTCTGTAAATAAAATTTGATCACAGGTTCTAAAAGAACCTCAATTCACTAGGCCTGGGATTCTGTTGGTGACAACTGCTCTGAGGATCAGGGACGAATATAGGAAAAAAAATTCGAAACACAGCTGACTTTCAGGAAACCAACTGCCAAAGGTAAATTGTGATCACACCCTTTAAGGAAAGAAAAAAGACAAAACAAATGCAAATCACCATAGAACACAATGCTACTATTCCCTAGGGACAAAGCCTAGGATTTGACATTATAACACCTGGGCCTATATCCTGAGAAAACCATGTAGTTATGTTAAACAACTGTACTTCAGCTAGAAAAAACATACTTGATGTATAGTTATAAACACAATAGAAAATCAAGAAGAAAAAACCAGCAAAATGAAAATGGCATATTTCTCACAACAGAAGATCTGACTGAGAAACTTCCTTAGCATGAGATTATTTAAAAAAACAGAAACTAGATTTACCACTTTAAAATATATTTCAAAAATAACTAATTAGTTAAATGAGGCCAATTAATCTACCAACAAGATAAATATGGCCTAGAAAGCAGGTAAAGACACATTTTACCAGACACATTTTATCACATTGTGATAATTACTACCACTAAAAAATACAGAAAATTTTTGCTGATTTTCTTTGAAGTGAAAGTGAAGTCACTCAGTCGTGTCCGACTCTTTGCGACCCCAGGCTCCTCAGTCCATGGAATTTTCCAGGCAAGAGTACTGAAGTGGGTTGCCATTTCCTTCTCCAGGGGATCTTCCCAACCCAGGGCTCGAACCCAGGTCTCCTGCATTGCCGGCAGACGCTTTACCATCCGAGCCACCAGGGAAATGGGATTTTCTTTAAAGAATGAATCAAAAGGAATTCATTCTGAAGATGTATTTTCCATACTTTATATGTACCAATATTTTCTTGCATGGAATATGGAAAATTTCATACTTAATACAGGAAAATCTACAGCCACATTTTCCTGTAAAAAATTTGGAAAGTATCATACTTCATGCAGGAAAATCTGTGTCCATAATTTCCTCCATGAAATATGGCAAATTTCATGTTCCATGCATGAAAATCTGTACCCATAATTTGCTGTATGAAACATGGAAAATTCTGATTGAAGTTATAAATATTTTCAGGAAAATGAATCTACATATTCTCATACTAAGGCAAGGTTGTCAGAAGCACACAGAAAACGGCCATAAGAAATCACATTTGTATAGAATCTAAAAAAAGACACAAATGAACCTACCTATGAAACAGAAAGAGACTCACAAATCCAGAAAACTGATGGGATGCCTGAGGGATGTGGTTGTAGGTGTTGCCAGACTGCAGTAGAGGTTAAGAGATAAAAATCACTATATGTAATGTAAGAAAAATAATAGCATATCATAATTAGCAGAGGGAAATATAGCCATGATTTTATAATATCTTTAAATGGAGTATACTCCGTTAAAATACTGAATCACTATGCTGTATCCTGTACTTCAGTGGGAAAAGAAATAGTGGATTGATAACTACAAACACAAAAAATAATCAAGAATGAAGTTAGCAAAATAAAAATGGGAAAATTTTAGGAATAGAAATTCCCATCAAGAAATTAATTTGGATGAGAATTCTAAAATGTCCACTGGTTCATCCACTAGAAAGAACAATATGGAGGATCTTGAAATAACGAAACACAGAAGTGCCTTAGGAAACAGCAATCACATGACTGGGCATAGAGTCAGGGAGAAGCAACATTTTCAGAGACAGGGGTACCCATGCCATCCCTGCCAGACCAGTTTTCATAACAAAGACACTGATGCAACCTAAGTGTGGAAGGACATTGAAAGGAATAAAGAATATGGGATATACACACACAATGCTATATTCAGTTCAGTTCAGTCACTCAGTTGTGTCCTACTCATTGTGACCCCATGAATTGCAGCACGCCAGGCCTCCCTGTCCATCACCAACTCCCGGAGATTACTCAAACTCATGTCCATCGAGTCGGTGATGCCATCCAGCCATCTCATCCTCTGTCGTCCCCTTCTCCTCCTGCATTCAAGCTTTCCCAGTATCATGGTGTTTTCGAATGAGTCAGCTCTTCGCATGAGGTGGCCAAAGTATTGGAGTTTCTGCTTCAGCATCAGTCCTCCCAATGAACACCCAGGACTGATCTCCTTTAGGATGGACTGGTTGAATCTCCTTGCAGTCCAAGGGACTCTCAAGAGTCTTCTCCAACACCACACTTCAAAAGCATCAATTCTTCTGCACTCAGCTTTCTTTATAGTCCAACTCTCACATCCATACATGACCACTGGAAACACCATAGCCTTGACTAGACGGACCTTTGTTGACAAAGTAATGTCTCTGCTTTTTAATATGCTCTCTAGGTTGGTTATAACTTTCCTTCCAAGGAGTAAGCGTGTTTTAATTTCATGGCTGCAGTCACCATCTGCAGTGATTTTGGAGCCCAAAAAAGTAAAGTCTGACACTGTTTCCACTGTTTCGCCATCTATTTCCCAGGAAGTGATGGGACCAGTTGCCATGATCTTAGTTTTCTGAATGTTGAGCTTTAAGCCAACTTTTTCACTCTCCTCTGAGCCATAAAGAGCAATGAAATAATGGCATCTTCAGGCACAGAGAAGAAGGTAGAGATGATCATAGCAACTGAAATAAGACAGACAGTGAGCAAAAAATATGATACCACTTCTAGGTGGAATTTAACAATGGATATGTATGAGCTCCCTGAGCAAAGATACACAGTTCACAGACTTAGAAAAAAGAAATTAGCAGAGAAGAAACATATTGGGCCCATAGAAATCAGCTATTTGAAATAACATAGGCACACTATTATTTAGAAAATAAATCACAAGGACCCACTGGGTAACAAAAGGAATGGTACTCCACTCTCTGTAATAACCTATACAGGAATAGAACCCAAAATACAACATATACACATCTACACATGAGTGAATCACTAACAGTCCCTGGTAGCTCAGTCAGTAAAGAATCTGCCTGCAATGCAGGAGACCTAGGTTTAATCCCTGGGTTGGGAAGATTCCTCGGTGAAGGGAAAGGCTACCCACTCCAGTATTCTGGCCTGGAGAATTCCATGGACTGTACAGGCTTGGGGTCACAAAGAGTCAGACATGGCTGAGAGACTTTCACTTCACTTCATACAGGAATAGAACCCAAAATATAACATATACACATCTATATATGAGTGAATCACTAACAGACCCTGGTAACTCAGTCAGGAAAGAATCTGCCTGCAATGTAGGAGACCAGGGTTTGGTTCCTGGATCGGGAAGGTCCCATGGAGAAGGAAATGGCAATCTATTCCAGTATCCTTGCCTGGGAAACCCCAAGGACAGAGGAGCCTGGTGGGATACAGCTGAACTATTTCAAATTCTAAAAGATCATGGTGTTAAAGTGATGCACTCAATATGACAGCAGACTTGAAAACTCAAATTTGGAAAACTCAGGCCACAGGACTGGAAAAGGTCAGTTATCATTCCAATCCCAAAGGAGGGCAATGTCAAAGAATGTTCAAACTATGCACAATTACACTCACTTCACACACTAGCAAAAGTTAGCTCCCAAGACAGGCTTCAATGGTACATGAATGAAGAAATTCCAGACATTCAAGCAGTATTTAGAAAAGGCAGAGTAACCAGAGATCAAATTGCAACATCTGTTGGATCATAGGAAAAGCAAGAGAATTCCAGAAAAACATCTACTTCTGCTTCATAGACTACGCTAAAGCCTTTGACTGTGTGGATCACAACAAACTGGGAAATTCTTAAAGAGATGAGGATACCAGACCACATTACCTGCCTCCTGAGAAACCTGTATGCAGGTCAAGAAGCAACAGTTAGAACCAGACATGGAACAATGGACTGGTTCAAAATTGGGAAAGGATTTCAACAAGGCTGAATATTGTCACTCTGCTTATTTAACTTATATGCAACAACAATTAGTGAATCAAGTTGCTATGAATTTTTAAAAAAAAAAAAAACAACACCCAATGCATTGTAATTCACTCATATACTCAAGTTCAAATAACTGTATCAACACAAAAAATATAGAAACATACGCAGACTCTATTCCCCTCATCCCATGGTTACCTTGGCTGGTATCACATCTCTGGAGTCTGGGCAGGCTTGGGTCCCAAGGTTGGCTTGTGGTGGGGCTCAGGGACCTGGAAGGATGTGGCAGGCAGTGCGCCCCCATGATGTTCCTGGAGTGCCTCTTGCCCTCTGCAGAAGCCCTCAGTCTCCAGGTACAGGCAAAGTAAATTAAGAAATTTGAATTAACACAGACACACTTATATGGATCAAATAGATGGTCGAAAATGAGTTACTGAATAGCAAATGGAAGTTTACTGAACACACTGTAATCACCTAGATGGGAACAAGAACTTGAAAGAGAATAGATAAACCTCTATACATTAATGAATCGAGTTCCTATATACCTGAAACACATATAAATTCAGAAATCATCTCTATTCAAAATAAAATAACATGGAAATTACAGAGGAAAAAGTTGTGTGGGGCTGAATAAATCGCTGCCTCAAGGCCATTTTCTGTAACAACTTGAAAGGCTGTGCTGTTGGGCATTGAGTATTCTCAAGGTCAGAGGGTCTGGAAGTAAAAACCAGCTGATTTCCACAAACGTCCTAGTGGTGGTCATCAGAAAAAATTTAAAACAGGGCTGAGTTCAAGGGAGCCAATCTGGAGAGGTGAGTTGAACTTACCCTTGAAAAGAAATCACATGAGAAAAAAAAAAAAAAGAAAAGAAATCACATGAAAAGAGGTCATCATCACTAAATATTAGAAATGCAGATCGAAACCCCAGGAAGGTGTCACCTCATAGAAGGCAGAATGGCCATTGTCAGAAACTCGACAAACAATAACTGCTGATGAAGGTGCAGGGAAAAGGCAATATGGAAAATTTCATATTTCATGCAGGAGAACCTGCACCCATGTTTTGCTGCAGGAAATAGGGGGTATCCACAAGGACCTGATGCTAAACATTCTGCTTGACTTGTTATTGCACAAAGTCCAAAAACACAATAGAGAAACACCATAGATACAAAATACCTGAATCAAGCAGCTGTATGCTGACAGCAATCACAATACCATAACTCAGCTATGCTGCAATGTAGTATGGCAAGATGTGAAAGGAAAGGAAAGCAGGACCTCCTCTGTTATAAATGACCTCCCTGACTTGGGATGATATCCCATCCCTGGATGCTGAGCAAACTTGGGTCCTACTGCTGGACTGGGGAGGGGTGGACACAGCCTGGCACAATGCCCTTCGTTGAACCCTTTTTAAAGGTCTACAATCTACTGCTCTCTGGCTGGGATCAGAGTCCTCCATGGCATCAAGATGTTGTACATATATCCAATAGACTATTTCTCGCTCCTAAAAAATCGCCACTGAAATTAGGGAATTATGATACTGGAAACCACAAGGATAGACCTTGAAGGATCATGCATTAAGGGAAATCAGTCAGGCAGAGGAAGTTTATGGCATATGAGATACCTTCTTGGAAAAATAAAAATATACATACAAGGCAACAAATTTACAACCCAAGAAGGACTCTGAGAATTCAAAATCAAATAAAGGGTTCCAGAAAAAAAAAAAAAAAAGTGAAGGGCCTGGAATGAATTAGGAGGTAGGTACCTACATAGATAAGAAATCTGTATCTGTAATAGATAATCCACAAGGATTATCCTCTTCCTTCCTTCATTCCTTCCTTCCAGATGCACACAGAAATCTGTATCTCTAAGAGATAATCCACAAAAATTATCTCTTAACTTCCTTCTTTGTATACAGGAAACTATATCTAAGATAGATAATTCACAAGGACCTGATGAGATAGATAATTCACAAGGACCTCTGACCTTCCATGGCAAAAAAAAAAAGTTACAAAAGACAATAGAAATATCCCATAGATACATAATACCCAAATCTGTCAGCTGTGCTCTGACAACAAACACAACATTTGAACTGACTGTACTCATGCATCAGCAAGATGTTAAAGGAAAGGAAAGAAAAGCAGTGACTATTATCTCTGACCTTCCTGACTTGAGATGCTATCCCAACCCTGGAAGATGAGCAGGCTTAGGTCCCACAGTTGAACTGGGGTGGGGTTGACACAGCCTGGCACATTGCCATCAGTTGAACCCTTTTTAAAATTCTACTGTCTGCTGTGAGGACCAGACTGCTGAGTGGGATCAAGGCCTCTCAGAGTTGGGCGCAATAATCACGGAGCGTCCGCTTTTCCTGGTTCTGGGGGTCCCAGCTCAAGCCTCCTTCCTGAGAGTGCAGCCTCCCAGGCACATAGGCACCCTCAGCAGTGTGCTGTGGACCCAGAAGGGATTAGTTTGGACGGGGTGTTTGTGAGCTGCTTTAGGGGAGAAAGAAGTGAGACTCAAGCCCTTGGGTGTTTGCTCAGACACATTCCACTCTAATTCACAGACCAGAAAGCCAACTTTCCCTAAGGATCTAGTTGCCCCAAGAACCAAAGGTGGGCAAGAAAAAGTGCTGCCATCCTGTGGACATTTTCTGTAACTACAACTTGATCACCAGTGCACACAGGCACCTCAGTTCACAAGGGCTGTGGTTCTGCTAATGACAGCTGCCCTCAGGAAATGCCCTGGGGCGGGTATTGGAGAAATATATTCCAAAACCAGCCAACTCCAGGAAGCCAATTTCCAAAGGTAAATTGTCCTCACACCCTTTAAGGAAAAAAACTAAAAAATGAAACTAAATCAAACCTCCACCACTGGACAAGATGCTCAGCGTCCCTAATGGCTGCAGGAATGCCAATCAAAATGACAACGGACATCAAATCTCACCACTCACAATGGCCATCATCAAAAGTCAACAAACAACAAATACAGAGCATGGAAGAAAAAGAATACCCCTAAGCTGTTGGTGGTAATATACATTGGCTACAGCCAGTATATGGATAGACTCTGAATGTACAAAAAACAGCTATCAAGAAGGGCTAAGGTGAAAAAAGTGATGCTACAAGAAGGGTGTGTGTGTGTGATGTTTTAAGAGGAAAAAGTAGTGAGACACAAGCCCTTGGGTTGTTGCTCAGGCACATTCCATTCTATTTCACAGCCCAGAAGCCGACTTTCCTGAAACTGCTGCTTGCCCAAAGAACCGAAGATGGGCATCAAAAAGCGCTGCCGCCTTGTGGACACTTCCTGTAACTACATCTGACCGCTAGCACTGGTTGGCACCTCTAATTCACAAGGGCTGGGCGGCTGCCCGTGACAGCTGCCCTCAGGAAATGTTCTGTGGCGGGTATTGCAAGATGAATTCCAAACACAAATGACCCCAACGGCCACAGGTCTGTTTTCCTCACACCCTTAAAGGGAAAAAACCCCCAAAACCCCCATACCTCCGCCTAGGACAGGATGCTCAGCAGCCCTAATCATTACAGGAGGAATGCCAGTCAAAATGACAAGGAGAAGTCAAATCCCACCTGTCAGAATGGCTATCCTCAAGTCTACAATAAATGCAGGAGTGAGTTTGGAGTAAGGGGAAACCTCCTACACTGTCGGTGGGAACGTACATTGGCAACAGCCACAATAAAGGACAATGTTGGCATGCCCGAATAAAAGCTATCAAGGCACTAAGCCTAGGATCTGACATTACCACAACTGGGCTTATGTTATTCTACATGAAATACAGAAAATTCTATTTTCATATATGAAATATTCAACAACTATGATATATAGAAAATTCTATTTCATATATGAAATTTGCACCTATCTTTTCATTTATGAAATATAGAAAACTCTCACATGAAATATGCACCTATATATTCACCTATGAGATATAGAAAATTCTCTATTCATATATGAAATATGCACCTATATTTTCATCTGTGAAATACAGAAGATTCTATTTTCCTGTATGAAATATACATCTATATTTTCATCTATGAAATACAGAAAATTTTACTTCTATGTATGACATATGCACCCATATTTTCATATGAGAAATATGGAAAATTCTATGTTCATATATGAAACAGGCAACCATAGTGTCATATATGAAGTATAAAAAATTCTATTTTCATATGAAATATGTACCCCTAGCTTCATATATGAAATATCAAAATTTTTTCATATATGAAATATGTACCCATGTTTTCATATATGAAATATTAAGTTCCATTTTCATTCATAAAATATACGCTCATGTTTTCATATATTACCTGTAGAAAGTTCTATTTTCATCTTGAAATATGCACCCATGTTTATATATGCTGCTGCTGCTGCTAAGTCGCGTCAGTCGTGTCTGACTCTGTGCGACCCCATAGACGGCAGCCCACCAGGCTCCTCTGTCCATGGGATTTTCCAGGCAAGAGTACTGGAGTGGGTTGCCATTGCCTTCTCTGTTTATATATGAGATATAGAAAATTCTATTTTCATCTTTGAAATAAGCAACCATCTTTTCATATATGTAATATGGAAAATTCCATTTTCACCCATGAAATATGCACCCATGTTTTCATATATGAAATGTAGAAAACTATATTTTATTCATAAAATATGCACCCATCTCTTCATATATGAAACAATGAAAATTCTATTTTTCATCAATGAAATATGCACCTTTTCTATATGTTAAAATTCACACATACTTTTGTATAAGAAATATAGAAAATTCTATGTTCATGAAATTTGTACTTATCTTTTCATTCACAAAATAGGAAATATGCACATATGCTTTCATATATGAAATATAGAAAACTGTATTTTCATTCATTAAATCTGTACCCATGTGTTCATATAGGATATACAAGAAACTCTATTTTCATATATGAAATAATCACCTGACTTGGGCTTCCATCCCATTCCTGGAGCCTCAGCAGGCTGTTTTCATGGCTGGACTGTGATGGGGTTGAATCGACCAGGCTGGTTACCCTCTTAAATCTATACTTTCTGGTTTGATCTGGCAGGGACCACAGTCCGTAGGGTACACAATCAATGGTGTCCTGACACTTTGGCCTCGAAGACCTTGGAAAAGTCTACTAGCTTCCATGTCTCCTGGTACTGGGTTCCCCAGCTCAAACCTCCTTCCTGAGAATGCAGCCTCCTAGGCAATTCATCAGGGTGCTGTGGTCCAGGATGGGATTAGTCTGAAGGAAAGGGGTGAAGCTTTAGGGGGAAGAAGTATTGAGACTAAACCCCTGGGTGTGTGCTCAGTCACATTGCACTTTATTTTTTTTTTCCATTTAGTTTTATTAATTGGAGGCTAATTACTTTACAATATTGTAGTGGTTTCTGTCATACATTGACATGAATCAGCCATGGATTTACATGTATTCCCCATCCTGAACCCCCCTCCCACCTCTCTCTCCACCCGATCCCTCTGGGTCTTCCCAGTGCACCAGGCCCGAGCACTTGTCTCATGCATCCAACCTGGGCTGGTGATCTGTTTCACCCTAGATAATATACATGTTTCGATGCTGTTCTCTCGAAACATCCCACCCTCGCCTTCTCCCACAGAGTCCAAAAGTCTGTTCTGTACATCTGTGTCTCTTTTTCTGTTTTGCATATAGGGTTATCATTACCATCTTTCTAAATTCCATATATATGTGTTAGTATACTGTATTGGTCTTTATCTTTCTGGCTTACTTCACTCTGTATAATGGGCTCCAGTTTCATCCATCTCATTAGAACTGATTCAAATGAATTCTTTTTGCACTTTAATTCACAGCCTAGGACGCCAACTCTTCTTAGGCTCTGGTTGTCTGAGGAATCCGAGTAGGGTGTGAAAAGTGCTGTCCCCTTGTGGACATTTTCTATAACTACAACTTGACCACCTGTGCTTACGAGTACCTCCAATTCAACAGACCTCAGGGACTGTTAATAACAGCTGCCTTCAGGAAAGGTCCTGGGGAGAATATTGCAGAAAAAAATACAAACACAACTGACTTTCAAAAAATCAGCTAAAACTGGTAAATTTTCCTCACAACCATGAAGGAGGAAAAAAAAAAAAAACTTGACAGCCACAGGACCAGATGCTGAGCATTCCTAATTACTACAGGAGGAATGCCAACCAAAATGACAATGAGAAATCAGATCTCACCAGATTGGCCATTCTCACAAGACTACAAACAATAAATGCAAAATAAGCCTACCATTTGACATTCCCACACCTGGGCCTATATCCCAAGAAAACCATCTTTCAAGAAGTCACATGCATCCCAATGTTCACTTCAGCACTAGTTAAAGCAGCCTGAACACAGACCCAGCAAAATGTTCACCTTCAGATTAAAGTCTAAAAGCAATGTGGCACATACAGAAAATGATCTAATACTCAGCCATAAAAGACTACCACTGAAATCATGAAATTATGCCACTGGTAGTCACAGGGATAGATCTTGGAGGATCATACTCCAAGTGAAGTCAGCCAGAGGAAGACTATAACATGTGATGTCCCTTCTAGGCAAGAGAGATACAAAGGAATTTAAACAAAAAATTTAAACATAAACATAAAACATAATACATAAAACATAAACATAAAACAGAATTTAAACATAAAAAGACCCTGAGAATTCAAATACAAAGAATTTTAAAAAATTAATAAAACCAAAGAAAAGCCAGGGATTAATTATCAAGTCAGGACTAACATATACACAGAAATGTATAGTGTAATAGATAATCTACAAGGATTACCCCCTTCCTTTCTTCTTTCCTTCTACAGAAATGTATATCTCTACTATAGCCACAAATCTGTATATGTAACAGGTAGTCCACAAGGACACGATATTCAGCACAGGGAACTTTGCACCACCTTCTGCAATAACTTCCACAGCAGATGAATCCGAAAAAGAATGCATATGCTTTACATACATGTCATAACTTAACCAGGTGGCTGGATACTAACAACAGGCACAATATTGCACGCCGGCGATACTGCAGCACACCAGAGGCATGAAATTAAAGAAAAGAATAAAAAGGAAAAGCCTTGCCTAGTTTACTTCTGCTGACTTCCTGACCCCGGCTGCTATCCATGGCTACAGCCTGAGCAGGCTTTGGTCCAAGGCTGCACTGGGGTGGGGTTGAAACCACCAGACAGGGTGCCCTTAATTGAGCCCCCTCTTAAACTTGTACCTTCTGGTTTGCTCTGACAAGGACCATAGTCCTTAGCCCACCTAAAGAATGTTTTGATGACTGTCTGGCTTCAAGTACCTTGGAAATGCCACCTAGCTTTCAGTTCTTGTGGTGCTGGGGTTCACAGCTTAAACCTCCTTCTTGAGAGTGCAGCCTCCTAGCACCTCAGCAGGGTGCTGTGGCCCCGGTTGGGATGAGTCTGAGGAAAGGGGTAAAGCTTTAAGGGGAACAAGTAGTGAGACACAAGCCCTTGGGGGTTTGCTCAGGCGCATTCCACTCCAGTTCACAGCCTAGGAAGCCAACTCCTTAGGTTCTGGTTGCCCCAAGAACCAGAGTTGGGAATGAAAACTGCTGCCACCATGTGGCCATTTTCTGTAACTACAACTTGACCACCTGTGCTTACCGGCCAGGGTAAGAATTTCCCAGGCAAGAATACTGGAGTGGGTTGCCATTCCCTTCTCCAGGGGATCTTCCTGACCCAGGGATTGAACCTGGGTTTCCTGCATTGCACGCATATTCTTTACCATCTGAGTCACCAAAAAAGCCTGACCTGTGCTTACTGGCACTTCCAATTCACAAGATTTTGGGGGCTGTTAATGACAGTTGGCCACCTGATGCAAAGAGTTGACCCATTTGAAAAGACCTTGATTCTGGGAAGGATTGGGGGCAGGAGGAGAAGGGGACGACAGAGGATGAGATGGTTGGATGGCATCACCGACTCGATGGACATAGGTTTGTGTGGACTCTGGGAGTTTGTGATGGACAGGGAGGCCTGGCATGCTGTGGTTCATGGGGTCGCAAAGACTCGGACACAACTGAGCGACTGAACTGAACTGAACTCAACGACAGTTGCCCTCAGGAAAAGCCCTAGAGAGAATATTGCAGAAATAAATTACAAACACAACCCACTATCAAAAAGTTAACTGCAACAGGTGTATTTTTCTCACAAGCATGAAGGAGAAAAGAAAAAGAAAAAACCATACCTTCACAGTGTCACGCGAGTGTATGTTCCTCGGCTCTTTGTCTCGTCACAACAAAAATTTGGAGTGATGAACATTAAAGCCCCTTGACGGGCCACAGCTCTCGGAGGACAGACCGTGTTATAGCTCTCAGGTCTCGAACGGACCATGTTATAGCTCTTAAATAAATCAGTGTTACAGCTCAGTGTTACAGCTCTATTTATTTACATAATAGCAGGAAAATCCATCTTCGAGGCATGAGGGCACGTCGATCCAAAGATGCGAAGAGAAGATCGCCCCATTGCGCGGGAGAAAGGGAGGGAGCAAAAGAAGGAGAGAAGAGGGCTTTGGCTCCTTTTTTTATATGTTTTTCTGTCTCTGGGCCTGTCTTATGTAAATTGGGCTTAGGCAGGAGCGCTCTTTGTTTTACCTGAGGTTGTCACTCCGGTCCTCGGATCTTCCTTTGTTCTATTTTCTCGGGCTTTCCCTTCCAGGTCTTTTAGCCACCGCCATTTTGGACTCTTTTTCCCTATTCTAACTACCTAACAACAGGACAAGATGTTCAGCATCCTGAATTATTACAGGAGGAATGCCAATCAAAACAACAACAAGAAATCAAATTATACCAGTCAGAATGACCATCCTCACAAGTCTACAAATAGTAAATGGGGGAGAGGGCCAAGCGGAGAGGGGACCCCCCACACACACACAGTTGGTAGGAAGGGACACTGGCAATAGCTACTAGAAAAGACAGCCTTGACATGCCAAAAAAAAAAACTTTCAAGGGAAATATGCCTAGGAACTGACATTCCCACACCTAGGCCTGGTATTCTGACAAAGCCATCATTCAAAATGACACATACACCCTACTGTTCACTGCAGCACTACGTACAATAGCCAAGACACACAATCATCAAAATGTGCACTGACAGGTTAAAGCTTAAAGAAGATGCGGTACACATAAGCATATGGAACTTTGCTCTACCTTCTGCAGTAAATTCTATGGAAAAAGAATCCAAAGAAGAACAGACATACTGTATGTATGTGTCAATACTGAACCAAGTGTTGTATACTGACAGTAAGCACAAAACTACAAATCAACTATACTCCAACATAGGATTGGCATGAGGAAAAGAAAAAGAAAAAAAGCAATGCCTAGTTTATTCCCTGCAAACTTCCTCTCTTGGGGTGCTATCCCATCCCTGGAGTCTGAGCAGACTGTGTCTCATGTCTGGACTGGGATGGCATTGAGAAAGCCAGGTGGAGACAACCAAAATTTTAAGAGATGAGTCACCCTGCGATTCTGGCCCCACTATGTACAACAGCCAAGGCAGAGAATCAAGTTAACTGTAGAACAGATGAATGGATAGATACAGACAATGGGGTACATGTACACAATACAATATTTCTCAATAATAAAGAACTAGGAAATAATGTCAAGTTTGGCCACAGAAAAGAAAGTAGAGATGATCATTCCAAGTGAATTAAGGCAGACAGGGAGAGACAAGTATCATATGGTATCACTCCTAGGTGGACTCTAAAGATGGATAAAAATGAACTTGTTGCCTGGAGACATTGCCTCGTAGACTTAGAAATTTCCAGTCACAAAGACAAAAAGATGTGGAGCATGGAGAAATGAGTAACTTCAGACTAATATATGCACAATGCTGCTTATAAAACAAATGACCAGGACCCACTATGTAACACAATGAAACTTACTCCACACTCTGTAATAACCTATATGGAATAAAACCAAAATACATACACATTTATGTATTAACAGAAGTGAAACAAGTTGTGGTAGAAGGAAAAAAAAACACCCACAAGAAAGTAATTCACCTACATTCTCTAGTTCAAATGGTGGAAAAAACGAAAAAGAAATGCTGACTGTGATCAGAGACACCAATGTAAAGAACAGACTTTTGGGCTCAGTGGGAGAAGGCGAATGTGGGATGATTTGAGAGAGAGAATAGCATTGGAACATGTACATTACCATATGGAACTTGACCAGCTCAAGTTCAGTGCATGAAGCAGGGTACCCAAAGCCAGTGCTCTGGGACAATTCAGAGGGACAGGGTGGGGAGGGAGATGGTGGGGGGTTCAGGATGTGGGGGACGCATGTATACCTGTGGTTGATCCATGTTGATGTATGGCAAAAACCATCACAATATTGTAAAGTACTTATTCTCCAACTAAAATAAATAAATTAATTTAAAAAATAAAATTTTTTTAAAAATCAAAAAACAAACAAACAAAAAAGACTGTTGTCACATCCCTGGAGTCTGACTGGCTTGGGTCCCAAGGCTGGAGTGTCCTGGGGCTGAGAGAGCTGGGAGCATGTAGCAGGCTGTGTGCCTCCACAATGGACCTGGAGTGCCTGTTATCCTCCAGATGCAGGCGGGATAATTTAAGGGATTGGAATTAACATACACACATTAATATACATCAAATAGATGATCAACAAGTACCTACCGAATAGCACAGGGAAGTTTAGTGCACACACTGTAGTCACCTGCATGAAGAAAGACCCCGAATGAGAGTAGATAACTATCACGCATCAGTGCAGCCGGCTCCTGCACACCTGAGACAAGCACACACTCTAGTCACCTGCATGAAGAAAGAGCCGGAACGAGGGTGGATAACTATCACGCATCAGGGCACCCGGCTCCCGCACACCTGAGGCAAGCACACACCGAGCACTTGTGCGGCTCCATGTAAACAGCAACAGCAAAAAACCTCAGTAAAAATCGCCCGAAGATCTAAACTCACATTTCTCCAGAGAGGTCATAGAGATGGCCATGAAGAACACAAAAAGATGCTCAGCATCACTAGTTCTTAGAGAAAAACAAATCAAATGTACAACGAGGTGTCACCTCACACTGATCAGAATGACCATATCAAAAAACCTACAGCAATAAATTCTGCAGAGGGTGTGAAGAGAAGGCAGCCCTCCTACACTGTTGGTAGAAATATAAAATGGTATACTCACTAGGGAATACATTATAGAGGGTCTTAAAAAACTAAACATAGAAATACCAAGTGATGCAGCAATTTCATACGAAGGCTTAGATCCAGAGAAAAACCAAAATTTAAAAACACACCTGTACCACAACTGATCATGGCAGCACTGGGTACAATAGCCAAGACAAGGAAGCAACTCAAGTATACTAGGACAGATGGATGGATACAGGAAATGGGGTACATATATCCAGTGCAGTATTACTCAGACATATACAAGGATGAAACAATGCCGTTTCCAGTTACAGGGAAGAAACCAGAGGTGATCATACTAAGTGAAGTGAGACAGGGAAAGAGAGATGTAGAATACCCCTTCTGGTGGAATCTAAAAATGGATACAAATGAACTTCATTACAAAAGAGAAACATCACAGACTTAGGAAAGAAAGTTACCAGTGCCAAAATGGAAAGGGGGAGCAGGGAGTAATTAGATGGTTCAGATCAATATATACACATTAAAACAGGTGCTGTTATTTAGTCGCTGGGTTGTGTCCGACTCTGTGACCGTATGGACTGTAGTCCACCAGGCTCCTTTGTCCATGGGAGTCTCCAGGCAAGAATACTGGAGTGGGTTGCCATTTCCTTCTCCAGGGGATCTTCCCAACCCAGGGATTGAACCCATGTCTCCTGCATTGCAGGTGGATTCTTTACCAATGAGCCAGCAGGGAAACCATAAAACAGGTGCCAAAGAGCTCTTAATAGTCACAAGTATGACAGGGCTGTAAATGACACCTGCCCTCAAAAAACGTCCTGGAGTAAGTAATGAGAAAAGAATTCCAAACAGGGCCAAGTTTCAAGAAGTCAGTTTCAAGAGGTAAATTGTACTCATAAGGTATAAAATAATAAAAACACATGGAAAGATACTCGACAGCAGTAATTATTAAATGAATGCCAATCAAACTACAATGACGTATTACCTCACACTGATCACAATGGCCATTGTGAAAAAGATCTACAAAGAATAATACTGCAGAGGATGTACAGATAAGGGAATCTTCCCACAATCGTGGTGGGAATGTAACTGGTGAAGCCATTAGGGAAAACAGCATGGAGGTTCTCTGAAAAACTAAACATAGATGTATCATATGACCCTGCAATCCCTTCCCAAGCTTAGATCTGGAGAAATTCATCATTTGAAATGACATGTGCACCCCAATTTTCAAGGTAGCACTATTTACAATATTCAAGACTTAGAATCCACCAAAATATCCAGTGACAGAAAAACGAAGACTACATGGTCAAAAAACAAAAAAATAATATTGGGAACAGCATAAATGTACTAAGAAATTATTATACTAAGTAAGGTAACTCAGGGAGATAAAGACAAATATCCTAAGATACCATGTATAGGTGGGAACTATAAACCCATACCAATGAACTAACGTACAAAACAGAAACAGATTCATAGACTGAGAAAACCAAACTATGATTATCAAAACAAAGTTAGAAGGCAGGGATAAATAAAGAGTTTGGAATGAAAATAAACACACTAATATGTATCAAGTTGATAATGAAAAAGGACCTATGGAATAAATAGAACAGGCAACTGTACTGAAAAAAATGTTAATATCCTATATGAGACAAAAAACAGTAAAAGGATAGATATATGTCTATGTGTAACTGAAGGAAGTTCATATATACCTAAAACAAAACATTGGAAATCAACTCTACTCAAATTTAAAATAAAAATGGAATTACAAATTAAATTACCTGAGCTCAGTCTAGGGGAAACCAGACAGTCATGACCCCTATGATTAGACATGTGATATGCTATAAGATTAACATGACACCACCAAAGAATTTTATTCAGCAGATCACAGAGCAGGAACCCACTCAAAGGTGCCTGACCTCATATGAATGCAACAAGATGAAGAGAAGGAAAAGGACCACAGGCTAATCAGGGCAACACCCTCAATTCAGATGCTTGGAATTTCTGAGGAGACAAGACAAACTGCAGGTAAAGAGCAGATATGTGGTCTCTGGATACAGGATCCTGACCCATGTGGATGGGGGTGAGACCCACATAATCTCCAGACCCTGTACCTGGCGACACATTTCCACAGTCTCCAAGGTGACACCACCTCCCCAGACCCTCCACTTGGGGTCCCACGACCCTTGGTTAGGACACCATGTCTCTGCTGCTTGGGCCCCTAAAGTGAAAACAAGTGGGTTCCTGTAAACTCCTGGGATGGCAGGAAGAAGTGCAGGGTCGGTCTCCTCTCCCCACTTTGTCCCAAAGAAGTCCTCCTCTTTTCCCTTTAGTTCTGTGTTATATTAACAGTTTTTACAGCTGTCCTGATAATGTTGAACACACTACCTTGATTCTGGCAGACTTGGTTCTTTCTTGTTTCACTGAGGTGTTGAGAAAACACGCCAGACGCAGGGCTGGGAGACGAAGGGCAGGTCTGCTTTCTGCTAGTAGGGACAGTCAACCAGAAGGAGATCACAGCAGCAACCTCACCTGCTGCCCATTGGCTTTTTGCCTGGTCCATGTGCCTTGCAATCAACTCACCAGGTAAACCTGCCTCCCTTCTTGCCATGCTCATCCTAGTGAATCAGAATGATTATGAGGTAGACAGACACCTGAGGAGTCTCCAGGAGCCCCAGGGAGGGTGAACCTCCCAGGGGTAAAGAGGCAAACAGGTACATGCCTGTATAAAGTGAATACCATAGATTATTAATTCCTAAACACAAGTGAAGCTCTCATGTATTCTTACCTTTTTCTAAGCTTTGTGTGTGGTCTCCCCATACACATGATCCTGACGCATGCAGATGGGGTGAGACTCACACAGTCCCCAGACCACCCAACCTGGAGTCTACATCCCCTTGGTCAGAACACCATGGTTGTGGTCGGAGGGCCCCCAGTGTGTAAATAAGCCAGGTCCCTGGGACTTCCTGGGACCCTAGAAAGAAGTCTAGAGTCAGTCTCCTCTCCCCTCAATTGTCCATGAGAAGTCAGGCCCCTTCTGGTTTCACTTTGATTCTGTGTGGTTTTTTGCTGCTTTGAAAGCTCATGCTAGAGTTGAACACACTACCTTAGTTCTGGCAGGCTCTGTCTTTCTTGTCCTGCTGAGGTGTTGAGAAAATAGCAGAGCTGGGCTGAAAGACAAGGGGCAGCTCTGTTCTCTTCGGAGGAGAGAGTGGATTCGAAGAAGATCATAGCAGCAACCTCACCTGCTGCCCATTGACTTTTCGCCCCATCCCTGTATCCTGGAACCAATTTGCCAGGTGAACCTGCCTCCCTACTCAACCTGAATGTGCTGGAAAATGGGAATGATTGCCAGGTAGCCCACCTGAGGAGTCTCCATGAGCCCCAGGAAGGTGAACCTGGCAGGGGACAGACGAGGAGCCCTACTGCAGCACTGACCCCCTGGGAGGGCCATGGAACCCCACTCAGAGAAGAGCACAGTTACCCAGAGAAGCCCACCTCAGCTCCAGACCCCAGACCTCTGAGCACTGACATTCAGATGCAGGCACAGAGTTTTCTAGGACAGAGGCCAGGCCAGGTCTCTACCCAGGTCTCCATGTCCTAGTGCACACAGAATAGTCAGGTCTAAATGTTCTCATTGCAGAAAGCACACGGTCTCATTAAACATAATCAGTGTAGACAGGACTTGAAAAGTGAAAATAAAAGTGTTATCATGTCTGACACTTGTGACCCCATGGACTGTAGCCTGCCAGGCTCCTCTAAGCATGGAATTCCCCAGGCAAGAATATTGGTAGTGGGTAACCATTCACTTCTCCAGGTGATCCTCCCAACCCAGGGATCGAACCTGGGTCTCCTGCATTGCAGGCAGATTCTTTTCCATCTCAGCTACAAAGGAACCCCTAGACAAGATTTAGAGAGGCCTGAATCTACCATGTAGACAGAACTTGGTCGGGCTTAGACTAGCGTAAAGCTGCTCTCTAGGAGGCACAGACCACACACATGCAGGGTCTCTCATTGTTGGACACGGGGCTCACCCTCGTGTGGGAACTAGGATGTACATTTCTTAAAGAAATCATCACTGGGTTCCACACTTCAACTACGTCGGGAATTGAAAGAACCTTTGCCATTAAACATTTCAACAGGCAAAACAAAACTGTTACCAATTTCTGTGGCCCCCTGATGGTCCAGATCCTGGGGACAGCCAAGATATTCTTAGAGTGCAGCCTAGTGTCCTGTAAAGACAGACAAGAAGTGGCCTGATTCCAGCATCCCAGGCTTCCAGCAGGAGGTGGCCACTGGAAGCCTTCTGGAAAAGTTTATTATTTATCAGAGTAAGAATATACTCTTGAAAAAACAAGCATACTAGTTATTATTTGCAAACCTAAAATATTCTTAAAAGCTTGGCACCCTGATCTTTGTGGTTCACATTGGTTCTTTTGTGTTCAGATTTTCTGAGTAGAAGCAATTCATCATTTCAAATTAGTTTCTTCTAATTCTGTTATTTGTTATTATATGAATGAAAGATCACACCTAATAAAAAATTAGAAGAAAATTCCTGCAAACAATAAGTGACTCAAAGAGCCTACAAGCTGCATCTATTTTGTCTTCTAATAGATACCTTTCTCTCCCTAAAGAAACCGGAAAAAACTGGCCCCCTAGTTTTTCTTTTTTTGCTTCTCTGTTCATACTGAGCTAAAACGAAATTGACAATCATATAAACAAGCAAGAGTTTATGAGTTTTGAGATGTCATACCAGGGTAACAGGAGCTGAAGAAAATGGAACATTCCTACGCTGCTGGTAGGCAAACCATATCCTTAAAATAAAGCTTAGTTTCTAATTGTACTTAATTACCACAGTATGTGGTTACGTGAAGTATGAACCAAGAGTCTAAATATAACAGGCAATGTGTGAAGACAAATTTGATATCCTATATGTGAGACTAAAAGCTACTTGTTTTTCCAGCAGTTGTATACAGATGTGAGGGTTGGACCAAAAACAAGGTTAAGCCTGAAGAATTGAAGCTTTCAAATTGCGGTACTGGAGAAGACTCTTGAGAGTCCTTTGGACACAAGGAGATCAAACCAGTCAGTATTAAAGGAAATCAACCCTGTATATTCATTTGAAGGACTGATGTTGAAAATAAAGCTCCAATATTTTAGCCACCTGATGCGAAGAGCCAAATCAATGGAAAAGACCCTGATGCTGGAAAAGATTGAGGGCAAGAGGAGACAGGGATGACAGAGGATTAGATGGTTGGATGGCATAACCAACTCAATGGACATGAGTTTGAGCAAACTCTGAGAGATAGTGAAGGACAGGGAAGCTTGATGTGCTGCAGTCCACAAGTTTCCAAAGAGTCAGATACAACTGAGCGACTGAAGAAATGTTTGTCATAGCTTGTCTTCCAAGGAGCAATTATCTTTTAATTTTATGGCTGCAGTCATCATCTGCAGTGATTTTGGAGCCCAAGAAAATAAAGTCCGTCCCAGTTTGCATTTTTTCCCCATTTATTTGTAATGAAGTAATGGGATCAGATGCCATGATTTTAGTGTTTTGAATGTTGAGTTTTAAGCTAGCTTTTTCACTCCTCTTTTACCCTCATCAGGAGGCTCTTTAGTTCCTCTTCACTTTCTGCCATTAGAGTGGTTATTATCTGTATATCTGAGGTTGTTGATATTTCTCCTGGCAATCTTGATTCCAGCTTGTGCTTCATCCAGCCTGGCATTTCACATGATGTACTCTGCATGTAAGTGAAATAAACAGGGTGACAATATACAGCCTTGATGCACTCCTTTCCCAATTTGAAACCAGCCCATTGTTCCATGTCCAATTCTAACTGTTGCTTTTGACCTGCATACAGGTTTCTCAGGAGGCATATAAGGTGGTCTGGTATTCCCATCTCTTTAAGAATTTTTCAGTTTGTTTTGATCCACACAGTCAAAGGCTTTAGTGCGTCAATGAAGCAGAAGGAGATGTCCTTCTGGAATTCCCTTGCTTCCTCTATGATCCAACGAATGTTGTCAGTCTCTAGTTCCTCTGTCTTTTCAAAACCCAGCTGGTACATCTGCAAGTTCTCAGTTCATGTACTGTTGAAGCCTAGTTTGATGGGTTTTGAGCATTACCTTGCTAGCATGTGAAGTGAGTGCAATTGTACAATAGTTTGAACATTCTTTGACACTGCCCCTCTTTGGGACTGGAATGAAAACTGACCTTTTCCACTCCAGTGGCCACTGCTGAGTTTCCAATTTGCACGTATATTGAGTGTAGCACTTTTAACAGCATCATCTTTTAGGATTTGAAATAGCTCAGCTGGCATTCTATCACCTCCACTAGCTTTGTTTGTATTAATGCTTCCTAAGGCCCACTTGACTTCACATTCCAGGATGTCTGCCATTAGATGAATGACCACATCTTTGTAGGTATCAAAGTCATTAAGACCTTTTTTGTATATTTCTGTGTATTCTTGCCACCTCTTCTTAATATCTTCTGCTTCTGTTAGGTCCTTGACATTTCTTTCCTTTATCATGCCCATCTTTGCATGAAATGTTCCCTTGGTATCTCCAATTTTCTTAAAGAAATCTCTAGTCTTTCCCATTCTATTGTTTTCCCTCTATTTCTTTGCATTGTTCACTAATGAAGACTTTCTTATCTCTCCTTGCTATTCTCTGGAGCTCTGCATTCAGTTAATTGTATCTTTTCCTTTCTCCTTTGCCTTTCGCTTCTCTTCTTTTCTCAGCTATTTGTAAGGCCTTCCCAGACAACCATGTTGATTTGTTGCATTTCTTCTTCTTGGGGATGGTTTTGATCAAGACCTCCTGTACAATGTTAAGAACTTCCATGCATAGTTCTTCAGGCACTCTGTCTGTCAGGCCTAATCCCTTGAATCTATTTGTCACTTCTACTGTATAATCATAAGTGCTTTGATTTAGGTCATACCTGAATGACATAGTGGTTTTCCTTACTTTCTTCAATATAACTCTGAATTTTGCAATAAGGAGCTCATGGTCTTGTTTTTGCTGGCCGTATAGAGCATCTCCATCTTTGGCTCCAAAGAATACAATCAATTTGATTTTGGTATTGACCATCTGGCGATGTCCATGTGTAGAGCCATCTCTTGTGTTATTGGAAGAGGATGTTTGCTATGACCAGTGTGTTCTCCTAAAACACTCTGCTAGCCTTTGCCCTGCTTCATTTTGTACTCCAAGGCCAAACTTGCCTGTTACTCCAGGTATTTCTTGACTTCCTATTTTTTCATTCCAATTCCCTGTGATGAAAAAGACATCTTTTTTGTCGTGTTAATTCTAGAAAGTCTTGTAGGTCTTTACACAACTGTTCAACTTCAGCTTCCTTGGCATCAGTGGTTGGGACATAGACTTGGATTACTGTGATGTTGAATGGTTTGCCTTGAAAATGAAGCGAGATCATTCTGTCATTTTTCACAGAATGTCAAATGTAATTTTTGACCCTTTAAAAAGAATCACATGAAAACATGTCAACATTGTTAAATATTAGAAATGCAAATCAAAACCACAGCAAGTTATCACCTCACACCATTCAGAGTGGCCATTCTCAGAAGCTCTACAAACAATAACCACTGGTGAAGGTGTGGAGAAAAGGGAATATTCCTCCCCTAATCCTGGGAATATAAATTGGTAACAGACACTGTGAAGGATGGTGCGATGGTTATTGAGGCAAAGAAAATAAGGTTAGAATACTCCCAAACACCATACACAAAATAAACTCCAAATAAAACATCTAAATATCAGGATGGAGTCTATGAAAGTGTTGACAAGGATAGCCAGGACACACAATAACATAAATCACAGCAAGGTCTTTTTGGATACACCTTTTAGATGAATGAAAAATAAACCAAAAATAAGAAAACAGTACTCAATTAACCATAAAAGCATTTGGACAAGAAAGGAAACCCAAAATGAAAGACAACTGCAACCTAGAATGGGAAGAAATATTTGCAAATGAAGATACCCACAAGGAATTCATCTCCAAAACATACAAAGAGCCCCATACAACTCAATATCAAAAACACAACAACCCAAGACACAAACGGGCAAAACACAGAAATGGGTATTTCTTGGAGGAAGACATACAGATTGTGATTAGGCACATGAAAACATGCTCAGCATCACTCCTTCTGACACAAAGGCAAATCAAAAGTTCAACGAGATATCACCTCACACTGGTCCAGATGGCCATCTCAAAACACCTACGAAAAGATAAGTCTCCTTGATTGGCAGGCAGTGTCTTTACCACTAGTACCAGCTGGGAAGCCCTATTCCAATATAAAAAAACAATGAAAGTACAGGAAAAGGTTAAGAAAAAAGAAAGTGGGGCAAAAAGAAAGACTGCTGCCCTGTGGCCATATTGGTAACTACAACTATAAAAGCTGTGTTGACTAGCACTTAATTTTCACAAGGTCCTGGTGTTAGGGGGGTGGGGGTATAAGTAAACAAGTGCCCTCCAGGAGTCTCCTAGGTCACTGAAAAAATTCATAACTGGGTAGACCTTCACGAAGTCAATTTTAACAAGTACCCTTAATTCACACCCTAAAAAAAAAAAAAAAAGTCTCATGAAAAGATGTCAACATCACTAAATATTAGGAAAGCACAATTCAATCCTCCAAGGAGGTATCACCCCAAACCTGTCAGAATGGACATTGTCAAGCACTCTAGAAAGGTTAAATCCACCAAATGCTGTGGAGAAAAGGGAACCCTCCTTCTCCAATGCTAAAAATGAAAATAGGTGAGAGCCAATATGGAGAACAGCCTGCTGGTTCCTTGAACAATAAAAATGAGAATGAAATTAGAACATTACTCAACCATACACAGAAATAAACTTCAAATAAGATAAAGATCTGAATGTAAGGATGGATACTATGAAATTATTGAGGAAATTATAGGCAGAACATGCTGTGACATCAATTCCATCAAGTGCTTTTGGGATCCACCTCTCAGAATAATAAAAAAATAAACCAAAAGTTAGAAAATGGGGCCAAATTAATTTTAAAAGCATTTACACAGCAAAGGAAACCCTAAACAAAAGAGACAGACAACCCTCAGAACAGGAAAATATATTTGTAATTGAAGATATCCACAAGGAATTCGTGTCCAAAACATAGAAACAGCTCTTGCAACCTAATATGAAAAAGATGAACAACCCAAGGAATTACTGGGCCAAAGATCAAAATGGATATTTCTTCTAGGAAGGCATACGGAAAAAGAAATGCAAGAAGGCAAAGTGGTTGTGTGAGGAGGCCTTACAAAGAGCTGAGATAAGAAAAGAAGAGAAAGGCAAAGGAGAAAGGGAAAGATACGCTTAACTGAATGCAGAGTTCCAGAGAATAGTAAGGAAAGATAAGAAAGCCTTGCTATGTGAACAATGTCAAGAATAAGAGGAAACAATAGAATGGGAAAGACTAAAGATCTCTTTAAGAAAACTGGAGATACCAAGGGAACATTTCATCAAAGATGAGCACAATAAAGGACAAAAATGTCAAGGACTTAACAGAAGCAGAAGAGATTAAGAAGAGGTGGCAAGAATACACAGAACTATACAAAAAAGTTCTTAATGACCCAGATTAACATGATGGTGTGATCACTCACCTAGATCTAGATATCCTGGAGTGTGAAGTCAAGTGGACCTTAGGAAGCATTACTATGAACAAAGGTAGTGGAGGTGATGGAATTGCAACTGAGCTATTTCAAATCCTAAAAGATGCTGGTTAAGATGCTGCACTCAATTTGCCAGCAAATTTGAAAAATTCAGCAGTGGCCACAGGAGTGGAAAAGGTCAGCTTTCATTCCAATCCTAAAGAAAGGCAATGCCAAAGAATGTTCAAATTACCATGCAATTGCTCTCATTTCATATGCTAGCAAGATTATGCTCAAAATCCTTCAAGCTAGTCTTCAGCAATGCATGAACCAACAACTTCCAGATGTACAACCTGAATTTAGAAAAGGCAGAGGAACCAGAGATGAAGTTGCCAACATCCGCTGGATCATGGAAAAAGCAAGGGAATTCCAAAAAAAATCTACTTTTGCTTCATTGATAATGTTAAAGCCTTTTACTATGTAGATCACAACAAAATGTGGAATAGTCTTAAAGAGATAGGAATACCAGAATGTGTTACCTGCCTCCTGAGAAACCTCTATGCAGGACAAGAAGCAACGGTTAGAACCAGATGTGGAACAGACTGGTTCCAAATTGGAAAAGGAGTATGTCAAGGTTGTATATTCTCACCCTGTTTGTTTAACTTATATGCAGAGTGCTAAGTCACTTCAGTCGTGTCTGACTCTGTGCAACCCCACAGACGGCAGCCTGCCAGGCTTCCCCTGTCCCTGGGATTCTTCAGGCAAGAACACTGGAGTGGGTTGCCATTTCCTTCTCCAATGCATGAAAGTGAAAAATGAAACTGAAGTCGCTCAGTTGTGTCCAACTCTTAGCGACCCCATGGACTGCAGCCTACTAGGCTCCTCCATCCATGGGATTTTCCAGGCAAGAGTACTGGAGTAGGGTGCCATTGCCTTCTCCTATATGCAGAGTACATCATGTGAAATGCTGGGCTGGATGACTCACAAGCCGGAATCAAGATTGGCAGGAGAAATATCAACAACCTCAGAAATGCAGATGATACTACTTTAATGGCAGAAGGTAAAGAGGAACTAAAGAGCCTCTTGATGAAGGTAAAAGAGGAAAGTGAAAAAGTTGTCTTAAAACTCAACATTCAAAAAAGATCCTGGCATCTGGTCCCATCACTTCATGGCAAAAAGATAGGGAAAAGGTGGAAAGAGTGTCAGATTTCATTTCCTCAGGCTCCAAAATCAACGTGGACTGTTCCGGCAGCCACGAAATTAAAAGACATTTGTTCCTTGGAAGAAAAGCTATTGCAAACCTAGACAGTGTATTAAAAAGCAGAGACATGACTTTGCCAACAAAGGTCCGTATAGTCAAAGCTATGGTTTTTCCAGTAGTCATGTACAGATGTGAGAGTTGGTCCATAATGAAGGCTGAGTGCCAAAAATTGATATTTTCAAATTGTGATGTTGGAGAAGGCTCTTGAGAGTCCCTTGAACTGTAAGCGGATCAAACCAGTCAATCCTAAAGCAAATCAGTGCTGAGTATTCACTGGAAGGACTCAAGCTGAAACTCCAATAGTTTGGCCACCTGATGAGAAGAACTGACTCATTGGAAAAGACCCTGATGCTGGAAAAGATTGAGGGCAAGAGGAGAAGGGGACGACAGAGTATGAGATGGTTGGGTGGCATCACTGACTCAATGGACATAAGTTTGAGCAACCTCAGGGAGACAGTGAAAGACTGGAAAGCCTGGCGTGCTGCAGTCCATGGGGTCACAAAGAGTTGGACACGACTGAGTGACTGAACAACAACTACAAAGGTTAAATCCACTAGATGCTGTGGAGAAAACGGAAACTTCCTCCTCCATTGCTGGAAATGAAAATAGGTGAAAGCAACATGGAGGACAGTGTGGTGGTTCCTTGAGTAATGAAAATGAGAATGAAATTAGAACATTCCTCAAGCCATACACAAAAATAAACTTCAAATAAGATAAAGATCTGAATGTAAGGATGGATACTATGAATTTATTGAGGAAACTATAGGTGGGACATACTGTGACATCAATTCCATCAAGTGCTTTTGGGATCAACCTCTCAGAATAATGAAAAATAAACCAAAAGTTAGAAAACAGGGCCAAATTAATCTTAAAAGCATTTGCTTTTAAGGAAACCTTAAACAAAAGAGAACGACAACCCTCACAATGGAAAAATGTATTTGCAAATGAAGATACTCACAAGGAATTTGTGTCCAAAACATAGAAACAACCCTTGTAGCTTAATATCAAAAAGACAACAGCCCAACAAATCAATGGGCAAAGATAAAAATGGATATTTCTTCCAGGAAGGCACACAGATTGCCATTAGGCACATGAAAAGATGCTCAGCATTGCTAATTATTAGAGACAGGCCAATCAGAAGTCCAATGAGTATCACCTTACACTGATGAGACTGGCCATCTCTAAACATCTCCAAAAAAAGTTTAGAGAAGGTATGAAGGGAAGGGACCCTTCCTACACTCTTGTTAGGAATGTGAAATGGTACATGCACTAGGGAGAACACCATGGAGGTTCTTAAAAAATATAAACATAAAATTATATGAGGACACAGCAATCCCACACCTGGGCATCCATCCAGAGAAAGTCAAATTTTTGAAAGACAGCGGTTCCCCTGTGATCATGGCGGCACGAGGTACCGTAGCAAAGACATGGAGCAACCTAAGTGTGGAAGGACAGATGAATGGATAAGGAAGACGGGAGCACATAGACGCAAAGCAACATCACTCAGCCGTAAAGAGGCAGAACATAATGCTATATCCAGCCTTAGAGAAGAAAGTAGAGATGATCATTCCAAGTGAGGGACACAGGGAGAGATATTAGCATATGATATTACTTCTAGTTGAAATCTAAAAATGGATACAAATGAACTTCTTTACTAAAGAGAAACAGTCTCACAGATTGAGAAAAGAAACTATGGTCCCCAGAAAAGAAAAGTGTGGGTCAGGGAGAAAAGAGCTGTTTCAGTCTAATATTATAAAAAGAAGCCACCAGAAACCACTGTGTAACACAGGATTCCTATTCAACACTCTGTAATATCCTGCACTGGAGAAGAACATGGAAAAGAACATATGTACATCTATGTGTAAGTGAATCTAGTTGCTGTAGATCCAAAATGGAAGAAAAAAAGAACCCACAACCTTGTCATTCAACTATATATTCCAATTCAAATTAGGGAATGAAAACACACAAAAAAAGAAAAGAAAATAAGGAATGGTGACTCTTGCCCTCATGCCACAATGACCTGGCCTGGTGTCACATCCCTGGAGACTGAGCAGGCTTCAGTCTCAAGACTGGAGGCTCTCAGGGCAGACAGAGCTGGGAGCAGGAAATGTGCTCCCTACAATGGACCTGGAGGGCCTCTTGCTATCTGCATGAGCACCCAATCTCCAGATCCAGGTCTGGATCTGGCGTGCAGAGAAACCACGCCTACTTCACCCCAAAAATGGTGGAGCCTCTGGGCTGGGAAAACTTTGCATGGTACCCTGGGCACCATGTGTCCCCTATTTCCCAACTCCAGCCTCCATCCTCAGGGCTGCCCCACTGACAGATGATAGCACCCTCTGCAGAGTGGTGTTCCAAAAATTGTTGTGTCCTGGAGATAAAGGATAAGGGGGAAGAGAAAAGAGATACAAGCCTGGGGTGTTTCTTCTGGCACATTCCCCTTAGTGGGTGATCCAGGAGCAGAGTTTTCCATAAGACTCACTGCCTGAGGACCAGAGTTGTGCAGGAATTAATGCTGTTTCCTTAGGACCGCTTTCCAGAACAAGTTTAAAACAGGTGCTGTCGGGCTTTGAATATTCACAAGCCTGGGGGGTGGAGAGCATGCTGTAAATGATACCTGCCCTCCAGTCATGTCTTGGGGTAAAACATCGGAAAGGAATTCAAACAGGGCCACCTTTCAAGAAGATAATTTTAAAAGGCAAACTATACTCACACTGTAGAAGTTCAAAAAGCACCAGGAAAGGTACTCCCGCTCACTAACTACTAAGCCCAGGCAAAACAAAACTACCATGAGAAATCCCCTCACACAGGTTAGAATGGCCACCATCTAAAACACCACCTACAGAGAATCCGTGCTGCAGAGCAGGGAGGCAAAGGGAATACTCCTGCACTCTCCGTGTGAATGTAAACGGGTGCAGCACCATAAAAAGCAGCAAGTTTCCACAAGGGTTTTGCCTCTCTTTGTCCTTGCCAAGATTATTCCCTGGAAGTGTTTACAAGAGACAAAGACTGGTCCTTATAAACTTGCTGCTTATAAACTAAACATCCAGAAACCATATGGTCCGACTTTCCCACATCTGGACTTAGACCCAGAGAAACTAAGTCCAGACAATCCCACGTCTGGACTTAGACCCAGAGAAAATCAGAATTCACAATGACCTGTGCACCCTTGTTTTCAGGGCAGCACCACTGACAATGGCTAAGAACTAGAATTGTTGCTAGCCAAAATCTTGGCTTTCTCTGTCTGGTGAAACCAAATAAAAACTGTGGAGACTGAGTTTGGAAGAAATAGAAAGTGGCTTTAATTCTCAGCTGGTGAAGTGGGGAACAGAGTAGGCTCGTGCCGCAATAACTGTGCCCCCCATGAGGAGTTTAGGGGCTCATGTAAGATGAGGGTTCACAGTCAGTGGTGAGGAACAAAGGGGATAGGATCTTGATTTCCTCCTCTTGCATTGTTTCAAAGACAGTCATAAACTGGTGTCAGTATCCAGTAATTGAGTCTGGCAGTTCAGTGACCTTCTTTCTGATGTGTAACTACAAGGGGAAGGGTGTTGCAAGAGTAAACACCAGATAGGGATGTATTTAGCATAGAGTCAAAGGTAAATAGGTGCAAAGTGTAGTTCCTGCAGAGTTAGGGGCCAGAAAAGCAAACTTAGTTACAGACATGCAGAGTTAGGAGCATTAAAGTAAAAAAACTAGGAATGTTCAGGTCTCTTCTTTGTTCTTAGGAAAGTGAAAGCAAAAAACTCATTCCTTCTTTTTTCCTTTTCACTTCAACAAATTCAACCAAGATATCCATTGACAGAAAAATGAGGACTGAGTGTTGTACCTCTACACTGGAATACTACTCAGCCATGAATTAGAACAGAATAATGCAATTGACAGCAGTGTAGATGGACAGGGTGATTACCATACTCAGTAAAGGAAGTCAGAGAGAGAAAGACAAATATCACAGGGTATCATTGACAGGTATATTTTTTAATGAGTGCTAATGTCAAATATTATGCAATAGAAACACTCACAAACTTAGAAAACAAACTTATGATTACCAAAAAAAAAAAATCTTAGGGTGGAGGAATAAATTAAGACTTTGCTAACAACATATGCTCATATATTAAACAGTTGATCAAAATAAATCCATTGAATCATACAGGATAGTCTACAGAACACATTTTAATCATCTATATGGGAAACAGAACTCCAAAAAGAACTGATAAACATCTATGTATAAGTGAATCAAGCTCCCATACACCTGAAACAAACACAATATTAGATATCAATTCTACTCCAAAATAAAATAACAATGAATGTCCTGAAATAGGAAAATTAAGTGGGACAGGAAGAAATGCTGCCACCTTGTGGACATTTTTTTGTAACAGCAACTATAAAAGCTGTGCTGATTGGGACTTCATATTCCCAAGGTCCCCTAGGCTGGAAGTAAATAATTGCCCTCCAGAAGTCCCCCGGGGTGGTCAACGAAAAAGAATTCAAAACTGGGAAAACGTTCAGGGAGCTGATTTCATTAGGTACATTTAACTCACATCCTTTAAGAAAAAAGTCACATGACGTCAACATTGCTAAAGATTAGAGAAATGCAATGAAACCTACATGTAGGTATCACTTCACACCAGTCAGAGCGATCATTTTTGAACACTACACAAAGGTTAAATGCTGCAGACGATGTGGAGGAAAAGGAACCCTCCTCCTCTGCTGCTGGAAACACAAATTGGTGGCAGCCACTGTGGAGGACAGTGTGCTGGTTGTTTCCGACGTTCACAGTGGTAAGGGCAGCACTTCAGTTCAGGTCAGTTCAGTCGCTCAGTCGTGTCCAACTCTTTGCGACCCCATGAACTGCAGCATGTCAGGCCTCCCTGTCCATCACCAACTACTGGAGTTTAGCTAAAAGTAGGGCCTTAGTCTTCTAGACCTGGAGTCCTAACCACTGGACCACAGAAGCCAGCAGTTAGGGATAAAGTCCCTAGTCTTGCCTGCCTAGTTGAGAATGAATTCAGGTGAGGAGGCAGAAGGTAAAAAGTTTATTGAAAAAAAGAAGTACATGTGGAAAGGTGCACAGGTGAGCGCAGAGAGTCATGCCTTTGGAAGTTTATATCCTTTATAAGGGGGCAGTTCTCCAGATCTTTGTATTCCTTCATGCCAATCATTTTGCTTTGTCCCCTCCCCTGGTTAATTTGTCTCAGGACCCTCCCTTGGCATGCACATGTACACCTTAGCCAAGATGAATCTCGAAGTGAAGGCTTCTGGGAGAAGCAAGACTCTTTATGGCCTGGAATTATCCTCTGACTTTTGACTCCAAAGAGCCTTTCTGTGCATGTGCAGTGTTCTCCCTAATTCTTTACTCAGACAGGGTTTTGCCTCTCTTTGTCCTTGCCAAGATTATTCCCTGGAGGTGTTTACAAGAGATAAAGACTGGCTACTTCCTCTGTTTCTGTTGTTACTTCAATTTCTGAGAGCAAACAGGGGGCTGGTTGTAAATTCCTCAACTGGAACCCACCTATCTGTTGCCTCAGGAAATGCAGAGAGGAGGCTGGCTGTGAATTTTCAACGTGGAACCCATCTATCTCTCACCTCACTGGTTCCTTGAACAGTGAAAACAAGAATGAAGTTAGAATATTCCTGAACACCATATACAGAAATAAACTCCAAATAAGATAAAGTTCCCACCTTAGTATGGCTCAGTGGTAAAAAACCCACCTGCCAATGCAACAGTCTCAGCTTTGGATCCCTGGGAAATCCCATGGACAGAGGATCATGGACTGTAGGTGGGCTACAGTCCACAGAATTGCAAAAAAGTGAACACAACTTAGCAACAGATTTTTAAGATAAAGATCTAAATGTAAGGTTGGTCTCTTGTGATCCCATGGACTGTAGCCCACTAGGATCCTCTGTCCATGGCATATCTCAGGCAAGAACACTAGAGTGGGTTGCCATTCCCTTCTCCAGGGGATCGTTCTGACCCCACATCTCCTGCCTTGCAGGTAAATTCATTTACTAACTGAGTCACAAGGGAAGCCCTGCTGCCTGGAGGCAGGTGTTTATTAAGACCTCAACCCAGGCATTGCTGGGAAGGGCTGGCCGGCTCGTCCAGGTTAGCTAATCCTCACCCATCAAGGGCTCATAGTTGCAGAAAATCGAGCTTGTTGTGCTGGCCAGGTGCAAGAAACAGAAGTGAGGTCTTGAGGGTCAGGATAGACATGTGGCTGCAGCTCTGGCTTGATATCTAATCATTTTTTCTGGGCCATGAGTGGGAGAGAATTTCAAGGAGATCTTTTCCTAAGGAGAGGAACCCAGGAGTCAGGGAGAGGAGGAGTGGTGGGTGGAGACAGAGGCCCAGGGCCGTGGGTGCGGTGGAAGCTTCTGGAAGACCGGTGGAGGGAGGCCACACAGAGTAAAACCCAGGGTCACCAACCTGTCCAGGAGCGGCTGTTAGTTAGTCCAGATCCTGCTCTGAGGTGCTCAGAGCCAGCTCTGCCCAGGAAGAGGGCTGGGGTGCTCTGCAACAAGGGCTCTGTGCACGGTTCCTGTGCTGAGTCCTGCCCAGATGGGCCCCCTGCCTGGAGAGGGGTCTGCCCATGTGAGCCCCATGCCCTGGGAGGGATGTGTGAACTGGCTCCCTCTCTTTGCAGCTGGCACAGAGCTGCTTAGGATGCAGATTAAAATCAGCCGAGGACAAAGGTCAGGAGCAGGGTCAGGGGTCCCTCGGGTGTTCCATGCATGAGTTCCAGCTCGCTATGCTTGCCACATAACACAAGATGTTTCATAAGGGCACTAATCTCATTTTTGAGGGCTCCACCTATGTGACCTAATTACTTCCCAAAGGCCTACCTCCTAAGACCATCACATTGGATGTTAGGATTTGACACATGAATTATAGACAGACACAAACATAGCCATGTTCAACAAGTATTTGCCCAGTTTACTCTTGCCAGAGCTGAGAATATGTAGATGACCTAGCCCTTGAGAAACTCATAGTCTAAAGAAGGAGATGCCCATGTGAACAGATATTTTGAAGAAGAGTGACAAGCACTGTAATAGTTGTTTGTTGTTCAGCTAGCAAGTCGTGTCTGACTCTTTGCGACCCCATAGATTGCACCACATCAGGCTTTCCTGTCCTTAATTATCTCCTGGAATTAGATCAAATTCATGTCCATTGAGTTGGTGATGCTAGCTAACCATCTCATCCTCTGCCACCCCCTTTGCCTTTTGCCTTCAATCTTTCCCAGCATCAGAGTCTTTTCCAGTGAGTCAGCTCCAAGGGACACGGTAGCTCTGAGGAGGGTCCCTAATGCTCTCTCGAGAAGCCAATCAGGTCTCCACATAGGTCAGGATGTTGCTCTGGGAGGAGTAAGAAGAACGTTCCAGGCAGAGAAATGAGGATGTGCAAAGGCAGAGAGACGTTCCATGTGGAATGGAACATGAAAATCAAATGAATGCCTTCAAATCAGTTAATTAAAAGATTGGATATTCATGAGGCTGAAATTGCTGGTAAAGGTGACATCTTTGGAATAGCTAAAACTTTGATTTATTGAAACTACCTACATTGTTCTACCACCTTCTGAACACACATACATGCAACACACACACACACACAGACACACACACACACACGTGTATACACATTGTGGAATATGCCAACCCTTCAGTAGTTAGCATTTCAAAGAAATTAATTTGTTAACAAATACTGGCTGAGCACCTAGGGTACAATATGTCTAATCTCAAGGATTTGGCATTCCAGTAGGAGATATGGATAATAAACTGGTAAACAAAAAAACATACAGGATATTTCTCTGCGGAAAGTGCTATGAAGAAAAGGAAATAGGGTGGTGAGATGCCCAGTGATTGGGCATCACTAGTTTAGTGGAGAGAGTCAGGACAGGCCTTCTAAGGAGGTGATACATGAGTCCAGACCAAAAGGACAGGGTAAAGCCATCCATGCTAGGAGATGAGGAAAGAGCATTTCTGGCAGAGGGAACAGTGAGCACGAGGACTCTAAAGTGAGCACAGGCTTTTCGTGGTCAAGGAACAGAAAGAAGATTCATGTGGTGAGGGTGCAGTGGGGCAGAGGAAGAAGGGGTGTGAGATGAAGCTGGAGAGCTTCTGAGAACCAACTCATTCAAGGCTTTGAGGGTCAAGGTGAAGACTGGAGTTTTACTTCCAAAATATGAGAAGCCACTGAGGAGTTCTACATGGGAAGAAATATGATCTACTTTTTCTAATTCATTTCTGTAAAAAATCATTCATCATAAAACAAACAAAAAAAATCAAATTGGACCTCATCAAAAATTTTAAAATCTGTTCATCAAAGACACTATTAAGAATATGAACAGATAAGCCTTAGACTGGGGAAAAGATTGGCAGTAACTGTGTCTGATGAAGAATTTATATCCAGAATATATGAGAAATTATTACAGGTAAACCACGAACTATCCCTCCCCGAGAAAGACAATGGCAAAAGACTTGTAGTTCACAAAAAATACTGACAGATGAAATCAGGAAAATGAAAATTGAAGGCACAATGAGATGCAGTATCACAACTACCAGAATAGTGAAAACAGACTTGATGATGTAAAGATTTTGGCATCAAGAGAAACTCTCCATGCACTATGGATAAATGGATAAAATAGGACAACAATGCTGGAAAACTATGCGACAGTTTCTAATAAAGTTAAGCACACACATACCCTTGACCCAGCAATTCCATTCATGGGTATTTACCCAAGAAAAATGAAAACATGTTTACACACACAAAAAATCATACAAGAATGTATATCGCAGTCTTTACTTCATACAGGCCATCAATAGGAGAATGGATAAACAAACTATGGTATATTCATACAATGGAATAGTATTCAGCAATAAAAAAGGACTTACTGATATACACAACAATATGGGTGAATCTCAAAAACATTATGTTAAGCAAAAGAAGCCAGACACAAAAGAGTACATATTGTATGAAGTCCAAGAACAGATACTACTGATGTATGTTGCTGGAAATAAAGAAGTAGTTGCCTGGGAGGAGGGGGGAATTGATTCAAAAGAGACAAAAGGAAGCTTTGTGAGTGATGAAATGTTATATGCCTTTCTCTGGATCATGGTTACCTAAGTACATACAATTGTGAAAATTCACAGAAATGCATGGGTGACATCAGAGCGTTTGATCGTATCTGAATTACACCTCAATTTAAAAAAAAAGAGGTCTATTTTTTAAAAGAAAGGCATGTATGTCTTGCCTTGAACTGTCATGGGGCGTTTGTGAAATGTTACATAGTATTTTGAAAGAATTAGATTCAACATCAGATACACCGGGTTCCAGTGCAGCTGCAGGACCTTGGAAAAGTCACTTGACTTTTTTCCATTTCCACCTCTGCAAGGAAAAATAATCTACATCACAAGATGGCTATAAAGATTAAATGGAAAATTGATGTTAGTCTTTAAATCAGTACCTATCACCTGGAAAATTCTCAATAAACTTAGCTATTTCTAAAAAATGTTATATAAACTGTAATTCCGGGGTGGGGGGGCAGCTAAAAATACATTCTGTTCTGCTTTGCAAATGATATCATATGCAACTTAGGACAAATATTCCAAATCAAAAGGAAGCACTGAAAAACAATTAAGTTAAAGGCATAGGTGTACTCGGTGGAGTACAGCTGTGAACACACCTGGTAGCTATTACTTACTTGTGATTATTACAAGAAAATCTGGCACTTTCTGTGATCATACACAAATCGGTCTTCGTCATGTCTTGCCTCATCTTTTTACCCAGTGTCAAAAGGAAAGGGAAAGGCTGCTTGGGACGAAGACTAAAAGGAAAACAAGCCAGGATTATTGGAAGTGGTCAGCTTCAACTTTACTAAAGGAAACTCCCATTTTCACCTTTCCAGAGGGCTCCATGACAGATTATTTATTCAGCTTCAAGACTCATCTGAATTTGAGAAAAAGAACTAGTGGAGAAGTAAGGATGGAATTGAAATATATCTTGAACCTGTCTGCTTAATTCCTAATCCCTGCTAAATCATCTTTTCTCTCTCTCAGTCTGACCTACTTTTGAGAAAGAGAACCCACTAGGGCATCCCTTGGGAAGACCCTCCTCTTCTGTCCTCTTGTCTCTGCTTGGAGAGTCCTGAGGAGCCGGCCCACTGCACAGAGTATCTCCTCCTTCTCTGGGACTTTGCTGGCAGATCCAGCTGGTCTGCGACAGCCCCTCTCCCAGGCTATGGTACAAGGGCTCCATCCTGGTTGCCCACCCTCCCCACCCCCACCAGGTGTTACGACGAGCTAGTCAAGGGAAAATGAGATTTAAAGGACCCCTTTGCACCGTCTAATGGGGGATTCTCTGTATGCTACTCAGAGAACTTGACGGGGGACTAACCAGGAAGCAGCTCGTGGTGGTCTTTGGCCAGGTCGTCTCCAGCCCATCATCCCTTCTCCTCCAGTGGCCATCTGTGACATTCCTTTTCTTTCTGCAGAGACTTTCTGGGAGCTTGGCAAGTGGACTCATTGTTCTGACACATGCGACCACTTGGAAGCCCGAATTCAGAGACCCCAGTGCCTGATGGCCAACGGGCAGGAAGTCAGCGAGGCCTTCTGTGACCAGCTCCAGAAGCCACAGGCTGCATTCCAGCCCTGTAGCAACCGGGACTGCCCCCCTCAGGAGTGTGCAATCACTCTTCTCTCCTTGCTACCAGGGTTTCACTTGTTTTAAAATGCACAGTTATTTGGACTGAATGACTCAACCACTAACATTTGTTTTACAGGGATTGTATGAGGTGCTCAGCTAAGTAGTTTATGTGGATCACCTCACAGTTACCTATCAGGTCGAGATTATTCATTTTTAAAAATTAAAAAAAAGTTTTTTGGTTGTACTAAGCTGCATGGGCAACCTTAATTCCCTTGAGGGAACTCAAGCCCCTTGCACTGGAAGTTCAGAGTCTTAACCTCTGGACCTTCAGGGATGTCTCTAGTGTTGTTCATTCTCTATTATACAGTTGGAAAAGGTCCCCTAGGCCACACAGGTGTGAGGGCAAGAATTCAAGTTGGGTTATTCTGATTTCAGAGCTTCGGCTCTTAATTGCCACCCTCACCTGCTCCCTGTACTCACAATGGACCTTAAGAGCACAGGGAAACTGACTTCAAGGGCTCACCTAGGAGATATGGCAGTGGGCCAGCATCACAATGTGCTTGTGAAAAGCACATTCCTTAGACTCTACCCACAGGGTCTTGTTGTTTAGTTGCCCAATTGTGTTCGACTCTTCGTGACCCCATGGACTGCAGCACGCCAGGCCTTCCTGTCCCTCACCATCTCCCAGAGTTGGCCCAAGTTCATGTCCATTGCATTGGTGATGCCGTCTGGCCATCTCATCCTCTGACGCCCTCTTCTCCTTCTGCCCTCAATCTTTCCCATCATCAGGGACTTTTCCAATGAATTGTCTGTTCACATCAGATGACCAAAATACTGGAGCTTCAGGCTCAGCATTAGACCCTCCAGTGAATATTCAGGGTTGTTCTCTCTCAAGATTGACTGGTTTGATCTCCCTGCCATCCAAGGGACTTTCAGGAGTCTTCAGCACCACAGTTTGAAGGCATCAATTATTAGGTGTTCTGCCTTCTGTAGGCCCATCTCTCACAACTGTACGTGACCACTGTGAACACCACAGCCTTGACAATACAGATCTTTGCTGGCAGAGTAATGTCTCTGCTTTTCAACACTGTTTAGGTTTGTCATCGCTTTCCTGCCACGAAGCAATGGTCTTCTGATTTCATGGCTACAGTCACCATCTGCAGTGATTTTGGAGCCTAAGAAGAGGAAATCTGTCACTACTTCCACCTTTTGCCCTAATATTTGCCATGCAGTAATGAAGCCAGAAGTCATGATCTTAGGTTTTTATTACTATTTATATTTAGTCTCAGCCCGGCTCTTTCACTCTCCTGCTTCACCCACATCAAGAGACTCTTTAGTTCTTCTTTGCTTTCTGCCATTAGAGTGGTATCATCCTCACCCCCAGGGGTAAAACCATTAATAACCTTTCAATGTCATGGGTGACACAAAACAATAGTTTTAAAAGTATCCAAAATCAAACTCATAATCTCCACCAAATCTGATCTGCCCCTAGTGTTCCAGATCACAATGACTACATCCTAAGCTACCCACCCCTCTTTCCTCTCCCTTCCGTCCCTTCCTGTCAGTTTCCCACTGTTCCTACCTAAGTCCAAGCCATCGTCATTCTTCACGAGGGTCACCTCAGGAGCCTCCTGAGTTTTGTCTCCTCTCTAGAGTGCCTTGTCCACTCTATAAGCAGAACCATCTTTTACTTATTTTTTTATTGGAGTATAGTTGCTTTACGATATTGTGTTAGTTTCTGCTGTGCAACTAAATGAATCAGCCCATGTATACACACACCCCCTCTTTTCTGGATTTCCTCCCCATTTAGGTCACCACAGAGAACTGAGTATAGTTCCCTGTGCTATACAGTAGGGTCTCTTTAGTTATTTTATACATAGTAGTTAATATATGTCAATCCCAGTCTCCCAATTCATTTTCCCAAGTGGCGCTAGTTGTAAAGAATATGCCTGCCTCTCCTGCTAGAGCTGCAGGAGACTCAGGTTCAATCTCTGAGTGGACAAGATCCCCTGGAGGAGGAAATAGCAACCCACTCCAGTATTCTTGCCTGGGAAATCCCATGGACAGAGGAGCCTGGAGGGCTACAGCCCATGGGTCGCAAAGAGTCAACATGGCTGAGCGACTAAACAACAACAAGGAACATATAGTTGCTTCCTTTTTCTTCCCTTTGGTTTCAATGAGTTGAAATTCACCTTTTTGAAATTTCCACCTAAGTTTTCCCTAGCTCTGCTCTCTGAGGCCACACAGATGATGGCTTTTACATCCCTGAGGACGACTTAATCCCACCCCCATGCTATTGTTTCCACATGGCAATTCTGTTGCTCTGAGTGAAAGGAAATCTGAGAAGATGGCTGGGAGTTATATGTGCTGCTACCCATTCCCAGATACATGTGTGTCGGCCCTGAAACAGTCATAATGCTCAGATGATGGGCTTTCCCTCTGGAAGACAGTCCCCATAGGGTCTGACCTACTAAGCTCCTATAGTTTTTGTTCTTAGGTGGCTCACAGGCACATGGTCAGAGTACTCTGTGTCTTGTGGTGAAGGATTCCGCAGTGGGCAAGCACACAAGAGCCAACGGAATGGTGCAGGTGTTGCCTCCGAGAGCCCGCATCCCCAGAGACCAGACTCTGGGGAGAAGCCTGTTCCAGTCACCCCTGTGTTCAAGGACCCACTGAACGAGGATACCAAGTAATGCTGACAAATCTAGTGTTTTGAAATCATCCAGGTCATTGGCAGGTCAGTATAAACCCCTGACTGGCTCCCTTTGGGCTCCCTTCAGTCGTTATGAGGCGCCATGGAACCACAAAGCCATCCTGAACTCTTGCTTCACACTTGTTTGTGCATCTCTTCCATGTAGCATACACACAGACAGGCACACTGTGTTAGTAAAGTAGGAAAAGTGTTTACTAGGAGAACCAAAGAACTAGAGCTCTGAATGTCCTTACCATGTCCTGAAGATCCTGGGAGAACCCTGAAGATGAAAGGCTGTGGCTGTGAGCCAAGAACCACACCGGAATTCTTGGCCTGCAGATGAGAGTATTTCAATCTGGGGCAAGAGACGAGGCTTGATCACTTGGAGCTTTTGTGTAGCAAAGTTTTATTAAAGCACAAAAAGGATAGACAAAGCTTCTGACAATAGACAACAGAAGGGGGCAGAAAAGATAGCTCCTTGGCAGTTTTTAGCAAGGTATCTTATGCCTGTTAGCAAGCTGTTGATCATAGATAGAAGAAACACTTCAAGGTTGAGAGAGTTGCACCAGGTTTCTCTCCCACAACATACATATCTGCACAAGGGGAGTCCTCTCCAGACTAGGTGTCTCTGGATGAGATATATTGTATCCACAAAACAACTGATGTAAGTCTTGAAGGAAAACAGACCTCCAAACAAACACATAGTTACATTAACATAGCTTAAGAATAACTTTTTCATAAGTAAGATGTATTGTTTCTTTGGGCAATTAGCAGCTCAAGGTTTGGGAAAAAGGTACTTTCAGGTAGAACCCATTGTCATCATAGCAATACAGGATTAAAGGGAGCCTCCTACTCACGTGACTAAAGTGGGAGCAAAGGAATGTAGGAAAAAAGGTCCACCTCTTGCCATTCATTTCCTCCTGCTGCTTGGGGACCTCTGGCCTCCCTAGCATAACTTGCCAAATGGTGGGGCCTTAATACGATAGGAAGCGTCCTTATAAGGAGAGGAAGAGACACCCAGAACTCTCTCTGCTTCTGTGTGAACACAGAGAAGAGGTCATGTGAGGATGCAGGCAGAGGATCCTGGAGGGCTACAGTCCTGTCCATGGGGTTGCAAAAGAGTTGGATACGACTTGTGACTAAACAGCAACAATGTTGGAAGAGGGCTGTCTACAAACCAGTAAAAGAAATCTGGCTGAAACCAACCCTAACAACACCTTGATTTTGGACTTCTAGCCTCTAGAGTTCTGAAAAAATTAATTTCTGCTGTTTAAGGGATCCAGTGTGTGCTTTTCTTTTATGGTGCCCTGAAGACTACTGGGGCTTCCCAGGTGGTACTAGTGGTAAAGAATGTGTCTGCCAATGCAGGAGATGTAAAAGATGTAGGAGGCATGGGTTCGATCCCCTGGGTTGGGAAGATCCCCTGGCAGAGGGCATGGCAACCAATTTCAGTATTCTTGCCTGAAGAATCCCATGGACAGAGGAGCCTGGCAGGCTACAGTCCATGGGATTGCAAAGAGTCAGACATGGTTGAATGACTAACACTACACAGACTACTACTAATACAGGGTCCTACACATTACTTTAAACATTTTTGAAGATTTTCTTTAATACAGTGTTATTAGAGGTGGTATTTGGAATAGGGGTTCTGAGACTTTTGTGCATCTATTAATAGTGGTCCTCGGTTCCTTTCCCTAAAGCCTGCTCTTACTGTTACTGCCTCACATCTGTCTATCTTGTAGCTTCTCTTACTGAGTTGCAGTATTGAAAGGGACCTGACTCTGGCTTACCTTCAATATTAGAGGACAAAGACACTACAATTTCCAAATGCTATCCTTGAGGTCAGACACATACATTTTTACAGACCAATCAGATTTTTTCTTCTCCAAAAAAGTATTAGAACAGATGATGATTTTTGTGTGTGTGCATTATATTAGTCTCATTCAAATTGAAAACAAAAAGTGGAGCTACAAATCCGAGTTACAATTATACTAGCTTTTCTTTTTTTAAAGTTTCTAATTTTATACTGGAGTATAGCTGATTAACAATGTTGTTGTAATAGTTTCAAGTGGACAGCAAAAGAATTAGCCATACATATACGTGTATCCATTCTCCCACAAACTCCCCCCCACCCCATCCAGGCTGCCACATAACATTGAGGAGAGTTCCCTGTGCTATATGTACTAGGACCTTGCTGGTTATCCATTTTAATTATAGCAGTATAGCACTGCTGCTGCTGCTGCTAAGTCGCTTCACTCATGTCCGATTCTGTGCGACCCCATAGGCAGCAGCCCATCAGGCTCCTCTGTCCCTGAGATTCTCCAGGCAAGAATACTGGAGTGGGTTGCCATTTCCTTCTCTGAGCAGTGTAGCACTAGCTTTTCTAAACACCCATCTACCTATGGACCTCATGGCCATCTCTGCTAACAAGGATGCTTGCACTGAGATTTACAAAATCCTCCACACAATCAGAGAAGACCGCTTTGCCAAAGTAAAGTTGGCACAGCATGTTGTGACAGGGTAAGAGGTGGCCATTAAGGTCATAAATGAACATCAACAGAGCTTTTCCAGTCTCCAGGAGCTCCTTCCCGAGGTCAACAGCATGAAAGTTCTGAACCATCCCAACACTGTGAAACTCCCGAAGGTCACTGACACAGAAGAGAAACTCTCCTCATTACGGAACACCTGGGGAGGCATGCACACCTTCCTGGATGAGCAGGGCTGCATGACGAAGGCAGGGGCCCGAGGCCGCTTCCGGCAGCTGCTCTTGGCCCTTCAGCACTGCCACCAGCAGGGCACTGTGCGCCTGGACCTGACACTGAGCAGCATGCTCCTCGATGAGAACCAGAAGGTGAAGATTTTGGACTTCAGTCTGAGCAATGAGTACAATCCAAGAGAGAAGCTAGATACTTTCTGCGGCACTGCTGCCTACACATCCCCTGAGCTCGTCCTGGGGCGGAGCTACACGGGCCCACCTGTGGACATGTAAAGCCTTGACGTCGTCCTACAGTCATGTTAACTGGGTCCTTCCCCTTCCAGGGACAAGATTTCTGGCAGCTCTGGCATAGAGTGCTCATAGGGCAATACATTGTGCCCCACACTACCTATCGTCTGAAATAAGAAGCTTACTTGCAAATATGCTGACTCTTGACCCTGTAGGGTTTGTCAGCAGAGGTACTTTAACTGATATTTGGAAGCATCCATGGGTTAAGGTGGGCCGGGAGCCACTCCTGCCACTCTGTGAAGAGGACTCAGGGGTGACAGTGGGGATGATTCTGGGCTCAAGGTGGGACCAGAGCCTGCACTTGAAAGGACCCAAGGTGGGATTCCAGACCATTATTGTGAGGCCCTCCCTCCTCTTCCAAGAATCTCAGCAGCTGAGAACTCCAGCCTCCAAGCCCTGAGGCGTCCACCCTCCTACTGGCCTGGCTATTCCTGTGTGAGACCATTCCAGGCAGGAGACAACCCATGATTCACAGGAGAAGACCACCAAGCCTACCACGTCGCCCCCCCCCCCCCCCCCCCCCCCCCGCCCACAGCCTGGAAGTGAAGGCAAGTACTCCAAGCTCAGCCCCCTTGTGGGACCTTTCAGCCTCCCCCTCCATAAGTGGCATCTGTGACAGCTGCAACACCTGTGGCACCCACAGCATCTGCAACACAAACAGTACCTGAGACCCCGTGACACCAGTGGCTCCCACAACACCCGTGACAGCAGTAGCACCCGTGACACCTATGGCACATGTGATACCCGCAACATTCGTGGCACCCAAGACACCAGTAGGACCCATGACACCCAAGATACCATTGGCATTCAAGACAGCAGCAGCCCCTGAGACACCAGAGACGCCAGCTCCACCATGATACCAGCAGCACCCACTACGCCACTGACACCCCAGACACCAGTGGCACCCGAGGTACTAGTGACACCCATGACACCACTGACACCGTGACACCAGCAGCACCCGTGACACCCGAGACAGCAGCAGCACCTGAGGCATGCCTGACACCCGCCACACCCAAGGCACCCCAGGCACCCAGGGTACTAGTGACACCCACGGCACATGGAACACCAGTGACATTCCCAGCACACTGACACCCAAGACACCAGTGGCATCCATGACACCCGTGACACCAGGGGCGCCTGAAAAACCTGCAGTAGAGCCCCAGAGGGAACCCACTGACCCCTGGGTGCGGCTGACACAGTCGGAAGCTCCTACCAAGTCAGGCAGCCAGAATCCTCAGCCATTCCCTCTGGCTTCAGTCAGAAAAAGAAGGGGCTGGCTGGGAGAATAAAAAAGTTTTGTTGTGAAACATTTCTGTTGCAGGCTTCCGGGCAAGAAGCGCAAAAATACAATAGTCCCAGAAACAACCCCTGCAATGACTAACAGACAAATGTTCAGACCTGCTGAGCTCCCTTAGACCCAGTCAAGTGGACTATGGGATTCAAATCTAAAACTCCATGGCCTCATAGGGCATTATCATGTGCCCGACTACTTATCATATGAAATAAGAACCCTATTCTTATGCATGCAGATCCTTACCCCTAAAAGCAGGGCTACTTTACCCTGTCTGTGGCAGCATCCGTGGGTCAAGACGGGCCAGGAAAAGCCACTCCTGCCACTGTGTGAAGCGGATCTGAAGGTGACAGTGTGGATGCCTCTGAGGTCGATGTCGGACCAGAGCCAGAAGTCAGGAAGCCTGAGCCTGAACAGTCCCAGGGTGGGGCCCCAGCCATCACTGTGAAGCCATCGCCCGCCATGAATTCCAGCACTCAAAAACTCCAGCCGCTATGCCCTGAGGTGCGCACCTCCATACCAGCCCTGCTATCTCTGTGGGAAACCATTCAGATGCAGGAGACAAACTACGATTCAAAGCTCACTGACTCTACCTCTCCCCCACCTACCGCATCTGCCTCGTGTTACTCTGGGGTCACTCCCTCCACCAGCGGTATCTACCCCAGCTGAGGCACCCGCCACACCCGTGACACACACTGCACCCAATGCACACCCAACACCGGCCGCACCCTAGACACCCCCCACACCCAGGGTACCAGCGACACCAGTGGCACGTGCAACATCAGTGGCATTCACTAACACCAGAGATACCAGCACCACCAGAGAGACCTGAGACACCAGCAGCACCGGAAACACCCTTGGCACCAGCAGCACCACAGACACCTGTGGCAGCCATGACACCAGGGGCACTTGAGACACCTGCAACAAAGCCCAGGAGTGTACCCACTGCCCACTGAGTGAGACCCACACTGTTGGGAACTCCTCCCAAGCTAGGCAGCCAGAGTCCTGAGCCACTCTCTCGGCCCTCAGTCAGAAAAAGATAGGGGTGGCTGGGAGATGTGGAGTTTTATAATACAACATTTCTGTTGTGGATTGCCCAGAAATACCCTCAAAAGTAAACTAGGCTCAGAAACAATCCATGTATTACTGACCAAGACAAAAGGTGAGACCTTGAATAATCCAGCTATCCTCAATATTGGATTCTCTATCATTCTATCTCTAAATACTACATTACAAATTGATTTTAGAGAGGTATTGTGTACAAACAAAAGCTGTGTCAATCTAAAGTGATGAATTTTAACAGGTGGACCTGACCACAGAACCCCAGTCCCATTCATGATACAGAACATCTCCGTCACCCAGAAGCTTGCTTTGTAGCCCAGCACCTCCCTGGCCTGCTCAGAGGATGGTCTGGAGTGGCCTGGGGGACCAGAATAGAGTCACCCTGACCCAGCTGCCCCTCCTACACCACTGGGTGAAACTTCATAGACTGGACTGTCCCCCAGGCATGTCCCCCTTCTCCCACTTTCCCTCCTTCCATGTTGGTGGTGGAGGGGATAATTCTTGCCAACTCTGGTTCTTCATAGTTTTAATAAACTTTATATCTCCAGAAAGACGTATCTCCCTCTGTTTTGCATCCTCTCCAGTTAGAGAAGTGTGCAGTCATGTAGGACTTGGAGTTAATGACCTAAGAATTAGCACAATCACTCTCAAGAGAGACAACTGGTGCACTGCAGGGCAGAAATGCAGAAAGAGTGTATTCTCCTCCCACACTGACAATACTGAACATTTTCAGAAGGGCCGAGGGGAACTTTGATCCCTGCAGCCTGAGTTAATCAGGACTGGGAGGTCTAGGATAGAACAGTAAGTCCCCTGAACCAGCCTATGTGTGGTGTGGTCAGCTCCCTGGGCAGATGAGTTTCCTGAATGTCCTGTAGGAGTTGGGTGCTCTCCTCTCCCCTGTGGGGAGGGGCCCTGATGAGTGGGGTTTTGTTAAGACATTGCTTCTGTTTTATGTTTTGATATTTTGACCTCATGGCATGTGGGATCTTAGCCCCCTGACCAGGGATGGAACTCACATCCCTTGCATTGGAAGGCAAATTCCTAACACTGGACTGCCAGGGGAAGTCCCATTTTTGCTGCATGGGTTTGACTACAGGGACTGGAAGATTTGAAAACACTACATTTGTTAGCACTACCTAGTTCCTTCATTTAACCAGTCAGAGTCCTGACTCTGGGGATGCACACTGTTAGTGGCAATGCCTGCACCATTCCAGTGACTCTTGTGTGCTTACATGTCACTTGCCCACTGCGGAATCCTTCACCACAAGACACAGAGCACTCTGACCATGTGCCTGTGAGCCACCTAAGAACAAAAACTACAGGAGCTTAGTAGGTCAGACCCTGTGGGGACTGTCTTCCAAAGGGAAAGCCCATCCTAGCACTATGATTGTTTCAGGGCCTACAAACACGTATCTGGGAATGGGCAGTAGCACATATAACTCCCAGCCATCTTCTCAGATTTCCTTTCACTCAGAGCAACAGAATTGCCATGTAGAGACAACAGCATGGGCGTGGGATAAAGTCATCCTCAGCGATGTAAAAGCCATCATCTGTGTGGCCTCAGAGCTAGGGCAAAATTAGGTGGAAATTTCAAAAAGGTGGATTTCAACTCATTGAAACCAAAGGGAAGAAAAAGGAACCACATACGTGCTCCTTGTTGTTGTTCAGTTGTGTCTGACCCTTTGTAACCCCATGGGCTGTGGCCCACAAGGCTCTTCTGTCTATTGGATTTCCCAGGCAAGGATACTGGAGTGGGTTGGTATTTGCTCCTCCAAAGGATCTTCTCAACCCAGCAATCAAACCTGCGTCTCCTTCAGCTCCTGCATTGGCAGGCAGATCCTTTGCCACTAGCGCCATCTTGGAAGATGAAATGGAAGATTGCAATTGACATATATACACTGATATGTATAAAATAGATAACTAATGAGACCCCAAAGCACAGCACGGGGAACGCTACTCAGTGCTCTGTGGTGACCTAAATGGGAAGGAAATCCAAAAAGGAGGGGATGTATGTATATATGGGGCTGATTCACTTTGCTGTGCAGCAGAAACTAACAAACATCTTAAAGCAACTATACTCCAAAAAAAAAAAAAAAAAAAGAACATAAAATAAAAGATGTTTCTGCTTATAGAGTGAACAAGGCACTCTACATGAAAGTCTCTCAGTCGTGTCTGATGCTTTGCAACCCCATAGACACACTCCATGGAATTCTCCAGGCCAGAATACTGGAGTGGGTGGCCTTTCTCTTCTCCAGGGGATCTTCCCAACCCAGGAATCAAACCCAGGTCTCCCACATTGGAGGCGGATTCTTTACCAGTTGAGCCACAAGGGGAGCCCAAGAATACTGGAGTGGGTAACCTATCCCTTCTCCAGCGGATCTTCCTCACTGAGGAATCAAACTGGGTTCTCTGGCATTGCAGGCAGATTCTTTACCAACTGAGCTATCAGGGAATTCTGAAGGCACTCTAAGAAGGAGACAAAACTCAGGAGGCTCCTGACAAGGCATTCATGAGGAATGACAACGACAGTGGGACATTGACAGGAACAGAAGGAAGTGAGAGGAAAGGGGGGTGGGTAGCTTAGGATGTAGTCATTGTGATCTGGAACACTAGAGGTAGATCAGATTTGGTGGAGATTACAAGCTTCTTTTTGAATACCTTTAAAATTATTGATTTGTGTCATCTATGACACTGAAAGGTTATTAATGGTTTTACTCTTGGGGGTGAGGATGATACCACTCTAATGGTAGAAAGTAAAGAGGAACTAGAGTCTCTTGATGAGGGTGATGGAGAGTGAAAGAGCTGGCTTAAGAATAAATAGTAAATAAAACTAAGATCATGTCATCCAGCCCCATTACTTCATGGCAAATAGAAGAGGAACAGGTGGAAGTAGTGACAGATTTCCTCTTCTTAGGTTCCAAAATCACTGCAGATGGTGACTGTAGCCATGAAATCAGAAGATGATTGCTTCGTGGCAGGAAAGCGATGACAAACCTAGACAGTGTTGAAAAGCAGAGATATTATTCTGCTGACAATGGTCTGTATTGTCAAGGCTACAGTCCTCCTAGTGGTCACCTATGGTTGTGAGAAATGGACCTATAGAAGGCAGAACACCTAATAATTGATGCCTTCAAACTGTGGTGCTAGAGAACACTCCTGAAAGCCCCTTGGACAGCAGGGAGATCAAACCAGTCAATCTTGAGGGAGATCAACCCTTAAAATTCATTGGAGGGACTGATGCCTAGGCTGAAGCTCCAGTTTTGATCATCTGATATAACAGACAACCACTGAAAGGCCCTGATGCTGGGAAAGATTGAGGGCAGAAGGAAAAGAGGGAATCAGAGGATGAGATATCAGGATGGTATCACCAATGGATCTTGGGCCAACTCAGGGAGATGGTGAGGGACAGGAAGGCCAGGCGTGCTGAAGTCCATGGGGTCACAAAGAGTCAGACACAATTGGGCAACTAAACAACAAAAGACCCTGGGGGTAGAGTCTAAGGAATGGTGATTTTTCACAAGTAACTCTTGTGATGCTGGCCCACTGCTATATCTCCTAGGTGAGCCCTTGAAGTCAGTTTCCCTGTGCTCTTAAGGTCCATTGCGAACACAGGGAGCAGGTGAGGGTGGCAATTAAGAGCCGAAGCTCTGAAATCAGAATAACCCAACTTGAATTCTGGCCCTCACACCTGTGTGGCCTAGGGGACCTTTTCCAACTGTATAATAGAGAATGAACAACACTGGAGACATCCCTGAAGGTCCAGAGGTTAAGACTCTGAACTTCCAGTGCAGCGGGGCTTGGGTTCCCTGGTCAGAGAATTAAGATTGTGTATGCAGCTTAGTACAACCCAAAAATCTTTTTCTTTATTTTTATAAAAGAAAATGAATAATCTCGACCTGATAGGTAATGTGAGGTGATCCACATAAACTACTTAGCTGAGCACCTCATACAATCCCCATAAAACAAATGTTAGAGGTTGAGTTATTCAGTCCAAATAACTGTGCATTTTAAAACAAGTGAAACCCTGGTAGCAAGGAGAGAAGAAGAGTGATTGCACACACCTTGAGGGGGCAGTCCCGGTTGCTACAGGGCTGGAATGCAGCCTGTGGCTTCTGGAGCTGGTCACAGAAGGCCTCGCTGACTTCCTGCCCGTTGGCCATCAGGCACTGGGGTCTCTGAATTCGGGCTTCCAAGTGGTCGCATGTGTCAGAACAATGAGTCCACTTGCCAAGCTCCCAGAAAGTCTCTGCAGAAAGAAAAGGAATGTCACAGATGGCCACTGGAGGAGAAGGGATGATGGGCTGGAGATGACCCGGCCAAAGACCACCACGAGCTGCTTCCTGGTTAGTCCCCCGTCAAGTTCTCTGAGTAGCATACAGAGAATCCCCCATTAGACGGTGCAAAGGGGTCCTTTAAATCTCATTTTCCCTTGACTAGCTCGTTGTAACACCTGGTGGGGGTGGGGAGGGTGGGCAACCAGGATGGAGCCCTTGTACCATAGCCTGGGAGAGGGGCTGTCGCAGACCAGCTGGATCTGCCAGCAAAGTCCCAGAGAAGGAGGAGATACTCTGTGCAGTGGGCCGGCTCCTCAGGACTCTCCAAGCAGAGACAAGAGGACAGAAGAGGAGGGTCTTCCCAAGGGATGCCCTAGTGGGTTCTCTTTCTCAAAAGTAGGTCAGACTGAGAGAGAGAAAAGATGATTTAGCAGGGATTAGGAATTAAGCAGACAGGTTCAAGATATATTTCAATTCCATCCTTACTTCTCCACTAGTTCTTTTTCTCAAATTCAGATGAGTCTTGAAGCTGAATAAATAATCTGTCATGGAGCCCTCTGGAAAGGTGAAAATGGGAGTTTCCTTTAGTAAAGTTGAAGCTGACCACTTCCAATAATCCTGGCTTGTTTTCCTTTTAGTCCTCGTCCCAAGCAGCCTTTCCCTTTCCTTTTGACACTGGGTAAAAAGATGAGGCAGGACATGACGAGGACCGATTTGCGTATGATCACAGAAAGTGCCAGATTTTCTTGTAATAATCACAAGTAAGTAATAGCTACCAGGTGTGTTCACAGCTGTACTCCACCGAGTACACCTATGCCTTTAACTTAATTGTTTTTCAGTGCTTCCTTTTGATTTGGAATATTTGTCCTAAGTTGCATATGATATCATTTGCAAAGTAGAACAGAATGTATTTTTAGCTGCCCCCCACCCCAGTGAAAGTGAAAGTGAACGTTGCTCAGTTGTGTCTGACTCTTCGCAACCCCATGGACTATACATATACAGTCCATGGAATTCTCCAGGCCAGAATACTGGAGTGGGTAGCCTTTCCCTTCTCCAGGGGATTTTCCCAACCCAGGTATTGAACCCAGGTCTCCCTCATGGCAGTTGGATTCTTTACCAGCTGAGCCACAAGGGAAGCCCCAAAACACAAAAAAAGATCAACAATTCACTTATATGAGAGCTTAAGCATGAGATGATAAAACCACAGAATAAAATGGAAAACTACAGAGCCGAGGAAACAAACTGTGAAATATAACATCATTAAAAACTAACTCAGAACCAAGAGAAAAAAATAGAGGAAACATGGCTGAAGGTCAAATTAATGACACAGAAACAAGACTTGGAAGTGAATGCAGTGTTTGAGAGAGAGAAAGAAAAGTTTTAAAGCAATCAGAGGGGTGAATGGAGGGCTGGGCTACAAAGCAAGCTTCTGGGTGACGGAGATGTTCTGTATCATGAATGGGACTGGGGTTCTGTGGTCAGGTCCACCTGTTAAAATTCATCACTTTAGATTGACACAGCTTTTGTTTGTACACAATACCTCTCTAAAATCAATTTGTAACGTAGTATTTAGAGATAGAATGATAGAGAATCCAATATTGAGGATAGCTGGATTATTCAAGTAGAGGTTTCAACACATGAACAAGAAAAAAATGTTGATAAATAAAATATGTGAAAAATCTGTTTAAAATACAGCTTGGAAAGGTTACACTGTCTTCCAGGAAAAAGTGATATAAAATGATTAATGTAAAAACCCAAGCTTTCAGCAGAATGCCCTCCCTAAAGATGCCCACACTCTAACCCCTAGAATATATGAATATGCTATTACATGGCATAAGGGATTCTGCAGATGTGATTAAGGTTATGGACCTCAAGATAGGGCGATTATCCCAGTGGACCTAATCACACAAATCCTTAAAAATAGAAAGAATTCTCTGGCTGGAATTGGAGAGGTGCAGCAGAACAAGAGGCAAGAGTGAAAGCATGAGAGGTACTCAGTCCGCTGTGGCTGGCTCCAGGACGGAAGGGGCCAGGAGCCAAGGAATGCAGGAGGCCTCCAGAAGTGTGGAACAGCTCCTGGCCAAGAGCCAGCAAGGAAATGGAGATTTCCGCTCTGCAACTGCATGGATCTGCACTCTGCCAACTGCCTGAATGAGCCTGGAAGTGGATTCCACCCTGGGCCTCCAGAGAAGGGATCAGACTGACAGATGTCATGATTTTAGCCTAGTGGGACCTATAGAAATCACTGAGTCTACTGGGTTTCTGACCCACTGAACTGAGATAATACATTTGCGCTGTCTTAAAGCACTAGGTTTAAAAAAAAAAAAAATAAAGCACTAGGTTTATGTAAGTGCATGTACTCAAAAATTAAGACTTTGAGGATGAAAAAAAAGAATTGTATAAGCATCTAGGTACAAAAATTACATCCTTTATAAGAATAAAAAGCCAGGTGGACTTCAGACACAGCAACATTCAAAACCAGAAAAAGATGGGACAAAAGTTTTGAGAGAGAGAATTGAGGTCCCAAGAATATTATGTTCAGTCAAATTGTTATTCAAATACAAAAGCAATAATTTTCTGTCATATAGGAACAGTAATAGTACCAACCTCATAGGGTTCAGTAAGGATTAAACGAGATGTCAGAGTGAAAAGTTCAATAATTACAACAAAAGATCATGGCATCTGGTCCCATCACTTCATGGGAAATAGATGAGGAAACAGTGGAAACAGTGTCAGACTTTATTTTGGGGGGGCTCCAAAATCACTGCAGATGGTGACTGCAGCCAGGAAATTAAAAGACGCTTACTCCTTGGAAGGAAATTTATGAACAACCTAGATAGCATATTAAAAAGCAGAGACATTACTTCACCAACAAAGGTCCGTCTAGTCAAGGCCATGGTTTTTCCAGTGGTCATGTATGGGTGTGAGAGTTGGACTGTGAAGAAAGCTGAACGCCAAAGAATTGATGCTTTTGAACTGTGGTGTTGGAGAAGACTCTTGAGAGTCCCTTGGACTGCAAGGAGATCCAACCAGTTCATCCTAAAGGAGATCAGTCCTGGGTGTTCACTGGAAGAACTGATGTTGAAGCTGAAACTCCAATAGTTTGGAGTTGACCTCCTCATGTGAAGAGTTGACTCATTGGAAAAGACCCTGATACTGGGAGTGTCAGGGAATGTTTGACGGGAGGATTCCGACGTGCTATCTCTCATGAGTCCTTTGTCCCTCTTCAAGCGGAACAGCACACTGCTCCCAGGGACTGAGGTCATTGTGTGAGGCAGGCTTGGGTCTCCTTTAGTAAACATTCTCTTTAGGACAAAACCGCTTAGTCTTGTTCCCCTTTCTTGAGATATGGATTGTCTCCTGACCTTGTGACTAACATTACCCCTTGTTCCCTTGGGTACAGTTGCTGTACGTTTGGTTTTCTGATCTCTATCATTCCCGAAAGAAGTTTCTTGTACCACAGCCTATATACACTCATAGAAAAATCATTAAAGCACCTTTGCTCCATCAGAGCTTAGGTCCCCGGGTCTTTCTCTCTCTCTCTCTCTTTCTCTCTTTTACTTTCTTATTGTCGACTCCATACCACCAGGTTCCAGTCCATTAAAGGACCCCAACAGGGAGGGATTGGGGGCAGGAGGAGAAGGGGACGACAGAAGATGAGATGGCTGGATGGCATCACTGACTCAATGGACATGAGTTTGAGTAAACTCCAGGAGTTGGTGATGGACAGGGAGGCCTGGCATGTTGCAATTAATAGGGTCTATAAACTATAAAACTCCTAGAGGAGGACATAGGCAAAACACTCTATGACATAAATCACAGCAAGATCCTCTATGACCCACCTCCCAGAATATTGGAAATAAAAGCAAAAATAAACAAACGGGACCTAATTAAACTTAAAAGCTTTTGCACAACAAAGGAAACTATAAGCAAGGTGAAAAGACAGCCTTCAGAATGGGAGAAAATAATAGCAAATGAAGAAATAGACAAAGAATAAATCTCAAAAATATACAAGCAACTCCTGCAGCTCAATTCCAGAAAAATAAACAACCCAATCAAAAAATAGGCCAAAGAACTAAACAGACATTTCTCCAAAGAAGACATATAGATGGCTAACAAACACATGAAAAGATGCTCAACATCACTCATTATTAGAGAAATGCAAATCAAAACCACAATGAGGTACTATTTCACACCAGTCAGAATGGCTGCAATCCAAAAGTCTACAAGCAATAAATGGTGGAGAAGGTGTGGAGAAAAGGGAATCCTCTTACACTGTTGGTGGGAATGCAAACTAGTACAGCCACTATGGAGAACAGTGTGGAGATTCCTTAAAAAACTGGAAATAGAACTGCCATATGACCCAGTAATCCCACTCCTGGGCATACACACCGAGGAAACCAGAACTGAAAGAGACACATGTACCCCAATGTTCATTGCAGCACTGTTTATAATAGCCAGGACATGGAAATAACCTAGATGCCCATCAGCAGGCAAATGGATAAGAAAGCTGTGGTACATATACACAATGGAATATTACTCAGCCATTGAAAAGAATACATTTGAATCAGTTCTAATGAGATGGATGAAACTGGAGCCTATTATACAGAGTGAAGTAAGCCAGAAAGAAAAACACCAATACAGTATATCAATGCATATACATGGAATTTAGAAAGATGGTAACAATAACCCTATATCCTAAACAGAAAAAGAGACACAGATGTATAGAACAGACTTTTGGACTGTATGGGAGAAGGTGAGGGAGGGATGATCCGAGAGAATAGTATTGAAACATGTATATTATCAATTGTGAAACAGATCTCCAGTCCAGGTTTGAAGCATGAGACAAGTGCTCAGGGCAGGTGCACTAGGATGACCCAGAGGGATGAGATGGGGAGGGAGGTGCGAGGGGGGTGTCAGGATGGGGAACACATATAAACCCATGGGTGATTCATATCAACATATGGCAAAAACCACTACAATACTGTAAAGTAATTAGCCTCCAACTAATATAAATAAATGAAAAAATTATATTTGAATATATAAAAATATTTATATAAATAAAATATATAATATAAATATAAAATATATAAAACATATATACATATAATATAAAGTATATAAAATATAAATATTTAAAATACATATAAATATTTATATTAAAAATTTATACATGTGTTCATTCCCTTATATATTATGAAGATGAATGTTATAAAACTAAATCCATAACATTAGAGTTACAGACCTCATACTGGTTCAGAATCACCAATTTAAGGTCCAAATAGCAGAATTCAACAATGATAAGATTTAGTTGTCCTTGAGATATATGGAGGCAACAAATTGATCGAGTTCAAATTAAACTAGCAACAAATTAAACTAGTGTGGCACTCCTGAGTATTAATGTCTGTTCCAATTTTTAAACAATGAATTAGGATATATTTTATTTTGAGTTATACAATCATTCATTTAATCAAAACTATTTGATACAATAGGCACAGGGCTGAGTGCTGGTGATACAGAAATGAATGCAAATTAGTTTTAAGATACAAAGATAACAGCTCCAAATTGATGTGGCAAGTTTAATGATAAGCTTACATGGGACCTATAGAAACAAGTATCCAGGTATACAGTTCTCTTGACAGTTCACTGAGAACATCTTTCTGTATTATCACAATAGGCTGACCCAGGCTTAGTATTTTCTAACACTGTATAGTTCCATCTTTGTGACTCATCAAAGGTATAAATTAAAATTTATTAACCTCCCAGCAAGGCTACATTAAATGTTAAACATTCCAGAAGCACCAAACTGGGAGTCTGGCAGGGGAAATTTATGAGGGTGGAGAACTCTCTCTCTTGGTCAAAAGGATACAGCTCCATTCTCCTGGGAAACAACAGCCTTGCCAGTGGACAAGGTCATCTATTTAGATGATTTATTTCATTGTGCTTATTATGTGTGGATAAAGGAGGAAAATAAATTACAGAAAAAGTGAAAGGGTAATTTGAAGTACTCTGCTTTTTTTTGGAAAGGCCCCAACTGAGGAAAGCAACTAACAGATTAGGGAAGTGATGACCAAAATCTTCTTGTATCATGCTGACTTATAACCCTAAAAAGCTTCTGATCCTAATTTCAAAAGGCAGGCAAATTACAAAAACATGGATTAAGACTGTATTTGAGTTAATCTAAATATGGGGACACAAAAACTGTGGAAACTTAAAAAAAATGATATTTTTTAAAAAGTGTGTTAGAACTTCAGAAATAATTTTTCAGATGCATTTTTAGTAATTGTTTCATTTTAATGATTTAAATGAAAAATAAAACTAATATTGAAAAACTTAACACTAAAAGGAAAACATATATTTGCTGATGGGCAGCTATGGTTATGTCCCATAACCACTGGTCGGGGTCTATACCCCAATGCCATCTGCTATATCCTAACTGTGAGGCACTAACTTGCATCTTGAGTGTTAGGCCTGAAAATCTAAACCTAAAATGTAAATATATCTCTACTAAAAGTCCCACTACAACTACAGCAAAGTGATATGAAAAAGAAGAGTATTTTATTTCATGAATTCTCAAAATATAAAGTACCATTTTGGACATATTCCTTCTCCAGTGACTTTTTATGGTAAACCTATCATGTACTGGGATGTGGATATAAGGATACAGGAAGGTTATCTCTCAGTTCCCTTAATAAGTCAGTAGTAAGGGTTTTTTAACCCAAGCATCTGGCAGACATTTTTCACGTCCTACTTCACTTTGTCTAACCTAACCCACACTGAACCCACTGACTAGCCTCTATTGATGTGGCATGCTTTGCTTACAATTTAGCACAAGAATGAATGGCCACTTTACGAAGCATGCATGAAATGAAACACAAGTTATTTTAAAGCTAAGGACACTGAAGTCCTAATTCTCCAAGCAGGAACCTGCCAGCTTATTGTGGAAATAATTATTTTGGCTCAAAGCAGCTGAGCTGCAGAAATATGACTTACAAGTTTTTAATTTCATTCTAATTATTATTTGCAAGAGCTAATGATTATCAGTAGTATATGAAAATTCAAAAACATCATTTCATAATTATATATTTTCTATTACAACATTCATAATACCCTGAAATTGAAGATTTTTGAAGCCATAAATTTTATAAATATATAAAAAACATGCTGATTCCACATGAGAACACATTAATAATTTTTCCCTAGAGTTTATAATTTCTTGCATTCACTTGCTGATATATTGACTCAAATACTAGTGTCTTAAAAACTGAGAAGCATATGTTTTGCAGAAAAGAAATATATTAATCTTTTAGAATAGAGTTAACTTAAACCTGTCTTTCCCATGGCTGGTACTTGACTAGAATATCAAACTGCAAATTTCTGCAAGCAAAAGAGACATTCTGGCTGGTGTATGGTCCACGGTGCAAAAGAACTGAGTGTGGATTTAAATGTAATCAAATCCTGAAATAACTTTATCCACAAAGAAATACATGAGCAAAATAGCCATGCTCAAGCTCTCTCCTAAATCATGAATTTAAAGGAGAATACCGATAAAAAGAGAAGGCACTGAAAAGGTTTCTAAAGCTTTGGAATAGCTTTCTCCTTGGTTTTTATGTAACCGCCCTCTGCGTACCTCTTCCAAGAAAAGTTGACCACAAAAGCTCAATGTTTATGAAGATTTAATACGACTTCCCTGGTGGCTCAGACGGTAAAGCGTCTGCCTACAACTTGGGAGACCTGGGTTTGATCCCTGGGTGAGGAAGATCCTCTGAAGAAGGAAATGGCAACCCACTCCAGTACTCTTGCCTGGAAAAATCCCATGAACGGAGGAGCATGGTAGGCTACAGTCCATGGGGTTGCAAAGAGTCAGACACAACTAAGCGACTTCACTTTCAATGAGTCTCTGAGGCTGTTCAATGTGGGAGACCCGGATTCGATCCCTGGGTTGGGCCTGGAGAATTCCATGGACTATACAGTCCAAGGGGTCCTAAAGAATTGGACACAACTGGGCAACTTTCTGGAAAAGGAAATGGCAACCCACTCCAGTGTTCTTGCCTGGAGAATCCCAGGGACGGGGCAGCCTGGTGGGCTGTTGTCTACGGGGTCGCACAGAGTCAGACATGACTGAAGCGACTTAGCAGCAGCAGCAGAGCAACTTTCACTTTCAAGGCTGTTCAAGGATAAGGAGATCTGATAAGCTTTCCAGGGGAAGTAGATTTCCTTCCTAATAATCTCAAAGTACTTCCCAAGTTACAGTGAAACACCTCAATATGGGAGTGGGTACGTAAGGCCTGGGGCTACCTAAAAAATGGGGAGCAGGGATGAGAGAATTATTAATGATCTTGATGCCTTTCCTCTGAAATAATCTAATTTTTATGCAGAGAAAAAATATTACTGCCCCTGTTTCTTATCAGATTCATGGAAAGAGAGGGTGTACCACAGGCCTGACCTTGTATTAGGAGCTAAGCTGAGAACACAGATCACCTCCACCACACACTTGTTTTCCTGTAAATACCTCAGAACACACTACACTCTCATTTAATTTTTTTTCTTATATTTGGTATAGAATCTTCCCTATCTTCAAATATGTATTCGAATTAGATGAGCTCAGGGAGCAAGAAAAATTTGGAGATTCTTGGGCCCAAAAGTAAAATTTTAAAATATAGGTTAAGATATGGACAAAACAGACTAAATAATACTGCATAAATACTATTAAAAAAAAAAAAAAAAAGGGACTACTTCAGGAATGGTGACTCTAAATACAGTAGCAATATTTAGGACAGACCTGTTTTGGGGTCCCTACAATTACTTTACTGTGAAATATTTTAGATCCAAAAAAGGTCAGGAGGACAATGCAAACTCTTGTACACACCAGTAAGCTTTATCATTTCTTAAAAGTTTTCTTCGGATTTAAGAAATGTGTCATTACAAACATGGTGGACACCCCCTGCCAAACCTCCTTAATCCTATTCCCCTGCCTCCCTCCCCTTGGTGAGAAGTAACAAAGTAAACAGTAATTACAGTTTGCCTAACCTTTCACAGCTTGATTTTTTGCCTCAACATTATGTTTCTGAAAAAATCCATGTTGAGAGACGCAATTCTAACCCATTCAATCTTATGACTCCAGAGTAATCCAATTTATAAATACAGCCTGATTCATCAATTCTTTTCATTTTTTTATTGATCAATTTTCTTAAAAGCCTATGAAGATTTACGTTGGTTCTGCAATGAGCAATCTTATGCTGTCACCTACGGTACTACAATTCCAGGCTTCCTTGGTGGCTCAGTGTTAAAGAATCCATTTGTAATGCAGGAGACACGGGTTCAATCTCTGGGTCAGGAAGATCCCCAAAGGAAATGGCAACCCACTCCAGCATTCTAGACTGGGAAATCCATGGACAGAGGAGCCTGGTAAGCCACAGTCCATGGAGGTGCAAAGAGTTGGACTCAACTGAGTGACTGAACAACTACAACAAAGGGTACATTTGCACTCATTTTCTGGGATATGTACTCTAGTGAGACTGCTCTGTTGTGGACATTGAGAGCTTCACTAGTACCAGATAATGACAAACTGTCATTTTAAGGTGGAATACCAATTTTCATTCCCTTTAGTAGTGCAGAAAAGTTCTTGGTTTTACACAGCAAGGCCAATATTTGGCATTTTTAAACTAAAAAATTTCCCACTCTGAAGAATATGAAATATCTTTGTATTTTTTGCATTTTTGTTAGGTTAATATTTTCATGTTTTAGACTATGCAGGTTCCCCTTCTGTGAATTTCCTGTTCATATCCTTTTCCCAATCTTCTATTAGTTCATTTTGCTTTTGTTTTATTGTATTTCAATATCTCATACACTAATTCCTTATTGGTTATATGTATTATTAAGATTTTCTCCCACTCTATGCTTTTCTTTTTTTTCCTTTTTTTTTTGCTGACACCACAGGGCATGCATGCAGGATCCTAGTTCCCACACGAGGGATCAAACCCCGACCCCTGCAGTTGAAGAGCAGTGTCTTAACCACTGGACTGCCTGGGTAAGTCCCCATAGTATACATTTGTATGATACAAAGGTGTTTGCTTAACCTGCTTGAATTTATAAATGTTTTCCTTTGTAACTTATGCCCTTTGTATCTTAGTTAAGGACACAAACATTACCCAGAGATCATACAGATATTCTATATATTCTTTTTCTAAATGCTTTAAGATTTACTTTTCATAAGTAGATTTTAATCCACCTGGAATTTATTCTTTAATGGACTGACATTTTCTAACATTTTCCCTTTGGATATTAATAATCATATTTGAACCCCATGTATTGAATGTTGATCCTTTCCCCACCAATTTTTAAATTGCGGTATGGTTGATACCGCAGTCAATACAGAACACTTCTATCACAAGGATCCCTCAAGTTGCCTTTTACAGTCGTATCTCCTTTTCATCCACTCCCACTTCTTCTTTAATATCAGGCAATTACTGATCTGTTCTACATGTCTATAATCTTTGCAATTCAAGGATATTACAGACAGTTCCGGCAGGGAGCCCGGTGAGAAGCGGATGGCGGCCTTCAACCCGGCGCCCTCCAGGTCCTCTGGCCTCCTGCCGGTGAATTAGGGGCCCCCGGGCCGGGACCTCCTGCGGGCGGGCGAACTGGGGGCCCCTGGGCTGGGACCCCCGGTGGGTAGGTGAACTGGGGGCGCACTCACTCGGCCAGCTTGGGCTGTCTTGCGGGGCCTCAGAGATCTCACCACCGCCACCCACTGGAAGCCCAGCAAACCTCACCCTCACCCTCACCTCTGCAGCCTAATGGCGGCGGCCGCTCAGCGCCCGGATGTCGCTGACCAACCACTGGGTTTCTTGGCCCAAGGCTGCAGGGCTTAGGCCAAGCCTCCGCCAGGCCCTCGCGGGTGGGTGTGGACGCCTTGGACCTGCGCGGATCCGGTACCTGAGGTGACCGCTCACGCATGGAGACTGACGGAGACCTTAAGGGCTGGGAAGGTGAGCAAAGCCGCAGTGGGCGACGGTTAGAAATTAACGGTTCAACAGTTGGTGGTGGTTCTACCAAGACCTTGACGTCGAAAGATATTAATAGAAATGGTGGGATAACTTACCGCATGCAGCCAATAGGAGCTGCCCATCGCCCTTTGGGAAGACTTACTGTCCATTTATAGAAGGCCTATGTCTACAATATGAAAAAGCTGCTCTCAACTTTTCACTCAACCTTGCAAAAGGAAACTCACGCTATATATAGGCCTTCCAGATATGAGGTTGCTGAAGTATGATAAAGTCAAGTTAGAAAATCATATATCTTGCAAATGCCCATTTTTTTTAAAAACCATAGAAAAGACATCTCTTCTGGAAATAATTTTTCTAAATGGAGTTGTTTGACCACTGTAAAATAGTAAAAAAGTTACAGATTAAAAGTCACACAGACTTGATGCAACAAAGATTGTCCTAGATACATCAACCAAGGTAGAAACCCTAAAGGAAAAGACTGACAGATTTAACTACATTAAAATAGAAACACACATAGCATTTTCTATTTCACCTGTAGATAAAGGGATAAATATGTGAATATCCAGGCTTCCCAGGTGGCACCAGTGGTGAAGAATCTGCCTGCCAATGCAGGAGACATAAGAGAGGCAGGTTCTATCCCTGGCTCAGGAACATGCCCTAGAGAAGGAAATAGCTACTCACTCCAATAGTCTTGCCTGGGAAATCCCATGGACAGAGCCTGGCAGGCTACAGTCCATGTGGTTGCAGAGAGTCAGACATGACCTAGTGACTAAACAACACCAACAAATGTGAATATCCACACGAAAATGCACTAGTAAAAGCACAAGCATATGGGCTGGAAGAAAACCCACCAAAGTGCCTCTAAGGATGGTGGGAACAGGACAAGGAGTGAAGGCTGTTAGGGAAACACACAAAAGGAATACCAACGGAACATTTTATTCTTCTCCCACCCCTCCTGTAAAAAAATCTGACACAAACATGACAAAACATTCAATTTGATGAAGTCAGGTGGTGATGAAGTCAGAATAGATATTAGTTTTCTCTGAATTTCTATGGATTTTGAAATTCCTTTTAAAAAATTTGAGGATAAAAGGCAATAATTAGAGAAGAATGTAAGCCTTACCACATTTAATACAGGTAAGTGTGCCCATGCCTAGGAAGGGAAACAGAGGTTAATTAAAATGTTAGCAGCCACTACCTCTAGGTGGAAGGATACTGAGCTACTTTACTTCTTTTGTATTTGTGTCTCTGCATTTTGTAAAGTTCTTTTGTAAAGCCAACACTTTAATATTTTAATCGAAAACAAGCAAGCAAACAAACAAAACCACATCCTGTTGACATACAGAAAAGCTCAAGTCAAACAGGACTTCATAGGTGAGTTCTACATTAGAGGCCAGGAGAGTTTATGCAGGAAACCCTGACATTTAATAAACTGAAGCAAGGGACTCCACTAGATATTATGCAGGTTTCCTTAAGCCTTTAGGCCAAGTCACCTCATCCAACAACAACAAGAAAACAAAACAAATTAAGAGTGGGATCTGTAGAAAGGACCTTCAAATGTGAAATGAAGAAATAATGACTCGTAGTAAGGAGGAGGTTTGCCAATAATTCTTACCCACGTCTCATCCATCAGTGGGTTTCTGGCTTCTTACCAAGTCATCTATTTATAGCACAGTAAGCAGCCCTACTAGAGGCAATATTTCAGCAAGAATCAAGTGAAAAGAAAGTATAAATATCTGGCAACTGACCAAGTCTGTCATCGAGAATAAGGGCTAATTAAACCCATACTATTTACTGTTCTAATTAGACCACTGTTCAGTTCAATTTTCTACGCCAAATGTCACCAAACAGAACTGTGTCCTGTCTATAATGTAATATAAAATAAAGTTTTAATTCATAAAAAATACAATAAGCAGTTTAATACTGCTTTAATACATTCATCTGGGCTTTTAGTTTGGTAAGTTCAAATCATTTTAGGTAAACGTTTAAAATATACACAGCTGAAATTGATTTTTCATTTTGTCACGATATACTGATATGTTGAATGTGAAAAGCTGAAAAACATCATCATATTTTTTTTAAATGAAAGTTGAAAGTTCATTGCAATATTGTTTTAATTTGTTTTTGTTCCCACTCTTCCATCGATTCAGTTTGTAGTTAGAGTCAGGTTCCTTTCCATAACTTCTCTACCTTTACTTGCCAAAGAAAAGTATTTTGATTCTAAAATAACTAAAATAGGCAAGTTGTATATGCAGGTCTTTGATTTCTCTGATTGAATCAGTAAGATATTTTTTTCCCCTAAGAAAACAGAGAGAAAATGACATCTCAAGAGGGGTCCTAAAGTTTTTCCCTCTCCCTGGCCATGAAGATGGTTAGATTTTGCTTTGAAATGGCACAGCTATTTCCTACCAGCCAATCTTCCTGCCATCTTATCAGTCTTCTTTTTCCAAAGAGTAGCAATGATATTCCCAATTTCCACCTGCTTTTCATCTTTTCCATGTGATGCCAACAGCATGATGATAATAACACAAACATTTAGAAAAACAAAACCTCTCTTGGACCTGAACAAACTGTCACAGAGTCTTTCCTGAACATTTATATTTGTGTGTTTTCTTCCTCATAGTGACAGAGAACCTGCTTCCCTGAAACTTTTAGCCTTCTAGAGCAGTGGACGGTGAGTCTCCATCCTCTGCTACAGAAGAACTATTCTTGAGATTTCTCAAACTAGCTGGTACCTTCAAGAATGCAGACAAGGTCAAATGCTGAGAAGTGTTAAGCAGGCTAAAGTGTTGAGAGTCAGTTATGCCTAGTACTGAGGAAGTCACTGGTATTTTTGTGAACAGTTTCATTGTCATGATGAAACAAACAAAAGTGAGAGCAGGCAGTCGGGGGGCCAGCAGGCAACTAAAGGAGAAGGGAGTGTAGTGCAGCCTTGACAGCTGGGTTTTCTTTTTGTTTTTGTAATCCAAGTGACTGACTTAAGCTTTGCTGCCAAGGCACGCACTTTGAAGATGGCTGTCTTCAATAAACACACTGCCAGCCACACAACTAGATAAAAAAGCTGGGCTCTACCTCCCCCTGCCCTGTCCCAGAATGAGCCACCTTACTGCAAGCAAGTAATTTCTTGTATTAATTGTCTCTTTTAAAATGGAAGTTTATGTGGTGAAATTATTGAAAAGTCCTGGACTTGGGGATGAATTCAAAAGTCAAAGTGAAAGAAATAAACCTAATATAGAGTTAGATTTCATTGTTGTTGTACAGTTGCTCAGTTGTGTCTGACTCTTTGCGACCCCATGGACTGCAGCATGCCAGGCTTCCCTGTCCATCACCATCTCCCAGACCTTACTCAAACTCATGTCCATTGAGTCAGTGATGCCATCCAACCATCTCCTCCTCTGCCATCCCCTTCTCCTCCTGCCCTCAATCTTTCCCAGCATCAGGGTCTTTTCTAATGAGTCAGCTCTTCACATCAGGTGGCCATTATTGGCGCTTCAGCTTCAGCATCAGACCTTCCAATGAACACTCAGGATTGATTTTTGTGATGGTTTCACACTGAATAATTCTCACAAACACACAGGATAATGAGAGACAGTGCAGGGGGAGTCGCAGAAGAGCAACTCCCGAGAAAACGCTATATGTATGTGCGTTACTCACTCAGTCGTGTTGGACTCTTTGTGATCCCACTGACTGTAGCCCGCCAGGCTCCTCTGTCCATGGGATTCTCCAGGCAAGAATACTGGAGTGGGTTGCCATTCCATTCTCCCAGGGATCTTCTCGACCCAGGGATCAAACCTGAGTCTCCCTCATTGCAGGCAGATTCTTTACCATCTGAGCCAGCAGGGAAGCCCCAAATCCATAAAAGTGAAAGTTGTTCAGTCATGTCTGACTCTTTGCAACCCCATGGACTGTACAGTCCATGGAATTCTCCAGGCCAGAAAACTGGAGTGGGTAGCCTTTCTTCAGGGGATCTTCCCAACCCAGGGATCAAACCCAGGTCTCCCGCATTACAGGTGGATTCTTTACCCACTGAGCGCATATCTATTGGTAACTTATAATGTTTAACTAAGAGCAGTAAAGCAAGACAGAGATCAGAACTCTGGGATTAAGGATCCTCCTGGAAGTCTGGAGGTAATCACATGAGCGTCGTAAAGGAAGGTCTTTGAGGATAAGAGAGTTTGTTCTGCATGCAGAACGGTATGTAGCTAATGCTGACATGTCAGCCAGAACTTCTAACTTAAGGGCAGGGGAAAGAGCAAGCAAGGAAGAGAGAATGAGTAAGATTAAATTCCAGGAGACATTTCTGAGAAACCAGCAAAACACGGTTCCCCTAGATTTCCTTTAACATTGACTGGTTTGATTTCCTTGCAGTACAAGGGACTCTGAAGAGTCTTCTGCAACACCACAGTTCAAAAGCATCAATTCTTTGGCATTCAGCCTTCTTTATGGTCCAACTCTCACATCCATACATGACTATGGGAAAAACATAGCTTTGACTATACTGACCTTTGTTGGCAAAGCAATGTCTCTGCTTTTTAATATGCTGTCTTGGTTTGTCATAGCTTTTTCTCCAAGGAGTTAGATTTCTTCTTCCCTATTACATGAACATTCAGAAAACTAAGATCATGGCATCTGGTCCCATCACCTCTTGGGAAATAGATGGGGAGACAGTGGAAACAGTGTCAGACTTTATTTTTGGGGGCTCCAAAATCACTGCAGATGGTGACTGCAGCCATGAAATTAAAAGACGCTTACTCCTTGGAAGGAAAGTTATGAACAACCTAGATAGCATATTAAAAAGCAGAGACATTACTTTGCCAATAAAGGTCCATCTGGTCAAGGCTATGGTTTTTCCAGTGGTCATGTATGGATGTGAGAGTTGAGCCGTGAACAAAGCTGAGCGCCAAAAAATTGATGCTTTTGAACTGTGGTGTTGGAGAAGACTCTTGAGAGTCCCTTGGACTGCAAGGAGATCCAACCAGTCCATTCTGAAGGAGATAAGTCCTGGGTGTTCATTGGAAGGATGGATGCTGGGGCTGAAACTCCAATACTTTGGCCACCTCATGCAAAGAGTTGACTCATTGGAAAAGACCCTGATGCTGGGAGGGATTGGGGGCAGGAGGAGAAGGGGACGACAGAGGATGAGATGGCTGGATGGCATCACCGACTCGATGGGCATGAGTTTGAGTAAACTCCGGGAGTTTGTGATGGACAGGGAGGCCTGGCGTGCTGCGATTCATGGGGTCACAAAGAGTCAGACATGACTGAACGACTGAACTGAACTGATTGCATGAACATGGACAAGTTTCTTACCCTCTCTAAGTTACTTTCTTGATGTGTGTGTGTGCTAAGTCACTTCAGTCATGTCCGGCTCTGTGTGACTCTCTGGACTGTAGCCCACAAGTCCCCTCTGTCCATGAGATTCTTCAGGCAAGAAAACTGGAGTGGGTTGCTATTTCCTTCTCCAGGGGATCTTCCTGACCCAGATCAAACCTGGATCTCAGGTCTCTTGCATTGGCAGGCACGTTCTCTACCACTAGCACCACTTGGGAAGCCCACTTTCCTGATAGTTATTATTATTACTTTTTTGACTGCACTTCATGGCATGTGGGATCTAGTTCCCTGACCAGGGATCAAACCTGCACCCCCTACATGGAAAGCATGGAGTCTTAACCACTGAACCACTAGGGAAGTTCCCTCTAGATAGTTACTTTAAAATGGTGGTGGTGGGGGCGCGGGGAGAATGTACAGATAAAAATCAAGCAAATGTGACAAAATGTTAGCAATTGATGGAGATCTAGGTTATAAGCATACAGTAGTTACATGCTTTGTATTGTTCAATATTTCTGTAGGTTTGACTTTTTTCAAAACAGAAAAATAAAACTGGAAATAGTGGTAGTGGTAAAGAATGGTAAATAGTGGTGAAATAAAGCTAGTGGTAAAGGACCCGCCTGCCAGTGCAGGAGACTTAAGAGACAGAGTTTCAGTCCCTGGGTTGGGAAGATCCCCTGGAGGTGGGCATGGCAACCCACTCCAGTATTCTTACCTGGAGAATCCCATGGACAGAGGGGCCTTGTGGGCTACAGTCCATAGGGTCGCAGGCAACTGAAGTGACTTAGCACACACAGGAGGGAGGGGCATGGTTGATTGTTGCAAATGTCTTGGTGTAGGAGTCCTTTGTTCCCACAGCTGTCCAGGTAGATCAGGTCACGGTATTCCTATAGATCTCGAACAGGACAAATGTTATTCTCTGCTCTGCAACTTTTTATCTCTATACAAAAGGAAAAGTGTTATACCGTTAAAGGTCAGAGCCTTTGGTCTCTGAGAATGGGCTGTCCTGTGTATTTCAGGCTATGGAAACATTGTTAATGCATGCAGTAGAACACAAAGGCTAAACTAAAAGATATCTAATATGGAGTGAGATTTATTCTTCCCTATTACATGGACATGGACAAGATTCTTACTGTCTCTGAGTTTCTTTCTTGACAGTTAAAAGTAATAAAGAAGAAGAAGCTATGCCTTGCACCTTCCCTAATTATTTTGTGAACACCAGTCATGGTAACAGATATAAAGTGCTTTGTAAATAACAGAGCCCTTCCTGGGCACAAAGGGTCACCCATGTAATTATTTGGGCAGCGCCAAGTGGTCCTAGATCACCTGGCCAAGCCTCTTGCCTTTCGCTGTCTCAACTCCAGCCAATCTCTGCTGCCACAGCCACCTTAACATGCATATGCATGAGTGGCTTCCTGGCTTCTCTGCTCAGAGCATCACTGCAGACACACAGACCTGGTCCTGAGAACTGGAGGGCAGAGCAACTCACACAGCAGACTCCTGCCTGCCTGCTTCTCAGCGCCCTGCCCACCCCTCCTGATCCCTGGCAGCCAGCCAGCTCCCATGAAACCATCAAAGGCATCCCAGCATTTTAGAAGCATCCAGAGAAACGCCAACCAGCACAACTTCTTTCAGGAGTCCCTGCTGCTCAGGTGAGCCGTCCCGCCCATCCACCAGGCAGTGGAGGCAGGTGTGTGAGGAGGAAAAGCCTGGGTCCCCCTTGCTTGCATCTCACCAGAGGACCAAGTCCCCATCCTTCTGGGTTCTCCTTCAGAATAAGCTCAGATACTCCTTTTTCCAGGTCCTTATCCATCAAGAGAGGCAACCTCAGCCATGTGCAAAGAGGGTGGTGTCTCTATCTGCTTCTGATCGGCATCCAAAATCTTACACCCCAACCTGCCTTTATTGCTGGCCAAACCCACAGATGTGCTTTATCTGTTTTCTCTTCTCTTTACTCCATCAGCAATATCAAGAGAGAGCAGACGATACATCTGTCGTAAATATGAGGTTTCTGTTCGAATATAGACTGGTTAGAAGTGGGGGAATGTTACTCGAATTTGTTAAACATTTACAAAGGTATATTAAAACATCCATAAATTTAGAGAAAATGGAGAAAATTCTCCTTGGAATAAGTAAAACAATCTGAATTAGAAAAAACAAAGGAATTATTTCCCCTTACCTTTAAGTGCTTCCTTGAACAAAATAGCCATAGCACAATACTCTTTATCCACTCCTGAAAAGTTGTATTTGGGTGCATGTGTCCTTTTGAATTAAGCTTTGAATTAAGCACCGGAAGCTCAGCTCAGGGGCTCTGTGTTGACCTAGATGGGTGGATGGGAGGTGGGGAGGGAGGAGGGTCCAAGGGGGAGGGGATATATGTATACTTAGAACTGATTCACTTCATTGTACAGCAGAAACTGTTACTGAGTCCAGGCTGACTCAGTTCACCACAGGACAGGCCAATGAATCCGAGAGAGGAAGCGTTGAGGCGAGGAACAGATTTTTGTTGGGGAGCCAGCTGACGGAGAAGATGCCAGGCTACCGCCTGAAAATAACTTTTTTGTCAGGGCCTGGTTGCCAGATTCTTTCATTCACCAGAGATGGGGGGTGGGGGGAGGTGAGGAAACCAAGTAAAAGGACTATTCCATCCTTGCAAAAGTCCCCTGGAATGGGAAGCCTCAGGCAGGAGGATGTGTTTCACTTGCTTGCAGTCCTTCACAGGCGGGAGGGCAGCTCAGGTTATCTCCCTGAGGCAGGCCATTACGTATGTTTAATAACAAAAAAGGGTTAAAGTCACAGTAACAGATCCAACATAAATTCAAAATTAACCCTTCCTGGTTACAAAACTAACACAACATTGTAAAGCAATTACATTCCAATAGATATATAATATGTAACATTACAGAAAAAAAATTTGCATTAGAATTAGTGTATTCATTTTCACTGGGAATAAATATTGCTACATGTTGGAAAGTTGTTCTTCTTAGAGAATAACTAATACCCTGAAATATTTGCCCATGGAAATTTGCTTGGCTAATTTCTTGTTCATAGAAACGCATAGAAACGGCTGCCTGTTTCCAATCGTTCTCAGGTTTCAAATGATTGCGGGGGGCGGAGGGGTGTCTCTAGATGAGATAGTTTGGTTTTTATTTTACATCCAGAGTTAGGGGGCAGAAGGAGTCCTTTCTTTAAAATTAAGCTGATTATTTGAGTTAGCCTATAAAAGAAATTGTTGTTTTGCCACCAGATGCTGCTCTTCAGGAATCCTACATAAGTACTCTTTTGGTTGCTTTTATGATGGCTGCTGATAGCATCTTTTACCCTTCGAAGACTTTGTCTTTCACTGACCCATCAAAGCAATACCCAGTGAATGTGTTCCAGTGTCTGCTAACAGTGCTGGACTCTCTCTCTCAGGCCCGGGATCCTTCCCCTCCCTTTCCACACACACCACCTTCATACAGATGACCCCTAGGCAGCAGGAGGATGAACTTACCCAGGGCAAGATCTTGGCCTGAAGCAATTCTACTAATCCAATTTCCTCCCTAATGCCCTGATCCATTTGCAACTTGGAGGACAGCTTTATTTTGGATGAAACGGGGGACAGCTGTAATCCAGAACAAATCTTCCAGAATGTATGGCAAGCACAGAGAAAAAGACAGAACTGGGCATTCAGGGAGAGAAAGACTTATTATAGGAAGAAAGAAAGTGACTGGCTTTAGAGAGAAACCAGTGCCCTTCCTTTACAGCCAACCCTTCTTATACCCTATCGATGGGAAATTGTGCCCCGAAGGGAGGGGGCCTTAGTTTATCTTTAGCCCTAAGCTGGGGTCTTGTGTCACATAGTCTGAGGGAGTCTCACAGTCGGGTGGTCCCATAGTCTTGAGAAACTGGCACCAGCAGGGAAAAATGGGACATTGCCTTAAGGAAAAACAGGATGCCACCAGGGCAATGTGGCCACTGTGACATCATCCCTTGTTTGTCAGGTCACCACAATGGGCCATTTTTAAATAATATGCTACGAGCCCCTTGTGGGCCCTAACACAGAACATACGTGTTCCAGAAAGATCTCCTGGCAAACATTCGCTGCCGACCCTGGACCATAGGGCAGAAGTTGAGGGCGCTGAGGTAATGGCCTCGACAGAGCCAATTGGCTATTGCAAGTGCGTGTGAGTGCTAAGTGCTTCAGTCCTGTCGGACTTTTCCGACCCCATGGACTATAACCCACCAGGCTCCTCTGTCCGTGGAATTCTCCAGGCAAGAATACTGGAGTGGGTTGCCATGCCCTCCTCCAGGGAATCTTCCCGACCCAGGGATCGAACCCACATCTCTCATGTTTCCTGCATTGGCAGGTGTGTTCTTTACCACTCGTGCCACCTGGAAGCCCCATATAAGTGAGATCATATGGCATTTGTCTTTCCCTGTCTCACTGACTTCACTTAGTATGATCATCTCTAGGTCCATCCATGTTGCTCCAAGTGGCATTAAAGTAAAGTAAAAAAGTCATTCAGTCGTGTCTGACTCTTTGCAACCCCATGAACTATACAGTCCATGGAATTCTCCAGGCCAGAATACTGGAGTTGGTAGTCTTGCCCCTCTCCAGGGGATCTTCCCAACCCAGGGATTGAACCCAGATCTCCCGCATTGCAGGTGGATTCTTTACCATCTGAGCCGCAAGAGAAGCCAGTGGCATTAGTTCATTCTTTTTATGGCCAAGTAATATTCTGTTGAATATATGTACCACATCTTCTTCACCCATTCCTCTGTTCATGGACATTTAGGTTGCATCCATGTTCTGGCTATTGTAACTAGTGCTGCATTGAATACTGGGGTGCATGTATCTCTTCGAATTAGAGTTTTCTGTGACTTCTGAATGACACTAAGGAAAACAAAACAACCTAATTGGTTACCTTTGGAGAATGATTATTTTGAACTTTGGTAAATAACAGAAAAGACTGAACCAATCCAGCCTCCATTTCCCCCCACCAGTCTGCTGAAGCATAGAGGACAGGGGACAATGTTCTCCTCCGCTGTAGGGACAGTCCTCAAAATCTGTCAAGGGAATTCTCTCCGACAAACGATTCAGTGTCTTCAGTGAGTAAATTGCAAGGGTAAATAGAGAAGTAGAAGCTGATGAATTGAATGTGATGTACTCAGTGTTGACGGCTGGGAGCTCAGTGGAAAATGGTTAAGGAGAGGTGAGGCCGTGATGACTGCACAATCCAGATGGTCAGAGCGCACATGACGGGGTCTTGGTCTCCGAAAATCACTGAGGAGGCCTCAGGGGAGTCGGCTCAGTCTATCTTCTTACCTGACTGGGGTTACCAGGGTGTTTTAATATTCGTGTATCAGGGCTTCCCAGGTGGTGCTAGTGGTAAAGAACCTGCCTGCTGGTGCAGGAGACATGAGTTCAGTCGCTGGGTTGGGAAGATCCTCTGGAGAAGGGCATGGCAACCCACTCCATCCCATGGACAGAGGAGCCTGGTGGTCTATAGTTCACGGGGTCGCAGAACTGTCAGAAACGACTAAAGTGACATGGCATATTTGGCTAAATTATTTGCCTTATGCTGTTGTTGTTTTGCTTGAGGGTTATTTTGACAATTAAAAAAAAATTAAAAGAAGTTCAGGAAGTCTTGAGGGTGAGCAGCCAGCCTCGTCCTAGGGGTGTAAACATCTCCCCTTCCTGCGACAGTAGTCATTCTCATATTTTCTTAGAACTTTTATTGTAAACTTACCTATAAATATACTTGTGTATTTGGTTCTGTGCTTTCTGAAGGGTATATTGGAGTTTTTGGGGTGTGTGTGTGATTTTTATTCTGTTTTCCTTCCTGTAAGGAACTGTGTTAGGTCAGGTCCTCTGAGAAGCAGACCCAAGGCAGGATTAAATATGTGTGGACCTTGTTGAGGGAGCAGCCTGCAAGGAAACCAGGGAGGGAGTGTGTCAGATGGGAGGAGGCATCAGGTGCAGCCCAAGGAAGGCAGAGGCTGAGATGGTTGGATCGCATCGCCGACTCAATGGACACGAGTCTGAGCAAACTCTGGGAGATAGAGAAGGACAGGCAAGCCTGGCATGCTGCAGTCCATAGGGTTGAAAAGAGTTGGACACGACAGAGCGACTGAACAATAACAATAAGGAAGGCAGAGCTGCCTGGAGGTGCCCACGCAGGGCCTGTGGGCATATAGCAATATGGATGGACCTAGAGATGATCATACTAAGTGAAGTAAGTCAGACAGAATTCAACAAATACCATATGATATCACTTATATGTGAAATCTTTAATGTGATACAAATGAACCTATCTACAATACAAAAATGGACTCACAGACACAGAGAACACAGTTGTGGTTGCCGAGGAGGGTTTGCAAGTTTGGGGTTAGCAGATGTAAACTATGATATCTAGGATGGATAAACAACAAGGTCCTATAGAATAGCCCAGGGAACTATATTCAATATCCTGTGATAAACTGTAGTGGAAAAGAATATGAAAAAATATATGTAGACTTTGAATCACTTTACTGTGCAGCAGAAAGTAATACAATATTTTAAATCAAGTATATTTCAATTATATATATGAGCAGAGACCTTGAACATGTTTGCCTACAGCCCCCACCATAGCGGCGGTGAACACTCTCCTGGCCCCACACCTCCAGGCCTTTTCTGAGGACCTGAACATTGGATTGAAAAAAAAAGTTTTAAAGGGTCCTGGGTAAAGCCCTAGAGGGTGAAGAAAGGCCCAGAGCATATCCTTAGGGAAATATCAAGAAACTATTCATTACATGAAAATAAGACACAGTTCATGTATTTAATAGGGGAAGAGTCAGATAACGTTTATTGGGACAGGAAACATTATGTAGCCATTAAATAATACTTAATAGCGGGTTTCTACTGCATTCTCTTTCTTCATGTTTCACTTAAAATGCTTCCCAGGACTTCCCTGGCAGCCCAGTGGTTAAGACTCTGTGCTATCAATGCAGGGGGCACGAGTTCAATCCCTGGTCAGGGAAATAAGATCCCATATGCCACGTGGTGTGGCCAAATGATTTTTAAAAAGTTTCTCCACTCCTTGTATATAGGAGGGAAAAAAGCATTCATGGGAGTGAGGCCAGTGTGGGTTGCTCTCCTGTTCAACCCACTTCAAGCCCAGCAGTCAGGACCATCATTTCCAATTTCCCAGGATGGGAAGGCCATCCATTCATTAAATATCGTGCTCAGGGCCTGACAGTGAATGAAAGGCTGAATTGAAACAAGGACCTCCTGTCTTCATCTTTAATAGGAGAATCTATCTCTTATACCACAGTGTGCTATAGGTTAATTCTGCAGACCTTCAACAATGTGACTTCTGTCTTGGGTGATCAACCTGGGTCCTTCCATTTGTATCCACAGACAAGAGAATGGTTTGCACCATCAAGCACTGGAAAAGCCAACAGCAGCACTGTATTTAATGGGGAAAACTTTACCTTTAATTTTGGCTGCAGTAGGTCTTTGTTGCCGCATGTGGGCTTTCTCTAGATGTGGGGCATGGGCTTAGTTGCCCCTCAGCATGTGAGAGCTTATTATTAGTTCCCTGGCCAGGAATCAAACCCTAGTCTCCTGCACTGGAAGGTCGGTTCTTCTTTTTTTATATATAATTTCATTTCAGTTCAGTTCAGTTCAGTCGCTCAGTCATGTCCGACTCTTTGCGACCCCATGAATCGCAGCACACCAGGCCTCCCTGTCCATCACCAACTCCCAGAGTTTACTCAAACTCATGTCTATCAAGTCAGTGATGCCATCCAGCCATCTCATCCTCTGTCATCCCCTTCTCCTCCTGCCCCCATCCCTCCCAGCATCAGGGTCTTTTCCAATGAGTCAACTCTTCACATGAGGTGGCCAAAGTATTGGAGTTTCAGCTTCAGCATCAGTCCTTCCAATGAACACCCAGGACTGATCTCCTTTAGGATGGAATGGTTGGATCTCCTCGCAGTCCAAGGGACTCTCAAGAGTCTTCTCCAACACCACAGTTCAAAAGTATCAATTCTTCAGTGCTCAGCTTTCTTCACAGTCCAACTCTCACATCCATACATGACTGCTGGAAAAACCATAGCCTTGACTAGACAGACCTTTGTTGACAAAGTAATGTCTCTGCTTTTTAATATGCTGTCTAGGTTGGTCATAACTTTCCTTCCAAGGAGTAAGTGTATTTTAATTTCATGGCTACAATCACCATCTGCAGTGATTTTGGAGCTCCCCAAAAATAAAGTCAGCCACTGTTTCCACTGTGTCCCCATCTATTTGCCATGAAGTGATTGGACCAGATGCCATGATCTTAGTTTTCTGAATGTTGAGCTTTAAACCAACTTTTTCACTCTCCTCTTAGATGGAGCCAAAGCAAAAACAATACCCAGTTGTGGATGTGACTGGTGATAGAAGCAAGGTCCAATGCTGTAAAGAGCAATATTGCATAGGAACTTGGAATGCTAGGTCCATGAATCAAGGCAAATTGGAAGTGATCAAACAGGAGATGGCAAGAGTAAATGTTGACATTCTAGGAATCAGCGAACTAAAATGGACTGGAATGGGTGAATTTAATTCAGATGACCATTATACCTACTACCGTGGGCAGGAATCCCTTAGCAGAAATGGAGTAGCCATCATGGTCAATAAAAGAGTCCAAAATACAGTACTTGGATGAAATCTCAAAAATGACAGAATGATCTCTCTTTGTTTACAAGGCAAACCATTCAATATCACAATAATCCAAGCCTATGCCCCAACCAGTAACGCTGAAGAAGGTGAAGTTGAACGGTTCTATGAAGACCTACAAGACCTTTCAGAACTAACACCCCCAAAAGATGTCCTTTTCATTATAGGGGACTTGAATGCAAAAGTAGGAAGTCAAGAAACACCTGGAGTAACAGGCAAATTTGGCCTTGGAGAACGAATGAAGCAGGGCAAAGGCTAATAAGAGTTTTGCCAGGAGAACACACTGGTCATAGCAAACACCCTGTTCCAACAACACAAGAGAAGACTCTACACACGGACATCAACAGATGGTCAACACCGAAATCAGATTGATTATGTTCTTTGCAGCCAAAGATGGAGAAGCTCTAGACAGTCAGCAAAAACAAGACTGGGAGCTGATTGTAGCTCAGATCATGAACTCCTTATTGCCAAATTCAGACTTAAATTGAAGAAAGTGGGGAAACCACTAGACCATTCAGGTATGACCTAAATCAAATCCCTTATGATTATACAGTGGAAGTGAGAAATAGATTTAAGGGACTAGATCTGATAGACAGAGTGCCTGATGAACTATGAACAGAGGTTTGTGACATTGTACAGGAGACAGGGATCAAGACCATCCCCATGGAAAAGAAATACAAAAAAGCAAAATGGCTGTCTGAGGAGGCCTTACAAATAGCTGTGAAAAGAAGAGAAGCTAAAAGCAAAGGAGAAAAGGAAAGATATTCTCATTTGAATGCAGAGTTCCAAAGAATAGGAAGGAGAGATAAGAAAGCCTTCCTCAGCAATCAATGCAAAGAAATAGAGGAAAACAACAGAATAAAGTCTAGAGATCTCATCAAGAAAATTAGAGATACCAAGGGAACATTTCATGCAAAGACGGGCACAATAAAGGACAGAAATGGTATGGACCTAACAGAAGCAGAAGATATTCAGAAGAGGTGGCAAGAATACACAGAAGAACTGTACAAAAAAGATCTTCATGACCCAGATAGTCACAATGGTGTGATCACTCACCTAGAACCAGACATCCTGGAATGTGAAGTCAAGTGGGCCTTAGAAAGCATCACTATTAACAAAGCTAGTGGAGGTGATGGAATTCCAGTTGAGCTATTTCAAATCCTGAAAGATGATGCTGTGAAAGTGCTGCACTCAATATGCCAGCAAATTTGGAAAACTCAGCAGTGGCCACAGGACTGGAAAAGGTCAGTTTTCATTCCAATCCCAAAGAAAGGCAATGCCAAAGAATGCTCAAACTACCGCACAATTGCACTCATCTCACACGCTAGTAAAGTAATGCTCAAAATTCTCAAAGCCAGGTTTCAGCAATACGTGAACCGTAAACTTCCAGATGTTCAAGCTGGTTTTAGAAAAGGCAGAGGAACCAGAGATCAAATTGCCAATATCTGCTGTATCATAGAAAAAGCAAGAGAGTTCCAGAAAAACATCTATTTCTGCTTCTTTGATTATACCAAAGCCTTTCACTGTGTGAATCACAATAAACTGTGGAAAATTCTGAAAGAGATGGGAATACTAGACTACCTGACCTGCCTCTTGAGAAACCTATATTCAGGTCAGGACGCAACAGTTAGAACTGGACATGGAACAATGACTGGTTCCAAATAGGAAAAGGAGTACGTCAAGGCTGTATATTGTCACCCTGCCTATTTAACTTTTACCAGAATACATCATGAGAAACGCTGGGCTGGAAGAAGCACAAGCTGAAATCAAGATTGCCAGGAGAATTATCAATAACCTCAGATATTCAGATGACACCACCCTTATGGCAGAAAGTGAAGAACAACTAAAGAGCCTCTTGATGAAAGTGAAAGAGGAGAGTGAAAAAGTTGGCTTAAAGCTCAACATTCAGAAAACTAAGATCATGGCATCTGGTCCCATCACTTCATGGCACATAGATGAGGAAACAGTGGAAACAGTGTCAGACTTTATTTTTGGGGGCTCTAAAATCACTGCAGATGGTGATTGAAGCCATGAAATTAAAATACGCTTACTCCTTGGAAGGAAAGTTATGACCAACCTGGATAGCATATTAAAAAGCAGAGACATTACTTTCCCAACAAAGGTCTGTCTAGTCAAGGCTATGGTTTTTCCAGTGGTCATGTATGGATGTGAGAGTTGGACGGCGAAGAAAGCTGAGCACCAAACAATTGATGTTTTTGAACTGTGGTCTTGGAGAAGACTCTTGAGAGTCTCTTGGACTGCAAGAAAATCCAACCAGTCCATCCTAAAGGAGATCAGTCCTGGGTGTTCATTGGAAGGACTGATGTTGAAGTTGAAACTCCAATACTTTGGCCACCTCATGTGAAGAGTTGACTCATTGGAAAAGACCCTGATGCTGGGAAGGATTGGGGGCAGGAGAAGAAGGGGACGACAGAGGATGAGATGGCTGGATGGCATCACCAACTCTATGGACATGGGTTTGGGTAGACTCCGGGAGTTGGTGATGGACAAGGTGCCTGGCGTGCTGTGATTCATGGGTTCGCAAAGAGTCAGACATGACTGAGTGACTGAACTGAACTGAATTGAGAATGGCCATTCTGAGAGGTGGGTTTTGATTTCTTGCCGTTTTGATCAGCATTCCTCCTGTAATATTTAGGGATGTAGAGCCTCTTGTCCTGGGGCCATTTGGTTTTTTTTTTTTTTTTTTTTTCCTAAAGGGTGTGAGGAAAATTTACCTGTTGCAAGCTGCTTCTTGAAAGTCAGTTATGTTCAGAATTGACTTCTGCAGTACCTACCCCAGGACCTTTCCAGAGGGCAGCTGTCAGTAACAGCCCGAAATTGCCAGTAATCACCTGTGGGCAAGTTGTAGTTATAGGATATGCCCACCAGGTGGCAGCACTTCTTCATGCCCAACTCTGGTTCCACCTGCAACCAGAGCCTTAGGGAAGGTCCGCTTCCTGGGCTGTGGATTTGAATGGAATATGTCTGAGCAAACATCCAAGGCCTTGTGTCTCACTACTTCCCCCTAAAGCTTCACCCCTCCCCTCCAGACTCATCCCAACCAGGGGCACCCCTCGCTGCTAAGGTGCCTAAGAGGCTGCACTCTCAGGAAGGAGTCTTCAAATGGGGACCCCAGCACCAGGACCCTAGATATTTGGTTATTTTACCCTGATCCTTGAGGCCAGAGGGTCAGGCCACCATCATTGGGGTGCACTAGAGATTCTGGTCCTAGTCACAGAAAACCAGACAGGATAGGACTGAGACAGATATCAGTGAAGGGGACCCTGCCTTGCTATCCTGACCCCACCCCAGTCCAGCCCTGGGATTCAAGCCTAATGACGTTCCCGGGGTCAAATAGCATCCCAAGTCCACCAGGTCAGAGGGAATAAACTGGACATTTTTTCCCTGTCTATTTGCCATGATGTGATAAGACTGGATGCCATGATTTTAAGTTGAGTTTTAGGTTTTTCACTCTTCTCTTCCACACTCATCAAGAGGCTCTTTAGTTCTTCTCCACTTTCTGCCATTAGGGTGCTAGCATCTGCATATCTGAGGTTGTTAATATTTCTTCCAGAAATCTTGATTCCAGCTTGTGAATTCATCCAGCCAGGCATTTAGCATGATGTACTCTGCATATAGCCTTTTAAACAGTTCATGAGGTTCTCATGGCAAGTATGCTGGCGTGGTTTGCCATCCCCTCCTCTAGTGGATCATGTTTTGTCAGAACTCTCTGCTATGACCTGTCCATCCTGGGTGGCCCTGCATGGTATGATTCATAGCTTCATTGAGCTATGTAAGCTCCTTTGCCATGACAAGGCAGTGATCCATGAAGGAGGTCCTTCATGTTATTGACCATTTTCCAACAACACAAGAGACAACTTTACACATGGACCTCACCAAATGGTCATTACTGAAATCAAATTGATTACATTCTTTGTACCGAAGATGGAGAACCTGTATATAGTCAGCAAAAATAAGACCTGGAGCTGACTGTGGCTCAGATCATCAGATTCTCATAGGAAAATTCAGGCTTAAGCTAAAGAATACCTGGGAAAAACACTAGGTCAGGCAGGTATGACTTAAATCAAATCTTGTATGGATTTGCAGTAGAGAAAATGAATAGATTCAAGGGACTAGATCTAGTTAAGAGTCTGCCTGAAAAACTATGGACAGAGGTCCATAATATTGCCCTGGAGGTGGCAAAGAAAACCATCCCAAAGAAAAAGAAAAGAAGGCAAAGTGGTTATCTGAGGAGGCTTTACAAATAGCGGAAGAATGAAGAGAAGTGAAAAACAAGGGAGGGAGGGAATGGTACATCCATTAATAACAGAGTTCCAAAGAACAGCTAGGAGAGACAAGAAGGCCACCTTCAATGAACAATGCTTAATAATAGAAGAAAACAACAAACAGGGAAAGACTAGGGATCTCTTCAGAAAAACTGGAAACATCAAGGGAGCATTCTGCCCAAATATGGGCACAATAAAGGATAAAAATGGTAGAGACCTAGTTTACAATGACGAGATCAAGAAGAGATGGAAAGAATACATGGAAGAACTGTATAAAAAAGATCTTAGTGAACTGGATTACTATGATGGTGTGGTTAGTCACCCAGAGCCAGACATTCTGGAGTGCGAAGTCAAGTGGGCCTTAAGAAACACTGCTGTTAAAAAAGCTAGTGGATGCAATGAAATTCCAGCAGATTTATTCATAACCCTAAAGGATGATGCCATCAAAGTTTTGCATTCATTATGTCAGCAAATCTGGAAGACCCAGCAATGGCCACAGGACTGGAAAAGGTCAGTCCTCATCCCAATTCCCAAGAAGGGTAGTACCAAAGAATGTGCTAACCATCAGACAATTGCACTCATCTCCCATGCTAGTAAGATCACGCTTAAAATCTTGCATGCTTTATGTGAACCAAGAACCTTCAGGTGTACAAGCTGGGTTTAGAAATGGTAGAGAAACCAGAGATCAAATTGCCAACATTTGCTGGATTACAGAGAAAGCAAGGGAATGTCAGGAAAACATCTATCTCTGTTTCATCGACAATGCTAAAGCCTTTGACTGTGTGGATCATGACAAACTGTGGAAAGCTCTTAAAGAGATGGTAATACCAGACCATCTTACCTGTCTCCTGAGAAACCTGTATGTGGGTCAAGAAGCAACAGTTAGAATCCTGTATAGAACAACTGATTGGTTCAAGATCGAGAAAGGAGTATGACAGGGTTGTCTGCTGTCACCCCGTTTGTTTAACCTATACTCTGAGCACATCATGAGAAATGCCGGGCTGGATAAGTTACAAGGTGAAATCAAGATAGGCCGGAGAAACATCAACAACCTCAGATATGTGGATGATACCACTCTAATGGCAGAATGTGAAGAGGGACTAAAGAGCTTGATGAGAGTGAAGGAGGAGAGTCAAAGAGCTGGCTTAAGATTAAATATTAAAAAAAACTAAGATCATGGCTTCTGGCCCCATTGCTGCATGGCAAATAGAAGGGAAAATGTGGAAGTAGTGACAGATTTCCTCTTCTTGGGCTCCAAATTCTCTGAGGACGGTGACTGCAGCCATGAAATCAGAAAATGATTGCTTTGGCAGGAAAGCTATGACTAACCTAGACAGTGTGTTGAAAAGCAGAGACATTAACTCTGCCAACAAAAGTCCATATAGTCAAGGCTATGGTCTTCCCAGTGATCACATAACGGTTGTTGAGAGCTGGACTGTAAAGAAGGCAGAATGCCAAAGAATTGATGCCTTTGAACTGTGGTGTTGGAGAAGACTCTTGAAAGTCCCTTGGACAGCAAGGAGATCAAACCAGTCAATCTTAAAGGAGATCAATCCTGAATATTCACTGCAAGGGCTGATGCTGAAGCTCCAGGATTTTGGTCATCTGATGCAAACAGATGACTCATTGGAAAAGTCCCTGATGCTGGGAAAGATTGAGGGTAGGAGGAGAAGAGGGCATCAGAGGATGAGATAGCTGGATGGCATCACTGATGCAATGAACATGAACTTGGTCAAACTCCGGGAGATGGTGAGGGACAGGGAGGCCTGGCTTGCTGCAATCCATGGGTCATGCAGTCCAAAGAGTCAGACACGACTGGGCAACTGAACAACAACAACACTGCATGTAAGTTAAATAAGCAGGGTGACAATATACAGCCTTGACACACTCCTTTCCCAGTTGAAACCAGTCCATTGCTCTATGTCTGGTTCTAACTGTTGCTTCTTGACTTGCACCCAGGTTTCTCAGGAGGCTGGTATGGTGGTCTAGTATTCCCATCTCTTTAAGAATTCTCCACAGTTTGCTGTGAGTCATGCAATGAAAGGCTTTGTTTGAAATTTTTTAATTTATGAAAGTTTTTAATTTTATGAAAGCTTTAAATTTTATGATATAAAAATATATACCTCTAGTTTCATACGAGATATGTACCTATATTGTCATATAAGAGATATATACCAATATTTTCATATAAGACATGCATATCTCTGTGGCCATATATGAAATATATACTTCTATTTTCATATATGAAATATATAGAGAATATTACTCAGCAAAACAGAAAAATAAAAGTGGAAGATTTTTAAAAATAGAAGATTCCATTAGGAAATTTAATTTTGATAAGAACTTTAAAAAATCACATAAAGTAGTTTTCCTCTTAATTTTTGTTTTACAAAGAATTTATCAGTCAGGTGTAGCCAGTGAATCTAATTACAGGATAAATTTTTTTTTAAACTTAAGTCTCTCTGACAATACATTTTCATTATTTTGATGTCTACATACTGATTTCAGTTCGCAGTGTCCTATAAATGGAAATCAGTTTGCAATCTTCTAGTTTCAAATTAAGACTTTGTATGTATTAAGATGTAAGACAGTATACTTGAATTAGAAGGGTTATCTTCAGTCTCTAAAAGCATTACTCAAAAGACACAGTAATTTTCATTATGGTCCCTGGGCTGGTATTTGCAAATCTACTAAATCAGAAACTCTGGAACTGCAGTCTGACAATTTGGGTTCATAAACTCTCCAGTTGATTCTGAAGCACTGAAGGACACCAAAGTTTGAGAACTATTGCCCTGCAAGTCCTGAAGAAACCCATTTTACCAAGCCCAAGTTGTAAGAATTAGTATAAGATCATTATAAGTTATAGTAAAATTTTAATTCTTTTGGTTAAAGAACAATAGCAACAGATTCTACTCTGCAAATATATACACATATTTTCATATATGAAAGATATACCTAGCTTTCCCAGGTTTTCATATGTGAAATATATATCTAGGTATTCATATAGGAAATACATACCTGTATTTTCATATGTGAAATATATACCTAGGTTTTCATATATGAGATACATACTGAATACTACTCAGCTATAAAAAAGATTAAAATAATGGGTTTCCAGCAATATAACCCTAGACATGATCATAGTAAGTGATGTATGTCAGAAACAAAAAGAGAAATGCCATATGTTATCACTTCTTTGTGAAATCTAAATTATGACACCATTGAACTTATCCATGAAACAGAAACAGACTCACAGATAAAGAGAACTAGTGGTTGGCAGTGGGGAGAGGAAGGTGGCAGGGGCAAGACAGGTGTAGGCGATAGAGACAAACTACTAGGTATAAAGTCAATAAGCTATAGGGATATATTCTACAGCACAAGGAAATATAGACTCTATTTGTAATAGCTTTAAATGGAGTATAATCCATAAAAATAGTGATTCACTCTGTTGTACACCTAAAACTAATACAGTGTTGTAAATAAACTGTACTTCAAGTTAAAAAAAAGGCTGATGACTATCTACACAAAGTAAAAAAAAAATTGACAAAATAAAAATGGAAATTTCTTTAAAAATAGAGATTCCAACAAGAAACTAATTTTGATGAACAACTCCCTTAGGCTCATGTGTAACTCCTGTGTCCTGGTGTACCTTTAAAACATATATTTTGCTATTAGAGAGCTGTTAATCCTACAGATTGCATGAACAGTATGAAAAGGCAAAATGATAGGATACTGAAAGAGGAACTCCCCAGGTCGGAAGGTGCCCAATATGCTACTAGAGATCAGTGGAGAAATAACTCCAGAAAGAATGGAGAGATGGAGCCAAAGCAAAAACAATACCTAGTTGTGGATGAGACTGGTGATAGAAGCAAGGTCCGATGCTGTAAAGAGCAATATTGCATAGGAACCTGGGATGTTAGATCCATGAATCAAAGCAAATTGGAGGTGGTCAAACAGGAGATGGCAAGAGTAAATGTTGACATTCTAGGAATCAGCGAACTAAAATGGACTGGAATGGGTGAATTTAACTCAGATGACCATTATACCTACTACCGTGGGCAGGAATCCCTTAGCAGAAATGGAGTAGCCATCATAGTAAACAAGAGAGTCCAAAATGCAGTACTTGGATGCAATCTCAAAAACGACAAAATGATCTTTGTTCATTTCCAAGGCAAACCATTCAATATCACAATAATCCAAGCCTATGCCCCAACCAGTAACGCTGAAGAAGGTGAAGTTGAACGGTTCTATGAAGACCTACAAGACCTTTCAGAACTAACACCCCCAAAAGATGTCCTTTTCATTATAGGGGACTTGAATGCAAAAGTAGGAAGTCAAGAAACACCTGGAGTAACAGGCAAATTTGGCCTTGGAGAACGGAATGAAGCAGGGCAAAGGCTAATAAGAGTTTTGCCAGGAGAACACACTGGTCATAGCAAACACCCTGTTCCAACAACACAAGAGAAGACTCTACACACGGACATCAACAGATGGTCAACACCGAAATCAGATTGATTATGTTCTTTGCAGCCAAAGATGGAGAAGCTCTAGACAGTCAGCAAAAACAAGACTGGGAGCTGATTGTAGCTCAGATCATGAACTCCTTATTGCCAAATTCAGACTTAAATTGAAGAAAGTGGGGAAACCACTAGACCATTCAGGTATGACCTAAATCAAATCCCTTATGATTATACAGTGGAAGTGAGAAATAGATTTAAGGGACTAGATCTGATAGACAGAGTGCCTGATGAACTATGAACAGAGGTTTGTGACATTGTACAGGAGACAGGGATCAAGACCATCCCCATGGAAAAGAAATACAAAAAAGCAAAATGGCTGTCTGAGGAGGCCTTACAAATAGCTGTGAAAAGAAGAGAAGCTAAAAGCAAAGGAGAAAAGGAAAGATATTCTCATTTGAATGCAGAGTTCCAAAGAATAGGAAGGAGAGATAAGAAAGCCTTCCTCAGCAATCAATGCAAAGAAATAGAGGAAGACAACAGAATGGGAAAGTCTAGAGATCTCTTCAAGAAAATTAGAGATACCAAGGGAACATTTCATGCAAAGACGGGCACAATAAAGGACAGAAATGGTATGGACCTAACAGAAGCAGAAGATATTCAGAAGAGGTGGCAAGAATACACAGAAGAGCTGTACAAAAAAGATCTTCATGACCCAGATAATCATGATGGTGTGATCACTCACCTAGAGCCAGACATTCTGGAATGTGAAGTTAAGTGGGCCTTAGAAAGCATCACTACAAACAAAGCTAGTGGAGGTGATGGAATTCATTCAGCTCAACATTCAGAAAACTAAGATCATGGCATCTGGTCCTGTCACTTCATGGCAAATAGATGGGAAAACAGTGGAAACAATGGCTGACTTTATTTTTCTGGACTCCAAAATCACTGCAGATGGTAATTGCAGCCATGAAATTAAAAGACGCTTACTCCTTGGAAGGAAAGTTATGACCAACCTAGATAGCATATTAAAAAGCAGAGACATTACTTTGCCAACAAAGGTCCATCTAGTCAAGGCTGTGGTTTTTCCAGTGGTCATGTATGAATGTGAGATTTGAACTGTGAAGAAAGCTGAGTGCTGAAGAATTGATGCTTTTGAACTGTGGTCTTGGAGAAGACTCTTGAGAGTCCCTTGGACTGCAAGGAGATCCAACCAGTCCATCCTAAAGATCAGTCCTGGGTGTTCATTGGAAGGACTGATGCTAAAGCTGAAACTCCAATACTTTGGCCACCTCATGCAAAGAGTTGACTCATTGGAAAAGATCCTGATGCTGGGAGGGATTGGGGGCAGGAGGAGAAGGGGATGACAGAGGATGAGATGGCTGGATGGCATCTCTGACTCAATGGACATGAGTTTGGGTAAACTCTGGGAGTTGGTGATGGACAGGGAGGCCTGGCATGCTGTGATTCATGGGGTCACAAAGAGTCGGACACGACTGAGCGACTGACCAGTATGGTCTCCTCCTGCTGGAAGCCTGGGATGCTGGAATCAGGCCACTTCCTGTCTGTCTTTACAGGACGCTGGACTGCACTCTGAGAAATTCCTGCATCTCCCCTGGATCCTGACCATCATGTGGCCAGAGAAATCAGTAACGTTGTTTTGCCTGTTGAAATGTTTAATGACACAGATTCTTTCAGTTTCCTGATGTGGGTGAAGTTGGAGCCCAGTGATGATTTCTTCTTCAAGAAATGTGCATCCTAGTTCCCACACAAGGGTGAGCCTCCTGTCCAACGGTGAGAGACCATGCATGTGTGTGACCTGTGCCTCCTGGGAGATCAGCCCTAAACTAGTTTGAACCTGACCAAGTGGAGTAGAAGGCTGTGTGCTCATTTTCTCCTGTGAGAACTCCAAAACTGCAGCTTGCTGCTGAACAGTCATCGACTGGAGAATGCTGGATCCCACACACACAAAAAGATACCCCACGACCAAGAGCAAAGGAGAATCCCCAGCAAATCCATACGAGGGGTGAAATTTCATTTAGAATCAAACCCCTCATCCACCAGAGACGCTCAGAGGGCTCAAACAAACCTTGTGTGCACCAGGACCCAGAGACGCCACAGAGACTGAGCCAGAACTGTGTTTGAGTATCTCCTCTGGAGGTATGGGTCAGCAGTGGCCTGCCGCAGGGGCAGGGGCTCTGGGTGCAGCAGACCTGGGTATGGCATAAGCCCTCTGGAAGGAGGTCACCATTTAACCCCACCATAGAGCCACCATAGAGCCACTGACTTCTCTGGTGGCTCAGATGGTAAAGCGTCTGCCTATAATGCGGGAGACCCGGGTTCAATCCCTGGGTCGGGAAGATCTCCTGGAAAAGGAAATGGCAACCCACTCCAGCATTCTTGCCTGGAAAATCCCATGGATGGAGGAGCCTGGTAGACTATAGTCAGTCCATGGGGTCCCAAAGAGTTGGACACGACTGAGCAACTTCACTTTCACTTTCATAGAGCCACCAGAACTTACACAGGATGGGGGAAACAAACTCTTGGAGGGCACAAACAGAAACTTATGCGCACCAGGACCCAGGAGAAAGGAGCAGTGACCCCACAAGGGACTGACCTAGGCTTGTCCATGAGTGTCCAGGAGTCTTCAGTGGAGGCATGGGTTGATGGTGGCCTGCTGCAGGGTCGGGGGCATTGACTGCCACAGTGCTGCATGGGACATTTTGAAGGAGGTGGCTATTATCTTCATTACTGCCACCTGTAGTTTGGCCTCAGGTCAAACAACAGGGAAGGAACACAGCCCTGACCATCAACAGAAAATTGGATTAAATATTAACTGAGCATGGCCCCACCCATCAGAACAAGACCCAGTTTCCCCTTCAGTCAGTCTCACCCATCAGGAAGCTTCCATAAGCCTCTTATCCTTATCCATAGGAGGACAGACAGAATGAAAACCACAGTCACAGAAAGCCAACCAAACTCATCACATGAACCACAGCCTTGTCAAACTCAATGAAACTATGAACCATGTCATGTAGGGCCACCCAAGATGGACGAGTCATGGTGGAGAGCTCTAACAAAACGTGGTCCACTGGAGGAGGGAATGGCAAATCACTTCAGTATTCTTGCCTTGAGAACCTCATGAACAGCATGATAAGGCAAAAAGATGTGACACTGAAAGATGAACTCCCCAGGTCAGTAGGTGCCCAATATGCTACTGGAGATCAGTGGAGAAATAACTCTAGAAAGAATGAAGAGATGGAACCAAAGCAAAAACAACACCCAGTAGTGGATGTGACAGGTGATGGAAGTAAAGTCTGATGCTGTAAAGAGCAATATTGCATAGGAACCTGGAATGTTAGGTCCATGAATCAAGGCAAATTGTAAGTGGTCAAACAGGAAATGGCAACAGTGAACATCGACATTTTAGGAATCAGTGAACTGAAATGGACTGGAATGCGTGAATTTAACTCAGATGACCATTATATCTACTACTGTGGGCAAGAATCCCTTAGAAGAAATGGAGTAGCCATCATAGTCAACAAAAGAGTCTGAAACCCAGTACTTGGGTACAATCACAAAAACAACAGAATGATCTCTGCTTCCGGGCAAACCATTCAGTATTACAGTAATCCAAGTCTATGTCCCAGCCGGTAGTGCTGAAGAAGGTGAAGTTGAACGGTTCTATGAAGGCCTACAAGACCTTCTAGAACTAGCACCCCCCAAAAATGTCCTTTTCATTATAGGGGACTGGAATGCAAAAATAGGGTGTCAAGAGATACCTGGAGTAACAGGCAAATTTGGCCTTGGAGTACAAAGTGAAGCAGGCTAACAGAATTTTTCCAAGAGAACACACTGGTCATAGTAAACACCCTCTTCCAACAACAGAAGAGAAGATTCTATATGTGGACATCACCAGATGGTCAACACCAAAATCAGATTGATTATATTCTTTGAAGTCAAAGATGGAGAAGTTCTATACAGTCAGCAGAAACAAGACCAGGAGTTGACTGTGGCACAGACCTGGAACTCCTTATTGCCAAATTCAGACTTAAACTGAAGAAAGTAGGGAAAACCACTAGACAATTCAGGTATATGACCTAAATCAAATCCCTTTTGATTATACAGTGAAAGTGACAAAGAGATTCAAGGGATTAGACCTGATAGACAGAGTGTCTGAAGAACTATGGATGGAGGTTGATGACATTGTACAAGAGGCAGTGATCAAGATGATCCCCCAAAAAAAGAAATGCAAAAAGGCAAAATGGTTGTCTGAGGAGGCCTTACAAATAGCTGTGAAAAGAAGAGACAGTAAAGGCAAAGGAGAAAAGGAAAGATATACCCATTTGAAGGCAGAGTTCCAAAGAATAGGAAGGAGAGATAAGAAAGCCTTCGTCAGCAATCAATGCAAAGAAGTAGAGGATAACAATACAATGGGAAAGTCTAGAGATCTCATCAAGAAAATTAGAGATACCAAGGGAACATTTCATGCAAAGATGGGCACAATAAAGGACAGAAATGGTATGGACCTAACAGAAGCAGAAGATATTAAGAAGAGGTGGCAAGAATACACAGAAGAACTGTACAAAAAAGATCTTCATGACCCAGATAGTCACAATGGTGTGATCACTCACCTAGAACCAGACATCCTGGAATGCGAAGTCAAGTGGGCCTTAGGAAGCATCACTACGAACAAAGCTAGTGGAGGTGATGGAATTCCAGTTGAGCTATCTCAAACCCTAAAAGATGATGCTGTGAAAGTGCTGCACTCAGTATGCCAGCAAATTTGGAAAACTCAGCAGTGGCCACAGGACTGGAAAAGGTCAGTTTTCATTCCAATCCCAAAGAAAGGCAATGCCAAAGAATGCTCAAACTACCACACAATTGCACTCTGCTCACACACCAGCAATGTAATGTTCAAAATTCTCCAAGCCAGGCTTCAACAGTACATGAACCGTGAACTTCCAGATGTTCAAGCTGGATTTAGATAAGACAGAGGAACCAGAGATCAAATTGCCAACATCCATTGGATCATTGAAAAAGCAAGAGAGTTCCAGAAAAATACATACTTCTACTTTGTTGACTATTCCCAAGCCTTTGACTGTGTGGCTCACAACAATCTCTGGAAAATTCTTCAAGTGATAGAAATACCAGACCATCTGACCTGCCTTTTGAGAAATCTGTATGCAGGCCAAGAAGCAACAGTTAGAACTGGACATGGAACAACAGACTGGTTGCAAATCAGGAAAGGTGTACATCAAGGCTGTATATTGTCACCCTGCTTATTTAATTTATATGCAGAGTACATCATGCTAAATGCCAGGCTGGGTGAAGCACAAGCTGGAATCAAGATTGCCGGGAGAAATATCAATAACCTCAAATATGCAGATGACAATACCCTTATGGCAGAAAGTGAAGAACTAAAGAACCTCTTGGTGAAACTGAAAGAGGAGAATGAAAAAGTTGGCTTAAAACTCAACATTCAGAAAACTAAGATTATGGCATCTGATCCCATCATTTCATGGCAAATAGATGGGGAAACAGTGAAAACAGTGACAGACTTTTTTTTGGGGGGTTCCAAAATTGCTGCAGATGGCGACTGTGGCCATGAAATTAAAAGATGCTTGCTTCTTGGAAGAAAAGCTATGACCAACCTAGATAGCATATTAAAAAGCAGAGACATTACTTTCCCAACAAAGGCCCATCTAGTCAAAGCTGTGGTATTTCCAGTAGTCATGTATGGATGTGAGATCTGGACTATAAAGAAAGCTGAGCACCGAAGAAATGATGCTTTTGAATTGTGGTGTTGGAGAAGACTCTTGAGAATCCCTTGGACTGCAAGGAGATCTAACCAGTCCATCCTAAAGGAAATCAGTCCTGAATATTCTTTGGAAGGACTGATGCTGAAGCTGAAACTCCAAATCTTTGGCCACCTGATACAAAGAACTGACTCGGAAAAGACCCTGTTGCTGGGAAAGGTTGAAGGCCGGAAGAGAAGGGGATGACAGAGGATGAGATGGTTGGATGGCATCACTGACTCGATGGACATGAGTTTGAGTAAGCTCTGGGAGTTGGTGATGGATGGGGAAGCCTGGCGTGCTGAAGTCCATGGGGTCGCAAAGAGTCTGACACAACTGAGCGACTGACCTGATGAAGCCTTTAGGCAGATGCTCATATCCTGTGTGTCAATGAGGACTCTAGGCAGACACTGAGCTTCTCTGTGTCTATGAGGCCTCAAGGCAGACGCTCAACTACTGTGTGTTTATGAGGCCTTTCAGCTCATGTACATTATGAGTCCTCTAGGCAGACGCTCAGCTGAGTGTGGGTCTGTGAAGCCTCTGTCCAGATGCTCAGCTTATGTCTATCTGTGAGGTCTGTAAACAGATGCTCAGCTTGTGTCTATGAGGCCTCTAGGCAGATGTTCAACTTCTGTGTGTCTATGAGGCCTCTGGGCAGACACTCAGCTCCTCTGTGTCTTTGTGGCCTCTAGGCAGATGCTCAGCTCATTTTTATCTATGAGGACTCTAGGCAGATACTCAGCTTGTCTTTTCTATGAGGTCTCTTGTCACACCCTCAGCTCCTGTGTGTCTATGAGGCCAGATTGTTTAATTCTGAGCCATTCAAGGGCTTTGTTCTTTTGACCTTAACATATCTAATTTTCCCACTTTTTTCAGATGTATAATGTCAAACAGAGAAGACCCAGACAGATTCCAACAAAACTGGCACAAACAGATTCCAGCATCAATACATCCACATGAATGATTCCCAGATTGGGTAAATAAATTTACCCTATAAAGCAAATGAATTAATTCCAACTAGGCTACCCACTCCACAAGAGTTACCTCCAAAATGAACCAGTTCCAACTGGACCAGTTTCCAAATCAGGTAAATAAATTTGCCCTACAGTTGAGGTATTTGCAACTAGGGTGGGCATGCCCCATGAGGACTAGTTCCCAATGAACTGGTTCAGGGTAGAGTCCAATAATGCCTCCTCTCTGCAAATGGATGCTGTGAGGCTGCCAGGGCTAACACCATGACAGGCGGCCTGGACCTAAGTTTAGATTTCCCCCGAAATGGTAAGATTCCCTACCCCCATCAGGCCACCTGGAGCCAGCCAATCAATATGTGCCCAGTAAGAAAAAGGGAACCTATCAGGGGAAAGCTGAAAAGCCCGCGAACGCCCAAGTTTGAAAAAAGCCCATGAAGGTTTGAGCCAATAAGATTACTTTGCAAACATGTAACCAATCCGCTTAAGTCAGCTACCAACTGCTTATGCTCACCCTATAAATTTGTGTAACAGCTTGGGCTCAGCGCTTTCTGACCCTGCACCACTGCGTTGGTTGCGGCAGTAAGCCCTGACTCGAGTCAGCAATAAACTTCCCTTTTTTGCGAGTTGCATTGTCTTGGAAGCCTTCTCTCTTCCCGCTCGGGGATTCGGACATCGGGCATAACAGATGCCCAACCAAATTTGCTTATCCCCTAGAGGAAAAGTCCAGATTGAGGAGAATTTATGTTCTCATGTGCACCCCAGAGTGACTTGCCCTCCAAAATCAAGCCCACTGGCTCTTAACACAAAAGGACACACAAAACATTATACTGGCTGAGCCAGCTATCAAACTGCATATACTGACCCTACAAGTGAAATTGAGTCCCTCAAATCTCGAAGTTTGTCAGTTCCTTGTCTCAATTGCCAAGTGCTGGGGGTAGCTGGTGCCACTTCAGGGAATCTGGAAGGAAAGAACTTCAGGACAACAAATGGCCCCAGCAGCTGCTAGGGTCTTGCCCCAGTATTCCCAGATCGGGTTCAGCTAGCCACGAGCAGCAAGGCTCCTAACTGGCTAAGCCAAATTGTTCCCGAGACCAAGCTCACTGCTCACTGCACGATAGGACAATGAATCTGAGAGATGAGGTGTTGAGGCAAGGAAGGGACTTTAATCAGGGAGCCAGCAGACTGAGAAGATGGCAGGCTAGTGCCTCAAATTAGCCACCTTATTGGGTGGATGCCAGGTTGTTTTTTAGATCAGAGAGAAAGAAGCAATGAGGAACTAAAGTCAAAAGAAAGAAGGAGAGGGAGATGCAGTGGGGAAGTAAAGTGAGAAAGACTTCAGTCTTGCAAAACATTTCCAAGGGAATGAAAAGCCTTCAGAAGGGGTGTGTTAATCTCTTCTATTTCCAGGTGGGCAGGGACAAAGTATCTCTCCCAGAGCTGAACAAAGACACTTTAGTTTATAGTCAAGCAAGGGGATAGGGACCTCCAGGCAAGCCACTGAGTATGATTATAACAATTAAAGAATGAAAAGCAAGTCAAAAAACCAATTTTCAACATGGAGTCAAAATTGGCTTTCTCCCTGCAACAAGATGAAGGAACTCCCTTTCATGTTCCCTGGGAACAGACATGGGCAACAACCCCTTGAAGCGACAGCCTCCACAGGACAGAAGAAAAAATTTCAAGACAGCTAAACCTAGGATTCTAATACCCAAACCTGGTTCTATTTTACAAAAAACCGTCATTCAAAATGAAAAACGCACCCCTACGTTTACCTCCAATCGCCAAGACACAGACCCAAGATAAGGTCCAATAACAGATAAAATCTTAAACAAATGTGGTACAAATATAAAATGGGATATTACCTGGACTTGAAAAGCCGACACTGAAAATATGAAATTAGGCCAACAGTCCCCACAAGGATGGACCTTGGAGGAAAATATGCTAAGAGAAATCAGCAACTGAGGAAGAAAATAGCAAAAGATGTCCTGGAGGCAAAATTGAAAAAAAGAGAGACAGAGGAAGTCGTTTACAATATAGACACTCTGAGATGCAAACACAAACCCTGAATTCCAAAGGGGGGGGGGAATAAAAAAAATAAACAGGAGAGTCAGGGATGAATTAGAAGGTCAGTACTAATGTATACATGGAAATCTGTGACTCTAATAGATAATCCACAAGAATTATCTCCTCCTCCCTTCATTCTTTCCTTCCATCCTTCCTTCGTTTCATATAGGGACTGAAATCTGTATATCCAACACATATGCAGAAATCTGTATCTGTATGAGCTAATCCACACGGCGTTTCTATGACCTTCCTTCCTTGATTTCTTCCTTCCTTGCGTATACACAGAAAAGTATTTATCTCTAACATAGACATAGAAATCTGTCACTGGAATAGATTATCTACAAGGACTATTTCCTTCCTTGGTTCCTTGCACATGTACAAAAATCTACATCATTAATAAATAGTCTGCAGGGATCTGATGATCAGAATAGAGAGTTTTACTGAACCTTGTTCAATAAACTTCATGGAAAAAAAAATCAAAACATAAACAACTACACATATGCTGAATGTAACTGTCATAACTGGATCAGTTCGTTGTACACTGAGGAGAAGCACAAAACTGCAAATCAACTAGACTTCAACAGCACATCGGAATGAGACTAAGGAAAAGGAAAGGAAAGGAATGCCTGCTTTATTCCCTGTGACCTCTAAGACTTGGGCTCTTATCCCATCCCTGGACCTGAGGAGGCCTGAGTCCCTGGCCTGTGGTGGGATCAAGATGTCCCGGCAGGGTACCCTTCATAAAGACGCCTCTTAAACCTGTACTGTCTGTTTTTTTCTGGCTAGGACCAGAATCCCCAGTGCACCCAATGATGGTGGCATGACCCTCTGGCCTCAAGGATACAAGATAAAAGTCACCAAGTATCCAGAGCCCTGGTGCTGTGGTCCCCAGCTGAAGCCTCCTTCCCAAGGGTGCAGCCTTCTAGGCACTGTCTCAGGGAGCTGTGCCCCAGGTAGGCATGAGTCTGGAGGGGAGGGGTAAAGCTTTAGCAGGAAGAGCTAGTGAGACTCAAGCCCTTGGGTGCTCAGACATATTCCACTCTAATTCACAGCCCAGGAAGGTGACCTTCCCTAAGGCTCAGGTTGCAGGTGGAACCAGAGTTGGGCATGAAGAAGTGCTGCCGCCTTGTGGACATTTCCTGTAACTACAAGATGACACCCCGGTTCTTCAGTTCAGTTCAGTTCACTCGCTCAGTCATGTCTGACTCTTTGTGACCCCATGGACTGCAGCAAGCCAGGCCTCCCTGTCCATTGCCAAATCCCAGAGTTTACTCAAATCCATGTCCATTGAGTCAGTGATGCCATCCAACCATCTCATACTCTGTCAGCCTTCAATCTTTCCCAGCATCAGAGTCTTTTCAAATGAGTCAGCTCTTCACATCAGGTAGCCAAAGATTTGGAATTTCAGCTTCAGCATCAGTCCTTCCAAAGAATATTCAGGATTGATTTCCTTTAGGATGGACTGGTTGGATCTCCTTGCTGTCCAAGGGACTCTCAAGAGTCTTCTCCAACACCACAGTTCAAAAGCATCAATTCTTCAGCACTCAGCTTTCTTTATAGTCCAACTCTCACATCCATACTTGACTAGTGGATATACCACAGCTTTGACTAGATGGGCCTTTGTTGGGAAAGTAATGTCTCTGCTTTTTAATATGCTATCTAGGTTAGTCATAAGTTTTCTTCCAAGGAGCAAGCATCCTTTAATTCCATGGCTGCAGTCACCATCTGCAGTGATTTTGGAGCCCCCCAAAATAAAGTCTGACACTGTTTCCACTGTTTCCCCATCTATTTGCCATGAAATGATGGGACCAGATGCCATGATCTTAGTTTTCTGAATGCTGAGCTTTAAGCCAACTTTTTCACTCTCCTCTTTCACTTTCTTCAAGAGGTTCTTTAGTTTTTCACTTTCTGCCATATCTGAGGTTATTGATATTTCTCCCGGCAATCTTGATTCCAGCTTGTGCTTCATCCACCCGAGCATTTCTCATGATGTACTCTGCATATAAGTTAAATAAGCAGGGTGACAATATACAGCCTTGATGTACTCCTTTCCTGATTTGGAACCAGTCTGTTGTTCCATGTCCAGTTGTAACTGTTGCTTCCTGACCTGCATACAGATTTCTCAAAAGGCAGGTCAGGTATTCCCATCTCCTGAAGAATTTTCCAGAGTTTGTCATGATCCACACAAAGGCTATGGCATAGTCAATAAAGAAGAAGTAGATGTTTTTCTGGAACTCTCTTGCTTTTTCAATGATCCAATGGATGTTGGCAATTTGATCTCTGGTTCCTCTGTCTTATCTAAATCCAGCTTGAACATCTGGAAGTTCACGGTTCATGTACTGTTGAAGCCTGGCTTGGAGAATTTTGAACATTACATTGCTGGTGTGTGAGCAGAGTGCAATTGTGTGGTAGTTTGAGCATTCTTTGGCATTGTCTTTCTTTGGGATTGGAATGAAAACTGACCTTTTCCAGTCCTGTGGCCACTGCTGAGTTTTCCAAATTTGCTGGCATACTGAGTGCAGCACTTTCACAGCATCATCTTTTAGGGTTTGAGATAGCTCAACTGGAATTCCATCACCTCCACTAGCTTTGTTCGTAGTGATGCTTCCTAAGGCCCACTTGACTTCGCATTCCAGGATGTCTGGTTCTAGGTGAGTGATCACACCATTGTGACTATCTGGGTCATGAAGATCTTTTTTGTACAGTTCTTCTGTGTATTCTTGCCACCTCTTCTTAATATCTTCTGCTTCTGTTAGGTCCATACCATTTCTGTCCTTTATTGTGCCCATCTTTGCATGAAATGTTCCCTTGGTATCTCTAATTTTCTTGATGAGATCTCTAGACTTTCCCATTGTATTGTTATCCTCTACTTCTTTGCATTGATTGCTGACGAAGGCTTTCTTATCTCTCCTTCCTATTCTTTGGAACTCTGCCTTCAAATGGGTATATCTTTCCTTTTCTCCTTTGCCTTTACTGTCTCTTCTTTTCACAGCTATTTGTAAGGCCTCCTCAGACAACCATTTTGCCTTTTTGCATTTCTTTTTTTGGGGGATCATCTTGATCACTGCCTCTTGTACAATGTCATCAACCTCCATCCATAGTTCTTCAGACACTCTGTCTATCAGGTCTAATCCCTTGAATCTCTTTGTCGCTTTCACTGTATAATCAAAAGGGATTTGATTTAGGTCATATACCTGAATTGTCTAGTGGTTTTCCCTACTTTCTTCAGTTTAAGTCTGAATTTGGCAATAAGGAGTTCCAGGTCTGTGCCACAGTCAACTCCTGGTCTTGTTTCTGCTGACTGTATAGAACTTCTCCATCTTTGACTTCAAAGAATATAATCAATCTGATTTCAGTATTGACCATGTGGTGTAGAATCTTCTCTTGTGTTGTTGGAAGAGGGTGTTTGCTATGACCAGTGGGTTCTCTTGGCAACACTCTATTAGCCTTTACCCTGCTTCATTCTATACTCCAAGGCCAAATTTGCCTGTTACTCCAGGTATTTCTTGAAAGCCTACTTTTGTATTCCAGTCTCCTATAATAAAGAGGACATCTGTTTTGGGTGTTAGTTCTAGAAGGCCTTGTAGGTCTTCATAGAACCGGTTCTTACGGCACCTCCAATTCACAAGGCCTGTGGTACCGTTAGAGATGGCTGCTCTCAGGAAAAGTCCCACAGCAGGTTTTGCAGAAGTAAATTCCAAAAAGAGCAAACCTTCAAGAAGCCAATGGCAACAGGTAAATTTACACCCTTTTATGAAAGAAAGAAAGCACCCAGAGGCCACAGGACAAGATGCTCAGCATCGTGAATTATTACAGGAGTGATGCCGATCAAAATGACAACAAGCAATCAAATCCCATCTGGCAGCATGGGCATCCTAAGTGTCTGCAAACACTACATGGAGGAGAGAGCCAGGGGATGGCAGAACCCCCCTTCACATGCCCTGGGAATAGACACAGGCAGCACCCCTTGAAGGGACAGTCTCCACAGGCCAGAAGAAAAAATTTCAAGACAGCTAAACCTAGGATTCTAATACCCACACTTTGGCCTATATTATGAAAAACCATCATTCAAAATGACGTAGGCACCTCAACTTCACTGCAGTGGTACCTCCCACCGCCAAGACAGACCCAAGATAAGGGCCAACGACAGATTAAAGCTTCGACAATACAAATGTACAAAGCGCTGTTACTCGGACTTGAAAAACTGCCACTGAAATAATGGAATTAGGCCAACTGTCCCCACAAGGATAGACTTTGGGGGACCACACACTAAGAGAAATCAGCAACAGAGGAAGAAAATAGCAGATGATATCCCTGGAGGGCAAAACTGCAAAAAAGAGGGACAGAGGAGGTAATTTATAACATAAAAATTGACTCTGGGATGCAAACACAAAGCCAGAATTCCAAAGGAGGGGAAATAAAAAGAAAGGGTAAGAGCCGGGGATGAATTAGGAGGTCAGTACTGATGTATACACAGAAATCTGTGTCTGTAATAGATAATCCACAAGGATTATCTCCTCCTTCCTTCCTTCCCTCCATCCTTCCTTCCTTTCACATTGGCCCTGAAATCTGTATATCTAACATACCTCCAGAAATCTCTATCTGTATAAGTTAATCCACAAGGCTTATCTACAGCCTTCTTTCCTTGATTTCTTTCTTCCTTCCTTCCTTGCACATATACACAGAAGTATTTATCTCTAACATAGACATAGAAATCTGTCACTGGAATAGATTATCTACAAGGACTATTTCCTTCCTTGGTTCCTTGCACATGTACAAAAAAATCTGTATCATTAATAAATAGTCCACAGGGACCTGATGATCAGAACAGAGAGCTTCAGTGGACCTTGTTCAATAAACTCCATGGAAAAAAAATCAAAACACAAACAACTACATATAGGCTGACTGTATCTGTCATAACTGAATCAGTTCATTGTACACTGAGGACAAGCACAAAACTGCAAATCAGTTAGACTTCAACAGAGCACTGAAATGAGACTAAGGAAAAGGAAAGAAAAGGAATACCTACTTTATTCCATCTGACCTCCAAGACATGGGCTCTTATCCTATCCCTGGACCTGAGGAGACATGAGTCCCATGGTTGGCCTGTGGTGGGGTCGAGATGGCCCCGCAGGGTGCCCTTCATAGAGACGCCTCTTAAACTTGTACTGTCTTTTTTTTTCTGGCTGGGACCAGAATAACTAGTGTACCCCAATGATGGTGGCCTGACCCTCTGACTTTGAGGATACAGGATAGACTCACCAAGCTGAAGCCTCCTTCCTGAGAGCACAGCCTCTATACTTTATACTAACATAAATATAGAAATGTGAGTCTGCAATAGATAAACCCAAGGATTATCTTCCTCCTCCCTTCTTCCCTCCCACACATGCACAGAAATTTGTATCTCTAACATACACAGAAATGTATATCTCTAATACATAAGGTTCATATAGTCAAAGCTATGTTTTTTCCAGCAGTCATGTATGTGAGAGTTGGACCATAAAGAAGGCTGAGCACCAAAGAACTGATGCATTTGAACTGTGGTGTTGGAGAAGACTCTTGAGAGCCCCGTGGACAGCAAGGAGATCAAACCAGTCAATCCTAAAGGAAATCAATCCTGAATATTCATTGGAAGGACTACCGCTAAAGCTGAAGCTCCAATAATTGGCCACCTGCTGCAAAGAGCTGACTCATTAGAAAAGACCCTGATGCTGGGAAAGAGTGACGGCAGGAGGAGAAAGGGATGACAGAGTACGAGATGGTTGGATAGCATCACTGACTCAATGGACAGGAGTTTGAGCAACCTCTGGGAGATGGTGAAGGGCAGGGAAGCTGGGTTTGCTGCAGTTCACGGGGTCGCAAAGAGTTGGAAGCAACTGAGCGACTGAATAAAGCTAGTGGAGGTGACTGAAATCCAGCCAATCTATTTCAAATCCTAAAAGATGATTCTGTTAAAGTGCTAACACTGTTGAAGTGCTAAAATATCATATGAAAAGATGCCAAATCACTATTTGTTAGAGAAATGCAGATCAAAACTACAACAAGGCATTTCCTCACATGGTTCACAATGGCCATTGTCCAAAACTGGAGAAACAATAAATGCTGGAGAGATTGTGGGAAAAAGGGAACCCTCCTAGACTGTCAGTGAAAAGGTAAATTAATAACAGCCACTATAGAGAATGGTGTGCAGGTTTTTAAAGAACTGAGAATGAAATTAGAATACTCCCTAACAGCTCCAAATAAAGACCTAAATAAAAGGACGATAGCATAAAACTATTGAGGAAAGAAGCAGAACATGCTTTGACATGAAATGCAGCAAGTTCTCTTTTGACCCACCTGTTAGGATCATGAAAAGCAAAACAAAAGTAATTGGGACTGAATTCCCATTAAAAGTGATGGCAGAGCAGAGGAAACAAAGACAACAAAAAGACAACCCTCAAAATGCAAAAAATGTTTGCAAAAAAGACACCCATGAGGAACTTATCTCCAAAACACACAAATAGCTTATGTACCTCAATATCAAAGAAAAAACCCCAATCAAATAGGAGCACAAGACTTAAAGGGATCTTTCTCCAAAGAAGACCTGGAGGTGGCCAGGAAGCACATGAAAAGATGCTCAGCATCTATAAGTATTAGAGAACTGTGGGTCAGTAGTATACTGTAGTATTGCCTCACACAGGTCAGAATGGTCAGCATCAAAAAATCTAAAACAATAAATGCTGGAGAGGGTGTGTAGAAAAAAGAAACCTACCTGTTGATGGGAATAAAGTCAATATTCATAAAGGAGATAGAAAAATGGTTCATTAAAAAGCAAACAGAGAAGTACTATATGACCCAGCAATTCCATTACTGAGCATAGATTCAGAGAAAACCATTATTTTAAAAGACAGGTGCACGCTACGTTCATGTACAATAGCCAAGACTTGGAAGCAACCCAAGTGGATAAGGACAGATGAATGGATAAACAAGATGGGGTACATGCACACAGTGCAACATTACTCAGCCATAGAAAGGGTGACAACATGCCAAGTCCAGCAACAAGGAAGGAAGAGGAGAGGATCATACTAAGTGAAGTGAGACAATGGAAGACAAACATCACATGATATCTCTTGGAGGTGGATTCTAAAAATGGATACAAAGAACTTCTTTACAAATAGAAACAGACTTACAAAATAGCAAAGCACCTTAATGTTACCAGAAGGGAAATGTGGTGGGCAGTGAGAAATGAGCTGGTGGAAATGAACATACACACACTACTCTTTATGAAATAATCAACAAGGAACACTACTAAACACTGCATAATAAACTATATGGGAAGAGAACCCAAAAAAGGACATGTACACATCTATGCATAAGTGAATCATGTTGCTGTCCACCTAAAATTAAAAATAAAAATAAACACACCCTACAACTTTTAAGTCACCTATACATCAATACAAAATACAAATTACAAAAGGATAATGCCAACTCTATTCCCCTCAGGTCTTGGTCACCTGGGCTGATGTCACATCCCTGAAGCCTGGGCAGACTTGTTTCCCAAGGATGGACTATCATGGGGCTGACGAAGCTGGGGAGGATGTGCCAGCCAATGAGCCCTGCCCCATGGACCTGGCGAGCTTGTTCCCCTCTACACCAACCCACAACCTTCAGATCCAGGTGGATCCTCCTGCAGTGAAACTGTGCCTACTGCACCCAAAAGATGTGGAGTCTCTGGGCTGGAAGAGCTTTGAAAACCCCGTGGGCTCCATGTCTCCTGGTGGTGGGGTTCCCACCTCCAGCCTCTTTCCTTAGGGTTGCTCCACCTATGGATGAAAGCACCCTCCCCAGAGTGGTGTTGCAGGAATTGGGATTTGTCCAGGGGACAGGGGTAAGAAAGGAAGAAGGAATGGGACACAAGCCTGGAGTGTTTCCTCTGGCACATTCCACTCTGACAATCTAGAAGTAGGACTTTCTTCAAGGCTCTGGTTACCCCAGGAACTTTAAAACCAAAGCTCATGGGCATTTAACATTCACAAGGCCTGAGGGGCTGTAAGTAAAAAATCAGCTGTCCTAAAGAAATGTTCTTGTGGCTCAGCTGGTAAAGAATCTGCCTACAATGTGGGAGATCTGGGTTCGATCCCTGAGTTGGGACGATCCCCTGGAGAAGGGAAAGGTTACCACTCCTGTATTCTGGCCTAGAGAATTTCATGGACTTATAGTCCATGGGGTCACAAAGAGTCGGACATGACTGAGCAACTTTCACTTTTCAAAGAAATGTTCTAAGTAAGGTCATCAGAAAAATATTCAAAATAGGGCAGGCACTCAAGAAGTCAATTTGAATAAGTAAGTTTAACTAACACTGTTTAAAAAATTAATGAAAAGATGTCAGCATCACTAAATATGAGAGGAAATACAAACCAAAACTTCAATGAGGTATCTCCTCACACAGGTGAGAGTGGCCATAGGCAGAAACTCTATGAACAATAAATGCTGGAGAGGGTGTAGAGAAAAAGCGAACCTTCCCACAATGATGCTGGGGCGGGAAATTGGGAGCAGCCACTGTGGAGGACACGAGGCAGGTTTCTTAGCATGAAAAGGAGAATGAAACTAGATGACTCCTTAACACAATACACAAAAATAAACTGCAAATAGATTAAAGGTCTGAATAAAAGGACAGGTACAATGGAACTCCTGAGGAAAAAAAGCAGAACACACTTTGACATAAAATGCAGCAAGTTCCTTTTTGATCCACCACTTAGAATCAGGACAAATGAAACTAAACAAATGGGACCTAATAGACCTTCAAAGCATTTGCACAGCACAGGAAACCATCAGTGAAAGAAAAAGACAACCAAGAATGGAAAAATTCTAGCAAATGAAGTACCCACAGGGAATTTATCTCCATACATACAAACAACTCATAAAGCTCAATATAAAAAAACAAGCAATTCAATAAAAATTTCCAAACACCTAAATGCACATTTCTCCAGAGAAGGCATTGAGATGGCCATAAAGTACAAGAAAATATTGTCAGCATCATTAGTTCTTAGAGAAAGGCAAATCAGTGGTCCAATGAGGTAACACTTACAACGATCAGAATGAGTATCTCAAAAAAATCTACAACAATAAATTCTGCAGAAGGTGTGGAGAGAACAAAGCCCTCCGACCACGTGGATGGGAACATAAATGGGTCCATCCACTAGGAAGAACACTATGGAGGTTCTCTAACTAAAAATAGAAGTACAAAGTTACCCAGCAATCCCAGACCTAGGCATGGATCTATAAGAAAACAAAAATTTTAAAACATACCTGCACCCCAGCGATCATGGCAGCACTAGGTACAATAGCAAAGACAAGGAAGCAACTTAAATGTACAAGGACAGATGAATGGATACAGAAGATGGGTACATATACAAGATGCAGTTAATACTCAGAAATAAAGAAAGATGAAATAATACCATTTCCAGTTACAGGGAAGAAATCTGAGATGATCATACTAAGTGAAATGAGCAGGGAAAGACAGGTATCATAGGACATCATTTCAGGTGGAATCTAAAAATGAACTTTTTATAAAAGAGAATCAGCCTCAGAGACTTAAAAAAAAATTATGGTACCAGAAAAGAAAGTTGAGGGGGCAGAGCGCAGAGAGCAATTAGGTGGTACAGATTAGTAGATACACATAAAAGAGGTGCTGATATGCTCTTAATAGTCAAAAGTCCAACGGGGCTGTAAATGAAGTGCCCTGGGGTAAATCATCAGAAAAGAAGTTCAAACAGAGCCCAGTTTCAGCAAGTCAGATTCAAAAAGTAAACTGTACTCACAAAGTGTAAAACAATAAAAGCACATGGGAAGATACTCCACGTCAAGAATTATTAAATCAATGCAAATCAAAATTACAGTGAAGTATCACCTCACACTGGTCACAATGTCCATCATCAAAAAGCTCTAAAAAGAATAAATACTGCACAGGATGTACAGAAAAGGGAATCCTCCTACAATCTTGGTGGGAGTGTAAATGGTGAAGCCACTATGGAAAACAGCAAGAGTTTCCTTGAACACTAAACATACAGGTATTATATGATCCTGCAATCCCACTCCCAGGCTTAGAGCTATAGAAATTGATCATTTGAAATGATATGTACTCCTCGATTTTCAGGGTAGCACAATTATTTGCAATTGCCAAGCCATGGAACCCACCAAAATGTCCATTGACAGAAAAATGAAAAGTACATGATGCATTTATACAGTGGAATACTTCTTAGCTGTAAAACAGAAAAAATTAATCATATTGGCAGCAACATGGATGGACTGAGAAATTTTCATACTAAGTGAGGTAAGTCAGAGAGAAAAAGACAAATATTGTAAGATACCACAATTAGAATCTATAAATTCATACCAGTGAACTCATTTACAAAACAGAAATGGACTCTCAGATTGAGAAAACCAAATAAAGAAAGTTAAAAGGGAGGGATAAATTAAGAGGTTCAGATTAAAATATACACACTAATAGCAATTAAAATATACACACTAATAGAATAGAACAGTGAACCCTACTGAACAAACTGTAATAAGCTATGTGAGAAACAAAATGAAAAAAAGAATAGATATATGTCTATGTAAAATCGATTCAAATTCCTGTACACCTAAAACCAATGAAACAATGTAAATCAACTCTACCCCACTGTAAAATAAAAATTAAATTACCTGAGCTTGGTGAAGGGGAAACCAGACAGTGGTGACCTATGAATTAGCATGTGATATGCTATGATATTAATGCGACACCTCCAAAGGTTTTCATTCTCCAGAACACAGAGCAGCAACCCACTCAAAGGTGCCTGACCTCATGTGAATGCAACAAGGTAAAGAGAAGAAAAAGGACCACAGGTTAATCAGGGCAACACCCTCAATTCAGACATTGGGAATTCTCAGAGGGGACAAGACACACTGCAGGTAAAGAGCAGATATGGGGTTTTCAGGTAAAGATTCCTGACCCTTGTGGATGGGGTGAGACCCACACAATCCCCAGACCCAGCACCTGGGGTCCCATGACCCTTGCTTAGGACATGGTGTCTCTGCTGCTTGGGCCCCTAAAGTGATAACAAGTGGGTTCCCGTAACCTCCTAGCATGGTAGAAAGAAGCGTAGGGTCGGTCTCCTCTCCCCACACTTGTCCCAGAGAAGTCCTCCTCTTTTCTCTTTGGTTCTGAGTTATGTGAGCTGTTTCTACAGCTGTCATGCTAATGTTGAACACACTACCTTGGTTCTGGCAGGCTCGGTCCTTTCTTGTTCCACTGAGATGTTGAGAAAACACACCAGACGCAGGGCTGGGAGACGAGGGGCAGGTCTTCTCTCTGCTGAGTGGGGATGGTTGCCTGGAAGGAGAGCAGCAACCTCACCTGCTGCCCATTGGCTTTTCACCTGATCCGTGTGCCCTGCAATCAATTCACCAGGTAAACCTGCCTCCCTTCCCTCCATGCTCCTGCTGGTGAATTGGAATAATTACCAGGTAGACACCTGAGGCGTCTCCAGGAGCCCCAGGGAGGGTGAACCTCCCAGGGGTAAAGAGGCACAGACCTATGTAAAGTGAGTACCGTAAAGCATTAATTCCTAAACACACGTGAAGCACTCATGTATTCTTCCCTTTTTGTTAGTTTTGTTTGTGGTCTCCCCATACAGGTGATACTGATTCAGGCAGATGGTGTGAGACTCACACAGTCCCCAGACCCCCACCCCCCGAACCTGGGGTCACACGTCCCCTCGGTCAGGACACCATGACTGTGGTCAGCGGGCCCCTAATGTGTAAACAAGCCTGGTCCCTGGGACCTCCGGGGACCCTAGAAAGAATCATAGGGACTGTCTCTTCTCCCCTCAATTGTCCCTGAGAAGTCAGGCCCCTCCTCTTTTCACTGTGGTTCTGTGTGATTTTTTGCTGCTTAGAAAGTTCATGGTAGAGTTGAACACACTACCTTGGTTCTGGCAGGCTCTGTCTTTCTTGTCCCGCTGAGGTGTTGAAAAAACAGGGGAGCTGGGCTGAAAGATGAGGGGCAGCTCTGTTCTCTTCTGAGGAGTCAGGCAGAAAGAGACCACAGCAGCAACCTCACCTGCTGCGCATTGATTTTTGCCCAATCCCTGTGCCCTGCAATCAATTCAGCAGGTGAACCTGCCTCCCTACTCAACTTGATTGTGCTGGAAAATTGGAATAATCACCAGGTAGCCACCTGAGGGGTCTCCAGGAGCCCCAGGGAAGGTGAATCTGGCAGGGGACAGACTAGGAGCCCTACCACAGCACTGACCCCCGGGAGGGCCATGGAACCCCACTCAGAGGAGAGCACGGTTACCCAGAGAAGCCCACCTCAGCCCCAGACCCCAGACATCTGAGCACTGACGTTCAGACACAGGCACAGAGTTTTCCAGGACAGAGGCCAGGCCAGGTCTCTACCCCGGTCTCCATGTCCTAGTGCACAGAGTACAAGGTCAGATCTAAGTGTTCTCAATGTAAAAAGTGCATTGTCTCGACTAACCATCATCAGTGCAGACAGGACTTGGAGAGGTCTAAATCTACCATGCAGACGGAACTTGGTCAGGTTCAGACAATTTCAGGGCTGGTCTCCCAGGAGGCACAGGTCACCCACATGCAGGGTCTCTCATTGTTGGACACGGGGCTCACCCTTATGTGGGAACTATGATGCACATCTCTTAAAGAAGAAATCATCACTGGGCTCCACACTTCACCCACATCAGGAAACTGAAAGGATCTGTGTCATTACACATTTCAACAGGCAAACAACAATGTTACCAATTTTTCTGGTCACATAATGGTCAGGATCCAGGGGAGATCCAGGAACTTCTTAGAGTGCAGCCCAGTGTCCTGTAGAGACAGACAGGAAGTGGCCTGATTCCAGCATCCCAGGTTTCCAGCAGGAGGCTGCCACATTGGAAGCCTTTTGGAAAAGTACATTCTTTAACAGAATAAAAACATACTGTCTTAAATCCAAGTATACTAGTTATTTGAAAACCTAAAATATTCCTAAAAGCTTGGAACTCTGATTTTACAGTTTCCATTGGTTCCTTTGGTTTAGATTTTCTAGGTAGAAGCAAGCCATCATTTCAAATTATTTTCTCCTAATTCTGTTATTATATGAATAAAAGGTAACACTTGAAAATAAAAGAAAATTCCTGCAAAAGATTAATGACTCAAAGAGCACATGAGCTGCAGGCATTTTTTTCTTCTGTTTCATTATTCTCCATAAAGAAAACAGAAAACATAGGCCCACTGATTTTTTTTGCTTCTCTATTCAAACTGAGCTATAATGAAATTGATTTTCATACCAACAGTTTTTGAGGTTTAAAATGTCACTTTAGGGAAACAGGACTTGGAGAAAGGGGAATGTTCCTACGCTGCTGGAGAGAAGCCACATCCTAAAAATAAGGCTAAAATTCAAATTGGATTTAATTATGACAGTATGTGGTTACATGGAGTATGAACCAAGAGTCTAACTATAGCAGACAATATGTGAGAACAAATCTGACATCTCAGACATGAGACTAAGGCTCCTTGTCAGATCTGCAGCTGGCATGCACACACTTCATGTGTCTTTTTGAATCATAGCCTTTTCTGGATGTTTGGCTAGAAGTGGGATTGCTGGATCATATGATAACTCTATTTTTAGTTTTTTTGTGGAACCTCCATACTGTTCTCTACAGTGACTGCACCAATTTACATTCCCAGCAACAGAGTAGGAGGGTTCCCTTTTCTCCACACCCTCTGCAACACTTGTTATTTGGAGATTTTTAAGTGATGGCCTTTCTGATCAGTTTGAGGTGGTACCTCATTGAAGTTTTGATTTGAATTTCTCAAATAATTAACAATAAGGAGAATTATATGATGATTCTTTAATTTTCAGATGTGTAAAATAAATTAGGTTTGATATGTCTACTTGACAATTTTTTCACAGATAAGGATTTATGAAGTATTTATTCCCTTTCTTAGTCTAACTATAGGGACACGCGTTATCATGTTACTCAAGGCGATGGGCTCAGTTTTGCATCTTTGAGCAGTTTTAAAGATGTGCACAGTTCCCTTCAAAGGGAAGGCTTGTGGTGGCACCAAGTTCCACCACCCAATAAAAGCTGTTCCTTGAGCAATACAGTCACAGCCAAGGGGGCACATGGTGAGACCACCACGTCAACAGACACTTCCCACATCTCAGGCCTCAGTGTGACCATTCCATTTGAGGTTTAACAGTTTGCTCTGATGATACAGCTTAACCTCTTTCTGTCTGACTAGGTGAGTTGTTAATGACTTTTAAAAATTCTACTGAGGCTTCCCAGGTGGCAGCACTAGTGGTAAAGAACTGCCTGCCAATGCAGGAGACATAAAGACACTGGTTCAATCCCTGGGTCAGGAAGATCCCTTGGAGGAGGGCATGGCAACCCACTCCAGCATTCTTGCCTGGACAATCCCATGGACAGAATAGTCTGGTGGGCTATGGTTCACAGGGTCACAAAGAGTTGGACATAACTGAAGCAACTTAGCACACAGACACACTCACCCTCAGGAAAGGTCCTGAAGCAGATACTGCAGAAATAAGTTACAAACACAACCAACTTACAAGAAGCTAATGGCAAAAGGTAAATTCTCCTCACACCCTTAAGAAAAGAAAACCCCAAACTGCTACAGGACAATATGTTCAGCATCCCTAATTATTACAGGAGAAACATCAATCAAAATGACAACAAGAAATTAAATCCAACCTATCAGAATGGCCATCCTCACAAGTCTGCAACAATATATGCGGGAGAGAGCTGGGTAGTGATGGAACCTACTTGACACAGTCAGTGGGAATGGAGATTGCCAACAGCCCTAGAAACTACAGCCTCCGCATGCTAGAAAAAGATCTTCAGAAAAACTAAGCCTAGAATCTGACATACCCTCATGTGGGCTTATATAGAAAATACCACCATTCAAAAAGACACATGCACCCCAACATTCGCTGCAGCCCTACTTACAATAGCAAAACACAGACCCAGGAAAATGTGCACTGACAGATCAAAGCTAAAGAAGACGCAGCACATGCACACATGGACCATGAGACACCGCCGCTGAAATCATGGAACTGTGCCCCCGGGTGCCACAGGGATGGACCTGGAAGAATCTTACACCAACCAAGTCAGCCAGTCAAGGAAGACAATAGTATCCTGTCTCCCTTCTATGCAAGATGAAAAAAAGAGTTGCAAAGGAACTAACTTACAACACAAAAAGAGACTCTGAGAATTCAAACACAAAGTCCCCCTGCCCCAAAAAAGTGAAGGGCCAGGCACGAATTAGAAATTCAGGGCTAACATATACACAAGAATATGTATCTGTAATAAATAATCCACAATGAGTATTTCCTATCTTCCTTCCTTTCACATATACAAAGAAATCTGTATCTCTAACATATATATAGAAATCTGTATCTGTAACAGAAACCCACAAGAATTATTTCCTTCCTTCCTCATATGTACATAAACCAATATCTTCAATAGATAATCCATAAGAAGTATCTCCTTCCTTGCTCTTCCTTCCCACATAAACACAAAATCTGCATCTCTAACATATACAGAGAAATCTATATGTGTTAATAGACAATTTGTAAGTATTATCTTCTTCCTTCATTCTTTCCACATTTACACAGAAATTTGTATATCTAACAGATACTCGACAAACATCTGATGTGCAGCACAGGGAACTTTGCTTGAAATTCTGCAATAACCTCTAGGGAAAAGCAATCCAAAAAAGAACAGATATGCTGTATGCAATCATATGTCATAACAGAATCAGGTGGTTGTATATTGATGACAAGCAAAAATGGCAAATCAACTATATTCCCATATAGCATTGGCATTAAAGAAAAGAAAATCAATACCTAGTTAATTTCCTACCATCTCCCTGACTTGGGCTGCTATCCCATCCCTGGAGTCCGAGCAGCCTTGGAACCCATGACTGCTCTGGAATGGGGTTGAACAGTTGGTCAGGGTGTCCTTAACTGAGTACTGTCTGGTTTTCTCTGACTGGGACAAGAGTCCCTAGGACAACAAAAGGATGGTCGACCATCTGGCCTCAAACCCTGGAAAAGTAACTTAGGCTCCAGGTCTATTGGTACTGGTGCTGGGGTCCCCACTTCAAACCTCCTTCCTGAGAGTGCAGCCTCCTAGGCACCTCAGCAGGTAGGTAGGTAGCCCTACGTAGGCATGAGTCTGGAGGGGAGGGGTGAAGCTTCAGGGGGAAGGAGCAACGAGACATAGGCCCTTGGGTGTTTGCTCAGGCACCTTCCACTCTAATTAGCCATCCAGGAAGCTGTCTTTCCTGAAGGCTCTGGTTGCACATGGAACCGGTGTTGGACATGAGGAAGTACTGCCGCCTTGTGGACATTTTCTATAACTACAACTTGACCACAAGTGCTTACTGGCATCTCCAATTCACAAAGCTCAAGGGACTGTTAATGATAGCTGCCGTCAGAAAAGGTCCTACAGTAGGTATTGGAGACATAAATTTCAAACACAACTGATGTTCAAGAACCCCAATTGTGACAGGTAAATTTTCCTCACACCCTTTAAGCAAAAAAAAAAAAAAAGGAAAAAAACACCAAATGGTCACGGAACAAGATACTCAACATCCCTATTTATTACAGGAGGGATACCAATCATAATGACAAGTAATCAAATCCTATCTGAGAGAATGGTTATCCTAACTGTATGCAAACTGTAAATGGGGGAAAGAACTGAGAAATGATGGAATCCCCCTTCACACTCCATGGGAATGGACATTGGCAACAGGCTCTAGAAGGGACAGCCTCCACAGGCAACAATGAAAAATTTCAAGAGAGCTAAACCTAGGATTTTATTTTATTTAGTGTTTTGTATGCAAATACATTTTATTTTTTTTTCATTTATTTTTATTAGTTGGAGGCTAATTACTTTACAATATTGTAGTGGTTCTTGCCATTCATTGACATGAATTAGCCATGGATTTACATGTGTTCCCCATCCCAATCCCCTCTCCCGCCTCCCTCCCCATCCGATCCCTCTGGGTCTTCCCAGTGCACCAGCCCTGAGCACTTGTCTCATGCATCCAACCTGGGCTGGTGGTCTGTTTCACCCTTGATAGTATACTTGTTTCAATGCTGTTCTCTCAGATCATCCCACCCTCGCCTTCTCCCACAGAGTCCAAAAGTCTGTTCTGTACATCTGTGTCTTTTTTTCTGTTTTGCATATAGGTAAAACTAGGATTTTAATATCTACACCTGGGCCTATATTACGAAAAGCCATCATTCAAATGACACAAGCACCCCAACATTCACTGCAGTGCTACTTCCAGTAGCCAAGACACAGACCAAAGATACATTCCATTGGCAGATTACATCTTAAAGTAATATGGTGCATATATACAATGGGCTACTACTCAGACTCGAAAAACCCCATGAAATTATCCCAATGGTTCCCGCAAGGAAGAACCTTGGAGGATCATAAACTAAGCAAAGTCAGCAACAAAGGAAGAAAAGAGCAGATGATGTCCCTTCTAGGTAAAATTAAAAAAAAAAAAAGAAAAGGAGAGATCCACAGGAACTTTTTTACAATATAAAAAGAGACTCTGAGATTCAAACACAAACAATTCCAAAATAAGGGGCCAGGGATGAATCAGGAGGGCAATACTAACATACAGACAGAAATTGGTAATTGTAATAGATAATCTGAAAAAATTATCTCCTTCCTTCTTTCCTTCTACATAGGCACTAAATTCTGTATCTCTAACATACCCACAGAAATATGTATTTGTATTAGGTAATCTACAAGGTTTATTTCCTTCTTTCCTCCCTACCATACACATATATGCAGAAACATTTCTAACATATACATAGAAATCAGTAGCTGTAACAGATAATCCACAAGGACTCTTTCCTTCCTTGGTTCCTTGTACATGTTAAAAATATCTGTAACTCTAGTAAATGTCCCACAGAGATCTAATGTTCAGCACAGAGAACTTTACTCAACCTTGTTCAATCACCTCTATGGCAAAAGAATCCAAAAAGTACAAATATGCTGTATGTGTATGTTATAACTGAATCAGTCTGTTGTACACTGAGGACAGGCAAAAAAGGCAAATCAGCTATACTTCAAAATAGCATTGGCATGAGAGTAAAGAAAAGAACAGGAATGAAAAGTAAAGCCTAGTTTACACCCACTGACCTCCATAATTTGGGATAGTATCTGATCCCTGGAACCTGGGTAGTGTTGAGTCTCATGGCTGGACTGGGGCCAGCAGAGTGCCCTTCATTGAGACACCTCTTAAACCTGTTTTGCCTGGTTTCCCTGGCTGTGACCAGAATCCAGAGTGCACCCCAAAGATGGTGGCCTGACCCTCAGGCACAGGGGACCAAGGTGAAGTCACCAAGTATTCAGGTCCCCTGGTGCTGGCGTCCCCAGCTGAAGCCTCCTTCCTGAGAGCGCAGCCTTTTAGGTCCCTCAGCAGGAAGCAGTGCCCCAGGTTGGGATGAGTCTGGGCGGGCGGTGGAGCTTTGGGCGAAGAAATAGTGAGACCTAAACCCTTGGGTGTTTGCTCAGGAATATTCCACTCTAATTTGGAGCCCAGGAAGCCGACTTTCCCCAAGGTTCTGGTTGCACGTGGAATCACAGTTGAGCATGAATAAGTGCTGCCTCCTTGTGGACAGTTCCTGTAACTACATGTTGGCCATGATGGCTTCCTAGCACCTCCAATTCACAAGACCTGTGGGGCTCTTAATGACAGATACCTTCAGGAAAAGCCCTGCAGCCAGTATTGTAGAAATAAATTCTAATCACAGCCGACTGTCAAGAAACCAATTGGACCAGATAAAATTTTCCTCACGTCCTTTAAGGAAAAAGATATAAAATAAAAGACCCCAAATAGCCCAGGACAAGATGCTCACCAACCCTAATAATTACCATAGGAATCCCAATCAAAACAACAAGTAATCAAATACCATCTGACAGAATGGCCACCCTGATTGTATGAAAATAGTAAATGGGAGAAGATGGAACTCTCCTACATGCTCCATGAGAATGGATATTGGCAACAGCCCCCAGAAAGGACAGTCTCCACAGGCAACAATGAAAAATTTCAAGCGAGCTAAATCTAGGATTTTAGTACCCACACTTGAGCCTATATTACAACAAAAACCATCATTCAAATGTCACATGCACCCCAGCGTTCACTGCAGTGCTACTTCCAACAGCCAAGACACAGACCAAAGAAACATTTTGTTGAAAGATAAAACCTTAAGAAATGTGGTTCACACATACATTAGACTTTTACTCAGACATGAAAAAACCACCATAAAATTATGAAATTATGCCATTGGCCCAGACAAGGATGGATGTTAGAGGATCATATATTTAGTGTACTCAGCAACATAGGAAAAACATAGCAGATGATGTCCCTTCTCCACAAAAAGAAGACATACAGGGGAAGTAATTTACCACACAAGAGACCTTAAGATTCAAACACAAAGATTAAAAAAAAAAAAGGAAAGGACCAGGTATGAATTAGGAGGTTGGTACTAACGTATACACAGAAATCTGTATCTGTAATACATAATCCACAAGAGTTCTCTTTCCTTCCTTCCTTCCACATGTGCACTGAAATTTGTATCTCTAACATACCCACAGAAATCTTTACAGGGTAATTCACAAGGATTACCTCCTGCCTTCCTCCTTGTCTTTCTTTTTTCCCTCCATGCACATATACAAATAAATCTTTATCCCTATCATATACATAGAAATCTGTAGCTGTGTAATAGATAATCCACAAGGACTATCTCCTTCCTTCGTTTCTTGCATATATACAAAAAATCTGTATCTCTAATAGATACTCCCCAAGGATTTGATTTGCAGCACTGAGAAATTTACTCCACCTTGTTCAACCTCCCCTGGTGCTGGGGATCCCAGCCCAAGCCTCCTTTCTGAGAGTGCAGCCTCATCGCACCTAAGCACCCTCAGCAGTGTACTGTGGACCCTGCAGGGATTAGTCTGGATACAGTGTTTATGTGATGCTTTAGGGGGGAAAAGTAGTGAGATTCAAGCCCTTTCCTATTTGCTCAGGCACATTCCACTCCATCTCACAGCCCAGGAAGCAAACTTGCCCAAAGGCTCTGGTTGCCCCTATTAACCAGGTGGATCTGAAAAAGTGCTGCCGCCTTGTGGACATTTCCTGGAACTACAACTTGATCACTCTTGCTCACAGGTACCTCAGCTCCCAAGGCCTGGGGTTCTGCGCATGACATCCACCCTCCGGAAACGTCCTGCGGCGGGCGCGAGAGAAATAAATTCCAAACACAGCCGACTTTCAGGAAGCCAATGCTCAAAGCTAAATTGTCCTCATACCCTTTAAGGAAAACTTAAAAAAAGACAGAAAACACAAACTTCCCCCACCAAACAAGATGCTCAGCATTCCTAATTGCTGCAGAAATGCCAATTGAAAAGATGATGGGAAATCAAATCCTACCACTCACAATGGCCAATATCACAAATCTGTGACAATAAATATGGCATATAGTCTGGGGAACAAAGAATCGCCCTAAGCTCTCGGTGGGAATATACACTGGCAGCAGCCAGTATCATGGCCAATCTCCAAATGCCTGAAAAAAATGATCAAGTCCTGCTAAGCCAAGGATCTGACATTCCCCCACTTTGGCCTTTATCCTGAGAAAGTCATCAATCAAAAGGCACAAGCACCCCAACAAACCTCCAGCACGACTTCCAGTAGCTGAGACACACAACCACCAAAATCTCCAACAAGAAGTTAAAGCTTAAACAAGAAGTGTAGATATATACAGCAGACTATTTCTCACTCATTAAAAATCACCACTGAAATTAGGGATTTAGGACCCTGGGAGCCACAGGGATGTGTTAGAAAAACGCCGCGGGAGGAAAAAAGCCGCCTCTAAGGACCGGTGGTAAAGGCCTTTACTGAGCGTCGCTCTCGGGCAGAACTCCCGGGGGCGGGTGAGTGAGGAGACAAAGGGAGTCTGCGAGGTATGAGGGGTGGGGAGGGGTTTTATAGCCAGGGCCGGCGTCCAAGCCAGGTCTTTTCATATAAGGAAGAAAGCGCGGGCTACAGCCGCAGTTGGTGTCCACGGGCTCCGGGTTGGTACCTGATTGGACCAGGCTGCAGGGGGTGGGTCCCCGGAAGTTTAGCCAGCCTCCGGAATTTGCCTTGCGGCACTTTCCCGGGGCATGCCCCGACCTTTCAGGATGGACCTTGAAGGATTATACATTAAGGGGAGTCAATCAGGCAGAGGAAGACTATGGTATATAAGGTACATTCCAGGCACAATAAAAATAGACATGCAAGTCAACAAATTTACAACCCAAAGAGAGATTCTGAGGATTCAAACATAGGGTTCCAGGAAAAAAAAACATAACTGAAGGGTCGTGAATGAAATGGGAAGTCTGTACCTACACAGACAGGAAAGGTATATCTGCAGTAGATAATCCACAAGGATGATCCTCTTCCTTCCTTCTTCCTTCCACGTATACACAGAAATATGCATCTCGAATCTATACACAGAAATCTCTTTCTCAAAGAGATAGACCACAAAAATTACCTTTCTTCTTTGTATCCACAGAAAAGTGTATCTGAGATAGATTATTTTGAAGGCCCTGATGCTCAGCACTCTGCTCATTATTCTATGGCAAAAGTCCAAACAACCGTAGACATACCCCATAGAAATGTGATACCTGAATCCCGTGATGTACACTGACAACGGTCACAACATTGCAAATCAACAATGCTGTGCTGTAGCATCGATGTTAAAGAAAGGTAAGTAAACCATTGCCTTTTCCATGATCTCCAGCCTCCCTGACAGGGGATGCTATCCCATCCCTGGAGGCTGAGCAGGCTTGGGTCCCACTTTGAGACTGGGGGTGGTCAACACAGCCTGGCCTGGTGCTCTTTGTTGAACCTTATTGAAATGTCTACTGTCTTCTACATTCTGGTTGGGGTCAGGGTTGCGTGTGGCATCAAGGCCTCAAGGAATTTGCAGACAAGGCTCAGCAAGCCTAGTGCTCTCATGATGCTGGGGTTCTAGCTCAAGGCTTGTTCCTGACAGTGCAGCCTCCTAGCACCCAAGAACCCTCAGCAGTGTGCTGTGAACCCTGAAGGAATGAGCCTGGACCAGGTGTCTGTGTGATGCTTTAGAGGGAAAAAGACCTGATACTCCAGGTCTTTCATGTTTGCTCAGGCACCTTCCACTCTACTTCACTGCCCAGGAAACCAACTTTCCCTAAGGCTCTGGTTACCCCCAGGAACCAAAGGTGGGCATAAAAAAGTGCTGCCGCCTCGTGGATATTTTCTCTAAATAAAATTTGATCACAGGTTCTAAAGGAACCTCAATTCACTAGGCCTGGGATTCTGTTAGCGTTAACTGCCCTGAGGAAATATCTAGGACGGATATTGGAGAAAAATTTGAAACACAACTGACTTTCAGGAATCAATTGTCAAAGGTAAATTGTGATCATACCCTTTAAGGAAAAAAAAAAGACAAAACAAATGGAAAACTCCACCACAGGACATGTTGCTATGATTCCCTAAATGCTGGAGGAATGTCAATCACAATGATAATGGAAAATCAAATTTCACTGCTCACAATGGCCATCATCACAAGTCTACAAAAAATAAATGCAGGAGAGAGCCTGGAGGAAAACAATTGCCCTAAGCTGTTGGTGGGAATATACAACGGCATCAGCCAGTACAATGCAGTCTTTGAATGACTGAAAAAATACTATCCAGGGGGCTAAGCCTAGGATTTGACATTACAACACCTGGGCCTATATCCTGAGAAAATCATGTAGTTATGTTAAACACTGAACTTCAATTTGAAAACATATACTTAATGTATAGCTACAACCACAATAGAAAATCAAGAAGAAGAAACTAGCAACATGAAAATGGGATATTTCTTACACCAGGAGACACAACAGAGAAATTTCCTTGCATGAGATTATTTAAAAAAACAGAGACTAGTTTACCTCTTTACTCTATATTTCATAAAGAACTAATTAGCCAAATAAGGCCAACTAATCTACCAACAAGATAAATATGGCCTAGAAGGCAGGTGAAAGACATTTTACCAGACACATTTTATCACATTGTGATAATACAATTAAAAACTACAGAAAAATTTTGATGATTTTCTTTAAAGAATGAATCAAAAGGAGTTCAGTCTGAAGATGTAATTTTCATATTTTATATGTACCAATATTTTCCTATATGAAATATGGAAAACTTCATACTTCATGCAGGAAAATCTGTTTATAATTTCCTCCATGAAATATGGCAAATTTCATATTCCATGCAGGAAAACTTGTACCCATAATTTCCTGTATGAAATATGGAAAATTCTTATTGAAATTATACTATTTTCAGGAAAATAAATCTATATATTTTCATACTAAGGCATGATTGTCAGAAACAGAAAATGACCATAAGAAATCACATTTGTGTAGAATCTAAAATACGACACAAATGGACCTATCTGTGAAACAGACTCACAAATCCAGAAACTAATGGATGTCTGTGGGGATTTGGTTGTAGATAATGCAAACTGGGTAGAGGTTAAGAGATAAAAATCACTATATGTAATGTAAGGAAAATAATAGGATATAGTATGCAACAGAAAGAAACATAGCCATGATTTTGTAATATCTTTAAGTGGAGAATATTCTATTAAAATACTGAATCACTATGTGTATCCCATACTTCAGTGGAAAAAGAAATAATGGATTCATAACTATAAAAACAAAAAAATAATCAAGAATGAAGGTTAGCAACATAAAAATGGGAAAATTTTAGGAATAGAAATTCCCATCAAATTAATTTGGATGAGATTACTAAAATGTTCATTGGTTCATCGACTAGAATGAACAACATGGAGGATCTTGAAAAAATGAAGCACAGAAGTGCCTTAGGAAACAGCAATCACATGCCTGGGCCCAGAGTCAGGGAGAAGCAACATTTTCAAAGACAAGGGTACCCATGCCATCCCTGCCAGACCAGTTTGCATAGCAAGGACACTGCTGCAACCTAAATGTTCAAGGACACAGAAATGAATAAAGAAAATGGGATATATACATACAATGGTATATTAATCAGCCAGAAGGAAGAATGAAACAATGCCATGTTCAGGCACAGGGAAGAAAGTAGAGATGATCATAGCAAGCGAAGTAAGAGAGACAGGGAGTGACAAATATAAAACAGATGATCTCAACAAACATCCTAGTGGTGGTCCTCGGAAAAGAATTCAAAACAGGGCCGAGTCACAAGAGCCAATCTTGAGAAGTAAGTTGAACTCACCCTTGAAAACAAATCATCTGAAAAGAAGTCAATGTTGCTAAATATTAGAAATACAAATTGAAACCCCAGGAAGGTATCACCTCACAGAAGCCAGAATGGCATTGTCAGAAACTCAGCAAACAATAACTGCTGATGAAGGTGTGGAGAAAAGGGAACGTTCCTCCCCCGATGCCAGAAATATAAACTGGTAACAGACAGTGTGAAGGGTAGAGTGAGGGTTATTAAAATAAAGAAAATGAGAATGAGGTTAGAATACTTTTCTAACACAACAGTTGAAAGTAACTTCAAATAATAGAGATCTAAAGTTCATTAAAGCCTAACATTCAGAAAACTAAGATCATGGCATCTGGTCCTGTCACTTCATGGCAAATAGATGGTGACACAGTGGAAACAGTGTCAGACTTTATTTTTTCGGGCCCCAGAATCACTGCAGATGGTGACTGCAGCCATGAAATTAAAAGACGCTTACTCCTTGGAAGGAAAGTTATGAACAACCTGGATAGCATATTAAAAAGCAGAGACATTACTTTGTCAACAAAGGTCCATCTGGTCAAGGCTATGGTTTTTCCAGTAGTCATGTATGGATGTGAGAGTTGGACTATGAAGAAAGCTGAGCGCCGAAAAATTGATGCTTTTGAGCTGTGGTGTTGGAGAAGACTCTTGAGAGTCCCTTTGACTGCAAGGAGATCCAACCAGTCCATCCTAAAGGAGATCAGTCCTGGGTTTTCATTGGAAGGACTGATGCTGAAGCTGAAACTCCAGTACTTTGGCCACCTCATCCAAAGAGTTGACTCATTGGAAAAGACCCTGATGCTGGGAGGGATCGGGGGTAGGAGGAGAAGGGGACGACAGAGGATGAGATGGCTGGATGGCATCACCGACTCAATGGGCATGAGTTTGAGTAAACTCCGGGAGTTGATGATGGACAGGGAGGCTTGGCGTACTCTGATTCATGGGGTCGCAAAGAGTCGGACACGACTGAGTGACTGAACTGAACTGAAAGTTCAGGAGAGATTCTATGAGAATCTTAAGGAAAACATAGGCAGGATATGCGATGATAAAAATTGCAAGGTCTTTTTTAATCCATCTCACAGAGCAATGAAAAAGACACTGAAAATAGGAAAACATGACCGACTTCAATTTAAAAACAGGTGCCCAGCAAAGGAAACCTTAAGGAAAGACAAAAGCAATCCAGAATGGGAAGAAATATTTGCAAACCAAGATACCCACAAGGAATTCATCTCTGAAACCAACAAACAGCTCATTAATTTTGTAATATTTAAATAGAGTTTAGGACTTCCCAGGTGGTGTTAGTGGTAAAGAACCCACCTGTCAATGCAGGAGACATAAGAGATGTGGTTTTGATCCCTTGGTTGAGACGATCCCATGGAGGAGGGCATGGCAATCCACTGTAGTATTCTTGCCTCGAGAATCCCAGGGACGGAAGAGCCTGGTGGGCTACAGTCCATAGCGTCACAAAAAGTCAGACGTGACTGAATGACTAAACAACACTATATACATATATGTTTCCAGGCACACACACATGCACATGGAGTTTATCCCCTAAAATATTGAATCATTATGTTGTATCCAAAAACAAATAGAGTTATGTTAATTGACTGTATTTCAATATAAAAAATACTTGATGGATAGCTACAAACACGAAAGAAAATCAAGAAGAAAAAAGTAGCAAAATGACAGTGGAAAATTCTTAACAGAAGATCCAATCAAGAAATTAATTTAAATGAGATTACTAAAAATCACAGAAGCTAGATTGACCATTTTAATAGTTGCTTCAGAAAGAACTAATTATTCAAAGCAATCCAATTAATTTACCAACAAGATAAAGATGGTCCAGAAGGCCAGGATAAACCCACATTTTACCAAGCCCACATTGTGATAATTAGTACCATTATAAGATATAAATTTTTTTTGACCACTTTCTTTAGAGAATGACTCAAAAGGAGTTCATTCTAAAAATGTATTTCCCATATTTTCATATGTGCCCAGATTTTCCTGTAGGAAATATGGAAAACTCCAAATTCCATGCAGGAATATCTCCACCCATGTTTTCCTGAATGAAACATGCAACTTGCATATTTCCTGTGGGAAAATCTGTGACCATATTTTCTTGTATGAGATATTGGCAACTTCTGTATATCCTTCAGGAAAATCTTTGTCCATATTTCCTGTATGGAATATGGAAAATTCCGATTGAAATAATGCTATTTTGAGGAACATGAAATTACATATTCTAAGCCATATACTAAGCCAAATTTCTCAGAAAGACATAGGCAACTACCATATGAAATAATATCTATGTTGAATCTAAATTATGACACAGATGAACTTATCTATGAAACAGAAAGAGACTCACAAATATAGAAACTAATGGATGCCTGTGGGGATTTGTCTGCAGGAGTTGCCAGACTGGGGTAGAGATTAAGAGATAAAAACACAATAAACAATGTAAGTAAACTAATAACATATAGTATGTAGCAGAGGAAAATATAGCCATGATTTTGTAATATCTTTAAATGGAGTATATTCCATTAAAATATTGAATCACTATGCTGTAACCCAAAGCAAATATAGTAGTATTAATCAACTGTAGTTCAATTTGAAGAGAGATAATGGATGGATAGCTACAAACACAAAACATCAAGAAGAAACATTAACAAAATTCAAATGGGAAAGTTTTAAAAATAAAGATCCTATCAAGAAATTAATCTGGAGATTATTAAAAATGACCATGGGTTCATCCTCTAGAAAAAAACAATATGGAGGTTCCTTAAAACTAAAAATAGAAGTGCATTCAGAAACAGCAGTCACATGCCTGGGCATACAGTCAGGGAGAAGCAACATTTTCAAAGACAAGGGTACCCATGCCATCCCTGCTGGACTGGTTGCCATAGCAAAGACACTGCTGCAACCTAAGTGTGGAAGGACACAGAAATGAATAAAGAAAATGGGATACACACACAATACTATATTACTCAGCCACTAAAGATCAATGAAACAATGGCATCTTCAAGGCACAGGGAAGAAGGTAGAGATGATCATAGCAGCTGAAGTGAGAGAGACAGTGAGCAACAAATGTAATATGATGTCACTTCTAGGTGGAATCTAATAATGATGATGAGCAAAGATACATAGTTCACAGATTTAGAAAAAATAACTTATTGTTAGCAGAGAAGAAAGGTATCGGGCCCATAGAAATCAGCTATTTGAATTAACACACGCACACTACTATTTAGAAAATAAATCACAAGGACCCACTGGGTAACAAAAGGAATAATACTTCACTCTCAGTAATACCTATACAGGAACAGAGCCCAAAATACAGCTATACACATCTATGTATTAGTGAATCACTAACAGTCCCTGGTAGCTCAGTCAGTAAAGAATCTGCCTGCAATGCAGGAGACTGGGGTTTGGTTCCTGGGTCGGGAAGGTCCTATGGAGAAGGAAATGGCAATCCACTCCAGTATTCTTGCCTGGGAAATCCCAACGAAGGACAGAGGGGCCTGATGGGATACAGCTGAGTTATTTCAAATCCTAAAAGATGATGGTGTTAAACTGCTGCACTCAATGTGACAGGAAATTTGGAAAACTCAGCAGTGGCCACAGGACTGGAAAAGGTTAGTTATCATTCCAGTTCCAAAGAAGCGCAACACCAAAGAATGTTCAAACTACCACACAACTGCACTTATTTCACACACTAGCAAAAGTAATGCTCAAAAGTTCCCAAGACACACTTCAACAGTACGTGAATGGAGAACTTCCAGATGTTCAAGCAGGATTTAGAAAAGGCAGATAAACCAGAGATCAAATTGCAACATCCGTTGGAAAAGCAAAAGAAATTCAGAGAAACATCTACTTCTGCTTCAATGACTATGCTAACCTTTGACTGTGTGGATCACAACTAACTGTGGAAAATTCTTAAAAGAGATAGGAATACCAAACCACCTTACCTGCATCCTGAGAAACCTGTGTGCAGGTCAAGAAGCAACAGTTAGAACCAGACATGGAACAACAGACTGGTTCAAAATTGAGAAAGGAGTATGTTAAGGCTGTATATTGTCACCCTGCTTATTTAACTTATATGCAGAGGACATCATGCAAAATGCAGGGCTGGAAGAAGCACGAGCTAGAATCAGTTTGCCAGGAGAAATACCAATATCAAATATGCAGATGACACCACCCTAATGACAGAAAGCGAAGAGGAACTACAGAGACTCTTGATGAAGGTGAAAGAGGACAGTGATAAAGCTGGTTTAACACTCAACATTCAAAAAACTAAGATCATGGCATCTGGTTCCATCATTTCATGGCAAATAGATGGGGAAACAATGGAAATAGTGACAGACTTTATTTTCTTGGGCCCCAAAATCACTGCATGATTTTGGATGGTGATGCAGCCATGAAATTAAAAGACTCTTGCTCCTTGGAAGAAACGCTATGACAAACCTAGACAGCATACTAAAAAGCAGAGACATTACTTTACTGACAAAGGTCCGTATAGTCAAAGCTATGGTTTTTCCAGTGGTCATGTATGGATGTGAGAGTTGGACAATAAAGAAAGCTGAGTACCAAAATATTGATGCTTTCGAATTGTGGTGTTGGAGAGGACTTTTGAGAGTCCCTTGGACTGGAAGGAGATCAAACCAGTCAATCCTAAAGGAAATCAATCCTGAATATTCATTGGAAGGACTGCTGCTGAAGCTCCAAAACTTTGATGTGAAGAGCCAACTCATTAGAAAAGACCCTGTTGCTAGGAAAGACTGAAGGCAGGAGAAGGGGACGACAGAGGATGATATGGTTGGATGGCATCACCAACTCAATGGACATGAGTTTGAGCAAACTCTGGGAGATGGTGAAGCACAGGGAAGCCTGGTGTGCTGCAGTCCACAGGGTCACAAAGAGTTGCACATGACTGAACAACTGAACAACAACAGGGAGTGAATCAATTTTCTATGAATTAAAAAAAGAAAAAAACAACCAATGCATTGTAATTCACCTGTATTCTTAAGTTCAAATAACTGGATAAACACTACAAAGATAGAAACATATGCTGACTCTGTTCCCCTCATCCCATGGTTACCTTGGCTGGTATCACATCTCTGGAGACTGGGCAGGCTTGGGTCCCAAGGTTGGATTGTGGTGGGGCTCAGGGACCTGGGAGGATGTGGCAGGCAGTGCGCCCCCATGATGTTCCTGGAGTGCCTGCCTCTTGCCCTCTCTGCAGGAGCCCTCAATCTCTAGATACAGGTGAAGTAAATTAAGAGGTTTGAATTAACATAGAAATACTTATATGTACCAATAGATGATTGAAAATGACCTACTGACTGAAGAGCAGATGGATGTTTACTGAACACACTGTAATCACCTAAATGGGAACAAGAACTTGAAAGAGAAAAGATAAACACCTATGCATAAATGAATCAAGTTCCAGTATACCTGAAGCACATATAAATTCAGAAATCATCTTTATTAAAAATAAAATAACATGGAAATTACCGGGGGTGGGGGGAATGTGTGGGGCTGAATAAAGCTGCCGCCTTGAGGCCATTTTCTGTAACAACTTGAAAAACTGTGCTGTTGGGCATTGAGTATTCTCAAGGTCAGAGGGTCTGGAAGTAAAAACCAGCTGATCTCCACAAACGTCCTAGTGGTGGTCATCAGAAAAAATTTAAAACAGGACGAGTTCAAAGGAGCCAATCTGGAGAGGTGAGCTGAACTCACCCTTGGAAAGAAATCACATGAAAAGAGGTCAACATCACTAAATATTAGAAATGCAAATCGAAACCCCAGGAAGGTATCACCTCATAGAAGGCAGAATGGCCATTGTCAGAAACTCGACAAACAATAACTGCTAATGAAGGTGTAGGGAAAAGGCAATATGGAGAATTCTGTATTTCATGCAGGAGAACCTGCACCCATGTTTTTGCTGCAGGAAATAGGAAGTATTCACAAGGACCTGATGCTTGCTATTGGAACTCGACTACGGTGTGATGTAGTATTGGCAAGATGGTAATGGAGAGGAAAGGAAAGCAGGGCCTCTTCTTTTATAAATAACCTCCCTGACTTGGGATGCTATCCCATCCCTGGAGGTTGAGCAAGCTTGGGTCCCACTCCTGGATTGGGGAAGGGTGGATACAGCCTGGCATGGTGCCCTTCGTTGAACACTTTTTAAAGGTCTATAATCTATAGCTCTCTGGCATCAAGGGCCCGAGGAATTTGAAGGCAATGGATTTAGCTAGCCTTGACCTCTCCTGGCTCTGGGGTTCACAGCAAAAGCCTTCTTCCTGAGAGGGCAGCCTCCGAGGCACTGGGTGCTGTGGACCTGGAAGGGATTAGTCTGGATGGTGGGTTTGTGTGATGCCATAGGGGCAAAAAGTACTGAGACTCAAGCCTGTTTATGTTTGTCCAGGCACAGTTCACTCTATTTTACACCCATGAAAGCCAACTTTCCCTAAGGCTCCGGTTGCCCCAGGAACCAACTGTGGGCATGCAAAAGTGCTGCCACCTTTTGGACATTTTCTATAACTACAACTTGATCACCAGTTCTCACAGGCACCTCAATTCACAAGGCCTGGGGTTCTATAATGATAGCTGTCCTCAGGAAATGTCATGGTGTGGATACTGGAGAAGAAAATTCCAAACACAGTCAACTTTCAGGAAGCCAGCTACCAAACAAACCCAAACCTCCACCACAGGACAAGATGCTTAGCATTCATAATTGCTGCAGGAATGCCAATCAAAATGACAATGGGAAATCAAATTCCACCAGTCACAATGGCCATCCTCACAAGTCTACAAACAATAAATGTGGGAAGGAGCCTGGAAGTAAAAGAATCTTCCTAAGCTGTCAGTGGGAATATACATTGGCTACAGCCAGTATATGAACAGTCTCTGACTGCCTCGAAAACAAAAACAAAAACAAAACAACCAACTATCAAGATGGGTAAACCTGGGATCTTACGTTCCCACTCTTCCCACATAAGGGTAAACCCCTATATGCTGAGGAAACCATTGATCAAAATGCATGTGAACCCTGATGAACACTGCAGGACTACTTTCAATAGCCAAGACACACAACCAGGAAAATCTCCACCAAGATTAAAGCTTAAGCAAGATGTTGTACATATATATGGTAGACTATTTCTCACTTCTAAAAAACTGCCACAGAAATTAGAGAATTATGACACTGGGAGCCACAGGGATGGAATTGGAAGAATCATGCACTAAGGGAAGTCAGTCAGACAGAGGATGATGATGGTATATGAGATACCTTCTGGGAAAAATAAAAATAGACATACAAGGAAACCAATTTACAACCCAAAGAGGGACTTTGAGAATTCAAAGTCAAACAAAGGGTTCCAGAAACAAAAAAAATTGAAAGGTCTGGAATGAGTTAGGAGGTAGAATCCTACATGGACAAGAAATCTGTATCTGTAATAGATATCCCACAAGGATTACCCTCTTCCTTCCTTTCACATATACAGAGAAATCTGTATCTCTAACCTATACAAAGAACTCTATATCTCTAAGAAATAATTCACAAAAATGATCATCTGAGATAGATATTCCACAAGGACCTGATACTCAGCACTTCACTTGAACTTCTATGGCAAAAGTCCAAAAAACACAATAGAGATACCCCATAGATATGTAATACTGAGTCAGGCGGCTGTACACTGACAACAATCACAACACTGCAAATCAACTATTCTGCAAAGTAGCATCGGCAAGAGATTAAAGGAAAGGAAAGGAGTGCCTGGTCTCTTATCTACCTCCCTGACTTGGGATGCAATCCCATCCCTGGAGGCTGAGCAGGCTGGGGTCCCACTGCTTGACTGGGGTGGGGTTGACACAGCCTGGCACAGTGCCCTTCGTTGAACCCTTTTTAAAGGACTACTATCTGCTATGTTCCTGGACCAGAGTCCCATGTGGCATGAAGGCCTCCAGGAATTTGAAGGCAAGATTCAGCTAGCCTCAAATTCTCCCCGTGCTGGGGTTCCCAGCAAAGCCTCTTTTCTGAGAGGGCAGCCTCCTAGACAGCTAAGTGCCCTCAGCAGTGTGCCCTGGACCTGGAAGGCATTAGTCTGGACAGGATGCTTGTGTGAGGCTTTAGGGGGAAAGCAGTGAGTCTCAAGCCCTTTCCTTCTTGCTCAGGCACACTCCCCTCTATTTCACACCACAGGAAGCCAAGTGGCTCTAAGGATCTGGCTGCCCCAGGAACCAGTGTTGGGCGGGCAAAAGTGCTGCCGCCTTGTGGACATTTTCTGTAACTACAACTTGATCACCAGTGCACACAGGCACCTCAGTCCTTTGTGGACTGAGGCTTTGGTTCTGTTAATGACAGCTGCCCTCAGGAAAGGCCATGGGGCAGGTATTGGAGAAATATATTTCAAAACTAGCCAACTCTCAGGAAGCCAACTGCCAAAGGTAAATTGTCCGCACACCCTTTAAAGGAAAAAAACTAAAAAGCAAAACAAATGTCCTCCACAAGACAATATGCTCAGCATCCCTAACGGCTGCAGGAATGCCAATCAAAACAAAAACGGGAAATCAAATCCCACCGCACACAATGGCCGTTGTCAAAATTCAACAATCTATAAATACGGGAGACAGTGTGGAAGGAAAATAATCCCCTAAGCTGTCTATGAAAATATACACTAGCTACAGACAATAATATATGGACAGTCTCCGAATGTTCAAAAAAAAAAAAAAAAGCTATCAAGACGGTCTAAGGTGGAAAAAGTGATGTATCAAGAAGGGTGTGTGTGTGATGCATTAAGAGAAAAGACCAGTGAGACACAAGCCCTTCAGTGGTTGCTCAGGAACATTCCACTCTATTTCACAGCCCGGAAGCCAACTTTCCCGAAGCCTCTGCTTGCCCCAAGAACCAGAGGTGGGCATCAGAAAGTGCTGCCACCTTGTGGACATTTCCTGTAGCTACAACTGACCCCCTCCCCGCCCCGCTCCCTCCCCCCACCACCGCTTACCCGCACCTCTAATTCACAAGGTCTGGGCGGCTGCTCATGACCTCTGCCCTCAGGAAATGTCCCGTGGCGGGAACTGCAAGATAAATTCCAAACACAAACAACTTCCAGGAAGCCAACGGCCATAGGTCTATTTTCCTCAGGTCCTTAAAGTGTTAAAAAACAAACAAACAAACAAACCCCATACCTCCACCCAGGAGAGGAAGCTCAGCATGCCCAATCATTACAGGAGGAATGCCAATCAAAATGACAATGAGAAATCAAATCCCACCAGTCAGAATGGCCATACTCACGTCTACAAACAATAAATGCAGGAGTGAGTTTGGAGTAAAGGGAAACCTCCTACACTGTCAGTGGGAACGTACACTGGCAACAACCACAATAAACGACAATGTCTGCATGCCCGAATAAAAGCTATCAAGACACTAAGCCTAGGATCTGACATTACCACAGCTGGGCTTATGCTATCCTACACGAAATACAGAAAATTCTATTTTTATATATGAAATATGCAACTACATTTTCAACTGTGACATATAGAAAATTCTATTTTCATATAGGAAATTTGGGCCTATCTTTTCATTTATGAAATACAGAAAATTCTTTTACATATGAAATATGCACCTATATTTTCATCTGTGAGATATAGATAATCCTCTATTCATATGAAATATACAACTATATTTACACCTGTGAAATATAGAAAATTCTCTTTTCATATATAAAATGTGTACATATATTTTCACCTGTGAAATACAGAAAATTCTCTTTTCATATGTGAAATATACAAATATATTTTGCTCTGTAAAATGTGAAAAAATGTTTTCATATATTAAATATGCATCTATATTTTTTTTTGCATCTATATATTAATCTAGGAAATATAGAAAATTCTATTTCTATGTATGACATGCATTCATATTTTCATGAGAAATATGTAAAACTTATGTTCATATATGAAATGTGCACCCATCATGTCATATATGAAATATAAAAAATTCTATTTTCATATAAAATGCACCCATAGCTTCACATATGAACTATCAAAAACTCTATTTTCATATATGAAACATGCACCCATGTTTTCATACATGTAATACAGAAAATTCTATGTTCATCTATGAAATATACATCTGTGTTTTCATATATGAAATATTGAAAATTCATTTTCATCCATGAAATATGTGCTCATGTTTTCATATATGACATATAGAAAGTTCTATTTTCATCCTTGAAATATGCACCCATGATTTATATATGAAATACAGAAAATTCTATTTTCATATATGAAATATACACCCATGTTTTCATATATAAAATGTTGAAAATTCCAGTTTGAGCCACAAAATATGCACCTATGTTTTCATATATGAATTATAGAAAACTATATTTTCATTCACAAAATATGCACCCATCTCTTCATATATGAAATACTGAAAATTCTATTTTCATCCATGAAATATGCATGTATCTTTTAACATATGAAAATTCACACATATTTTCATGTAAGAAATATAGAAAATTCTATTTTTAGACATGAAATATGCACACATTTTCATATATGAAATATAGAAAAATATATTTTCATTCATTAAATTTGCAGTCACTCAGTCATGTCCGACTCTTTGCGACCCCATGGACTGCAGCACTTTAGGCTTCCCTGTTCTTTACCATCTTACAGAGCTTGCTTAAACTCATGTCCATTGAATCGGTGATGCCATCCAACCATCTCGTCCTCAGAAATGAAACATTCACCTGACGTGGGCTTCCATCCCATTTCTGGAGCCTCAGCAGGCTGTTTTCATGGCTGGACTGTGGTGGGGTTGAATTGACTGGGCTGGTTGCTCTTCATTAAGGCCCCTTGTAAATCTGTACTTTCTGGTTTGATCTGGCAGGGACCACAGTCCCTAGGGCACACAATCGATGGTGTCCTGACACTCTGGCCTTGATGATCTTGGAAAAGTCACCCAGCTTCCACATCTGGTGCCAGGGGCCCCAGGTCAAGCCTTCTTCCTGAGAGTGCAGCCTCCTAGGCATCTCATCAGGGTGCTGTGGTCCAGGTTGGAATTAGTCTGCAGGAAAGGGGTGAAGCTTTAGGGAGAAGAAGTATTGAGATTAAGCCGGTGGGTGTTTGCTCAGGCAACTCCACTCTAATTCACAGCCTAGGAAGCCAGCTCTTCAGGCTCTGGATGCCTGAGGAATCCGAGTTGGGTGTGGGGGAAAGTGCTGCCACCTTGTGGACATTTTCTGTAACTACAACTTGACCACTTGCCCTTACTGGTACCTCTAATTCAACGGATCTTGGGGACTGTTAATGACAGCTACATTCAGGAAAGGTCCTAGGGAGAATATTGCATAAAAAAATACAAACACAACTGACTTTTAAAAAATGAACTACAACTGGCAAATTTTTCTCACAACCATGAAAAAAAAAGTAAAAAGCTTACTACCACAAGACAAGATGCTGAGCATCCCTAATTATTACAGGAAGAATGCCAACCAAAATGACAACAAGAAATCAGATCTCACCAGGTTGGCCATCCTCACAAGTCTACAAACAATAAATGCAAGCTAAGCCTACCATCGGACTGGAAGAAGCACAAGCTGGAATCAAGATTGCCAGGAGAAATATCAATAACCTCAGATATGCAGACAACACCATCCTTATGGCAGAAAGTGAAGAGGAACTAAAAAGCCTCTTGATGAACGTGAAAGAGGAGAGTGAAAAAGTTGGCTTAAAGCTTAACATTCAGAAAACTAAGATCATGGCATCTGGTCCCATCACTTCATGGCAAATAGATGGGGACATAGTGGAAACAGTGTCAGACTTTATATTTTTGGACTCCAAAATCACTGCAGATGGTGACTGCAGCCATGAAATTAAAAGACGCTTACTCCTTGGAAGGAAAGTTATGACCAAACTAGACAGCATATTAAAAAGCAGAGACATTACTTTGCCAACAAAGGTCCACCTAGTCAAGGCTATGGTTTTTCCAGTAGTCATGTATGGATGTGAGAGTTGGACCATGAAGAAAGCTGAGCGCTGAAGAATGGATGCTTTTGAACTGTGGTGTTGGAGAAGACTGTTGAGAGTCCCTTGGACTGCGGAGATCCAACCAGTCTATCCTAAAGGAAATCAGTCCTGGGTGTTCATTGGAAGGACGGATGCTGAGGCTGAAACTCCAATACTTTGGCCACCTCATGTGAAGAGTTGACTCATTGGAAAAGACCCTGATGCTGGGAAGGATTGAGGGCAGGAGGAGAAGGGGACGACAGAGGATGAGATGGCTGGATGGCATCACTGACTCGATGGGCATGAGTTTGGGTGAACTCCGGGAGTTGGTGGTGGACAGGGAGGCCTGGTGTGCTGTGATTCTTGGGGTTGCAGAGTCGGACACGACTGAGCAACTGAACTGAACTGAACCCTACCATCTGACATTCCCACATGTTGGCCTATATCCCAAGAAAATCATCTTTCAAGCAGCCACATGCACCCCAATGTTCACTTCAGCACTAGTTAAAGTAGCCTGAACACAGACCCAGCAAAGTGTCCATCTTCAGATTAAAGCTTAAAAGCAATGTGGTACATACAGAAAATGAAATATTACTCAGCCATGAAAAACTACTACTGAAATCATGAAATGATGCCACTGGAAGTCACAGGGATAGACCTTGGAGGATCATACACTAAGTGAAGTCAGCCAGAAAGAGGAAGACTATAGCATGTGAATCCCTTCTAGGTAAAAGAAAAAAAGAGATTCAAAGGAATTCAATTACAACATAAAAAGAGACTGAGAATTCAAATACAAATGCAGAATTAAAAAATAAATAAATAAAACCAAAGAAGAGCCAGGGATGAATTAGGAAGTCGGGACTAACAAATATACAGAAATGTGTACCGGTCATAGGTAATCCACAAGGATTACCCCCTTTTCTTTCTTCATTCCTTCCACAGAAAACTGTATATATAACAGATATTCCACAAGGACATGATATTCAGCACAGGGAACTTTGCTCCACCTTCTGCAATAACTTCCACAGCAGATGAATCCAGAAAAGAATACAGGTGCTTTACACACATGTCGTAACTCAGTCAGGTGGCTGGATACTGGCAACAGGCACATTGCACACCGTACATGCACATGGCACATACTGCAGCGTACATGAAATTAAATAAAAGAATAAAGAAGAAAAGCCTTGCCTAGTTTATTCCTGCTGCCTTTCCTGACCCAGGCTGCTATCCCATCACTGCAGCCTGAACAGGCTTTGGTCCAAAGGCTAGACTGGGGTGGGGTTGAAACCACCAGACAGTGTGTCCTTAATTGAGCCCCTCTTAAACTTACACCTTCTGACTTACACCCATAGTCCCTAGTGCACCCAAAGGATGTTGTGACGACTGTCTGTCCTCAAGGACCTTGGAAATGCCACCTAGCTTTCAGTTCTGGGGCTGGGGTTCACAGCTTAAGCCTCCTTCTTGAGAGTGTAGCCTCCTAGCACCTCAGCAGGGTGCTGTGGCCCCGGTTGGGATGAGTCTGGAGGAAAGGGGTGAAGCTTTAGGGGGAACAGTAGTGAGACACAAGCCCTTGGGTGTTTGCTCAGGCGCATTCCACTCCAGTTCACAGCCTAGGAGCCAACTCCTTAGGTTCTGGTGGCCCCAAGAACCAGAGCTGGGAATGAAAACTGCTGCCACCATGTGGCCATTTTCTTTAACTACAACTTGACCACCTGTGCTTACCTGCCAGGCTCCTCTGTCCATGGGATTCTCCAGGCAAGGATACTGGAGTGGGTTGCCATGCCCTTCTCCAGGGGACCTCCCCCACCCAGCATTCAAACCCAGGTCTCCTGCATTGAAGGTGGATTCTTTACCATCTTAGCCACCAGGAAAGCCTGATCTGTGCTTAATGGCACCTCCAATTAAAGACTTGGGGGCTGTTAATGACAATTGCCCTCAGAAAAGATCCTAGGGAGAATACTGCAGAAATAAATTACAAACACAACCCACTATCAAAAAGTTAACTGAAAGAGGTATATTTCCCTCACAACCATGAAGGAGAAAAAAAGAAAAAAGAAACCCATACTTTCACAGGACAAGATGCTCAGCATCCCAAATTATTACAGGAGGAATGCCAATCAAAACAACTACAAGAAATCAAATTCCACCAGTCAGAATGACCACCCTCAGAAGTCCACAAACAATAAATGGGGGACAGGGCCAGGAGGAGAGGGAACCCTCCTGCGTGGTTGGTGGGAAGGGATTCTGGCAATAGCCACTAGAAAAGACAGTCTTCACATGCCAAAAAAAAAAAAAAAAACTTCCAAGGAAACTATACCTAGGATCTGACATTCTCACACCTGGGCCTGGCATCCTGATATCCTGATAAAACCATCATTCAAAATAACACATGCACCCCAATGTTCACAGCAACACTACGTACTATAGCTGAGACACACAACCATCAAAATGTCCACTGATAGATTAAAGCTTAAAGAAGATGTGGTACATATAGGCATGTGGAGCTTTGCTTGACCTTCTGCAGTAAATTCTATGGAAAAAGAATCCAAAGAAGAACAGTAATCCTGTATATATATGTCAATACTGAATCAAGTGGTGTACACTCACAGTAAGCACAAAACTATAAATTGACTATACTCCAACATAGGATCAGCATGAGAAAAAGAAAAAAATCAATGCCTAGTTAATTCCCTGCAACCTCCCTCTCTTGGGCTGCTATCCCATCCCTGGAGCCTGAGCAGGCTGTGTCTCATGTTTGGAATGGGATGGGGTTGAGAAAGCCAGGTGGAGACAACCAAAATTTTAAGAGAGATAGGTCTTTCAAAGAGATGGGCGTGCGATTTTGGCCCACTACGTACGATAATCAAGACAGGGAAAATCAAGTTAATTGTAGAAGAAAAGATGAATGGATACAGAGAATGGGGTGCATACATAAACAACATTTTTCAACAATAAAGAAATAGGAAATAATGCCATATTCAGTCACGGGAAAGAAACTAGAGATGATCATTCCAAATGAATTAAGGCAGACAGGGAGAGACTAGTATCCTATGATATTGTTCCTAGGTGGAATCTAAAGATGGATATAAATGAACTTCTTACCTAGAGACACTGCCTCATAGACTTAGAAATTTCCAGTCACTAAGATATAAAGATGTGGGGCATGGAGAAATGAGTAACTTCAGACTAATATATGGACAATGCTGCTTATAAAATAAATGACCAGGACCCACTGTATAACACAAGGAACCTTACTCCACACTCTGTAATAACCTATATGGAAAAAAACCAAAATATATACACATTTATATATTAGTAGAAGTGAAACAAGTTGTTGTAGAAGGAAGAAAAAAAACACCCACAAGAAAGTAATTCACCTACATTCTCCAGTTCAAATGGTGGAAAAAATGAAAAAGAAATGCTGACTCTGATCAGAGACACCAATGTAAAGAACAGACTTTTGGACTCAGTGGGAGAAGGCAAGTGTGCAATGATTTGAGAGAGAGAATATTGTTGAATCATGTACATTACCATATGTAAAACAGACACCAGCACAAATTCGATGCATGAAGCAGGGCACCCAAAGCTGGTACTCTGGGAGAACTCAGAGGCCTATGGTGGGGAGGGGGGTTCAGGATGGGGGGATGCATGTATACCTGTGGCCGATTCATGCTGATACATGGCAAAAATCATCCAATATTGTAAAGTACTTATTCTCCAACTAAAATAAGTTAATTTAAAAAATTTTAAAAAAAGAAAAGACTGTTGTCACATCCCTGGAGCCTGATTGGCTTGGAGTGTCCTGGTGCTGAGAGAGCTGGGAGCATGTAGCAGGCCATGTGCCTCCACAATGGACCTGGAGTGCCTGTTGTCCTCCAGATACAGGTGGGATAATTTAAGGGATTGGAATTAACATATACTCATTAATGTACATCAAATAGACGATCAACAAGTACCAATGGAATAACACAGGGAAATTTATTGAACACCCTCTAATCACCTATATGAAAAAAGAATCCAAATGAGAATAAATATTATGTATTAATATAACTGAACTGAGTTCCTGTGTGCCCGAAACAAACAGATACAAATCACTAGTACAGCTCAATATAAGCAACAACAACAAAAAAACTTGCCCAAACAACAAAAAATTGCCCAAAGATCTAGATGCACATTTCTCCAGAGAGGTCATAGAGATGGCCATAAAGCACATAAAAAGATGCTTAGCATCATGAGTTCTTAAAGAAAAACAATCAAATGTACAACGAGGTGTTACCTCCCATTGATCAGAATGGCCATATAAAAAAAGCTATAGCAATAAATTCTGCAGAGGGTGTGAAGAGAAGGAAACCCTCCTACACTGTTGGTAGGATTATAAAATGGTACACCCACTAGGAAAAACATTATGGAGGGTCTTTAAAAACTAAACATAGAGGTACCAAGTAATTCAGCAATTTCATACTCGGACCGAGAAAACCAAAATTTAAAAACACACCTGCACTCCAAAGATCATGGTAGCACTAGGTACAATAGCCAAGATAAAGAAGCAACTTAAGTATATGAGGACAGACGAAAGGATACAGGAAATGGAGTACATATTCCCAGTGCAGTCCTTTATCGAACCCACCTTTGCATGAAATGTTCCCTTGGTATCTCTAATTTTCTTGAACGGCTCTCTAGTCTTTCCCATTCTATTGTTTTCCTCTATTTCTTTGCATTGATCGCTGAGGAAGGCTTTCTTATCTCTCCTTGCTATTCTTTGAAATTCTGCATTCAAATGGGTATATCTTTCCTTTTCTCCTTTGCTTTTCACTTCTCTTTTTTTTTTTACAGCTATTGTAAGACCTCCTCAGACAGCCATTTTGCTTTTCTGCATTTCTTTTTCTTGGGGATGGTCTTGATCCCTGTCTCCAGTACAATGTCATGAACCTCCGTCCATAGTTCATCAGGCACTCTATCAGATCTAGTCCCTTAAAGCTGTTTCTCACTTCCACTGTATAATCATAAGGGATTTATTTAGGTCATACCTGAATAGTCTAGTGGTTTTCCCCACTTTCTTCAATTTAAGTCTGAATTTGGCAATAAAGAGTTCATGATCTGAGCCACAGTCAGCTCCCAGTCTTGTTTTTGCTGACTATAGAGAGCTTCTCCATCTTTTGCTGCAAAGAATATAATCAATCTGATTTTGGTGTTGACCATCTGGTGATGTCCATGTGTAGAGTCTTCTCTTGTGTTGTTGGAAGAGGGTGTTTGCTATGACCAGTATGTTCTCTTGTCCTAAAAAAAGGCAATGCCAAAGAATGCTCAAACTACTGCACAATTGCATTCATCTCACATGCTAGTAAAGTAATGCTCAAAATTCTCCAAGCCAGGCTTCAGCAATACGTGAACATCCAGATGTTCAAGCTGTGTTTAGAAAAGGCAGAGGAACCAGAGATCAAATTGCCAACATCTGCTGGATCATCGAAAAAGCAAGAGAGTTCCAGAAAAACATCTATTTCTGCTTTATTGACTATGCCAAAGCTTTTAACTGTGTGGATCACAATAAACTGTAGAAAATTCTGAAAGAGATGGGAATACCAGACCACCTGACCTGCCTCTTGAGAAACCTGTATGCAGGTCAGGAAGCAACAGTTACAACTGAACATGGAACAACAGGCTGATTCCAAATAGGAAAAGGAGTACATCAAGGCTGTATATTGTCACCCTGCTTATTTAAGTTATATGCAGAGTACATCATGAGAAACGCTGGGCTGGATGACGCACAAGCTGGAATCAAGATTGCCAGGAGAAATATCAATAACCTCAGATATGCAGATGACACCACCCTTATGGCAGAAAGAGAAGAAGAACTAAAGAGCCTTTGATGAAAGTGAAAGAGGAGAGTGAAAAAGTTGGCTTAAAGCTCAACATTCAGAAAACTAAGATCATGTCATCTGGTTCTATCACTTCATGGGAAATAGATGGGGAAACAGTGGAAACTATGACTGACTTAATTTTTCTGGGTTCCAAAATCACTGCAGATGGTGATTGCAGCCATGAAATTAAAAGACGCTTACTCCTTGGAAGGAAAGTTATGACCAACCTAGACAGCGTATTAAAAAGCAGAGACATTACTTTGTCAACAGAGGTCTGTCTAGTCAAGGCTATGGTTTTTCCAGTAGTCATGTATGGATGTGAGAGTTGGACTGTGAAGAAAGCTGAGCACTGAAAAATTGATGCTTTTGAACTGTGGTGTTGGAGAAGACTCTTGAGAGTCCCTTGGACTGCAAGGAGATCCAATCAGTCCATCCTAAAGGAGATCAGTCCTGGGTGTTGATTGGAAGGACTGATGTTGAAGCTGAAACTCTAATACTTTGGCCACCTCATTTGAAGAGCTGACTCATTTGAAAAGACCCTGATGCTGGGAAAGATTGAGGGCAGGAGGAGAAGGGGATGACAGAGGATGAGATGGTTGGATGGCATCACTGACTCAATGGGCATGAGTTTGGGTGGACTCCAGGAGTTGGTGATGGACAGGGAGGCCTGGCGTGCTGCGGTTAATGGGGTCACAATGAGTTGGACACGACTGAGCGACTGAACTGAACCCAGTGCAGTATTACTTAGACATATATAAGGATGAAACAATGCCATGTCCAGTTACAGGGAAGAAACCACAGATGATTGTACTAAGTGAAGTAAGTGAGACAGGGAATACAGGTATCATAGAATATCCCTTCTGGTGGAATCTAAAAATGGATACAAATGAACTTCACTACAAAACAGAAACAGATATAGACTTAGGAAAGAAAGTTATGGCTGCCAAAATGGAAAGGGGGAGCAGGGAGTAATTAGCTGGTTCAGATCAATATATACACCTACCTTAAAACAGGTGCTGTTGTAATTTAGTTGCTCAGTTGTGTCCAATTCTTTGGGACCCCATGGTCTGCAGCCCATCAAGCCACTCTGTCCATGGGATTTCCCAGGTAAGAATACTTGAATGAGTTGCCATTTCCTGCTCCAGGAGATCTTCCTGACCCAGGGATTGAACCCGTGTCTCCTGAAAGTCTCCTTCATTGCAGGTGCATTCTTTACCACTGAGCCACCTGGGAAGCCATAAAACAGGTGCTGAAGGGCTCTTAATAGTCACAAGTCAGACAGGGCTATAAATGAAACCTCTCAAGAAATGTCCTGGGGTAAGTAATGAGAAAAGAATTCCAAATATGGCCAAGTTGCAAGAGGTAAATTGTACTCATAAGACATAAAATAATAAAAGCACAAGGAAAGATATTCTACATCAGCAATTATTAAATCAATGCCAATCAAACTACAATGAGGTATCACCTCACACTGGTCACACTGTCCATCATCAAAAAGATCTACAAAGAATAGTACTGCAGAGGATGTACAGATAAGGGAATCCTCCTACAATATTGGTGGGAATGTAAATGGTGAAGCCACTATGGAAAACAGCAAGGAGGTTCTCTGAAAAACTAAACATAGATGTATCATATGATCCTACAATCTGTTTCCAGGCTTAGATCTGGAGAAATTCATCATTTGAGATGACACGTGCACTCCAATTTTCAGGGTAGCACTATTCACAATAGCCAAGACACAGCCACCAAAATATCCAGTGACAGAAAAATGAAGACTGCATGGTACGTCTATACACTGGAATACTACTCAGTCAAAAAACAGAAAAAGTAATGATATTGGCAGCAGCATAGATGTACCAAGACATTATTATACTAAGTAAGGTAAGTCAGGCAGAAAGACAAATATCCTAAGATACCACGTATAGGTGGGATCTATAAGTTCATACCAATAACTAATGTACAAAACAGAAACAGACTCAGACTAAGGAAACCAAATTATGATCATCAAAACAAAGGTAGAAGGGAGAGATAAATTAAGAGTTTGGAATGAAAATATACACACTGATATATATCAAGTTGATAATGAAAAAGGACCTATGGAATAGAACAGGCAACTCGACTGAAAAAGATGGTAATATCCTATATGAGGCAAAAAACAGTAACATGATAGATATATGTCTATGTATAACTGAATGAAGTTCATATATACCTAAAACAAACAATACACTGGAAATCAACTCTGCTCCAACATAAGATAACAAATTAAATTACCTGAGCTCGGTCCAGGGGACGCCAGACAGTGGTGACCCCTGTGATTTGATACGGGATGTGCTGATATTAATGTGACACCACCAAAGGTTTTCACTCAGCAGGACACAGAGCAGCAACCCACCTGACCTCATGTGAACACGATAAGCTGAAGAAAAGGAAAAGGACCACAGGTTAATCAGGGCAGCACCCTCAATTCAGATGCTGGGAATCTCCGAGGGGACAGGACACACTGCAGGTAAAGAGCAGACATGTGGTCTCTGTGTACACAGGATCCTGACCCATGTGGATGAGGTGAGAGCCACACAATCCCCAGACCCTGCACCTGGGGACACCCTTCCACACTCTCCAAGGTGACACCACCCCCTCAGACCTTGCACCTGAGGTCCCACGACCCTTGGTTAGGACACCATGTCTCTGCTGGGCCCCTAAGGTGGAAATGAGTGTTCCTATAACCCCCTGGGACGGTAGAAAGAAGTTTGGGTTTGGTCTCCTCTCCCCACACTGTCCCATAGAAGTCCTCCTCTCTTCCTCTTGGTTCTCTGTGCTGTTATGATAATGTTGAACACACTACCTTGGTTCTGGCAGGTTCGGTCCTTTCTTGTTCCACTGAGGTGTTGAGAAAACACACCAGGCACAGGGCTGGGAGACGAGGGGCAGGTCTGCTCTCTGCTGAGCAGGGATGGTCACCTGGAAAGAGATCGCAGCAGCAACCTCACCTGCTGCCCATTGACTTTTTGCCTGATCCGTGTGCCCTGCAATCAATTCACCAGGTGAACCTGCCTCCCTACTAAACCTGAAGGTACTGGAAAAATGGAATGGTTACCAGGTAGCCACCTAAGGGGTCCCCAGGAGCCCCAGGGAAGGTGAACCTCTCAGGGGTAAAGAGGCAAACAGGCACAGGCCTGTATACAGTGAATACCATAAAGCATTAATTCCTGCACACAAGTGAAGCTCTCATGTATTCTTCCCTTTTTATTAGCTTTGTGTGTGTGTGGTCTCCCCATACAGGTGATCCTGACCCATGCAGTTGGGGTGAGATTCACACGGTCCCCAGACCCCCAACCTGGGGTCACACGTCCCCTCAGTCAGGACAAGGACAACATGGCTGTGGTCAGAGGGTCCCCAATGTGTAAACAAGCCAGGTCTCTGGGACCCCCTGGAATCCTAGAAAGAAGTGTAGGGACCGTCTCCTCTCCCCATAATTGTCCCTGAGAAGTCAGGCCCCTCCTGTTTTCACTTTGGTTCTGTATGATTTTTTTGCTGGTTTGAAAGCTCATGCTAGAGGCTAACATACCACCTTGGTTCTGGCAGGCTCTGTCTTTCTTGTTCCGCTGAGGTGCTGAGAAAATAGGAGAGCTGGGCTGAAAGACGAGAGGCAGCTCTGATCTCTTTGGAGGAGTCGACTGGAAGGAGACCAGAGCAGCAACCTCACCTGCTGCCCATTGACTTTTTGCCTGATCCCTGTGCCCTGGAACCAAGTCACCAGGTGAAGCTGCCTCCCTACTCAACCTGAATGTGCTGGAAAATTGGAGTAATTACCAGGTAGTCCACCTGAGGGGTCTCCAGGAGCCCCAGGGAAGGTGAATCTGGCAGGGGACAGACTAGGAGCCCTACCGCAGCACTGACCCCGGGAGGGCCATGGAACCCCACTCAGAGGAGAGCATGGTTACCCAGAGAAGCCCACCTCAGCCCCAGAGCCCAGACATCTGAGCACGGACATTCAGATGCAGGCACAGAGTTTTCCAGGACAGAGGCCAGGCCAGGTCTCTACCCCGGTCTCCATGTCCTAGTGCACAGAGTACAAGGTCAGGTCTAAACGTTCTCATTGCAGAAAGCACAGGGTCTTGTTAAACATAATCAGTGTAGACAGGACTTGAACAGTAAAATGAAAGTGTTATCATCTCTGACACTTGTGACCCCATGGACTGTAGCCTGCCAGGCTCCTCTATGCATGGAATTCCCCAGGCAAAAATATTGGTAGTGGGTAGCCATTCACTTCTCCAGGTGATCCTCCCAACCCAGGGATCGAACCCAGGTCTCCTGCATTGCAGGCTGATTCTTTTCCATCTGAGCTACAAGGGAACCCTTAGACAGGACTTGGAGAGGTCTCAATCTACCACATAAACAGAACATGGTTGGGTTTAGACTAGCGTAAAGCTGCTCTCTAGGAGGCAGAGGCCACACACATGCAGGGTCTCTCATCGTTGGACACGGGGCTCACTGTCGTGTGGGAACTAGGGTGTACATCTCTTAAAGAAATCATCACTGGGCTCCACACTTCACCCACATCAGGAATTGAAAGAACCTTTGTCATTAAACATTTCAACAAGCAAAACAAAACTGGTATCAATTTCTGTGGCCCCTTGATGGTCCGGATCCTCAGGACGGCCAAGATATTCTTAGAGTGCAGCCCAGTGTCCTGTGATGACAGACAGGAAGTGGCCTGATTCCAGCATCCCAGGCTTCCAGTAGGAGGCACACTAGAAGCCTTCTGGAAAAGCTTATTATTTATCAGAGTAAAATATACTCTTGAAAAAACAAGCATACTAGTCATTATTTGCAAACCTAAAATATTCTTAAAAGCTTGGCACCCTGATCTTTGTGGTTCACATTAGTTCCTTTGTGTTCAGATTTTCTGAGTAGAAGCAATTTATCATTTCAAATTAGTTTCTTCAAATTCTGTTATTTGTTATTATATGAATTAAAGATCACACTTGAAAACAAATACAAGGAAATTCCTGCAAAAAATGCGTGACTCAAAGAGCCCACAAGCTGCATGTACTTTGTCTTCTAACAGATTCCTTTCTCTCCCTAAAGAAACCTGAAACAACTGGCCCCCTCATTTTTTGCTTCTCTGTTCAAACTGAGCTAAAAGGAAATTGTTAATCATATCAACAAGTAAGAGTTTCTGAGTTTTGAGATGTCATACCAGGGTAACAGGGGCTGGAGAAAATGGAACATTCCTATGCTGCTGGTAGGCAAACCATATCCTTAAAATAAAGCTTTGTTTCTAATTGTATTTAATTACCACAGAACATGGTTACATGGAGTATGAACCAAGAGTCTAAATATAGCAGGCAATGTGTGAAGACAAATTTGATATCCCATATATGAGAGTAAAAGCTACCTGTTTTTCCAACAGTCGTATATGGCTGTGAGAGTTGGACCAAAAAGAAGGTTGAGCAGGGAAGAACTGATGCTTTCAAATTGTGGTGCTAGAGAAGACTCTTGAGTCCTTTGGGGTGCATGGAGATCAAACCAGTCAATATTAAAGGAAATCAACCCTGTATATTCATTGGAAGGGCTGATAGAGAAAATAAAGCTCCAATATTTTGGCCACCTGATGCGAAGAGCTGACTCAGTGGAAAAGACCCTGATGCTGGGAAACATTGAGGGCAAGAGGAGAAGGGGACGACAGAGGATTAGATGGTTGGATGGCATCACCGACTCAATGGACATGAGTTTGAGCAAACTCTGGGAGATGGTGAAGGAAAGGGAAGCCTGGTGTGCTGAAGTCCATGAGCTCGCAAAGAGTCAGACGTGACTGAACGACTGAAGAAACATTTGTCATAGCTTGTCTTCCAAGGAGCAAGTGTCTGTTAATTTTATGGCTGCAGTTACCATCTGCAGTGATTATGGAGCCCAAGAAAATAAAGTCTGTCACTGTTTCCACTTTTTCCCCATCTATTTGCCATGAAGTTATGGGACGAGATGCCATGATTTTAGCTTTTCGGATGTTGAGTTTTAAGCCAGCTTTTTCACTCTCCTCTTTTACCCTCATCAGGAAGGTCTTTAGTTGCTTTTCACTTTCTGCCATTAGAGTGGTATTATCTGCACATCTGTGGTTGTTGATATTTCTTCTGGCAATCTTAATTCCAGCTTGTGATGTGTCCAGCCCAGCATTTTGCATAATGTACTTTGCATATAAGTTAAATAAGCAGGGTGACAATATACAGCCATGATGTACTCCTTTCCCAATTTGAAACCCGTCTGTCGTTCCATGTCTATTTCTAACTTGCTTTTGATCTGCATACAGGTGTCTCAGGAGGCAGGTAAAGTAGTCTGGTATTCCCTACTATTTAAGAATTTTTCACAATTTGTTTTGATCCACACAGTCAAAGGCTTTAAAGCAGAAGTAGATGTTCTTCTGAAATTCCCTTGTTTTCTTTATGATCCATTGAATGTTGGCAATCAACTACTTCACCCCAAATATGGTGGAGCCTCTGGGCTGGAAAGCTTTGCATGGTCCCCTAGGGCACCACGTGTCCCCTAGGCTGGATTTCCCAACTCCAGCCTCTGTCCTTAGGCCTGCCCCACTGACAGATGATAGCACCCTCTGCAGAGTGGTGTTCCCAAAACTGGAATGTGTTCTGGGGATAAAGGGTAAGGGGGAGGAGAAAGGAGACACAAGCCTTGGGTGTTTCTTCTGGCACATTCTCCATAGCTGACAATCCAGGAGCAGGATTTTCCATAAGACTCATTGCCTGAGGACCAGAGTTGTGCAGGAAGGAATGCTGTTTCTTCAGTACTGCTTTCCAGAACAACTTTAAAACAGGTGCTGTTGGGCTCTGAATATTCACAAGGCTTCAGTTCAGTTCAGTCGCTCAGTCGTGTCCGACTCTTTGCGACCCCATGCCAGACCTCCCTGTCCATCACCAACTTCTGGAGTTTACTCAAACTCATGTCCATCAAGTCAGTGATGCCATCCAGCCATCTCATCCTCTGCCGTCCCCTTCTCCTCCTGCCCTCAATCTTTCCCAGCATCAGGGTCTTTTCCAATGAGTCAGCTCTTCAAATGAGGTGGCTGAAGTATTGGAGTTTCAGCTTCAAATCAGTCCTTCCAATCAACACCCAGGACTGATCTCCTTTAGGATGGAATGGTTGGATCTCCTTGCAGTCCAAGGGACTCTCAAGAGTTTTCTCCAACACTACAGTTCAAGAGCACCAATTTTCGGGGCTCAGCTTTCTTCACAGTCCAACTCTCTCATCCATACATGACCACTAGAAAAACCATAGCCTTGACTAGACAGACCTTTGTTGGCAAAGTAATGTCTCTGCTTTTTAATATACTGTCTAGGTTGGTCATAACTTTCCTTCCAAGGAGTAAGCGTCTTTTAATTTCATGGCTGCAATCACCATCTGCAGTGATTTTGGAGCCCAGAAAAATAAAGTCTGACACTGTTTCCACTGTTTCTCCATCTATTTCCCATGAAGTGATAGGACCAGACGCCATAACCTTAGTTTTCTGAATGTTGAGCTTTAAGCCAACTTTTCCACTCTCCTCTTTCACTATCATCAAAAGGCTTTTTAGTTCCTCTTCACTTTCTGCCATAAGGATGGTGTCATCTGAATATCTGAGGTTATTGATAATTCTCCTAGCAATCTTGATTCCAGCCTGTGCTTCTTCCAGCCCAGCATTTCTCATGATGTACTCTCCATATAACTTAAATAAGCAGGGTGACAATATACAGCCTGACGTACTCCTTTTCCTATTTGGAACCAGTCTGTTGTTCCATGTCCAGTTTTAACTGTTGCTTCCTGACCTGCATACAGGTTTCTCAAGAGGTAGGTCAGGTAGTCTAGTATTCCCATCTCTTTCAGAATTTTCCACAGTTTATTGTGATCCACACAGTCAAAGGCTTTGGCATAGTCAATAAAGCAGAAATAGATGTTTTTTCTGGAACTCTCTTGCTTTTTCTATGATCCAGTGGATGTTGGCAATTTGATCTCTGGTTCCTCTGCCTTTTCTAAAACCAGCTTGAACATCTGGAATTTCTCGGTTCACATATTGCTGAAGCCTGGCTTGGAGAATTTTGAGCATTACTTTACTAGCATGTGAGATGAATGCAATTGTGTGGTAGTTTGAGCATTCTTGGGATTGCCTTTCTTTGGGATTGGAATGAAAACTGACCTTTTCCAGTCCTGTGGCCACTGCTGAGTTTTCCAAATTTGCTGGCATATTGAGTGCAGCACTTTCACAGCATCATCTTCCAGGATTTGAAATAGCTCAACTGGAATTCCATCACCTCCAATAGCTTTGTTCATAATGATGCTTTCTAAGGCCCACTTGACTTCACATTCCAGCATATCTGGCTCTAGGTGAGTGATCACACCATCATGATTATTTGGGTCATGAAGATTTTTTTGTACAGTTCTTCTGTGTATTCTTGCCACCTCTTCTTAATATCTTTTGCCTCTGTTAGGTCCATACCATTTCTGTCCTTTATTGTGCCCATCTTTGCATGAAATGTTCCCTTGGTATCTCTAATTTTCTTGAAGAGATCTCTAGTCTTTCCTGTTCTATTGCTTTCCTCTATTTCTTTGCACTGATCACTGAGGAAGGCTTTCTTATCTTTCCTTCCTATTCTTTGGAACTCTGCATTCAAATGGGAATATCTTTCCTTTTCTCCTTTGCTTTTTGTTTCTCTTCTTTTCACAGCTATTTGTAAGGCCTCCTCAGACAGCCATTTTGCTTTTTTGTATTTCTTTTCCATGGGGATGGTCTTAATCCCTGTCTCCTATACAATGCCACAAACCTCTGTCCATAGTTCATCAGGGACTCTGTCTATCAGATCTAGTCCCTTAAATCTATTTCTCACTTCCACTGTATGATCATAAGGGATTTGATTTAGGTCATACCTGAATGGTCTAGTGGTTTTCCTTACTTTCTTCAATTAAGTCTGAATTTGGCAATAAAGAGTTCATGATCTGAGCCACATTCAGCTCCCAGTCTTGTTTTTGCTGTCTAGAGCTTCTCCATCTTTGGCTGCAAAGAACATAATCAATCTGATTTCAGTGTTGACCATCTGGTGATGTCCCTGTGTAGTCTCCTCTTGTGTTGTTGGAAGAGGGTGCTTGCTATGACCAGTGCGTTCTCTTGGCAAAACTCCATTAGCCTTTGCCCTGCTTCATTCCGTACTCCAAGGCCAAATTTGCCTGTTACTCCAGGTGTTTTTTGACTTCCTACTTTTGCATTCCAGTCCCCTCCCCTATAATGAAAAGGACATCTTTTGGGGGTGTTAGTTCTAAAAGGTCTTGTAGGTCTTCATAGAACCGTTCAACTTCAGCTTCTTCAGCGTTACTGGTTGGGGCATAGCCTTGGATTACCATGATATTGAATGGTTTGCCTTGGAAACGAAGAGAGATCATTCTGTCGTTTTTGAGATTGCATCCAAGTACTGCATTTTGGATGCAATCTTGTTGACCATGATGGCTACTCCATTTCTTCTAAGGGATTCCTGCCCACAGTAGTAGATATAATAGTCATCTGAGTTAAATTCACCCATTCCAGTCCATTTTAGTTTGCTGATTCCTAGAATGTTGACATTCACTCTTGCCATCTCCTGTTTGACCACTTCCAATTTGCCTTGATTCATGGACCTAACATTCCAGGTTCCTCTGCAATATTGCTCTTTACAGCATCGGACCTTGCTTCTATCACCAGTCACATCCACAACTGGGTATTATTTTTGCTTTGGGTCCATCCCTCATTCTTTCTGGAGTTATTTCTCCACTGATCTCCAGTAGCATATTGGGCACCTACCGACCCAGGGAGTTCCCCTTTCAGTATGGTATCATTTTGCCTTTTCATGGGGTTCTCAAGGCAAGAATACTGAAGTGGTTTGCCATTCCCTTCTCCAGTGGACCACATTCTGTCAGACCTCTCCACCATGACCCATCCATTTTGGGTGGCCTCACATGGCATGGCTTAGCTTCATTGAGTTAGACAAGGCTCTGGTCCATGTGATCAGATTGGCTTGTTTTCTGTGATTATGGTTTCAGTGTGTCTGCCCTCTGATGCCCTCTTGCAACAGCTACCGTATTACTTAGGTTTCTCTTACCTTGGACGTAGGGTATCTCTTCAAGGCTGCTCCAGCAAAGTGCAATGGCTACTCCTTTTCTTGGACGAGAAGTATTTCTGCATGGCTGCTCCTCCTGACCTTGAAAGTGGAGTAGCTCCTCTTGGCCCTCACAAGACTTGGGGGTCTATAAATGACACCTGCCCTTTAGTCACCTGCCCTTTATCAGAAGACATGGGAAAGGAATTCAAACAGGGCCATCTTTCAAGAAGACAATTTCAAGAGGCAAACTGTACTCACTCTGTATAAGATCAAAAAGCACTGGGAAAGGTACTCCTGCTCACTAACTTCTAAGCCCAGGCAAATCAAAACTACCATGAGAAAGCCCCTCACACAGTCAGAATGGCCACCATCTAAAACATCTACAGAGAATCCAACTGGCAGAGCATGGAGGCAAAAGGGAATACTCCTACACTCTTTATGTGGATGTAAATGGGTGTAGAAACTATAAAAACCAGCAAGGAGGTTCCTTATAAACTAAACATCCAGAAACCGTAAGGTCTGACAATCCCACGTCTGGGCTTAGACCCAGAGAAGATCAGAATTCACAATGACCTGCGCACCCTTGTTTTCAGGGCAGCACGGTTGACAATGGCCAAAAAGCTAGAATTGTTGCTGGCCAAAATCTTGACTTTCTTTGCCAGGTGAAGCCAAATAAAAAATATGGAGACAGAGTTTGGAGGAAATAGAAAGGTAGCTTTAATTCTCAGCTGGTGAAGCGGAGAGCACAGTACGTGCCTCAAGAACTGTGCTCCCCATGAGGAGTTTAGGGGCTTATATAAGATAGGGTTCGAAGTCAGTGATGAGGAACAAAGGTGATAGGATCTTGATTTCTTCCTCTTGCATTGTTTCAAAGACAGTCATAAAGTTACTGGCATCAGTAACCCAGTTATTGAGTCTGGCAGTTCGGTGGCTCTGCAGCCTTCTTTCTGATGTGCAACTACAAGGGGAAGGGTGTTGTAAGAGTAAACACCAGATAGGGGATGTATTTAGCATAGAGTCAAAGGAAAATAGGTGCAAAGTGTAGCTCCTGCAGAGTTAAGGGGCAGAAAAGCAAACTCAGCTACAGACATGCAGAGTTAGGAGCATTAAAGTAAAGAAACTAGGAACTTTCAGGCCTGCTCACTGTTTCTTCATCTTCTTTGTTCCTAAGAAAGAGAAATTAAAAAAAACTCATTCCTTCTTTTTTCCTTTTCACTGCAACAGATTCAACCAAAATATTTATTGACAGGAAAATGAGGACCAAGTGGTGCACCTCTGCACTGGAATACTGCTGCTGCTGCTAAGTCGCTTCAGTCGTGTCCAACTCTGTGCGACTCCATAGACGGCGGCCCACCAGGCTCCCCTGTCCCTGGGGTTCTCCTGGAAAGAACACTGGAGTGGGTTGCCATTTCCTTCTCCAATGCTTGAAAGTGAGAAGTGAAAGTGAAGTTGCTCAGTCGTGTCCGACTCTTCGTGACCCCATAGACTGCAGCCTACCAGGCCCCTCCGTCCATGGGATTCTCCAGGCAAGAGTACTGGAGTGCGTTGCCATTTCCTTCTCCAACACTGGAATACTACTCAGTCATGAATCAGAACAGAATAATGCCATTGACAGCAGTGTGGATGGACAGAGTGATTACCTTACTAAGTAAAGGAAGTCAGAGAGAGAAAGATAAATATCACAGGGTGATCACTGACAGTTGTATTCTTGAAATGAATGCAAATGTCGGATATTACGTGATAGAAACAGACTCACAAACTTAGAAAACAAATGTATGATTACCAAAAAAAATCTTGGAATTGAGGGATAAATTAAGACTTTGCTAATAACATATGCTAATTAATATATATCAAACTATGTATCATTAATATAGTTGTTTGATACAATCAACTAATCCATTGAATAGTACAGAGAAGTCTATGGAACACATTTTAATCATTTATATGAGAAAGAGAACCCTCAAAAGAACTGATAAACATCTGTGTTTAAGTGAATCAAGCGCCCATACACCTGAAACAAATACAATATCAAAAATCAATCCTACTCCAAAGTAAAATAACAGTGTCCAGAAACAGGAAAAATGAAAGTAGAACATGAAGAAATGCTGCCTCCTTGTGCTGTTTTTTTGTAACAGCAACTATAAAAGCTGCAGTGATTGGCACTTTGTATTCCCAAGGACCTGGGACTGGAAGTAAACAACTGCCCTCCAGGCGTCCCCCAGGGGTGGTCACCGAAAAAGAATTCAAAACTGGGCAGACGTTCAGGGAGCCAATTTCAGCAGGTACCTTTAACTCACATCCTTTAAGAAGAATCATGTGACAAGTCACCATCGCTAAATATTAGAGAAATGCAAATCAATGCTACAAGAAGGAATCGCCTCACGGCAGTCAGAGCAGCCACTGTTAAACACTCCACAAACGTTAAATGCTGCCGACGCTGTGGAGGAAGGGGAACCCTCCTCCTCTGCTGCTGGAAATACAATTGGTGACAGCCACTCTGGAGGACAGTGTATTCATCATTTCCAATGTGCCCAGCTCTAAGCGGCAGTGAGCGGTAGCTGGAAGCAGGGTCTTAGTTTCCCAGACTGGGAGTCCTAACCACTGGACCACAGGAGCCAGCAGTCAGGGCTAAGGTCCCTTGTCTTGCCTGCCTAGACAAGGATGAATTCAGGTGAGGAGGCAGAAGGTAAAGAGTAAAGTAAAAAGTTTATTGAAAAAAAAAGTACACGTGGAAAGGTGCACAGGTGAGCTCAGAGAGTCGTACCTTTGGAAGTTTATATCCTTTATAAGAGGCCAGTTATCCGGGTCTTTGTCTTCCCTCAGGCCAATCATCTTGCTTTGTGAACCCCCTCTCCCCCCCACCGGTTAATTTGTCCCAGGACCCTCCCCTAGGATGCACATACAAACCTTAGCCAAGGTGTATCTTGAAGTGGGAGGCTTCTGGGAGGAGCATGACTCTTTATGGCCTGGAATTATCCTCTGACTTTTGACTCCAAGGAGCCTTTCTGCACATGTGTAGTGTTCTCCCTAATCCTTCATTTAGACAGGGTTTTGCCTCTCTTTGTCCTTGCCAAGATTATTCCCTGGAGGTGTTTACAAGAGACAAAGACTGGCTACTTACTCTGTTTCTGTTTTTACTTCAATTTCTGAGAGCAAACGGGGGGCTGGTTTTAAATTCCTCAACTGGGTGCTCACTTCGGCAGCACATATACTAAAATTGGAACGATACAGAGAAGATTAGCATGGCCCCTGCGCAAGGATGATACGCAAATTCGTGAAGTGTTCCATATTTGAAATAAATAAATTAATTAATTCCTCAACTGGAACCCACCTATGTTGCCTCAGGAAATGCAGAGCAGAGGCTGGCTGATTGTGAATTTCCAACCTGGAGCCCATCTATCTCCTACCTCACTGGTTCCTTGAACAGTGAAAATGAAAATGAAATTAGAATAGTCCTGAATACCATACACAAGAATAAACTCCAAATAAGACAAAGATCTCATCTTAGTATGGCTCAGTGGTAAAGAACCCACCTGTCAATGCAACAGACTCAGGTTTGGATCCCTGGGTCAGGAAGATCCCCTGGAGAAGGGAATGGCAACCCACTCCAGTATTCTTGCCTGGGAAATCCCATGGACAGAGGAGCATGGTGGGCTACAGTCCATGGGGTCACAGAAGAGTCAGAATGGCTTAGCAACAGATTTTGAAGATCAAGATCTAAGTGTAAGTTCGGTCTCTTGTGACCCCATGAACTGTAGCCCACCTGGCTCCTCTGTCCAGAGGATTTCTCAAGGAAGAATACTGGAGTGGGTTGCCATTCCCTTCTGCAGGGGCTATTCCTGACCCAGGGATGGAACCTGCATCTCCTGCATTGCGGGTAGATTCATTTACCACTGAACTACCAGGGAAGTCCCACCTCCTGGAGGGGAGTGTTTATAAAGACCTCAACCCAGGCATTGCTGGGAAGGGCTGGCTGGCTCATCCAGGTCAGCCAATCCTCACATCCCAGGGGCTCATAGTTGCAGAAAATCGGGCTTGTTGTGCTGGCCAGGTGCAAGGAACAGAAGTGCAGTCTTGAGGGTCAGGATGGACATGGGGCTGAAGCTCTGGCCTGATTTCTAATTATTTTTTCTGGTCCATGAGTAGGAGAGAATTTCAAGGAGGCTTTCTCCTAAGGAGAGGAACCCAGGAGTCAGGGAAAAGAGGGGTGGTGGGTGGAAACAGGGGCCCAGGGTCCTGGTGCAGTGGAAGCCTCTGGAAGACCTGGTGGAGGGAGTCTGCATCGAATGAAGCCCAGGGTCACTGACCTGTCCAGGAGCAGCTGTTAGTCCAGATCCTGCTCTGAGGTGCTTGGGGCCAGCTCTGCCCAGGAAGAGGGCTGGGGTGCTCTGCAATGAGGGCTCTGTGCACGGTTCCTGTGTGCTGAGTCCTGACCAGACGAGACCCCTGCACTGCGAGGGGTCTGCCCACGTGAGCCCCGTGCCCTGGGAGGGGCTGGGAACAAGCTCCCTCTCTTTGCAGCAGGCACAGAGTTGCTTAGGATGCAGATTAAAATCAGCTGAGGACAGAGGTCAGGAGCAGGGTCAACAGTCCAAGCTCGCTATGCTTACCACTTGACATGAGGTGTGGAGGCAAAGAATACAGCTGCATTCTGAGGGCCGGCTGACCAAGAAGATGGCCAATTAATGTCTCCAAATAACCATCTTGTTGGGGTTTGGATGCCAGGTTCTTTTATGAATTAGAGATAGAAGAGGTGAGGAGACAAACTAAAAAGGCTGTTAATCTTACAAATATCTTGTTGAATGGCAAGTCGCAGGCAGGGGATGTGTTAATTTCTTCTTTCCTGCCATCCACAGGTGGACAGAGTTCTGAACAAAGGCACTTTAGTTTAACAGTCAGGCAGAGGGGCAGGATTCTCTGAGGCAGGCCATTATGTGTGATTATTGTAACAAAAGTAACAGAGAGCAAGTCAAAGAGCACATGCAAGAAGGGTGAGTCCTGAAGATGCATGTGAATCAGAGCAGGAGCTGTGCTCCAGGAGGCTGGACTGCACATAGCCGGTCACTGCCCCACTCCCAGGCACATCTGCCCTGTGAAGTCCTCTGCCCTTTGTCAGATTCAAACCTTTCATCTCACATTCCAAGCTCATCATTTCCCCCACTTCCAAGGTGGATAATCCATACACAGAAACCCAGGAAAGAACCAAATATTCTTGCCCGGCTGTGTGTCACGTGGCACGTCTCTGGCTCAGATTCTCTACAGGAAGTTCCCATTGCTGTCGAAGAACTCTCATCCCCTCTGCACAACTCTGTTGCTGAAGATCTTGTCCCCTGGGTCCCCAGCCTTCAGCTCTTCCAACCTCTTGTCGCTGGGCAGTCTATCACTGTCAGTTCCTCTGGTGCCCCCACAGTCGCTGGTGGGGTGACCTAGAGCAGCAGCAAAAGGCATAAAGCACTTCCCCTCCTCCAGGCCCTGGACGCCTTTATTCCTTTCCTTCTGTCTCCTTGGTGTATCTGTACTGTGAGTGTTCAATTCAATCGCTTTCAAAGCTGTGCTATGACCATGGCCTTTGGATGAGGCTTCATCCCCAGGGATCAGCAAAGAGCCTGATACAGACTGGCTTGCAGAAAGTGGTTTTGAGGAATCCCCAGGGCCTGGGAGCTCCTGGATCGAGTGGGCAAGTCCAGCTTCTTAAGAACTTTTTGATCCTGCTTCAGTTTCTGTTACAGTGTGGTTACTGGAAGGCGAGCACAGAGAAAAAGAGAGTGAGCTGGGCTTTCAGGCAGAGAAAGATTTATTATAGGAAGAGAGGAAGTGACTGGCTTTGGAGAGAAACCAGTGATCTGCCGTACAGCCAACCATTCTTATACCCTATCCATGGGAAATTGTGCCCCGAAGGGAGGGGGCCTTAGTTTATCTTCAACCTGCAGCTGGGGTCTTGTGATCATGTAGTCAGAGGGGTCTCACAGGCAGGTGGTCACGTAGTCTTGAGAAACTGGCACCAGCAGGGAAAAACAGGACATTGCCTTAAGGAAAAACAGGATGCCACCAGGGCGATGTGGCCACTGTGACATCATCCCTTGTTTGTCAGGTCACTGCAATGGTCCATTTTTATTTTATTTTATTTTTTTTTTTGGTCCATTTTTAAATAATATGCTCTGAGCCCCTTGTGGACCCTAACAGGTACAACTTGCTTTCTAAAACCCTTCGGATCACATCAGTGCTGACATCAAAGCCTTCAGCCAGTCTGGGAACTGACCAAGACTGCAAATTCCCTGTGTAAATATCCATGAAAAAAAAGAAGCAGATTTTCCATCTGTGAAGACATCTCCTATCAGAACAGTTAATGAATAATGTAACACTAGTGATAAATACATGAAAAGAAGGCTTGGAAAAACTGCACATGCAGTCTCTATCTTGCACCACTAAGTGACTACAGCCTATTCTTCTGGGCTGACAGCAACACCCAACTACTCTTAGTCATTTCGTTTTGTTAGGTAGGTAGAATAGGAAACAGGAGTCCAGAATGGCAGTGGCTAAAAGTTAAGGAAGGGGAAAGCCCATGAATATAGAAGAAAGGAAGTTCCGAGGACCGGAGTGAGGACCTCAGGTAGAACAAATAGCACTCCTGGCTAGCCCAATTTATATAGGGCAGGCCCAGGGGGAGGAAAAAAACATATAAAAAGAGGAGCCAAAGGGCCGGGGGTGTCTCTCTCTCCGACTTGCTGGCGTGCTCTCCCACTCTCTTCTCTTCGCATCTTTGGGTTGGCATGCCCTCACGCCTCGAAGATGGATTTTCCTGCTAGTTTCTAAATAAAATAGAGCTGTAACATGGAGCTGTAACACTGATCTGTCTAAGAGCTATAACATGGTCTGTCCGAGAGCTATGACACACCAGGGGCTCTAAAGTCCGTCGCTTCAAATTTTTGTTGTGATGAGACAGAACTGAGGAGAATACACTCACCCCGACAATTTCATATCAGCTGGATTCCTCTCCTGCACGACAGGTCCCACTTAGATCCTGATGATGCAAGAAGGCGGTCTTTCCCTTCAAAAAACATACAGTCCAGACATCCCTGACAGTGCAGTAATGAAGACTGTGCCTCCAATCCAGGGAGTTGGAAGATCCAGTGCAGGTGGGGTTTGATCCCTGGCTGGGGAACTAAGATCCTACCTGTAAGAACGCCGCGGCAAGATGAAGAGAACGCGGAAGTGTTAAGAGGCTTTATTGGGCAATCGCTCCCGGGCAGAGCTACCAGGGGCGAGCAGGGGGGAAAGCGGGAGTCTGCAACCTGCGGGAAGGGGGGGGGCGACACGTATATACCCTGGCGGATACGGAAGTGGCGGGACCAGGGTGCTGATTGGACTTCTTGGTCCCGTGTCGGTTTTTGATTGGCCAGAGTCTTGGCGCCTTCGCGTCCATCAGTCTGCCTGGCAACGGGCTGTTGATTGGTGGATGTCTGTCCCTGGGACTTATCTGGGACTTTTCGGCGGGGGCTTTTCTGTCAGCATTTTCCGGCTGGCACTTTCTCGCCTGCTGTCAGTGTGACCTTTCACTACCTACCCCACTATGCACCCCAAAACAAAGCAAAACACAAAAAAGACTGCTGTGTGATTGAATGGTATAATGTGTAATAAATTGCCAGCTCAGGGCCTGTTCCTAAGTGGACATTCAAAAAAAAAAAAAAGAAAATACAATCTGGTGGTGGAGACAGATGTATTAACATCCAGCAACACTATGAGAAGGATCTCACCAAAGGATGCTGTGAGAGAACTGGGGAGGGAGAGGCAGGGACAGGCTAGTGCCACACCTGCGGGGTGGCCCAGAAATTGCTTCAGGAAGTTCACACTAGAGCTGGTCTGAAAACTTGAGCAGTTGTAACAAGCTGGTACAGGGGAGGAGAGAAAGAGGGGGCCAAATGAAGTGATGTAGAGCAGGCAACAGGTGAAATACAAGGAAGCACATCACCTTTGTTGGGAAGAGCGCAATCTGTGTGACATTGGGAGCTGGAGCAAGACCATGCCTCGCTTAGGCATTCTGGAGTTTATCTCAGAGCAACAGTGAGCAAAGGAAGAATTGTAAGCAGCAGAATGCCATGAGCAAATTTTCATTTTGAAGCCCAACCCAGTGACAGTGAAACAGGGGGCAGTCATTAATTAGATTCCTTGAACTATAATCTGTATGTTAATGAATAATAACCTGTAACTTGCTTTCACTGACCAAGTGTGTTTTAATTGTGCCTGCAAACTGCACACCCTCCTGGCTTCACAGCCTAGAAAATATATTTCACAACTCTTCTAACTGCCCCTTGTAGACAACACTTCTGACCAGGGGTCAGTGTAGTAACAGTTGCTTAAGTTGTTGTTCAGAACACAGGGCTAGTTTGCCCAGTTCAAACTAGTTGAGACCACTGACCATTCAACTGGGTCTGCACAAGTGTCCAGTGGGTGCCCTTTCATTGTCAAGGGCCAAAATCTCCACCCTGAGATCATGATAACACTGCCCATCATTTTCTTAATGTGCATCCTGTGAAGAACCATGTAACTCAGATATCCCTGTGCACAGCTCCAATTACTTCACCTTTTCTAACCTTCAATAACCTTTCCTGAAGCTTCAAACCACCCTGCTTCTCTTTTTGAATTTTATTTATTTGGCTGCACTGGGTCTTAGGTGTGGCACTTGGGATCTAGATCCCCAACCAGGAATTGCACCCGGGTCCTCTGCATTGGGAGCATGGAGTCTTAGCCACCGGACCACCAGGAAGTCCCCCACAATGCTTCTTTACCCCATAAATATCCTATGCGTCTCCTTCAAGGAGGCCAATTTGAGATTTGTTCTCCTGTCTCCTTGCTTGGCTGCCTGTACCCCTATAACCCCTTTCTCTGCTGCAGACCTCAAGATCTCAGCACTGGCTTGCTGTGCAAACAAATGTGATTCAGTTACCTGGATCAGTAACAGTGGTTTTTTTTGTTGTTGTTGTTCAAGACCAGAGATGGAAAGAGCAGGCATCAGGCAAGAGGTTGTCAGTAATTCAGGCAGTCTGAACTGAGGCAGGGGCACTGGGAGCAGAAGAGAAAAAAGACTTGAGAAATATTTTAGGAAGACCAAATAGTTGTACTTGGTAAGGAACTAAATATTGGGTTAAGAAATAGGCTGAGAGTCAGTATTTTTAGAGTGGGTGATTGGTGGGACTTTCAGGGATACAGCAAAAACAGGAGCAGAGTGAAATGATCAGAGAACAATGATGAATTCTGTTTTGTACACATTGAGTTTGAGGAGCTGGTGTGACAGTCACACAGTGATGTCCAGTGCACAGATGACTATGGATTCAGAACAGCATGGCCCGGACATGACGGATCTGGGAGTCATACGCCAATGGCAGGAATGGTTGAAGCCACCTGGTATCAGGCAGGGAAATATGCAGAGTGAGATAAAATGACCCAGGACACAACTCTAAAAAATTGCAATACTTGAGGTGTAGGAGGAAGAAGGGAAGCCCAGGGAGGAAACAGAAAACCAGTCCTACAAATAGGTGAGTGGTCCCCTGGGTAAAGGGAGAATTTCAAGAATGCAGACAAGGTCAAATGCTGAGAAGTGTTAGGCAAGCTAAAGTGTTGACAGTCAGTTATGCCTAGCACTGAGGGATTCACTGGTATATTTGTGAGCAGTTTTGTCATGATGAGACAAACAAAAATGAGACCAGGCAGTCAGGGAGCCAGGAGGCAACTGGAGAAGAAGGAGAAGAAGGAGAAGGGAGTGTAGTGTAGCCTTGAGAGCTGGGTTTTGTTTTGTGTGCATGTGTGTATAATCTAAATGATTGACTTAAGCTTTGCTTGCCAAGGCATGCATTTTGAAGATGGCTGTCTTCAATAAACACACTGCCAGCCACACAACTGGATAAAAAGCCTGGCTCCTCCCATCCCCACCCCCCACCTCCACACTGAGGCCCCTTTGTTTTAGAGATTATGGTTGACTTCAATGATTAACCACTTGGGCCACTTGCTCTTCCTGTGTCTTAAATTCCTGTTAAATGAGTGAGCCCTCAAAATCCTAGGCTCCACCCCCCAAAAAACCCTAGACCACAGTGCTCAACCCCAATAAAAGTAAAACTCCAGGCCCTTGCAGTTCTCTCTACCCAAGACCGTGCTGTGTGGCCTCAGGCTTGCCATGTAATTTCCAGGTCCTGTAAGTGTTAAACTTCCCCCCACCCCTCTGCCAACGTTTCTTGATGGTTATTGAAAGGTATCTTGTAATTTTAAGACCCACAAGGTTTGATCCAGTCACAGCACTGGTTATTAATAGACTGAGCCTGACCCACAACACCGACAACATTAAATTGACAGATTGAGGTCCCTGAGGAATTATGTAGGGATTTGATCTAGAGCACCCAGAGGACTCCTAGACAACTGAAGGACTGCCACTTCCCTAGTGATGTGAACAGAGTATAGGATGGGGAGTGGAAGATAAGGAGGAAGCCAAGACACTTTAATAACTTTTTACCTAAAGGCCTGACTTTTCTCTGAATAAAAAGATATTTACTGGTCCCCAAGGGGAGGTGATAGATAAGAAGATGGAAAGGTTGAAAAGGCTGGTATTCAATACACGAGAGGAAGCTGAAAAAGAGAGGTGTTATAGGCTTATAAAATCTTGATCATCTCTATAAAACCCCCCTTATTCTAAGTCTCAACTCCAGAGTTATTCTGATGAGAATGAAAAATGGAATATGACCCATGGAGGACTATTTAGCAATGTTAATCAAGATGCATGTACATTTACCTTTGGGTTCAGCAGCCCTACTTCTGGCAGATATGTAGACTAATGTGTACACAATGTTATGCACTGAAGCACTATATGTTAAAGTAAATGAGTGAAAACAATTCAAGTGTCCACTGTTAGGAAGTAAGTTAGAAATGAGCAACAAGGGGAGGCCTGGCTGAAAGGATGTAAATCCCCATGGACGGCAGCAAGTCAGGCTTCCCTGTCCTTCACTAGCTATCCAAGTTTGTTCAAACTCCTGTCCATTGAATCAGTGATGCCATCCCACCATTTCATCCTCTGCCACCCCCTTCTCCTCCTGCCCTCAATATATCCCAGTAACAGTGTCTTTTCCAATGAGTCAGCCTTTATATCAGGTAGCCAAAGTATTGGAGTTTCAGCTTCAGCATCAATCCTTTCAATGAATATTCAGGGTTGGTTTCCTTCAGGAAGCCTCACTAGAAGGATTTTGAACATTACCTTGCTAGCATGTGCAATGAGTGCAATTGTGTGGTAAACAGTTTTTGACATTGCCCTTCTTTGGGATTGAAATGAAAACTGACCTTTTCCAGTCCTGTGGCCACTATGAGTTTTCCAAATTTGCTGGCATGTTGACTGCAGCACTTTAACAGCATCATCTTTTAGGATTTGAAACAATTAAGTTGAAATTCCATCACCTCCACTAGCTTTGTTCTTAGTAATGCTTCCTTAGACCAATTCGACTTCACACTCTAGGATATCTGGCTCTAGGTGAGTGATCACACCATCATAGTTACCCAGGTCATGACTTAGTTTGGAGTAATAAAATTCATACTGAAAAAAATGATTTAAAATAAATAACAAGATGATGAAAACCAGGAGAGATCTTTCTGAATCAGATAAGAAATTCAGAGTAGTAAACAAAAAACAATGGGCGGAACTCCCCTGGTGGTTCAGTGGCTAAGACTCTGCTCTCTCAATGCAGGGGACTCAAGACTGATCCCTGGTCTGAGAAGTAGATCCCACATGCCGCGACTAACTAAAACCTCACAGCTAAATAAATAAATATTTTAAAAAGAAAAGCAATGGGTATATTTGTTCACATAAGTTTTTTTTTAATATGGAAATAGTTGTATGAAAATTCAAGTTTCTTAAAGAGTATATCATTATAACCTTTTAGACTGTAAAATATGTCTTGACCTTTCCTCTAATAAGAGGCTTTGTGTTAGTTGTTCAGTCGTGTCCAGCTTTTTGCAACCCCATGGACTGTAGCGCAGCAGGCTCTTCTGTACATGGAATTCTCCAGGCAAGAATACTGGAGTGGGTAGCCATTCCCTTCTCCAAGGGATTTTCCCAACCCAGGAATGGAACCCAGATTTCCCACATTGTAGGCAAATTCTTTACTCTCTGAGCCACCAGGAAAGCCCAATAAGAGGCTATAGAACAATGCAAAAGGCTCCAGCTTCCCTTACTAGGAAATAGCTGGGAGTGTCATTAATTCACTGGATATTTGTTCTGTAATGCTGGGCACTCTTTTAAGTGAGTGATGACCACTCGAAGGTCTTGCTCTCATGGAGCACATGTCCAAATGGTTAACAATAAAAGATGACAATGATGAAGCAATGTGAAATCTTCTGGAAAATTCATGGATGCTCAAATCCCTTTCAAAAAATGGTGTAGTACTTGCATAAAACCTACACACACCTTCCTGTATACTTTAAATCATCTCTAAATTATTTATAATAACCTCAGACATGCAGATGACACCATCCTTGACATCATCCATGACACCATCCTTCCATCTTTGCAGAAAGCAAAGAGGAACTAAAGAGCCTCTTTTTTAAAAATTTATTTATTTTTTAATTGACAGGTAATTGCTTTACAGAATTTTGTTGTTTTCTGTCAAATCTCAACATGAATCAGCCATAGGTATACATATATCCCCTCCCTTTTGAACATCCCTCCCATCTCTCTCCCTACCCTACCTCTCTAGGTTGTTACAGAGGCCCTGTTTCAGTTTCCTGAGCCATACAGCAAATTCCCCTTGGCTATCTATTTTACATATGGTAATGTAAGTTTCCATGTTACTCTTTCCATACATCTCACACTCCCATCCCCTCTCCCCATGTCCATAAGTCTATTCGCTATGTCTGTTTCTCCATTAAGTTCAGTTCAGTTCAGTCGCTCAGCCATGTCCGACTCTTTGCGACCCCATGGACTGCAGCATGCCAGGCTTCCCTGTCCATCACCAACTCCCAGAGTTTACTCAAACTCATGTCCATTGAGTTGGTGATGCCATCCAACCATCTCATCCTCTGTCGTCCCCTTCTCCTCCAGCCTTCAAACATTCCCAGCATCAGGATCTTTTCAAATGAGTCAGTTCTTCCTATCAGGTGGCCAAAGTATTGGAGTTTCAGCTTCAGCATCAGTCCTTCCATTGGATATTCAGGACTCATTTCCTTTAGGATGGACTGGCTGGATCTCCTTGCAGTCCCACGGACTCTCAAGAGCCTTCTCCAACAGCACAGTTCAGAAACATTGGTTCTGTGTAGGAGCTGGTCTGTTCTCTGCTCGTTATTTCTGAAGGAGAGTGTGACAGCAGGGATAAAAGTAGCTGCTATTTGATTTGATATAAAAACACACATCTGGAGAGAAAACAGAAGGAGTGAAAGATTAGACAAAGACTTTAGGAAAAAAGTAGCCAGGAGGGCAACTCTTTCTCCTTTGAACCCATCCTACACACACACACTCACACATATGCATTCACCTGGGGCCTGAAGGATGATGAAATGCTAGGAGGCAAGTGATGAACAGAGGAGCCAGCAGAGGCTGGGTCAGGGGCACACTAAGTGTAGCAATAGGTCACTTTTACAGATTGTTTGACCTGGCTTTAAGTAGGGACCCTGACCACCATGTGAGCCCAGAGGCCATGTCTGTTACCTTTTTAACCAGTGTTCCTCTGACCGCAGGCAACACTTTGCCCATTAGTAATGGAGCAACAGGGTTTCCCTGGTGGCTCAGCATAAAGAATCTGCCTGCATGCAGGAGCCACAGGAGACTCAGGTTCCATCCCTGGTTCAGGAAGATCCCCCTGGAAGAGAGCATGGCAAGCCATTCCAGTATTCTTGCCTGGAGAATCCCATGGACAGAGGAACCTGGTAGGCTACAGTCCATGGGGTTGCAGAGAGTCAGACATGACTGAAGTGACTGAGCACACATGCAGAAGGATTGAGCAAGAAGGATTCCCTTTGCATCTTACCACTTAAAACCCCTGGTATCATCCCAGGACACTTATATGTCTACTGAAACCCATGACCCTGGTCACCAAGTTTAGTGAGGCTAGGGATGATGTGCAAAGGACATATTCAGAGCTGGGTTACTCAAACTCAATCCAGGGCAAGAACTAGAGATGAATACTTCTTAAGGTCGCAGATGGCAACTCACAGCCTGCTATTCTGTTGTTGTTCAGGCACTAAGTCATGTCCTACTCTTTGACACCCAATTGACTGCATCCTGCAAGACTTCTCTGTCCTCCACTATCTCCCAGAGTTTGCTCAAATTCATGTCCTTTGAGTCAGTGATGCCATCCAACCATCTCATCCTCTGTTGCCCCCTTCTCCTCCTGCCTTCAGTCTTTTCCAGCATCAGGGTCTTTTCTAATGAGTCGGCTGTTCGCATCAGGTGGCCAAAGTATTGGAGTTTCAGCTTCAGCAACGGTCCTTCCAATAAATATTTTGGGTTGATTTCCTTTGATTGTTTGTTTTGATCTCCTTGCTGTCCAAGGGACTCTCAAGAGTCTTCTCCAGTACCACAGTTCAAAAGCATCAAACCTTCTGCAAAAGGCAGCTGAGAGATGACCCTCTTCTTCCCATCAGCACCAAGAATTTCGCTGAGGTTTTGGAGATACCCACCTTGTCTCTTCAGTGGCCCGTGGTTGCCATCATTCCCAATCTCAGCTGTGAACTTGAGGCTTTCAGAGCTTTCAGAGTGGTTGGTGCTCCCTTGATCTGGTCCTGTGTGTGTCTATCATGTAGAAGTTCCCCAAAGTTTCTGGCATATTAAGGTCATTTTCCCTTTCTAAGTCCTGAGACTGGTTTTCTCTGCCTGTTTCCATATTTCTCTGGTTGAAACTTGGAAGGCACAGGCTTTACCCAGGTGGACTAAATTCCTTCTCTTGAAATTCTACTGTGTATTAAGTTTCCCCTTAAGGGAAATTCAGCTGTGCATTGAGTTGTCACCTTAACTTCATCATGGTTTGTAAAATGTTTTTGAAGTTTCTGGAATTCGAGTGATGGTACAAACCCTTCCCCATCCATGGTCGTTTTAAGGTGAATGTGTGAGAAGCATACATTTATGAATATGTGGCCTCAGATTGCCACGTCTCCGTGTTTTCACCAGATTCAAGGGATTTCATTTACATTCCAGCTCTAAGTCGACAAAGTGGAGAGGATATCTGTTCTGGGATAATTTCTGCTGTCTTAGACATGACTTACAGATGCTCTCTGAAGAATTCTGACATTGACAGAAACTAATAAAACTTTTAAATGAAAAGAAAGAAAAGACATTCTCTTGTGCAACGCCAATATGTACAACTGCCTGCTTCATTTTCTCCACTGCCGTGTGGACAGCAAACTAGAATTCATTCCCCTCTTTGTACCTCCTTTAATTCTTTCCTTTTTTAATTGGCACTTTGCATGAGAGAAAATGTGCAGAGTTAAGAAGGCATTTTAGGATCTTTCTCTATGCCAAATTAGCTTGCAAATTCTGCTTCTGCTGGAGAACAAAATGGAACACTCTTGACATTGCCAATATTCCTGACTATAAGATCACTTAAGGTATTACATTCCCTCTTAGCAGTCCCTGAAAGTTGCCCTCCTCTGTGATTTGAGATAGACTTTTGCCAATTTGCTTTCTCTCTCTCTTTTTTCTCCCACTTCTAATATATTTCCATGCCATATACAAATATCTGTGTGCAAATCATCCAGAAGTATCCTAAAATAAAGCTCGTTTTCTTTTCCTGTGGGATGATAAAGCTGAAAGTAAAGTTTAGGGAAAAGAACAAGAATACACCAAGCCCAGATGGATTGTTTTCATTTGTCTCTGCTCACTTAGTATTACAGGGGGTGATTTTTTCAGTCAAACCTGACCACATGGTGAAACTCCTTGCAGGTTGACATGGAGCAGGACATGCAAAGGAAGGATGTGGGGTTTTTTGTTGTTTGCTTCTTTTCTTTTTTGACTTTTTGTTTTATATTGGAGTATAGCTGATGAATGATGTTGTAATAGTTTCAGGTGGACAGAAAATGGAATCAGCAATACATATACACATCCATTCTCCCGTAAACTCTCCCATCCAGGCCGCCACATAACACTGAGCAGAGTTCCTTGCGCTATACAGCAGGTCCTTGCTGGTTGCGTGGGTGTGTGCTAAGTTGCTTCAGTCATGTCCGACTCTTTGTGACCCTATGGACCATAACCCGCCAGGCTCCTTTGTCCATTGGATTCTGTAGGCAAGAATACTGGAGTGGGTTGCCATGCCCTCCTCTAGGGGATCTTCCCAACCCAAGGATCCAGCCTAAGTCTACTGCATCTCCTGCATTGGCAGGCAGATTCTTTACCACTGAGCTGCCTGGGAAGCCCATCTGATAGTTTCCAAAATTAGTCATTTGGGACTTATTTTAGGGAATGATTACTGGAAAAGGTCAGTTTTCATTCCAATCCCAGAGAAAGGCAATGGCAAAGAATGTTCAAACTACTGCACAATTGCACTCATCTCACACATTAGCAAAGTAAAGCTCAAAATTCTCCAAGCTAGGCTTCAAAGGTACGTGAACTGAGAACTTCCAGATGTTCAAGCTGGATTTAAAAAGACAGAGGAACCAGAGAGCAAACTGCCAACATCTGTTGGATCACTGAAAAAGCAAGAGAGTTCCAGAAAACACCTACTTCTGCTTTATTTACTATGCCAAAGCCTTTGACTATATGGATCACAACAAACTAGGAAAATTCTTAAAGAGATGGGAATACCAGACCACCTTACATGCCTCCTGAGAAAACTGTACGCAGGTCAAAAGCAGCAGTTAGAACTGGACATGGAACAACAGACGGTTCCAAATTGGGAAAGGAGTGTGTCAAGACTGTATATTGTCACCCTGCTTATTTAACTTATATGCAGAGTACATCATAAGAAATGCCCAGCTAGATGAAGCACAAGCTAGAAACAAGATTCCCGGGAGAAATATCAATAATCTGATATGCATGTGACACCACCCTTATGGCAGAAACTGAGGAGGAACTAAAGAGCCTTTTGATGAAATTGAAAGAGGAGAGTGGAAAAAGTTGGCTTAAAAATCAACATTCAAAAAACTAAGATCATGGCATCCGGTTTCATCACTTCATGGCAAATAGATGGGGAAACAATGGTAACAGCGATGGATTTTATTTTCTTGGGCTCCAAAATCACTGCAGATGATGACTGCAGCCATGAAATTAAAAGATGCATGCTTCTTGGAAGAAAAGCTATGACTAACCTAGACAACATATTAAAAAGTAGAGACATTACTTTGCAGACAAGGGTCCATCTAGTCAAAGCTTTGGTTTTTCCAGTAGTCATGTGTGGATGTGAGAGTTGGGCCATAAAGAAAGCTGAGCACTGAAGAATTGATGCTTTTGAACTGTGGTGTTGGAGAAGACGCTTAAGAGTCCCTTGGGCAGCAAGGAGATCCAACCAGTCAATCCTAAAGGAAATCAGTCCTGAATATCCATCGGCAAGACTGATGTTGAAACTGAAACTCCAATACTTTGGCCACCTGATGAGAAAAACTGACACATTGGAAAAGACCCTGATGCTGGGAAAGAATGAAGGCAGGAGGAGAAGAGGACAGCAGAGGATGAGATGGTTGGATGGCATCACTGACTCAATGGACATGAGTTTGGGTAAACTCTGGGAGTTGGTGATGGACAGGGAGGCCTGGGGTGCTACAGTCCATGGGGTCACAAAGAGTCGGACATGACTGAGTGACTGAACTGAACTGTTGTCAAGAGCTGACCTCAGCCAGGCACTGTGTTCATTGCAGTGACCTCACTTATCTCCACAACTCCCCTCCCACAAATAGAAACCATGATTATCCACTTTTTACAAATCTGACAAGTAGGAGGCAGATTAGTGGTATGCTCATGGCCATACAAACACTAAGTGATCACTCCCAATGTGTGCTTGTACCACTATGCTTTTTGGTTTCTTAATGTTGAACTAATACATTTCTTTTAAAGTGCCTTAATTTGTCTCATCTCGCTTTAACCTATTAAGCTTTCAGGATTTCATAATCCCTTTTATCTCTCATTTTTACAGTCCTTTAAAATGTGTGTCTATTTATCCATTAAATATTTTATATATTTTATTAGTTACCCTTTAATAATTTAACTGCAGCATCATTTTTATGTCCTTTGATGTCTGAGTTTTCATTCCCAGCAGTGAGCACTTTTCCTGGCACAGAGAAAAATTCAAATAAATATTTTTTGAATATTGAGTGAGTTTCTAGTGTTCATACTTTTGATTTGTTAATCTTCTTTATAAGTTTCCTTTTAATTATTTATCTTCTTTAATTTTTATTATTCACCCTTTGGTAGTTTAACTTTGACACAATCAGTTCACTGTAAGTGCTGAACAAGTGGTTTATCTCTTGTGATTGTTTTAATTTCTCCATAGACTGCTAATGTTTTAAACTTTTAATATTAAAGTTCAAGGTCCTGATATAGCATTATTTTGCCCCCACCCCAATTTCCTTATATTTAACTTTTAAATTCTGAAGTTTTGTTTTTCTTCCTTAAATTTTCAGTTTCTTTCTTTTCCCAAGTTACCATGCTGTCTCATCTTTATATTTACTTATTTTTAATTAGTTATATGAAAACACTTTTCTTTATGACATTTGCCACAATATGTTTTTATTAATAATAACTCTAATGTCAACTAACAGTTTTTACTGTATCAGAAAATGTAAATTGCCTTTCATAGTATCTCATTATTTACTCATTTTTTTGTTCTTGTTGTTTAGTCACTTCAATCATGTCCGACTCTTTGCAACCCCATGGACTGTAGCCCACCAGGCTCCTCTAGCCATAGGATTTCCCAGGAAAGACTACCGGAGTGGGTTGCCATTTCCTTCTCCAGGGGGTCTTCCAGACCCAGGGATCAAACCTGCATCTCCTGTATTGGCAGGTAGACTTTTTTTTTTTTTTTTTTTTTTACCACTGAGCCACATGGGAAGCCCCTTTCTAAATGATACCTGTTAAAAATTTTGCCTATTTTTCTATGAGTCATTTTGTTTTTCAAATTCATCAGTTAAAATTATTTATATATTCTAGATAGTATACACTGTCCCATCACTTTATCAATGAGCCTTTTGTTAAACACAAATTCTTGATTTAATGTAGTAAAGTGTATCAGCCTTGTTCTCTGGAGTGTGCGTTGTGTGTCTTGGGTAAGAATTCCTCCCATATGTCAAATTCACAACCATATTCTCTTGTACTTTCTTTTAAAAGTTTTATAGCTTTGTCTTCTACATATAAGACTTCATCTATTGGAGAACTAACTTTTGACTTTGTTCTTTCTATTATACACTTTGTTTCTACTTCATTAATCTCTCTTTCTGTGTGGTATAAACATTGATGATCCTAAAACTAAACATAAGATTAAAATGAGCCTATACACAAATAAAAAAATTTCAAGTTCTGAAGTACTTTTGTTTAGAGGATATGAAAGGGCTTTCTTAATACACATACAAGTATAGATAATGACACCTCACTTAATTCTTCAGATCATGGAGAATTACCAAGATCTACCAAACCTTTTAGTGACGAGAACTGCATCTTAAAAATATAACTCTGGGACTTCCCTGGTGGTCCATGGTTAAGATGCCATGATTCCAGTGCTTCCACTGCAGTGGGCATGGGTTCGATCTCTGGTCAGGGAACTAAGATCCCACACACTGTGTGGCAAGGCCAAAAAAATTAAATAAATAAGTAATAAAAATACTACTCGGGCTGAAGTAAGTGAGATCATGGAATTCTGAATGATGTCACTGACAACAGGTAGTCAAGAAGAGGATTTAGCCAGGTCTTATTGGGTGTGAGGTATGCCAGAGAATGGGCCAGTATTCAGTTTCAATGTTAGTAAAGCATACGCTTAGTGATTATTAAATGGGGAAAGGAAGCTCAATAAACTGAAGCCTGTGCTTTTGTATTTTGAAAAATATTTTTTTTTCAGTAGATGCCTACTTTTTTTTTTAATTTGAGTATAATTACTGTACAATGGTGTGTTAGTTTCTGGTGTAAAACAAAGTAAACTGGCTGTTTGTATACATATATCCTTTCCTCTTGAGCCTCCCACCCAACATGCCCCATCCCACTAGGTCATGACCTTCTTGGTCATCACAGAGCACCAAGCTGACTTCCCTGTGTTAACAACAGCTTCCCACTAGCTGTCTGTTTTACACATGGTAGTTTATGTATGTCAGGACCACTCTCTCAATTCATCCCACCCTTTCCTTCCCCTGCTGTGTCCACATGTCCCTTCTCTTTGTCTGCATCTCTATTCTTGCCCTGCAAATAGATTTTCCGAAATTCTGAAAAGTAAAAGGAAAAAGAAGAAGGAAGAGCAGAAGGAAGAGGAGAGGCGGGAAGAGGAGGAGGGAGCTGTAATTCTAGCCCCATTAAAAGTTAAACCTTGTACATACATTATAGTCGGTATGTGTTTTGCTTTCTCACTGTAGGAAGTTCCCGTTAGTGCTTAATGAAAGCACTGTAATAGCTGCAAAGAGAATATAATCAGCCTCAGAAAAAGATGCAGGGAAGCCAAGACACAATGGAAGTCTGACCATTAGATTGTTGGTGAGCAGAAAGGGGAAGAGAGGGTTCCACGGAAACAAGGACAAAAAACACAGCCCTGTTGAACATCAGCCCACTCTCAGACCACATGAGCAACAGGGGGAGTAACTGATCAACTACTATATGGAGTTGAAGGAGAAATAGCAGCCCCAGAAGATACTGTCCTGTTCTCCAAGGTAAGCGGTGGTCAGTTTGGAAAGGAGGATGGAAATGAAGCAGCCCATGGAGCTGGAATAACGTCCTTCTGGTAAGAAGGACAGCATTTTCCACCTCAAAGCCCCTGAATACACACCCTCACAGGGAACACCTGGGGGATCCTGGACTATCTCATTTGAGTTTGGTTTTGAATTTCCAAAAACGTTGTTCACTCCTTAAGAAATAAGATGTAGAAACCAAGGTGGGCTCAATATGAGTCAGGTCTTACTAAGATTGGATTCTGAGCTAGATGGTGTAGCTTAGACATGTTCATTGAGATCCAGGTCAGAATCACAAAATTGACAGACTTCTTCTAAAAGTGTATATATAGATAGATAGATATAGATGATATAGTTATAGATAGGGGCTTCCCCGGTGGCTCGGTGGTAAAGAATCTGTCTACCAATCGGGAGATTCACGTTCCAACCCTGGGTGGGGAAGATCCCCTGGAGAAGAAAATGACAATCCACTCCAGTATTCTTGCCTGGGAAGTCCCAAGGACAGAGGTGCCCTGGGGTCACAAAAAGTCAGACAAGACTTAGAGACCAAACAGCAACAATGTAGGTATATATATGTGTAGATACAGATATAGTTTTCTCATTCTGTAGGTTAGTGTTTATGCACACAGAATTTGGTGTCAGATAAATTTGAATTTAAATTCTAAATACTAACTGTTGGCAAGTTGTTTAATTGTATCAGAAAAGGGAGGGCATCATAGATGTATCTAATTTACAAGGTTGTTGAGGAGATTAAATGCACAGAAAGAGGCAGAAAATAGTTAAGATCTCAATTAATATTATCTGTGATTAATTTCCCATTGTCTTTGAATACCAAATGTGCGAGGCATTTAACCTACATTTTATTTGGTCTTCGTAATAACCATCAAATTATGCCAAATCACTTTAACATTCAGTGAACCAAGCTCAATTTGTTAAATAAATCCTTGATTATTCAGTTAGGAAATTGGGGGAATCACAGTTTTAATATGGGTCTATTTGATTCAGAAACTGTTGGAAATTTTCACTACATGTGGCTGAATTATATTTCAAGTGATCCAGAGAATTTATTTCAAAATGAAGCAGTGCCTAGATATGGATTAATTTACTAAGTGCTAAGTTCAATTTCTATCTGAATATTGTTTTTCCTGCTTTAATAAAGACGTGAGTTTTTAAAGGAAATGTGAAAAATCAGAAATGAAAGGAGTGAACATCATAGATTAATAAACAAGTGAATTGAACTTACTCTTTAAAATATAATTTTATTATAAAAGCTTTAAAATATTCAAATGATACAGAGAATGTGTGTGTGTGTGTCTGTGTGTGTGTGTTAGTCAGTCAGTCATGTCTGACTCTTTGCAGCCCCATGGACTGTAGCCCACCAGGCTCCTCTGTCCAAGGAATTCTGCAGGCAAGAATACTGGAGCGAGATGCCATTCTCTCCTTCAGGGGATCTTCTTGACCCAGGGGTCAAACCCAGGTCTCCTGAATTGCAGGGAGATTCTTTAGCATCTGAGTCACCAGGGAAGCCCGTGATACAGAAAACAGTATTGTGAAATCTCATGTATCTATAGCCAGATTTGACACATGTCAACAATTTTCCATATTTTTTAAGAAGCAAAGCACTGGTAGAGTTGAACCTTTAATCTCATTGTCCATTTTGCTTTTCTTCCCCAGTAGTAATGACCTCATCTTAAAGCTGGCATATATCTTTTTCCAGCTTCTCTTAGCAGAAATAATCATTTCCTTGATTTTATTTATTTTTTTTCTATTTTAAATTTCATATAAACAATCAGACTGTATGTATTCTACAACTTGCTTTTGCTTGTTCAATAACTGTTATAGTTAATATATTTTTATATATATTATAATGTATTCATTTTACTGTATTATAATATCCATACAAAATGTAGTATATTTATAGATTTTGCTACAAATTAATTTGTTCTACTATTGTTGGGCCTTGGAGCTGTTTCCAGTTATTTGCATTATAACAGTTACAGTGCATACCTTGGCAAGTGTCTCCTTGAACATGTGTCTCTAATTGTGGGGTGCTAGTGTCTTAGCACATTTCCTTCTTCAGGTAAATTGAGTATTTCCTGGATATTATAACTCTGTTTCCAAAATTTTACCCTTATAAAGAGAATCTGTGGTGTATATTTTGCACACTTTTCCCATGACTTTCTTAATTTGTTTACTTGTTTTTCCCCTACCTTCTAACTCCTCCCGAACTATGTTGTTCAGCTGCTAAGTTGTGTTCAGCTCTTTTTGACTAAAAGCAATTCTTTTTAGGGAATTGCTCTGACATCACTGAATATTAAATAACCTATACTTTCCCACAGTAGGCAAAGTGAAGCCACCCCACTACTTGTTTATGACATTTAATAAATATGTAAATTTTGCAGTATCCCATTATCTAACTCAATAAGAGAAGAGTACACAGTGGTGACCAGGTGGTCCAGTGTCCCGTTAAAAGATGCTCTCTGCTCCATCTTCCCACTGAAGCTGTCCTGTGCTCTGTTATTTCCTGGAAAGAACACTCAATCTTGTAAACTTGAGAAACATTGCCATGTTTCATTTCACTAAGATAGTGAGTCTTCAGGTAGTCGCATGAAATTTAATCCGAAGGAGAATAAAAATCTCCAATGTATTTTCTGTCTGGGTGTAAGGAAGTCAGAATGTGCACACTTTCCTTAGTCTTCACTAAGGCTGTGTGTTTTAGAACATAATCTACGAGGAGAAATTGGGTCTAAGTTACACGGCTTTTCCTCAAAGGAAATTTTGCTGTCGCAGGTGGTCTGATGACTCTATTTCCAGCACTGTGAAATCTTATAGTTTTTCCTGAAGCCAGCCAACCAACCTTTTATCCTGTTAATGTGTACTTTCAACTTTATTAACAAGGATGACTTACCAAACAAGGCTTTTTGAGAGCAGCAAAATCAATGGCTTTCCTTCACTCTGACTCTTGGAGGCTGAAAAAAATGGAGCCTGATGTTCCTATCGTGTGTATTTTTTGGAAAGCTAGGCAGGGATATGTGAGCTTTAAAAATGGTTATTAAGAAGAGCTAGTGCACATTTTCATCTGCATACATAATTTATGCTAATAGCAAATATTTTCCGTGGGTGTGAACAAAAATCTAGCAGGCTGAATCGTGTTAGTGGCTAGATTAAATCAGGACACCGTGTCTAGGGCATTTTCCTCTCCTGTGATTTCAAATTTGTAATCGAAAACCTAGAACAACTGAACAATGATTATAAATGTGTGCTACATGGCAGAGATAACTGCTTTTGCACTTTGTTATTTGCTAGCATAATCTTCTCTAAGTGTGGATTTCTTCCCAAATGACTTCCAAATGAGTATTTAAAGTCACCATTTACAATCCACTATAAGCCCACACTTACTGCAGTCGGGCAATATTCAGTTCAGTTCAGTTCAGTCACTCAGTCATGTCCGACTATTTGCGACCCCATGAATCGCAGCACGCCAGGCCTCCCTGTCCATCACCAACTCCTGGAGTTTACTCAGACTCAGGCCCATCAAGTCGGTGATGCCATCCAGCCGTCTCATCCTCTGTCATCCCCTTCTCCTCCTGCCCTCAATCTTTCCCAACATCAGGGTCTTTTCCAATGAGTCAACTCTTCACATGAGGTGGCCAAAGTATTGGAGTTTCACCTTCAGCATCAGTCCTTCCAATCAACACCCAGGACTGATCTCCTTTAGGATGGACTGGTGGTCTCCTTGCAGTCCAAGGGACTCTCAAGAGTCTTCTCCAACACCACAGTTCAAAAGCATCAATTCTTCAGCACTCAGCTTTCTTCACAGTCCAACTCTCACATCCATACATGACTACTGGAAAAACCACAGCTTTGACTAGACGGACCTTTGTTGGCAAAGTAATGTCTCTGCTTTTTAATATGCTGTCTTGTTTGGTCATAACTTTCCTTCCAAGGAGTAAGCGTCTTTTAATTTCATGGCTGCAGTCACCATCTACAGTGATTTTGGAGCCCAAAAAAATAAAGTCTGACACTGTTTCCACTGTCTCCCCATCTATTTCCCATGAAGTTATGGGATCAGATGCCATGATCTTAGTTTTCTGAATGTTGAGCTTTAAGCCAACTTTTTCACTCTCCTCTTTCACTTTCATCAAGAGGCTTTTTAGTTCCTCTTCACTCTCTGCCATAAGTGTGGTGTCATCTGCATATCTGAGGTTATTGATATTTCTCCCAGCAATCTTGATTCCAGCTTGTGCTTCTTCCAGCCCAGCGTTTCTCATGATGTACTCTGCATATAAGTTAAATAAGCAGGGTGACAATATACAGCCTTGACGTACTCCTTTTCCTATTTGGAACCAGTCTGTTGTTCCATGTCTGGTTCTAACTGTTGCTTCCTGACCTGCATACAGGTTTCTCAAGAGGCAGGTCAGGTGGTCTGGTATTCCCATCTCTTTAAGAATTTTCCACAGTTTATTGTGATCCACACAGTCAAAGGTTTTGGCATAGTCAATAAAGCAGAAATAGATGTTTTTCTGGAACTCTCTTGCTTTTTTGATGATCCAGTGGATATTGGCAATTTGATCTCTGGTTCCTCTGCCTTTTCTAAAACCAGCTTGAACATCTGGAAGTTCTCGGTTCACGAATTGCTGAAGCCTGGCTTGGAGAATTTTGAGCATTACTCTACTAGCGTGTGAGATGAGAGCAATTGTGTGGTACTTTGAGCATTCTTTGGCACTGCCTTTCTTAGGGATTGGAATGAAAACTGACCTTTTCTTTTTTTTTTTTAGTTGGAGGCTAATCACTTCACAACATTTCAGTGGGTTTTGTCATACATTGATATGAATCAGCCATAGAGTTACACGTATTCCCCATCCCGATCCCCCCTCCCACCTCCCTCTCCACCGGATTCCTCTGGGTCTTCCCAGTGCACCAGGCCCGAGCACTTGTCTCATGCATCCCACCTGGGCTGGTGATCTGTTTCACCATAGATAATATACATGCTGTTCTTTCGAAACATCCCACCCTCACCTTCTCCCACAGAGTTCAAAAGTCTGTTCTCTACATCTGTGTCTCTTTTTCTGTCTTGCATGTAGGATTATCTTTACCATCTTTCTAAATTCCATATATATGTGTTAGTATGCTGTAATATTCTTTATCTTTCTGGCTTACTTCACTCTGTATAATGGGCTCCAGTTTCATCCATCTCATTAGAACTGATTCAAATGAATTCTTTTTAATGGCTGAGTAATATTCCATGGTGTATATGTACCACAGCTTCCTTATCCATTCATCTGCTGATGGGCATCTAGGTTGCTTCCATGTCCTGGCTATTATAAACAGTGCTGCGATGAACATTGGGGTGCACGTGTCTCTTTCAGATCTGGTTTCCTCAGTGTGTATGCCCAGAAGTGGGATTGCTGGGTCATATGGCAGTTCTATTTCCAGTTTTTTAAGGAATCTCCACACTGTTTTCCATAGTGGCTGTACTAGTTTGCATTCCCACCAACACTGTAAGAGGGTTCCCTTTTCTCCACACCGTCTCCAGCATTTATTGCTTGTAGACTTTTGGATAGCAGCCATCCTGACTGGCGTGTAATGGTACCTCATTGTGGTTTTGATTTGCATTTCTCTAATAATGAGTGATGTTGAGCATCTTTTCATGTGTTTGTTAGCCATCTGTATGTCATCTTTGGAGAAATGTCTGTTTAGTTCTTTGGCCTATTTTTTGATTGGGTCATTTATTTTTCTGGAATTGAGCTTCAGGAGTTGCTTGTATATTTTTGAGATTAATCCTTTGTCTGTTTCTTCATTTGCTATTCTTTTCTCCCAATCTGAGGGCTGTCTTTTCACCTTACTTATAGTTTCCTTTGTAGTGCAAAAGGTTTTAAGTTTCATTAGGTCCCATTTGTTTGTTTTTGCTTTTATTTCCAATATTCTGGGAGGTGGGTCATAGAGGATCTTGCTGTGATTTATGTCTGAGAGTGTTTTGCCTATGTTCTCCTCTGGGAGTTTTATAGTTTCTGGTCTTACATTTAGATCTTTAATCCATTTTGAGTTTATTTTTGTGTATGGTGTTAGAAAGTGTTCTAGTTTCATTCTTTTACAAGTGTTTGACCAGAAAACTGACCTTTTCCAGTCCTGTGGCCACTGCTGAGTTTTCCAAATTTGCTGGCATATTGAGTGCAGCACTTTCACAGCATCATCTTTCAGGATTTGAAATAGCTCAACTGGAATTCCATCACATCCACTAGCTTTGTTTGTAGTGATGCTTTCTAAGGTCCACTTGACTTCACATTCCAGGATGTCTGGCTCTAGGTCAGTGAAGAGAAGACTCTACACATGGACATCACTGGATGGTCAACACTGAAATCAGATTGATTATATTCTTTGCAGCCAAAGATGCAGAAGCTCTATACAGTCAGCAAAAACAACACCGGGAGCCGACTGTGGCTCAGATAATGAACTCCTTATGCCAAATTCAGACTTAAACTGAAGAAAGTAGGGAAAACCACTAGACCATTCAGGTATGACCTAAATCAAATCCCTTATGACTATACAGTGGAAGTGAGAAATAGATTTAAGGGACTAGATCTGATAGACAGAAAATCTGATGAACTATGGACGGAGGTTCGTGACATTGTACAGGAGACAGGGATCAAGACCATCCCCAAGGAAAAGAAATGCAATAAGGCAAAATGGTTGTCTGAGGAGGCCTTACAAATAGCTGTGAAAAGAAGAGAAGCGAAAAGCAAAGGAGAAAAGGAAAGATATTCCCATTTGAATGCAGAGTTCCAAAGAATAGCCAGGAGAGATAAGAAAACCTTCCTCAGCGATCAATGCAAAGAAATAGAGGAAAATAACAGAATGGGAAAGACTAGAGATCTCTTCAAGAAAATTAGGGATATCAAGGGAACATTTCAGGCAAAGATGGGTTTGATAAAGGACCGAAATGGTATGGACCTAATAGAAGCAGAAGATATTAAGAAGAGGTGGCAAGAACACACAGAAGAACTGTACAAAAAAGATCTTCACGACCCAGATAATCACAATGGTGTGATCACTGACCTAGAGCCAGACATCCTGGAATGTGAAGTCAAGTGGGCTTTAGAAAGCATCAGGCAATATTAGAACACTTTATACACTGGCATTTCTCAAATTCTGTGTGGAAAGAAACAAAAGTCTTTTTCTGCCCAATGCATCATTAACTAATCATCTTAGAAAAGATAACAAAAGCGAATTGTTACATAGATGAAATTTAAAAGATACAAAGTAGGGACTTCCCTGGTTGGTCCAGCAGTTGACACTTCGTTTCCAGTGCAGGGGATGTGGGTTCAATACCTGGTCAGGGAGTTAAGATCTCACATGCCTCATGGCCAAAACACCAAAAACATAAAAAACAGAAGCAGTATTGTAGCAAAAATCAATAAACACTTAAAAAATGGCCCACATCAAAAAAAATTTTCTAAAACAAAGGTACAAAATATAATCCTCAGAGATTTGTTTAAATATTTAGATTAAACAGATGTAAAATTCCTCACTCTGTCCAACTGATATAAAAGTTCTAACACGTACTCCCAATTTCTATATTTATCTCACTGCAGGTCAGTGAAAAATATTTCAGGAGGGGCTCATATTCACAAGCCCTATTTTGAGAAGCACTGCCCTAAATAATGACAGATAAAGGAACATGTGTGACTTTCAAGGTCTACTCTGTTAGGCGATACTTAGAAAGTTAATAAAAATGTCCCCATCTTTATCTAAACCATGTAAGCTTACTGGAGCTGTTAATTTTCTCTTGACTCTTTTTTCTGATGAGCTAACTGAGATAAGAGAGCCCCTGGGTTCAGGATTTTTTTTCAAAAATCATATTGGATAACATCTGAAGACGTGAATACATCTCTTTGAGATCTTGTTAAAGAAGCATAATTTAGGAAAAAAGCTTCCTGAGATTGGGTGCTCTCCAAGTACAAGAAGTTGTTGTTCAGTCGCTAGGTCGTAGCCAACTTTTTGCGACCCCATGGGTTATAGCCTGCCAAGCTCCAACGTCCATGGGATTTCCCAAGCAAGAATACTGGAGTGGGTTGCTACTTCTATCTTCCTGAAGATCCCCTGGAGAAGGAAATGGCAACCCACTCCAGTATTCTTCTCTGGGAATTCCCATAGACAGAGGAGCATGGTGGGCTACAGTCCATAGAATGGCAAAATAGTTGGATACAACTTAGAGGCCAAATAGCAATGACAATGTATGGGATATTACAGGAGCAGAGTGATGAGCACATTTCCTATTTTTCTGGGGGTGGGGAGCAGGAAGCATTAGTGAGGGTGATACATGTCACCTGTCCCTGAAGAGGAAGCCTGCTTCTCTAGCAGATTTGCTAAAGCGCAGCATAGCCCTGGCCCCTGGATCAGGGCTCCGATCCCAGACCCTGGCATCTTTTTCCTTCCTAAATGTGCACCTCAGTTAGGTTGGGGAGTAAAGATTACATTTCACTCTTGGCTCCAAAATCAGAGAAACGGGTTTTTAAAAGGCTTCAGAGGAATTCAACACTACAGTGGACTTTGTCTGATGCTGGGGTGAGAACCTTAACTCAGTGTAAAAGAAAAGAAAGGAAGAGTGTGCGGCAAATCCACCCTGGGGGGAAAAAACCCCCAAAAACGTTAAGTCTCCTTCAAATTACCAGGAATCAGGCCTTTGAAGTTCAAAAGACATGATTTATTTTTTCCTTCATTGTTCTGTACTTTTAAAGTGATACCTTTCTTCTCCTTCTGCCATTTGGGGAAAAGTCTCAGGAAGGCAAATGAGCAGATAAAAGGATTCTCTCAGCCTCTTTTCCTCTAGTCTCAGAGCTGAATTTACCTGAACTGGATATCAAGTGATATGACTTCACTCCCATCACTTGCAGGATATTAAGCAACTAACTGAAAACATTTAAAGAATTTAAAGCAAGTCATCATTGGAGAACACAAAAATAAATATTAATACCATGAACCAGAACACAAACCAAAGGAAACCATGAAACACATAAGTCATATGAGGTCATATAAAAGGAAATACAACAGATATCAGCATATGAACGCATTGAAATATAATTATACATGGTATATTTGCATATGTATAAACAGAAAACCAACTGTAATGTTCCAATTTTAGTATATGTGCTGCCGAAGCGAGCACCTGACTGTAATCTAAAGTATCAACAGTGCCTTTATCTGTGGAATAGAAACAGAAACAAAAATGTAAGAGCATTCATTTCTAACCGTATCTAGTATCATATTATTTAGAGAGAGCATATTATCATAGTGCTCTGTGGTGACCTAAATGGAGGGAAATCCAAAAAAAGAGAGGATATATGTGTATGCTGATTCATTTTGTTGTATAGCAGAAACTAGCATAACATTGTACAGAAACTATACTCTAATAAAAATTAATTTTAAACACACACACAAACAAAATAAGAAGGGAGATTGAGAGAGTGACTGGAAATCATTTTAGAGAGAACAGCCAGGAGCAATCTCTCCAGTGAGGTGACGTATGAACTGAGACATGAGACGGAGCCAGGAGGCAAGCCAGAGATGGAACCTTCCAGGAAGGTCTCCCCTTGCAGGCTGGGGTCTGGCTGTGGTGAGTGTCTTGGTGTTACAGTATTCAACCACGAATGTAGGATCAAAGGTAGTGATGTTGCTGGGTGGTGGAGGGGAATGTTGACTGTGCCCATTAGTCCCTAGCATGTGACTTCCTTACGGATGGCTAGATGTGCAGTATAGCAGGGGTGGGGTGCAGGTGGGGGTGACTATGGTTTTTTTGGGTAAAACCTGTGTTTGCAAGATCAGCTAATAACAGGGACTTCCCTGGTGATCCAGTGGCTAGGTCTCCAAGCTCCCAATGCAGGGGGCCCAGGTTCAATCCTTGTTCAGGGAACTAAATCTTGCATGCCACAATTAAAAAAAAAATCCCACACATCACAGTGAAAATCGAAGACCTCGTGTGTGGCAACTAAGGCCCGGTATGCTCAGTCAATTCGGTTGTGTCTGACTCTTTGTGACCCCTTGGACTGCAGCCTGCCAGGCTCCTCTGTCCCTGGGATTCTCCAGGCAAGAATATTGGAGGGGGCTGCCATGCCCTCAATACTGGAGTGGGTTGCCATGTCCTCCTCCAGGGGATCTTCCAAACCAGGGAATGAATCCATGTCTCCACACTGCAGGCAGATTCTTTACCTTCTGAGCCACCAGGGAAGACCCAAGACCCAGCACAGCCAAATAAATAAAATAAAATATTTAAAATATCAGCTAATAACAGATGGAGGAACATAAGGTGAGAAGCAACTATTGCTCAGAACTAGTTCTCCTGCCAGCTCAGCCAGGCTTTTTCCTTCGTGGGTTTAGGAGACAAAGTGTGTGCAGGTCTCTGAGTGTAGGTTGATGCAATCAAATTTAACCTGTGAATTGTCCACCAGACTTGTCGCCACCTTCAGTTTTCAATCTGGTCTTTTGCCATCATGTGATGAACTCCCTAGCAGAACTCATTATCTCAAAAGAGAAAAAATCACAGGAAGTCTAAATTCATGTAGACCTTTTATGTTCCTGCTTTTCTAGCAGATGTTTTTGTACATCTGACACTTTGCAACAAGAAAGTTCACAAGTCAGCTCTGCAGTGACAGATATCTAAGCAGTTTCCCAGGTGTGATTTAAAGAGACTTGAGAGACTCTACATCTAGAGGTTAGGGTTAGGGTTTTTTCTTTGTTTTTGTAACACATCAATCTTTATTGAAAATGGCAGTATTATTTGGCTTCCCTGGTAGCTCACTGGTAATGAATCCATCTGCCAAGGCAGGAGACATGCACTCAATCCCTGGGTCAGGAAGATACCCTGGAGGAGGAAATGGCAACCCTCTCCAGTATTCTTGCCTGGGAAATCCCATGGACAGGGGAGCCTAGACAGCTACAGTCCACAGGGTCTCAAAGAGTCTACATGATTGAGTGACTGAGCAAGCACGCACAAAATATTACCATATACATTTCTTGTTGCAATAAACATGCTTTTAAGAATTTCAAATCAGAGTTCATCTACTTGTCAGATTGCATAAAATGTTAAAACGGTATGAATTTACACATAATGGAATTGGCTCAGGATGGACGTTCCATTGCTTTGTACTGACTGACACCTTAAGTTTATTTATTTATTTATTTTTTCATTTATTTTTATTAGTTGGAGGCTAATTACTTTACAATATTGTAGTGGTTTTTGCCATACATTGACATGAATCAGCCATGGATTTACATGTGTTCCCCATCCTGAACCCCCCTCGCACCTCCTTCCCCATCCCATCCCTCTGGGTCATCCCAATGCACCAGCCCTGAGCACTTGTCTCATGCATCCAACCTGGACTGGCGATCTGTTTCACACTTGACAATATACATGTTTTGATGCTGTTCTCTCAGATCATCCCACCCTCGCTTTCTCCCATACAGTCCAAAAGTCTGTTCTATACATCTGTGTCTCTTTTTCTGTCTTGCATATAGGATTATCTTTACCATCTTTCTAAATTCCATATATATGCGTTAGTATACTGTATTGGTGTTTATCTTTCTGGCTTACTTCACTCTGTATAATGGGCTCCAGTTTTATCCCTCTCATTAGAACTGATTCAAATGTATTCTTTTTAATGGCTGAGTAATATTCCATTGTGTATATGTACCACAGCTTTTCTTATCCATTCATCTGCTGATGGGCATCTAGGTTGCTTCCATGTCCTGGCTATTATAAACAGTGCTGCGATGAATATTGGGGTACACGTGTCTCTTTCAGTTCTGGTTTCCTCGGTGTGTATGCCCAGGAGTGGGATTGCTGGGTCATATGGCAGTTCTATTTCCAGTTTTTTAAGGAATCTCCACACTGTTCTCCATAGTGGCTGTACTAGTTTGCATTCCCACCAACAGTGTAAGAGGATTCCCTTTTCTCCACACCCTCTCCAGCATTTATTGCTGTAGACTTTTGGATAGCAGCCATTCTGACTGGTGTGTAATGGTACCTCATTGTGGTTTTGATTTGTATTTCTCTGATAATGAGTGATGTTGAGCTTCTTTTCATGTATTTGTTAGCCATCTGTATGTCTTCTTTGGAGAAATGTTCGTTTAGTTCTTTGGCCCATTTTTTTTTTTTTCATATTACAGTAGTTTATTCTGATAAACCAAATGACCATAATTTATGTATATCTTGGATATAAAACTGTACTTTCCTTTTTTTTAAACATATAATACACTTTCCAGTGTGATGACATTTCAGTGACGAAAAGATTGCATTCACAATGGATACCATCCTCCCTGAGTCCACAGCTCTGAAACACCAGCACTGTGTAGACCTCCCTCATGGTGGAACAGACCCTGACAAAAAGGCTTCCTTCCTCTATCCCTTATCACTAGTTGAAAGTCACAGAAAGTGTAGCGTTTCTGGAGTGTCTACATCAATCCACCATCGAGAATGCCAGTGACTAAACCCATAGCACTAACAGTGCAATGGTAAAACTACACAGCCCTGACTTCGCATTTTAATCTCTGTAGCCAAAGTCAGAAGTGCAAGATTAAAATTGCTTTATTTTACCATTTACCTTGCTGAGAACCTCATAATCTGTTTTTCTTGTCAGTAGCAAAATTAGGAATATAACTCTGGAAGTTACCCAAGGACCACTAAAAAAAAAAAAGTATAGTCTTTTCCAACCTGTTTCCCCAGCATCTGGCACACAGACCTTCATTAAATGCTTGTGGGGTAAACAGAATCACAATCCTTGTTTATCCGGGGGTGTACAGCCAACGAGCCACAACAAGTTACGGTGTCACACTGATTTACTTTCAAAGACGTTCTTTTCAAACTGAACGTCAGGAAGAAAAACAGTCTACACAGCGAGGGATGCTGTAGCAATCTTGCTGAGGAGTTTGCTGAGAGCTCTAATTTTTCCTTCCAAGAATCGGGACTTTTTTCTCGGCGCCTCGTTGCTTCTCTTCAGTGACTTGAAGCGCTTTTGTCAGGTGGGCATTTTCCACAAAGAGCTCCTTGAGCAGCTGATCAGATCGTGTGCTCTTTTCAAACTGGAGAGGGGAGAGAGCCACAGTGTACTGCACGTCTCACGCAGCCACACCACGCCACCAGCTCTCCCTTCCTATTCCTCCACACGCGTTCAGACCAGTCTGGGGAACCTTAAATCAGAGACGTGTTGGATGTAATGACAGCTTTTTTTCTCCTGGCATGAGAGAAGAAACTGCCGAACTACGTGGTAGAGAAAATTTAAGCCACCTTTGTACAAACTGGGTTACCACAAAATGAAGACAAGAAGACCCAAATCTGGAAGCCTCCAAAAGACGAGGAAACTGTCAGGAGCACCCGAACTGTTTGGCTTATCTCAGCGGGCTCTGCAGGCCCACCATGTCAGCAGGAAGCGCCGAGGCTCCTTGGGTGCTGCCTACACGACACTGACAGGGGCTCCAGCGATGGGGACACAGGATACACGGTCAAGATGCAAAGACGCAGGGGTCCTGGCTTTGGGCTTTGACAGTCCCCGCTGAGTTCACTCACTCAAGTAGCTACTGAGCAGCTCTGCGGGCCAAGTGCTGCCCGGCCACGGCCCTGCTCCCACAGGCACGTGTTCTAACGGGAGGAGCCAGCAGACACTGCCTGCTCTGCTGGCGTGTTCACACAGAACCCAGGCGGGGGACACACGGCTGAGCCTGAGGTGAACAGAGAGACCTGAGAGGAGCATGGGGAACGTGGGGGAGGCTGCCTGGGTAAACCTCCCAGGCAGAGGCCGGCACATGCAGGGGTGACAGGAACGGCCAGGAGGCCTGTGAGGAAGGTAGAGCGGCCAAGCTGGCTGGGCAAGGGGCTGAGGGGAGGGGGCCAGGACCTGCAGAATCTTGAGCCCACCAGAGAAGCCGCTGTCTACTCTGAGGAAGGCCGGCAGCTCCGACATATCTGAGGATGACTGCTGTGCTGAGGGGCTGGCAGGGGAGATGAGCACCCCAGTTGTCAGGACCCAAAAGACGGTGGAGCGGGCAATGGGAGCTCTCCTCAGCACCGAGGGCTGAGTGAGACGGGCCCCTGGGTGGGCGGGCGGCTGGGAACAGAGAACTCAGAAGGGGTGCCTGCTCCTTCAGCTCACCCACTTTCTCTTGGAGGAGCACTTCCATATTCTTCAAAATCATCTCCACCTCCTCCACCTGCTCTTCTGTTGCTTTCAGCTGTTTTTTCATGTGCTTCCTGCGCCTCCTCCTGGAGCTGCCAAGCCGCTCGCTGCTCCCCTTCCAGCAGCTGCTGCAGCTTGGCCACGTGGCCTGCGGGCTCGCGCTGTGCTATCTCCTCCTGCACCTGCTGCACCCACTGGGAGTGCTGGGACAGGGCCAGCCACAGCCTCTGGGTGGCTCCATACAGCTCTTCAGCAGAGGTGTGAAATCGTAAAGTACTTGGCAAGACACTGCCATAATCCCACCCGAGGGCGCTAATCCGAAGCAGCCGGTCATACCTGAGCTCCAGCAGCCCGTCTCCCGGTCTCTCAGCGCGTCACCGGGGCGAGACACTCACCGGAGCCCACGCGCACAGTGGCTTCGAGGACGGGGGGCAGCGCGGGGCGCTGAGGAAGTGGCGGCGACGGCCGCGCGCTCGGGAAGCTGCTGAAACCGACCTGCCCACAGCCACGGAGTGGAACCACAGGCACACCCGCCAGCCCGCTCGCGGCTGCGCAGCCCCAGAGCAGCGGCCCGGGAGGCGCCCGCTCGCCTCTGCCCTGACGGCGCCCCGCCTCAGGCAGCCTTCCCTTGACCGCGCGGGGCAGTCCAGGGCCGGCTCCATGGCCTCTCGCAGAAAGTGGCGCAGGCGCCAGGCAGAGAACTTAGGCCGTGCCTCTGAGAGCGTCGGTGGCGCGCGGGGGGCGTGTGAGCGGCGAGTGGCCCATTTTTTTGACTGGGTCATTTATTTTTCTGGAATTGAGCTTCAGGAGTTGCTTGTATATTTTTGAGATTAATCCTTTGTCTGTTTCTTCATTTGCTATTCTTTTCTCCCATTCTGAAGGCTGTCTTTTCACCTTGCTTATAGTTTCCTTTGTTGTGCAAAAGCTTTTAAGTTTCATTAGGTCCCATTTGTTTATTTTTGCTTTTATTTCCAATATTCTGGGAGGTGGGTCATAGAGGATCCTGCTGTGATTTATGCCAGAGAGTGTTTTGCCTATGTTCTCCTCTAGGAGTTTTATAGTTTCTGGTCTTACATTTAGATCTTTAATCCATTTTGAGTTTATTTTTGTGTATGGTGTTAGAAAGTGTTCTAGTTTCATTCTTTTACAAGTGGTTGACCAGTTTTCCCAGCACCACTAGTTAAAGAGGTTGTCTTTTTTCCATCGTATATTCTTGCCTCCTTTGTCGAAGATAAGGTGTCCATAGGTATGTGGATTTATCTCTGGGCTTTCTATTTTGTTACATTGATCTGTATATCTGTCTTTGTGCTAGTACCATACTGTCTTGATGACTGTGGCTTTGTAGTAGAGCCTGAAGTCAGGCAGGTTGCTTCCTCCAGTTCCATTCTTCTTTCTCAAGATTGCTTTGGCTATTCAAGGTTTTTTGTATTTCCATACAAACTGTGAAATTATTTGTTCTACTTCTGTGAAGAATACCATTGGTAGCTTGATAGGGGGTTGCATTGAATCTATAGATTGCTTTGGGTAGTATACTCATTTTCACAATATTGATTCTTGCAATCCATGAATATGGTGTATTTCTCCATCTATTTGTGTCCTCTTTGATTTCTTTCATCAGTGTCTTATAGTTTTCTATGTATAGGTCTTTTGTTTCTTTAGGTAGATATACTCCTAGGTATTTTATTCCTTTTGTTGCAATGGTGAATGGTATTTTTTCCTTAATTTCACTTTCTGTTTTCTCATTGTTCGTGTATAGGAATGCAAGGGATTTCTGTGTGTTAATTTTATATCCTGCAACTTTACTATATTCATTGATTAGCTCTAGTAATTTTCTGGTAGAGTCTTTAGGGTTTTCTATCTAGAGGATCATGTCATCTGCAAACAGTGAGAGTTTCACTTCTTCTTTTCCTACCTGGATTCCTTTTATTTCTTTTTCTGCTCTGATTGCTGTGGCCAAAACTTCAAAAACTATGTTGAATAGTAGTGGTGAAAGCGGGCACCCTTGTCTTGTTCCTGATTTTAGGGGAAATGCTTTCAATTTTTCACCATTGAGGATAATGTTTGCTGGGGGTTTGTCATATATAGCTTTTATTATGTTGAGGTATGTTCCTTCTATTCCTGCTATCTGGATCGTTTTTTTATCATAAATGGATGTTGAATTTTGTCAAAGGCTTTTTCTGCATCTATTGAGATAATCATATAGTTTTTATCTTTCAATTTGTTAATGTGGTATATTACATTGATTGATTTGTGGATATTAAAGAATCCTTGCATTCCTGGGATAAAGACACCTTAAGTTTAATGCAGAGTTAAGGTAGGCCTTTAACACTGAAGACAATGCTGACATAAGTACTAAGATAATAGGCTTTTAAAAAAAAGTTACTCTAACCATGTAAGAAGACAAAGCCTGCATCTTTTGTTGTTGTTGTTGTTGTTGCATCAGAGATTTCTGACATCACAAATCTATAACAACTATGGGCATAAGCAAAGAGCCTCTGTGCCTCCTTACATAGGAGGGTGTCACAGATGGTGACAACACAAAAGCTCTTTGGAAATGTAATTTTTGTTTTCTGGCTCTTTGGTGCCCTCTGGAGGTCTGATACTACATTCACATCCAATCATTTATTTCAGTGAAACAGGTCCAGATGTGTGGCAAAGAGCAGAGGTCCCCAACATTTCTGGCACCAGGAACAAGTTTTGTGGAAGATAATTTTTCCATGGACCCAGGTAGTGGGGGTATGGGATGATTCAAGCTAATTACATTTATTGTGGACTTTTTATCTAATATTATTACATCATCTTCACCTCAGATTATCAGGAATTAGATCTGGAGGCTAGGGACCCCTGACAAAGAGAAATGAGTATGTAATTCATAAATTAAGACTCTTTGTTGAATCCTTATAAGTGAAGTGAAGCACAGAACTGACGAGATTATTTACGTACTTTTGGCCATGTCTTTCCAGACATCCTAGAATGAGAAGTCAAGTGGGCCTTAGGAAGATTCACTATGAACAAAGCTAGTGGGGGTGATGGAAATCCAACTGAGCTATTTAAAATCTTAAAAGATGATCAATATTCTTGCCTGGAGAATCCCATGGACAGAGAAGCCTGGTGGGCTATAGTCCATGGGGTTTCAAGAGTTGGGCAAGACTTAGTGACTAAATCACCACCACCAAAACATGATGTTGTGAAGTGCTGCACTCAATATGCCAGCAAATTGGAAAACTTAGTAGTGGCCCCAGGAATGAAAAAGGTCAGTTTTCATTCTAATCCCAAACAAAGGAGATGCCCAAAAATGCTCAAACTACCAAACAATTGCACTTGCCGGGATCCAGCCTCAGCAGGATCCAGGGGTACCCTTAGGATGCACGGCATCGGCAAGGAGGGGGGGGGAGAGGGAGGGGGGGTGGGGGGTACGCGCGCGCGAGAGAGACCACACTGGGGGTGTGCAGCAGGGTTTGGAAATGTTTTATTTTTTACCATAGCTTTTATATTTTAAGTTAGTACATTTTTAAGGGGAAGATAGTTTAACATTACATCAGCTTGTCCTTCACGAAACTAGGGTGTTTTCTGCATACTTCTTTGTTTTTGAGTCTTGTACATTATCTTCTGGCCATGGGGCCTATTGACATTTTATGACCTAGGTGAATGCAAAACTGTTTTCCGTAATCTGTTCTTTAATGTTCCATTTTGCCTTTCACAGAAAACAGAGAAGTTGCAGTGTCATGGTACAGCAGGGTGCAATATAGTAGCAATTCAATCCTGTTAACACAAAGGTCAGTCCTTTTGCAGAAGTTGTCAGTTAAATTTATCTAAAAGGTTTACCGGACAAAGACTCTGTGTCTCTGGTGAGGCAGCCCCTGTTTAGCACTCCTGGTTAAAGTTAACAGTTTTCTTATTGTTTCCACACTAGGGCTAAACTCTTATTTTTCTAAATCTTTAACCATATTAACAATAGTTTCCACTGCACAACCTCAGCACATTAAGAGCAAAAACACAGCAAGCAAACGTTGACCCAATAACCATTTTTAGAATAATATTTTCTGTGTTCTCTAATAGGGCTTCCTCACCCCCTGAAGGGCTCTGTGCCTATTAGGGCCTTTTGTGTGATCAGGTTTTTTATGCTGTTTAGGATTAAGGTGTTGTGAGCAGTCATGTGCATTAGTACGCATTTGCCAAGCAGACTAGAATGCCAGCAAAGGGGTCTAAATTGAAACACTCCTTTCATCCTGGATGATCTTATAAGATACCACCGTCCAGGGGACATATTGATTAAAGTTCTAAGTTGATTCTGTGTGGAGAGAGATCGGGGAAGGCCGTCTAGCTATGTCACAGAAATTAGGAAGTAGTCTAATACAGCAAGCATCAGAAAGACAGATATCACCTTTAAGGTGAGCCCTGGGGCAGCTTTTCAAAATCCCTGGAGTCCTGATCTGCCTTGCTTGTCAGGTCTTCTCCTCATGACCTTGTCATGGGTGGGATCTCGTGTGCTGGCTCCCGGCATCTCCTCCCTTTTTATTTTTTAAGACAGCCAGATGGATCTCAGTCGCGAGCTTCTGAGTATTCTGCCGGAGAGTTCTGACAAGGAATCAAAGCAAGAATGGCAATAAAGAGTCTTTCAGGGGAGGACGGAGAAACCTGTGGGGACGCTATCTCCTGTGCTTGATGACAGAGCGTCTTAATTTGCCCCCATGTGGGTATGGAGGCTTGTTGAGTTGCCCGCACAGGACGTCCTGGTTGCAGGTCATGAGGCATCTGATCTTCATCCAAAGATAGATTACTGAGATAAGCTTTAGAAACAAACTTAGAGTGTCTTTTTAAAATAACTTAATTAAATCTGTTAGCAATATAACATAACAAGGAACTATCTCAGAAGTGAGTCTTAGTAAACACGAGACCTTAATTAACAAAACTAGAAACTTAGTTTAACAATTTACAAAACTTAATATTCAGTGATTTTTTATTATGGATACATTAACCCTGTAGCCAGGGAAGGTTTTAACCCATCAAAGAAAAATGAGGTTTGCCAGGGAACTGGGAAAAGCCAAGCGGCCATCTTGAATTTTCTATAGCCTCGACTCTTTCATTTTCAGCTATTGTTCACCCACTTTTAATTTCCCGATTTAGGAGTAGACTGTTACCATGTTTTAAGGACATTAGGATAGCACAAGTCTCACAGTAAGGGCTTATGTTTTGTAGAAGCAAAATGAGCTTTTACATGTACCATAATCTTAAATAGCACTTATTTACTTTACTAAAGTAACAAAAGATTTTAAAAACAAATACAAATCACTTAAAAGCAAAGAAATTCATAATCTGTTATTAAAAGATTTATTCTAAGAAAACATTGTTCTCTTAACATAGAGAGTAGACTAAATTTCAGTCTGTTACCAATTTACCAGATAGCAAACAAACAAAATTTATCAGTTACTCTTAGAAAATTCTTTTATAAATCTTGAAGAACTAGCAGTATTTTTTTTTTAATGGCATGAGAGTGAAACCATACAAGGCATGTTTAAAATCTAATGAAATTGTAATTAACAAAGTAGCCTGGTCATTGCTGTGACTTGTAACACTTTAACATGATAACTAAAATTATAACTGACAACATTTTACCAGGACATATCAGATTTTTATGAATTTCACATAATTTTTAGGATATCTATATAAGTAACATCAACCATACAATATAACTTGAGAAGATTTATCACTCCTCCAACAATATTTCCCACGCAACTTAACATGTCAAATGAACTCAGGTAGTTCAATAGCTCTTTGGGATGTCTCAGGGGCCCCCTGAAGCATCCCAAAGTCAGCTAGAAGTCAAGCTATTTAGGCAGTTTTGTCAATAAATATCAAAAGGGTTTATAGTACTCTGTCAGGTAGAATCATATAGATCACTGTGAAATAATATATTTACTTAGCCAAAATAGAAAAGATTTTAAAGGTCAACATAGAACAGATCACTTTAGAGGTAAAGAAACTCAAAATCTATTATCAAAGGCAGTTTAACATCTCAAGAAAACTTTTATTTATACACAAAATTCTTCCCTTGGGGTCCAGTTTTCATAAACCCTTTTTATCACTTTTTGTACCCATTTGTTCTCCCATCCCTGAACAGCCAACTGTAAGTCAGACTTATTCTTTTTTCTTCATAAAATGTATCTTCATTCTTCATACCTTCTTTACTGAACACACACATCTACTTTCCTTAAGCAACCAAGAATTGACTTTTATATTAGCATTCTATAGATTGGTGAACATAAATACCAGTGATAATTTCTAAAAAAAAAAAAAAAATTCAGCAAACATCTCAGGATGGCATCAAAGATTATTCATTTGTAGTCTCAAATCTCTTTAGTTTTTCTGTAAAAGGAAATCACTGTTTAGTAGTAAATATTTTAACATTTTATTTTATTTGGAAATGACTTAATTATTTAATAGACTTTCAATACTTAGTTTAGCACAACCCTTAGAAATTTAAGTTACGCCAATTTGGAGAGACTATTGTACACAGATATTCTTAAAGAATAATTATTTTTAATATAGTTTATATGCAAACTCATATCTCATTTACATTTTTTAGAAGTTTCTTCACTCGAGGTAATTTCCTTGTTGGCAAACTTGTAACAGATACCATGTTTACCTTATGCTAAACCTAGGTACAATGAAAATATTTTACTTGATGTTAATTACTCTAAGACATGTCTATATTAGGTCAACAAACAAACATTAATATCAGGTATTTAATACTGAATATTTCCCAGTTCACCTGAACCTGGAATTTATTGTTTAATTGAGAATTATTTGATTTGTAAGCGCTTACGTTTCTTTAAGCCAATTGAATAGAGCTCATTTACAATTTAACTTAAAAAATATTACCCAGAGACAAAGACATACCAAGACATATTTAGACAGACACAGTGCAAGATCTAGCTTCATTTTCTAAGTTTGGTCATGAATTAGATATTACAATATAAAATTTACTAGTTTATTTTTTATAAGTTGAAATAAATAAAAATTTTAAAGGCTTTTTAGATTCCTGAGTCCAGGACCAGGAGACTAGAAAAACGAGAAGTATAGGAAGGTCTAAGGAGAGGAAAGAGAGAGGGAAGGGGAGAGAGATCAATAAAGTCTCTTGTTCCCCACCGGTTGGGGCACTCTGGCTAGTTGTCCGCGTCAGGAGGAGACCAGGGAACAAAGGGTCCCAGTTGCGGCCGCTGGGTCTGGTCCATTGGCAGGCAAGCTGGCCTCTGAGTACCCCGAGTGGTCAGGATGTCAGTCTCAGCAAAGAAGAGTCCCCACCAGAGTCGCCATTTGTTGCAGGAATGGGGGCCCCTTCTAGGGCCTGAAACTGGGCTCTTGTCTAACACTCAGAAATGAATTGTCCGAGGAGACACAGGTGCTGACATAGCAAGAGACTTTATTGGGAAGGGCACCCGGGTGGAGGGCAGGAGGGTAAGGGAACCCAGGAGTACTGCTCTCTTCTGGAAACCAAGGACATTGCTCTTGGACAAACGTAAAAGAGGACTGAACACTGGTCTTTTTAACTTTAATTCCTCTGCGGTTAAGGAGTTGCATTATGACTCTAATAAAAAGCTGCCTTTCTTTTGACTCACTGTTACCCATTTTTGTCAGCAATTAGAAGAAGAAAAAGGAGAGGCTCTTAATCTTAGAAAAGAAGGAACCTGAAACCTACCCACCTTTCTTACCCTACCTTTCTTATGCAGGGGGGCCTGCAGCGCCCTAGTGGGTTCCTAGCTGTCCCGAAAACTGAACAATGAGAGACTTAGCTTTCGGTAGCTGTTCGTGGTGCCAGTTGCCGGGGTCCAGCCTCAGCAGGATCCAGGGGTTCCCTCGGGATGAACAGCGTTGGCGCGCGCGCACGAGAGAGACCACACTGGGGGTGTGCAGCAGGGTCTGGAATGCTTTATTTTTTACCATAGCTTTTATATTTTAAGTTAGTACATTTTTAAGGGGAAGATAGTTTAACATTACATCAGCTTGTCCTTCACGAAACTAGGGTGTTTTCTGCATACTTCTTTGTTTTTGAGAGTCTTGTACATTATCTTCTGGCCATGGGGCCTATTGACATTTTATGACCTAGGTGAATGCAAAACTGTTTTCCGTAATCTGTTCTTTAATGTTCCATTTTGCCTTTCACAGAAAACAGAGAAGTTGCAGTGTCATGGTACAGCAGGGTGCAATATAGTAGCAATTCAATCCTGTTAACACAAAGGTCAGTCCTTTTGCAGAAGTTGTCAGTTAAATTTATCTAAAAGGTTTACCAGACAAAGACTCTGCGGCTCCGGTGAGGAAGCCCCTGTTTAGCACTCCTGGTTAAAGTTAACAGTTTTCTTATTGTTTCCACACTAGGGCTAAACTCTTATTTTTCTAAATCTTTAACCATATTAACAATAGTTTCCACTGCACAACCTCAGCACATTAAGAGCAAAAACACAGCAAGCAAACGTTGACCCAATAACCATTTTTAGAATAATATTTTCTGTGTTCTCTAATAGGGCTTCCTCACCCCCTGAAGGGCTCTGTGCCTATTAGGGCCTTTTGTGTGATCAGGTTTTTTATGCTGTTTAGGATTAAGGTGTTGTGAGCAGTCATGTGCATTAGTACGCATTTGCCAAGCAGACTAGAATGCCAGCAAAGGGGTCTAAATTGAAACACTCCTTTCATCCTGGATGATCTTATAAGATACCACCGTCCAGGGGACATATTGATTAAAGTTCTAAGTTGATTCTGTGTGGAGAGAGATCTGGGAAGGCTGTCTAGCTGTGTCACAGAAATTAGGAAGCAGTCTAATATAGCAAGCATCAGAAAGACATCAGATATCATCTTTAAAGTGAGCACTGGGGCAGCTTTTCAAAATCCCTGGAGTCCTGATCTGCCTTGCTTGTCAGGTCTTCTCCTCATGACCTTGTCATGGGTGGGATCTCTTGTGCTGGCTCCTGGCATGCACTCATCTCAAATGCTAGTAAAATAATGCTCATAATTCTCCAAGCCAGGCTTCAACAGCACATGAACTGTGAACTCCAGATGTTCAAGCTGGATTTAGAAAAGGCAGAGGAAGTAGAGATCAAATTGCCAACATCCAGTGGATCATTGAAAAAGGAAGAGAGATCCAGAAAAACAACTACTTCTGTTTTATTGACTATGCCAAAGCCTTTGACTGTGTGGATCACAACAAACTGGAAAATTCTTAAAGAGATGAGAATACCAGACCATCTTACCTCCCTCTTAAGAAATCTGTGTGCAGGTCAGGAAGCAACAGTTGACATGGAACAACAGCTTGGTTCCAAATAGGGAAAGGAGTCAGTCAAGGCTGTATATTGTCATCCTGCTTATTTAACGTATATGCAGAGTACATCATGAGAAACGCTGGGCTGGATGAAGCTCAACCTGGAAACAAGATTGTCAGGAGAAATATTAATAACCTCAGATATACAGATGACACCACCCCTATGGCAGAAAGCAAAGAAGAACTAAAGAGCCTCTTGATGAAAGTGAAAGAGGAGAGTGAAAATGTTGGCTTAAAAATCAATATGCAGAAAACTAAGATCATGGCATCTGGTCCCATCCCTTCATAGCAAATAGATGGGGAAACAATGGAAACAGCGACAGACTTCATTTTTTTGTGCTCCAAAACCACTGCAGATGGTGATTGAAGCCATGAAATTAAAAGATGCTTGTTCCTTGGAAGAAAAGTTATGACTAACCTAGACAGCATATTAAAAAGCAGAGACATTACTTTGCCCACAAAGGCCCATCTACTCAAGGCTATGCTTTTTCCAGTGGTCATGTATGGATGTCAGAGTTGGATTATAAAAAAGCTGGGTGTTGAAGAATTGCTGTTTTTGAACTGTGGTGTTGGGGAAGACTCTTGAGAGTCCCTTGGACTGTAAGGAGATCCAACCAGTCAATCCTAAAGGAGATCAGTCCTGGGTGCTCATTGGAAGGACTGATGTTGAAGCTGAAACTCCAATACTTTGGCCAATTGAATGGAAGAACTGACTCATTGGAAAAAGACCCTGATGCTGGGAAAGACTGAGGGCAGGAGGAGAAGGGGACGACAGAGGATGACATGGTTGGATGGCAACACTGACTCAATGGACATGAGTTTCGAGTAAACTCCGGGAGTTGGTGATGGACAGGGAGGACATGTGTGCTGCAGTCCATGGGGTCGCAAAGATTCGGACTCAGCTGATTGACTGAACTGAACTGAACTAAATGTAAAATCAAATAGCACAGCTTATCATCTGTTCAAGGAGTGAGAAAGAAGGAGGTAAACAGATGGACTGCCTACCCTGAAAGGACTCACTAGACAATGATTTAGTGCTCAAGTAGACTCAGGCTGAAACTACACTAGCCCAAGTCCAAGTATTAGAAGAACACCAGGAAAACAGAAAAAGCATTCTTATTTAATAGCGTGAGTTCTGAAGACAGATTGCATCAGTTCAAACACCACAGCCAGCATTTACAAACTGTGGTAGTAAAAGAGCTATATAAATTATCTTTTTTGGACTTATGTGGTGGTCCAGTGGTTAAGAATCCACCTGCCAATGCAGGAGACACAGGTTCAATCCCTGGTCGAGGAACATCCCACATGCCATGGAGCAATTAAACCCTTATGCCACAACTACTGAAGTCCTCGTGCTCTAGAGCCCGTGCTTCACAAGAAGAGAAGCCACAGCAATGAGAAGCCCTTGTACCGCAACTACAGAGCGGCCTTCCACTCACTGCAACTAGAGAGAAAGTCCACAATCAACAATGAAGACTTAGTGCAGCCAAAAATAAATAAAACAGGTAAATAAATTTTTGTAAAAACAGCAGTTATTTTTTTCTCTCCAAAATGAGCTATATAGTCTGTACCCTATAGGGTCTTTGTGAGAATTAAATGACATAAAGTGCGGAAAGTGCTTCCCATGGACCCTAGTGTTCAGCGCTCAACAAATACCAGGACATACTTGGGTGACATGAGACCCTTCTGATCCCTCCACCCAATGGCCCTTGAATAATGAAGCCTTTTAGTTCAGCTGGTGGGAGCAGGTTCTATGCCTGTGAAGACAGTGAGGTCTGGGGAGTGAGAACTTCCTAAAAGAATTGTGTTCAGCTGACCACACTGGTCACGTGTGGAGGGGTAGCATCAAGGCATGAGGTCAAGTTGAATGTAGGCAGATGACTTTGCTTTTGAAAACAAACTGCTGGAGTTCCCTCTTGCTATTGGAAATGACACCCATTGCAGTTCTAGTGAAGTCAACCCAGGGGACTTAATGTGATGGATGCTGGACGGGGCACAAGATCTGATCCTGCCCGAGGAGAAGTATCTTCATGCTTCACAATCCAGCTGGGGACATTGTACCAACAGGCAGGATTCAGGATTAGTATGGAGAACTCCATCACAGGTGCACAAGAAAGAACATCTAGACATACACAGAAGGAAGCCGAAATCCCCAGATATGGATGAGATGGAAAGTATGGCCTCCAACGGACTGCTCATTGAAGAGGCAACAAGATAGGGGGTGAGTGAAAAACAAGATGCACAGAACGTTTGCTTCCTTTTTCTTAAATTCACATTAACGTAACACACAAGTTAACTTCTGAAACAAGACAGCATTCTTATTATAGTAGTCATGTCTGACTCTTTGCAACCTCATGGACTGTAGCCCACCAGGCTCCTCTGTCCATGGAATTCTCCAGGCAAAAATACTGGAGTGGATTGCCTTTCCTTTCTCCAGGGGATCTTCCTGACCCAGGGATCCAACCCTTGTCTCTTGCGTCTCCTGCATTGGCAGGCAGATTCTTTACCATTATCGCCACCTAAGAAGCCCACATTAGTGATTATTAGTCTTATAATGGTCTTCCCCATTAGATGGTAAAGAATCTGCCTGCAACACAGGAGACCTGGGTTTGATGCTGGGAAAAATTGAAGGCAGGGAAAGATTGCTGGGAAAGTGAAGGCAGGAGGAGAAGGGGAACGCAGAGGATGAGATAGTTGGATGGCATCATCAACTCAATGGACATGAGTCTGAGCAAACTAGAGGAGACAATGAAGGACAGTGAAGCCTGGACAGCTAAGCATTAACAGTTACATTTTGCCAAAGACAGTCAATCAAGTAGGAATCAATTTGAAAAAGAATTACCCCAAGACTTCACTGGTGGTCCAGTAGCTAAGACTCTGAGCTCCCAATGCAGAGGGGCCTGGGCTTGATCCCTGGTCAGGAAACTAGATCCCACATGCCACAACTAAGAGCCGATGTAGTCAAATAAATAAATAAATATAAATATTTTAAAAATAAAAATATATTAAAAATTGCCCCAATAATAAAACGAGATACAAAATGAAGAAACGTAATTGGCTAATGAATATTTAAGAGATTATATGTTTCATTTACCTATTACTAAACAAATACAAACTTAAACCACACCACAATTGCATTTTCACATAACAAATGGTCCAAGATTAAAATAGTTGCCTGATATTCGGGAAATAAATGTTCACTCTTGTAACATGCTTACTGAGAAGTAAACTGCTTCAGACTTTCTAGAGAACAATTTGTAATTCAATACCAAATCTCTTTAAAATGTGCATTCTGAAAAATATATATATTTAAATAAAAGCTAAAAAATTAAGTATTCTGTTGAATTAGCTACCCCACCTTTAGGAATTTATCTTTAGGAAATAATCATGAACATGTGTAACATTTAACTTTAGCCATAAGAATGTACTCAGTAGAATGTTTATAACAGCAAAAAAAAAAAAAAAAAAATTAAATGGTAGAAGTAATATATGGGTGAAATAACTTATGCTCTATCCACACCGTATATTATTTAACTCCTGTTTGCCATATTCCAGAAAAGCATCCTTTACCTCGCTGTCCTTGCACAAGTCTGTTTTCTATTAGTCTTAATATCTTAGTTTTACTTCCATCTTCCAGGCAATCATCTAGTCACAATTTAATAAAATTTAAAACTTTTATCTCCTAAGAAAGGTAAAAACCAACTGGTTCAGCCCTATTCCCAGGCCCGTTCCATGTTAACACTTTCTTGAGATTCTTTTTCTTGTCTTCTATCACCAGCTTCAATGATGTGCTTTCTTTCTAAAACTGTATATCACAGAGAATAGTGATTTATCCCTTCATGAGATCTACGCTCCTCACAGCTGAAAGTAAACAGCGTTCTTCCTGAAACAGATGTTGGGACTCTGGCAGCCCCACTGGAGAGGTGTGAAGGTTCCTGCATTAACCGTGCACACTTCAGAGTTGAAACATGTACTTCTCCCTCTCATGGAATGTTTTCTGGTCTTGGGACTGCAACTCCTGTTTGGTTTTGCTTCAATTTGCCTTGTATACCTTTGCCTATCGTTTTTGCTAATTTTATAATGTACTAATTTTATTGTTTATTTTTGGTTGCATTGGATCTTCATTGCGGTGCAGAGGTTTTCTCCGATTTCGGCAACTGGGACTACTCTCTAGTTGCGGTTTACAGGTTTCTAGTTGCAGTGGTTTCTCTTTTTGGGACGCACAGCTCAGTAGTTATGTAACTTTTCCTGCAATTCAGATACCATCGTGATATTTTAGAGTCTTTAAAGAGTTACAGAGCTGAGTTCACATCTCCCAGAGGTGGAGTGGTGATAGTGGTACACAGCTGAGTGAGCTTGGGCCTTCACACATGGTGTCAGTCGCTCAGTTATGTCTGACTCTTTGCAACCCCATGGACTGTAGCCCACCAGTCTCCTCTGTCATGGGATTTCCCAGGCAAGAATACTGGAGTGGGTTGCCACTTCCTCTTCCAGGAGATCTCCCTGACTCAGGGATTGAACCCATATCTCCTGCATTGCAGACAGATTCTTTACTGCTGAGCCATTAGAGAAGTCTTGATTATGCTAGGTCCTACAGCAAAGAAGATGACAACATCATATTACATGAAACTCCATCTTATTAGACAGAAAGGAGGGGTCCCCCCACAACACTGACCCAGAAGAAATAAGCAGCTCTGATGTGAACAGCTTACAGACAGGGCCACAAACCTGGGGACCAGAGGAGTGGAGGGCTTCTTTCCTACAACGGCAGGGAACTAAATTCTACCAACAACCACATGAGCTTTGAAGAGGACCCCAAATGCCAATGAGAACACAGCACCAACTGACACTTGATTCCAGTCTTGTGATGCACTGAACAAGAAACTCAGTTGAATTCAGAATGCCCAGACTTCTGACCTATGGAAATTATGAGATTACAAAGAGAAAGGTGTTATTTTAATCCAGTAGATTTGTAGTAGTTTATTATATAGAACAGAAAACTAATGCAACTTTGATACACAGTTTAGCAGCTTAGATGCTGCCACCCCACACAAGAACCACCCAGCCATCCTCCTGACCTTTGAGTTTCTCAAACCATTTCAATTCCCATCACTTTTAAAATTGTTATCCCACATTGGCTACCACTATTGTAAGAGCGCCGAGGACCTGTCAGAGCCCAGATCTAACCCACTTCTGTATCCTTCTCTCCATCCTTCCTGCTGCTCTCTTAGTTGGACCACTGTTAACTCTTCAGCTTCGCTTGCTCTCTGGATCCATTTCCTGAGACACCAGGTGTTCTTTCTAAATGCATACAATTTAAATGTCGACCCTCAGGACAAAAACCTAAGCTCCTGGTAGGCATTTACATTGTGGTCAAAGATTTTGTTCCTTTTTAAAATTCTACGCAGGGATTTCCCTGATGGTCCAGTGGTTAAAATTCTGTGCTTCCGCCTCAGGGTTCCATCCCTGGTTAGGGAACTAAGATCCTGCATGCATCAAGGTGTGGCATAAAATAAAATAAAAAGAAATAAAATAAAGTAAATGAAATGAAATAGAATAGAATAAATGAATAGAATAGAATAGAATAAATGAAATAAACATGAATGAAATAGAGAAATAAAATAGAATAAAATAAATGAAATAAAATAAGAAAATAGAATAAAAATGAAATGGAATAAATAAAAAATAAAATACGTGAAATGAAATAAATGAAATAAACAAATTAAATTAAATCCTCCCCACTCTTACCTCATGTGTGATGACCAACCACTCTCTCCTGCATCCTGATGCATTTTCCTGGTTAACTCCTACACCTCCCTGAGGGGTCAGCTCAGGTTTCTCCTGTTCTAGAATACCTGCTGGTGTCCCCAGGTACCCCAGAATCTCCCCAGCACACCCTACCTCCATAGTGTCGAATCCCCTAGACTTCCCTGTCTGTGCACCTGCCCCACTAGACTGTGATATCACTGGGGGCAGGGGCTGTGCCGTGTTCACCAGTGTATCCTCACTTCCCCGCACATAGTAGGCCCTCTCGTGAGTAAAAGAATGAACAGCTGTCTTTGCACAGTTCACTGTACAAGTTGGAATTCTGTCCTGAATGGCTGAACGAAGCTTCTCCTGTTGGATCGAAGCTGACACGCCTTGTTTATGCTTCTCATGGAAGGCATTGACCACCTAGCTGCTCCTCTAAGTTTGCAAGATGTTCAGTACTGAAGGTGATTGCAGAGCTGAATTTAGCCACAAGATGGAGACTCTATCCTGGTCCTGGAATGCATCCCAGCGCCTGGAATTTCTGTACTTACTATTTCAGAATGAAATACCTTAATTAATTTCTAGTCCAGTCTCTGGTCCCATCTATAAAATGGAGAGGTCATGGAGAAGTCACGAGTCAGTTTTCAGCAGACAGGAAGGAGAGATTTTCTCGCTGATATCACCTGGCTCAAACTCTTAACCCACTTAATCACAGTTGGTCTTTCTTCCAGGACCAGCCCCCTTCCTAAGTCGTCTCTTTAGCATGCGTGCACGTGTGTGTGCTCAGTTGTTCAGTTGTGTCTGACTCTTTGTGACCCCATGGACTGTAGCCCGCCAGGCTCCTCTGTCCGTGGAATTTCCCAGGCAAGAATACTGGAGTGGTTTGCCATTCCCTCCTCCTGGGAATCTTCGATTGCTGCCACCCGATACACAATACTTCGATTGTGTATCAATCCCAGGGATCGAACCCCTGTCTCCTGCTTTGGCAGGCGGACTCGGAGATGAGGGAGGTTATAATGGAAGGTTGGCTGTGGCCTGAAGAGGCAACAGATTATTCATTCACCAGGAAGTCAGAATTCTAATGCAAATTTATAGGTTTTTTCCTAAAGACGCTTTGTTTGTGTTGACCTCTTATGTTCATTTGAAATGGCTTTCCCGTGATCCCTGGTCTCCAGGAGCTAATGATATCTTTGGAACAAGGCAGTTCTGAGACTGATAGCCAACTTCTTTCTGTTCTGAGTAGCAGACCCTGAGGACTGCCTTGGGAAGACACTTGGCTAGACTTCCTCCTATTTATCTGCATCAGGGCTGGCGGACACTGTAATTGCGTTTGCTTCATTTCCTATACAATTTATAGGAAGATCATCAAGCAACAGGAAAGAACAGAGGTCAGAATATGTGAGAATGACACTGAAAGGTTTAGGCTGGCTGTTGAAATTAGAAAGAACCAGAAGGGTCCGCTTCAAGGACTTACACAAAGGTATGAAACAGGGCAGCAGTTCTCTCAGTGATTGTCCTTCCTTGAGCCAATATTCTTCAAGAGATTTTTATTACAAAACAGATCATCCATCATATCAATAAAGACTACGTTGTGATTACATAGTAGATATTATACCTTAAGTCTCAGCTCTGTGAGAGTCATCATTAAGGAGGCTGTGCTCAACACAATCAAAACTAGTATCTGGAGGAATTCCCTTGTGGTCCAGTGGCTAATATTCCGAGCTCCCAATGCAGGGGGCCTAGGTTCAATCCCTAGTCAGGAAAGTAGATCCCACATATCACAGCAAAGATCAAAGACCCTGCATGCCGCAACCAAGACCCAGCTTTGTTGTTGCTGCTCAGCTGCTCAGTTGTGTCCAACTCTGCGACCCCATGGACTGTAGACCACCAGGCTCTTCTGTCCATGGCATTTCCCTGGCAAGAATACAGGAGCAGGTTGCCATTTCCTTCTCCAGGGGATCTTCCTGACCCAGGGATTGAACCATGTCTCTTGCATTGGCAGGAGGATTCTTTATCTCTGAGCCACTTGGGAAGCCCACATGACCTGGACTAATCACAAAAGTTCTGGGAAATATAGTCTTTCTGTGTGTCCCTGAAGGACAGAAAAACAGATATGGGTGAGTCGTGGTTGACCCTTACTTATTGCCTCATAACTGCCCTTATTATCAGAGTTATATGAGAGATGCTATTATAGTTAATAGGTGTGTGTGTAAATGGTACACAGGAGGTACTTAGAGAAAGTTAACTTTATCATTATTTTTTATTCCATGTCAGTGAACATGTGGTTTGCACATAAGAAATATAAAAATCAAAGGAAGAAATGACATTTGAAAAGGCTGCTTAAGAACTTCCCTGGTGGTCCAGTGGTTAAGAAACTGTGCTTCCGCTGCAGAGGACAATTGCCTTACAATACTGGTTTCATTTCTGCCATCCATCAACGTGAATCAGCCACAGGTATACACATGTCTCCTCTCTCTTCAACCTCCCTCCCACCTCTCACCCCATCCCACCCCTCTAGGTTGTCACAGAGCACTGGGTTTGAGCTCCCTGCATCATGCAGCAAATTCCCACGGGCTCATTCTATGAAGCATCAAGTTGCTTTAAAGAGAGGCTGGTGTCTTGTTTTCCATTTCGTCCCTAAGGAAGTGTGGACGAAGCACAAAGCAGGCACAGAGCAGACATTCAGCAAATGCCTGATGAGCAAACACAGGAACCAAGGGGCTGGTTTACAGCTGACATCCTGGCTGGTCTGCTCTTCCTCCCTGCCCCAGCCAGGTCAGCTCATCCCAGAACAGGCCAAATTTGAGAATTCTACCTTGGCCTTGACATTATGTTGGAGTGGAGGGGACAGAGTAGAAAAGCAGTGGACAGTTGCAGAGGAACAAAAAAAAATTTTTTTTTTTAATGACGATGCCAAAGAATTTCTGCCCAAAGGGAAAAAGAATAGAAAAGGATCAACTGAGTTTTCAGAATAAACAAATCTGGATTTAACAAGAAAAAACCTTTTCGCCCCCTCCTCCTGCATGTCTGTGGACTGCCTTCTCTATTTGATGGCCATTTGGAGATCATTTCAAGTCCAATCCATAATTGTTTTCTTGCTAAGCTTCCTTTATGCAGAAAAATGATAATATGGTTAGGATGCTTTCAAAAGTCCCCAGGGAAATTAATTTGTTTACAGGATCATGTATCATATGGTTAAACCAACAAGGAGGAACAGAAGGCTCTCTTTCTCAGCTGTGTTAAAACCACTGTCCTGTGAGGTCACAGGTAGGTGATGCTCTCAGGGCCCCAGTGAGCTCAATAGGTGCTCTCTGTTTTTTGTTTGTTTTTATTTTTGTCTTCTTCACACTTTTAAAAATTAAGTTTTATTGGAGCACAGTTGTTTTACAATGTTGTGTTAGCTTCTGCTGTACAGCAAATGAATCACCTAAACCGATACATGTGTGAAAGTGAGTATTAGCGGCTCATTCGTGTCTGACTCTGCGGCGTGGACATCAGGCTCCCTCATCCATGGGATTCTCCAGGCAAGAATACTGGAGTGGGTAGTCATCCCCTTCTCCAGGGGATCTTCCCGACAGAGGGATTGAACCTGGGTCTCCTGAATCATAGGCCGACTCTTTACCATCTGAGCTCTTTACCAGGGGAGTCCATGAGGTACCTAGCATGGTGGTCAAATGCACTGAGACAGAAAGCAGAATGATGGCTGCCAGGGGCTGAGAGAAGGGCAGGTGGGGGGAGTGACTGCTTAATGGGTACAGAGTTTTCGTTTTGCACCCTGAAGAGAATTCTGGAAATGGATGGGAATGATGGTTGCACAGCAGTGTGAATATTCTTAATACCACTGAACTGCACACTTGAACTGGTTACAGTGACAAATACTATGAATACTCATAATTACATTATCGAGACAGAGGTGATCCAAGCAAGAGTGGCCATTCTGAATAGGAAGTCTCCAGCGTGGGTATTTTGCACAGATTAGAACTCTCTCCACAGTGATGAGATCTTCCTGCTGTGGAAAATTTCCTAACAGAGAAGGAAAGGAGACAGACAAAGCCACATAGGTATCTGAGGAAGAGGACATGTGAACAAAGAACGGAAGGAGAGAACTACCCACGAGTGCAAGAAGGGAGGAGTTAACAGAACAAATCCCCAGTTCTTCTTTCCAGGATATTGTCAACTAAAAAAATGCACAATGTGAGAGTTGCAAGTTAAGTTTTATTTGGGGGCAAAATGAGGACTGCAGCCTGGGAGACAGCACCTCAGATATCTCTGAGAAACTGCTCCAAAGAGGCAGGGGGGAAAAGACAGTAGAGATGTGATTTCGGTGAAGTGGGAATACATGCAAGCAAGCATATTTTTTTTGGTAGAAAGTTTCTGCTGGTCTCATGAAGCTTCTGCTAATCATGAGAAAAAATCATCACCATGAAAGATTTTAGTGCTTTTCTAGCTATGAGGAGATGCAAGAATTGGGCTCATAAAATCAGTTCCTGAGAATATCTAACTATCTGAAGACCTGTTCAACCAGTTGTTCCAGAGCACAGAGTGCCTGATTTCTGCTCTCCACCCTGAGCTCCTTTCAGGGGGTGTTGAAGATCAGCAGCTGCAGCAGAACTTGATTTAATCCTTGTGGAAGTAGACAGCAAGTGCCCATGGCAAGTGCCAATTTGTGGCTGACAATGCTCCTAGTTTCCCTCCCCTTCCATTGCCTCTTACAAATAGCTGTGAAAAGAAGAGATGTGAAAAGCAAAGGAGAAAAGGAAAGATATGCCCACTTGAATGCAGAGTTCCAAAGAAAAGCAAGGAGAGATAAGAAAGCCTTCCTTACTGATCAGTGCAAAGAAATAGAGGAAAACAATAGAATGGGAAGGACTAGAGATCTCTTCAAATTAGAGAAAATTAGAGATACCAAGGGAACATTTCATGCAAAGATGGGCTCAAAAAGGACAGAAATGGTATGGACCTAACAGAAGCAGAAGAGATTAAGAAGAGATGGCAAGAAGACACAGAAGAGCTAAACAGAAAAGATCTTCATGACCCAGAAAATCATGATGGTATGCTCACTCACCTAGAGCCAGATATCTTGGAATGCAAAGTCAAGTGGACGTTAGGAAGCATCACTATGAACAAAGCTAGTGGAGGTGATGGAATTCCAGTTAAGCTATTTCAAAGCCTAAAAGATGATGCTGTGAAAGTGTTGAGCTCAATATGCCAGCAAATTTGGAAAACTCAGCAGTGGCCACAGGACTGGAAAAGGTCAGTTTTCATTCCAATCCCAAAGAAAAGCAATGCCAAAGAATGCTCAAACTACCGCACAATTGCACTCATCTCACATGCTAGCAAAGTAATGCTCAAAATTCTCCAAGCCAGGTTTCAACAGTATGTGAACCGTGAACTTCCAGATGTCCAAGCTGGTTTTAGAAAGGCAGAGGAACCAGATATCGAATTGCCAACATCCGTTGGATTATGGAAAAAGTGAGAGAGTTCCAGAAAAACATCTAGTTCTGCTTTATTGCCTATGCTAAAACCTTTGACTATGTGGACACAAAAAACTGTAAAATTCTTCAAGAGGTGGGAATACCAGACCACCTGACCCGCCTCTTGAGAAATGCATGCAGATCAAGAAGTGACTGTTAGAACTAGACATGAAACAACAGACTGGCTCCAAATAGGGAAAGGAGTACGTCAAGGATGCATATTGTCACCCTGCTTATTTAACTTATATGCAAAGTACATCATGAGAAATGCTGGGCTGGAGGAAGTACAAGCTGGAAACAAGATTGCTGGGAGAAATATCAATAACCTCAGATATACAGATGACACCACTCTTATGGCAGAAAGTAAAGAAGAACTAAAGAGCCTCTTGATGAAAGTGAAAGAAGAGAGTGAAAAAGTTGGCTTCAAACTCAACATTCAGAAAACTAAGATTATGGCATCTGGTCCCATCACTTCATGGCAAATAGATGGGGAAACAGTGAGAGGTTTTTTTTGTGGGGGGGGGGGGGGAGGCTCCAAAATCACTGCAGATGGTGATTTAAGCCATGAAATTAAAAGATGCTTACTCCTTGGAAGAAAAGTTACGACCAACCTAGACAGCATATTAAAAAGCAGAGGCATTACTTTGTCAACAAAGGTCCATCTAGTCAAGGCAATGGTTTCTCCACTAGTCATGTATGGATGTGAGAGTTGGACTATAAAGAAAGCTGAGTGCCGAAGAATTGATGCTTTTGAACTGTGGTGTTGGAAAAGACTCTTGAGAGTCCCTTGGGCTGCAAGGAGATAGAACCAGTCCATCCTAAAAGAATTCAGTCCTGAATATCCATTGGAAGGACTGATGTTGAAGCTGAAACTCCAACACTCTGGCCACCTGATGTGAAGAACTGAATCATTTGAAAAGACCCTGATGCTGGGAAAGAATGAAGGTGGGAGGAGAAGGGGACGACAGAGGATGAGATAGTTAGATGGCATCACCGACTCAATGACCATGAGTTCGAGTAAACTACGGGAGTTGGTGATGACAGAGAGGCTTGGTGTGCTGCAGTCCACGGGGTTACAAAGAGTTGGACACAACCGAATGACATCGAACTGAACCACTGCCTCACCCCACAAAGTCATCACCCAGCAGTCTCCTCCAGTGACAAGCTGAGAGATTATATCTAACAGCATCCTTGAAGCAGTGAGAAAAATTAAAGAACATTATTGGGGAACAAATACCAAACAACAAGAACACTGGATATTCAAGGAGCAAGGACAGAGAAAGAATTAACTAAAAATCCCATAACGTTAAAAAAGGAAATGAACATGAAACATGCAAGAGGTAGAGAAAAAGCATATTTTTGGAGACTGACTACAGAAAACAAAATGTAATTCTTAGCCCATACTGACTTCTCTCAACGAAATAAAATCAAAGTGTTCTTTCCGAAACAATAGATGCAAAATTGAAGTAATAAGAAAAGATAGTTATAAAGAAAGGCCAAAAGGGTTAAAAAAAAATGTGAGTGGAAATTAACATGACAAAAATAAAAACCAGACTTGCAGAATGTCAAGAAATAGGATGAGGGTAATCCAAGCCCTTTGGTAGCCTTGAGTGAAAGGTTAAGGTCAGGGGTTGTCAAAATAAGAGAAAGCTTTAACCATGGTAGAAGCAAGTATCAGTCACATAACCCATATTTCAATGAGCTTTTTAAGGATACATCATAAACTACTAACCCATAGTGGGTCATCAATAATCTAGTTACAATTCTCACTTGGCTTTTATTTCTTTAATTTAATTTTATTACTTTTAAAAAATATGTATTTATTTAGGCTGTGCTGGGTCTCTGTTTCAGGCTTCTCTAGTTGTGATGCACGAGCTTCTCTAGCTGTGACCTGCCGACTTGTTTGCCCCATGGCACTTGAGATCTTAGTTCACCGACCAAGGATCAGACCTGCATCCCTGCATTGGGAAGCAGATTCTTTACCACTGGGATCACCAGGGAAGTCCCCTTAGAGCAGTTTATGGGTTTAGATATAATCATCTATGAAAAAGAATTTCTTTTTTTTTTTTTTTGAGAAAGCACAACTGCAGAGCAGGACAGGAGATTTCTATTTTCGTATCCCAGTTGCAACCCCTCTAACAGTCACTGCCTTCTTCCACAGGATTCTGTTGGGGTGGTGATAATCTGTCTTCACTTACGGCAGGGGCAAGTGTAGCAGAGGACAACCCCACCCTCCTGCCCTGTGGTCAACCTCTCATAACTAAATGAGTAACAAAGTTTCACAATCTCCCTCAGGGAAATCTCAGTGTCTGCTCAGTTTCAACTTCAATCTGTAGGAGATGACTTCAGGAGGAAATCAACAACAGTAATTTGCTCTCATGTCTCAACAAATTCCCTTGTTATTTTGAAAACTGGAAACAATTCTTGAACGGCTCCCCTAAATAACGTTTTTTGGACCCAAATTGTAATTCTAAACTTCAAATAAAAGCTTTTAGTGTCACTCAGACAATATAACAGGCACGTAAATATATCTCAGAAATGGAAACGTCTCTCTTGTAAAATCCAGAGCTAAACACTTGATAACTTAGAAAGGGGAGCTTGGCATCGCTGATGGGACTCAGATAGTACCTTAGGGGTATTAGTATTCACTTAGCAGCAAGTGGGGAATGCCTTTTGTAGATGATGAAGGGAATCAATGTTATTTTGCCTGTAAACTAAGCCGCCTCATGATTTCTGTTAAAACCTCCTGGGATTTATAACAAATTTTTATTTCTTTTCCAACTGAAAGAGATTTGTATGTTATACAAATAGACCTCCACGTGATTTTTCTCTCCTTTCCAATCTTGTTTATCTTCCTCCTTCTCACACCACCCAGAATTTGTAAGCAGTTGATTTAGAAAATAATGGTTTTAGTGCATCTTGACATTGGATCCTTTCTGATTTTTTAAAGTGTTTCCACTATTAGCATTGGAAGGATTTTTAGTCATTTATCTAGATACACATGCTGGCTTAACTTAAAACCATCCAGCACATCTAAAGCCGCTAATCAGATTGTCAGAGGAAGTCAGATGCAAGCCCAGTCATGTATCCCTGGCACTCAGAAATTAGCATCTCCTGCCTGCATTTCCTCTTTCTAACCAACCCGGGGGAGCCCAGAAGAGCTGGGGGCCCAGAGAGGAGCTAGGCGGGACGGGAGCAGGGTGTGTGTGAATCTGAGTCCCTTGTGCTGGGGCTAAGGAGTGGCAATGATCCCTTCACCTGGTGCTCATCGCCACAATGACTGCCCGGTGGACTCAAAAAGAACTTTAAAAATCAGGAGAAGGAAACCATAAAAAGACCACACACACATCAGAGCACATTAAAGCTCATTCTACCAATATTCAAAAAACACAGCATAATTTGTTTTAATAAATCTCTGTAGAATCCTTTAAAATTTGCTATCAGTACCTTTTCCTATCTCTCTAAATGACAGAGGAACCTGGTGGGCTACAATCCATGGGGTCGCAGAGTTGGACACGATTCAGTGACTAACACTTTCAATTTCACCCCTCTAAAAACACAAATATATATATATATAGTCGCTCAGTTGTGTTTGACTCTTTGCGACTCTTTGGACTGTAGCTGGTGAGGTTCTTCTGTCCATGGGATTTCCCAGGCAAGAATAGTGGAATGGATTGCCATTTCCTAAAAAAATAACAAGCACACAAACCAACCAATAGAAGCAATTCTATTATATATGCCATTTTGTCCATTTGATAAACACAAATTTTATCTAATATTACTAGATGGATTATCAGGTCAAATGACCTCAGGCAGATTAACAGACAGGTGACCAGATGTCACAACGCCTCAAGTCCATCTTGAGTGAGGGCCAGCTCTGGTGTCCAGGCCTCTATTTCATTCCCATACCCTGAGCCCCAGGATCTAAACTCCTGTCTGCAGCAGCCCCTGAACCCCAAGGTCCCAGGCTAGGGTTCTGGCTTTGCTTGTCAGACCCATGCATGACAGACAGGAAGAGGAATCTAATGACTTGCTAATAAATGAATAGAAGAACAAAAGAATGCATGAATGCAGTCCCCCTCCTAAGCCCCAGGCCTGGAGTTGCTAACAGATTTCCTTTCTGCCCGGTTGTCTAGTGCTTGGCCGGTTCCAAGACTCACCTCTTTGTGGTGTCTCTAGTGTACTGACAGTGCAGAGTCTTCAACAGAAAGAGCCTTTTCTAGTTCAGTTCAACCAACATTACTGCAAGCAAATAATTTCTTGGGTCAATTTTTTTTTTAATGGAGGTTTATGTGGTGAAACTATTGGAAAGTCCTGGACTTAAGGATGAATTCAAAAGTTAAAGTGAAAGAAACAAATCTAATAAGGAGTTAGATTTATTCTTCCCTATTACATGAACAGGGGCAAGTTTCTTACCTTCTCTAAGCTACATTCTTGATGTGCAATCGTGCAAAGTCACTTCAGTCATGTCCAACTCTATGCGACACTATGAACTGTAGCCCAGCAGGCTGCTCTGTCTATGGGATTCTCCAGGCAAGAATACTGGAGTGGGTTGCTATTTCCTTCTTCAGGGGATCTTCCCCACCCAAGGTTTGAACCTGCATCTCTTATGTCTCCTGCAGTGGTAGGCAGGTTCTCTACCACTAGCACCACCTGGGAAGCCCACTTTTTTGATAGTTAACTTTTTTTTTTTTACTGCACCGCATGGCATGTGGGATCTGGTTTCCTGACCTGGGATCAAACCTGCATTCCCTGCTTTGGAAGCATGGAGTCTTAACCACTGGGCCACCAGGGAAGTCCCCTCTAGTTACTTTTAAATGGTGTACGGTGGAAATGTATAGATACAAATTAAAGCAAATGTGACAAAATGTTAGCAATTGGTGGGTCTAGATTATGCGTATACAGTACTTGTATGCTTTGTATTGTTCTATCAACATTTCCGTAGGCTTGACTTTTTTCAAAACAGAAAAATAAAGCTGAGAATATTGGTAGTGGTAAAGAGGGGTAATTAGAAAAGATCTTCATGACCCAGAAAATCATGATGGTATGCTATCATGGTAAAATAGAGCTAGTGGTAAAGAACCCGCCTGTCAATGCAGGAGACATAAGAGATACTTCTCTTATGATAAGTGTTCTCTGGGGGTTCAATCTCTGGGGGGAAGATCCCTTGGAGGAGGGCATGGCAACCCACTCCAGTATTCTTTCCTGGAGAATCCCATAGACAGAGAAGCCTGGCAGGCTACCATCCATGGGGTCACAAAGAATCACAGGCGACTGAAGTGACAGTGCACACAACAGGGGAGGAGGCATGGTTGATTGTTCAAAGTCTTGGTGTAGGAGTCCTTTGTTCCCATAGCTGTCCAGACAGATCAAGTATTCCTATAGATCTCCAACAAGACAAAGTGTTTTCTGTTCTGCAACTTTTCATCTCTATAGGAATGGAAAAGTGTTACACCCTTAAAGATCAGGGCCTTAAGAATGGGCCCTCCTGTGTATTTCAAGCTATAGGTGACATTCTTAACACAGTAGAATACAAAGGTTAAAATAAAAGAAACAGATTTAATAGGGAGTCAGATTTATTCTTCCCTATTACACGGACACGGACAAGATTCTTACTGTCTCTAAAGTATTTCTTGATAATTAAAAAACCAAACAAACAAGCTATGCCTTGCATCCTCCCTAAATATTTTCTGAACACCAGTCATGGTAACAGATATAAAGTGCTTTGCAAACAGCAGAGCCCTCCCTGGCACAAGGGGTCACCCATGTGATTATTTGGGCAGCACCAAGTGGTCTTAGATCACTTGGCCAAGCCTCTTGCCTTTCGCTGTCTCAACTCCAGCCAATCTCTGCTGCTACAGCCACCTTAACATGCATATGCATGAGTGGCTTCCTGGCTTCTCTGCTCAGAGCATCACTGCAGACGCACAGACCTGGTCCTGAGAACTGGAGGGCAGAGCAACTCACACAGCAGACTCCTGCCTGCCTGCTTCTCAGCGCCCTGCCCACCCCTCCTGATCCCTGGCCGCCAGCTGGCTCCCATGAAACCACCGAAGGCATCCCAGCATTTTAGAAGCATTCGGAGAAACGCCAACCAGCACTACTTCTATCAGGAGTCCCTGCTGCTCAGGTGAGCCGTCCCGCCCATCCACCGGGCAGTTAAGGCAGGTGTGTGAGGAGGAAAAGCCTGGGTCCCCCTTGCTTGCATCTTTCCAGAGGACCAAGTGCCCATCTTCCTGGGTTCTCCTTCAGAATAAGCTCAGAAACTCCTTTATCCAGGTCCTTATCCATCAAGGAAGACAACCTCAGCCACGTGCACAGAGGGTAGTGTCTACCTGCTTCTGATCAGCATCAAAAAGCTTACACCCCAACCTGCCTTTATTGCTGGCCAAACCCACAGACGTCCTTTATCTGTTTTCTCTTCTCTTTACTCCATCAGCAATATCAAGAGAGAGCAGGTGATACATCTGTCATAATAAATGAGGTTTCTGTTAGAATATAGACTAGTTAGAAGTGGGGGAGTGTTACTTGAATTTGTTAAACATTTACAAAGGTATATTAAAACCTCCATAAATTCGGAGAAGCTGGAGAAAATTCTCCTTGGAGTAAGTGAAAACAATCTGAATTAGAAAAAACAAAGGAATTATTTCCCCTTACCTTTAAGTGCTTCCTTGAAGAAATAGCCATAGCACAATACTCTATCCCCTCCTGAAAAGTTGCTTTAGGGTACATATGACCTTTTGAATTAAGCTTTGAATTAAGCACAGGAAGCTCAGCTCAGGTGCTCTACGATGATCTAGAAGGATGGACGGGCTGGGGGCGGGGAATGGTCCAAGGAGAGGGGATATATGTTATACTTTAAGCTGATTCACTTCGTTGTACAGCAGAAACTGTTAGGGAGTCCAAGCTGACTCTGCTTGCCAAACGACAGACCAATGAATCTGAGAGAGGAGGGTTTGAGGCAAGGAACAGATTTTAATTGGGGAGCCGGCTGTCGGAGAAGACGGCAGGCTAGCGCCTCAAAATAACCATCCTGTTAGGGCTGGGTTGCCAGGTCCTTTCCTCGATCAGAGATGGGAGGAAGTGAGGAAGCAAAAGTAAAAAGACTTCAATCCTTACAAATATCCCCTAGAATGACAAGCCTCAGGCAGGGGGATGTGTTAGTTTCATTTCCTTGCAATCCTTCACAGGTGGGCGGCTCAGGCAGGCCATTATGTATGTTTAATAACAAAAAAGGGTTAAAGTCACAGAAGCAGTTCCAACATAAATTCAAAATTAACCTTTCCCAGTTACAAAACTAACACAACATTGTAAAGCAATTATATTCCAATAGATAAGAAATAATATGTAACATTACGGAAAAAAATTTGCATTAGAATTAGTGTATTCATTTTCACTGGGAATAAATGTTGCTACACACTGGAAAGTTGTTCTCCTTAGAGAGTAACTAATACGCTGAAATATTTGCCTGTGAAAATTTGTTTAGCTAATTTGTTCATAGAAACAGCTGCCTGTTTCCCATCCTTATCTCAGATTTCAAATGAATCCAAGCAGGAGTGCGGAGTGGGGGGGCTCTCTAGCTGAGATAGTTTGGTTTTTATTTATTTTACATCCAGAGTTAGGGGGCAGGAGGAGTCCTTTCTTTAAAATTAAGCTGATTATTTCAGTTAGCCTGTAAAAGAAATTGTTTTGCCACCAAAGATGCTGCTCTTCAGGAATCCTACCTAAGTACTCTCTTGGTTCCTTTTACGACAGCTTCTGATAGCATCTTTTATCCTTCGAAGGTTTGTCTTTTACTGACCCATCAAAGTTATAGAACCCAGTGAATGTGTTCCAGTGGCTGCTAACACTACTGGATTCTCTCTCCAATGCCCCAGATCCCTCTCTTCTTCCACACACACCAGCTTCATACAAATGACCCCCAGAGAGCAAGAGGCTGAACTTACCCAGGGTAAGATCTTGGCTGGAAGTAATTCTACTAATCTGATTTCCTCCTTAATGCTCTGATCCATTCAGCAACTTGGAGGACAGCTTTACTGCTGATGAAACGGGGGACAGCCAAGATCCAGAACAAATCTTCCAGAACATACAGTTCCAGAAAGATCTCATGGCAAACATTCGCTGTCGACCCTGGACCATGGGGCAGAAGCTGAGGGCGCTGAGGTAAGGGCCCCGACAGCACCAATTGGTTATTGCAAGTGTAGGTGTCATAATCTGTTTCAGCCCTGTTTGACTCTTTGTGACCCCAAGGACTGTAGCCTGCCAGGCTCCTCTGTCCATGGGATTCTCCAGGCAAGAATACTGGAGAGGGTTGCCAAGGCCTTCTCCAGAAATCAACTCTATTTCAAAAACACACAAAAAGTCATGTAGGGACTTCACTGGTGGTCCAGTGGTTGGGACTTTGCCTTACAATGCAGAGGCTGTGGGTTCCTTTCCTGGTCAAGGAGTGAAGATCCCACTGCCTCAGGGCCAAAAAAACAAAAAACACCAAAAACCCAAAACATAAAACAGAAGCAATATTGAAACATAATAATAAAGTCTTTAAAAATGGTCCACATCAAAAAAAAAAAATCTAAGCCATGTATTCTATCAGAATTTTGAAAAGCATACAGAAACTCTGATGATTAATAATTATATGAACTGTAAGAGAGTGAGTTTTTTTAACCAGCAGGCAGAGCAAAGCAAATGATAACTTTTCAGTCAGGATTCAAGGAATGAACCAGGCCTTTCTACACAAGTGTAGCCAGGGCTCTGAGACTCCGATACCAGGGAGGCCCAGGCCAGCCATCAAGCTCTCGGAGAATAGCTCGTCCTTCAAGACCTGCATTTGTCATCCTCCGTCACCTGTCTCCTCCCAGTCACCTTGAGAAACTACTGGAGCAATGGTCCAATAATTGGACGTGCGGAGACTCACCAGGTCTGTGGAAGGCAGAGAGACCAATGAACCCTGACTGCTCCGGGCTCAAGAGAGTGTTGCTGAGGCAGAGAAAGCAGGGAACTCCAGCCTTGGGTCTGGACCTACAGCCACCTGTCTGGGAGGACAGAGCATGTATCTGTTACCTGTAGAGAGGCTGGTCTGTGATGGGGCCTGGGTTAGGAGCTGTCCCCACTGCTGTTACTGAAGGGTCCTTGGCATCCTTCAGTTCAGTTCAGTTCAATTCAGTTCAGTCTCTCAGTCATGTGCGACTGTTTGTGACTCCATGGACTGTGAAATGCCAGGCCTCCCTGTCCATCACCAACTCCCAGAAATTTACCCAAATTCATGTCCATTGAGTCAGTGATGCCATCCAGCCATCTAATCCTCTGTCATTCCCTTCTCCTGCCTTCAATCTTTTCCAGTATCAGGGTCTTTTCCAATGAGTCAGCTCTTCGCATCAGGTGGCCAAAGTATTGGAGTTTCAGCTTCAACATCAGTCCCTCCAATGAACACTCAGGACTGATGTTTAGGATGGACTGGATGGATCTCCTTATAGTCCAAGGGACTCTCAAGAGTCTTCTCCAACACCACAGTTCAAAAGCATCAATTCTTTGGCACCCAGATTTCTTTATAATCCAACTCTCACATCCATACATTACTACTGGAAAAACCATAGCCTTGACTAGACAGCTAATGTAATGTCTCTGTTTTTAAATATGCTATCTAGGTTGGTCATAACTTTCCTTCCAAGGAGTAAGCATCTTTTAATTTCATGGCTTCAGTCACCATCTGCAGTGACTTTGGAGCCCCCCAAAATAAAGTCTGCCACCATTTCCACATCTATTTGCCATGAAGGGATGAGACCAGATGCCATGATCTTAGTTTTCTAAATGTTGAGATTTAAGTCAACTTTTTCATTCTCCTCTTTCACTTTCATCAAGAGGCTCTTTGGTTCTTCTTCACTTTCTGCCATAAGGGTGGTGTCATTTGTATATCTGAGGTTATTGATATTTCTCCTGGCAATCTTGATTCCAACTTGTGCTTCATTCAGCCAGTGTTTCTCATGATGTACTCTGCATATAAGTTAAATAAGCAGGGTGACAATATACAGCCTTGACGTACTCCTTTTCCTATTTGGAACCAGTCTGTTGTTCCATGTCCAGTTCTAACTGTTGCTTCCTGACCTACATACAGATTTCTCAAGAGGCAGGTCAGGTGGTCTGGTATTCCCATCTCTTTCAGAATTTTCCACAGTTTATTGTGATCCACACAGTCAAAGGCTTTGGCATAGTCAATAAAGCAGAAATAGATGTTTTTCTGGAACTCTCTTGCTTTTTCGATGATCCAATGGATATTAGCAATTGGATCTCTACTTCCTCTGCCTTTTCTAAATCCAGCTTGAACATTTGGAATTTCACGGTTCATGTACTGTTGAAGCCTGGCTTGGAGAATTTTGAGCATTACTCGGCTAGTGAGTGAGATGGGTGCAATTGTGCAGTAACTTAAACATTCTTTGGCACTGCCTTTCTTAGGGATTGGAATGAAAACTGACCTTTTCCAGTCCTGTGGCCACTACTGAGTTTTCCAAATTTGCTGGCATATTGCGTGCAGCACTTTCACAGCATCATCTTTCAGGATTTGAAATAGCTCAACTGGAATTCCATCACCTCCACTAGCTTTGTTCATAGTGATGCTTCCTAAAGCCCACTTGACTTCATATTCTGGGATGTCTGGCTCTAGGTGAGGGATCACACCATTGTGATTATCTGGGTCATGAAGATCTTTTTTGTACAGTTCTTCTGTGTATTCTTGCCACCTCTTCTTAATATCTTCTGCTTCTGTTAGGTCCATACCATTTCTGTCCTTTACCAAGCCGGTCTTTCATCTTTGCGTGAAATGTTCCCTTGGTATCTCTAATTTTCTTGAAGAGATCTCTAGTCTTTCCCATTCTATTGTTTTCCTCTATTTCTTTGCATTGATCGCTGAGGAAGGCTTTCTTATCTCTCCTTGCTATTCTTTGGAACTCTGCATTCAGATGCTTATGTCTTTGCTTTTCTCCTTTGTTTTTCACTTCCCTTCTTTTCACAGCTATTTGTAAGGCCTCCTCAGACAGCCATTTTGCTTTTCTACATTTCTTTTTCTTGGGGATGGTCTCAATCCCTGTCTCCTGTACAGTGTCATGAATGTCTGTCCATAGTTCATCAGGCACTCTGTCTATCAGATCTAGTCCCTTAAATCTATTTCTCACTTCCACTGCATAATTGTAAAGGATTTGATTTAGGTCATACCTGAATGGTCTAGTGGTTTTCCCTACTTTCTTCAACTTAAGTCTGAATTTGGCAATAAAGAGTTCATGATCTGAGCCACAGTCAGCTCCCAGTCTTGTTTTTGCTGACTGTATAGAGCTTCTCCATCTTTGGCTGCAAAAAATATAATCAATCTGATTTTGGTGATGTCCATGTGTAGAGTCTTCTCTTGTGTTGTTGGAAGAGGGTGTTTGCTATGACCAGTGTGTTCTCTTGGCAAAACTCTATTAACCGTTGCCCTGCTTCATTCTGTACTCCAAGGCCAAATTTGCCTGTTACTCCAAGTGTTTCTTGACTTCCTACTTTTGCATTCCAGTCCCCTATAATGAAAATGACATCTTTTTTGGATGTTAGTTCTAAAAGGTCTTGTAGGTCTTCACAGTGAATGGTTTGCCTTGGAAACAAACAGAGATCATTCTGTCAGTTTTGAGATTGCATCCAAGTACTGCATTTCAGACTCTTGTTGACTATGATGGCTACTCCATTTCTTCTAAGGGATTCTTGACCACAGTAGTAGATATAATGGTCATCTGAGTTAAATTCACCCATTCTAGTCCATTTTAGTTTGCTGATTCCTAAAATGTTGACATTCACTCTTGGCATCTCCTGTTTGATCACTTCCAATTTGCCTTGATTCATGGACCTGACATTCCAGGTTCCTATGTAATATTGCTCTTTACAGCATCGGACCTTGCTTCTATCACTAGCCACATCCACAACTGGGTGTTGGCCTCCTTAATCAACCGAAATTAAACAGAGGCCAGACAAGAAATTCAGGTGAGGCTTTATTGGGGTCCCTGCTGCAGCAGGGGAGAACAAGAACAGACAACAGATTCCCTTGTTTGCCAACTCGTTGAAGCGGGGGAGGGTACAAGTTTGCCCCTTTTATGCAGTGAGGGTAGGGTGTGTTCAGGGGTCAGGCCGGAGGGGTGGCTTAGGTGTCTGCCCACCTGAGGTGGTGCGTGTGCAGGGGGCATGCACAGTACCCTGTTTTTGTTCCTGACTCTTCAGAAGTGACAGTTGGGGTTTTGGTCTCTTTGTATCTTATTGTCCATAATTTGCCCCAACTGTGCATGCAAGCAGCTATTTTTAGTCCTTTATAGTTTCTTTGTATTTTGTTGCCTGGGAGGTGTGTCCAGGTGCGCACACTATAGGAAAGGGTCCCAGGTCCCAGCCTGGCTCACTGCTGCCTCGGCCCCCTACTCAGTCCTTACACACCCACCCTCTCCCATGGTTGCTTGAGGTCTCTGTCATCCTTATTAGCTAGTGGGTTATTCCAAGGGAACAACTGTATTTTATGCACCTCTGTGTTCCACTGTACTTGACCCAAAAAGGTGTACAGAAAGTTGCTTTCATGGAAAAATGTAATGAATGAATTGGGAGAATAGCACTGACATATACACACTACCATGTGTCAAATCCAGTGGGAAGCTCCACTGCTGTAACACAGAGCTGAGCTGGGGGCTCTGTGATGACCTAGAGGGGTCAGATGGGGGTGGGGAGGGAGGGACAAGAGGGAAGGGATATATGTATACATACAGTTGATTCACTTCATCAAATAGCAGAAATTAACACAACATCATAAAGCACCTATATCCCAATCAGAAAAGAAAAACTTGACCTAAAATTTTATAATGAGTGAATGAAATGAAATGAATTATTATTTCACTGATATAGGCCGTTGTCTCTGCTGTTGTTATTCAGTCACCAAGTCGTGTTTGACGTGACTCACGGACTGCAGCATACCAGGCTCTTCTGTCCTCCGCTATCTCCTAGAGTTTGCTCAAATTTATGTCCATTGAATTGGTGATGCCATCTAACCATCTTATCCTCTGCTGCCCTCTTCTCCTTTCGCCTTCAGTCTTTCCCAGCAACAGGGTCTTTTCCAGTGAGTCATCTCTTCTCACCAGGTGGCCAAAGTATTGGAGCTTCAGCTTCAGCCTTTCCAATTTCTTTTAGGATTGACTGGTTTGATCTAGGATTGACTGGAAAGATTGAGGGCAGGAGGAAAAGGGGGTGGCAGAGGATGAGTTGGTTTGATGGCATCACCGACTCAATGGACCTGAGTTTGAGGGACTCTGGGAGATAGTGGAGTCCAGGGGAGCCTGGCGTGCTGCAGTCCTTGGGGTCTCGAAGAGTCAAACACAACTTGGAGACTGAACAACAACTGGTTATCAAAAGTTAGGAAATGCAAGGTTTGCATAAGTGCATCTCTTCTCCACAGTTTGGCTATCTATTCCTACTGCACATTTACATGTGTTGCCAGGATGACCAGGGTGATAAACTTGTGCTCACCACCATGTTTTATTTCCTCTCTCAGGCGAGCGAAGGACATTGTGCTGAAGTTTGAAGGGCGGTTGACCAGGACTCGAGGCTACCAAGCGGCCGGTGCAGAGGTAAAGAGCGCACACAAGCAGGTGCCCACCCTTCCTCTGGTCCCCTAGCCCAGGCAGTTGTACTTAACCTTGAACTTGCTGTACTACAAGTGTTATAAACGTCCGTCATTAATAGTTGTTGAACAGTATGGTGAGCTCGAAGGTCCAAGTTTCCCAAAACTTGCATTTTAAGTCCTGATGATGTCACTTAACAAATTGTGCGCTCCCAAGGAAGCCCAACTCATCAGCAAAAGGAGATCTTCCCTTGGAAGAATGATCTGGCCTCTTTCCCAAGTGAAGTCCACTTTTGTGTGTGGGTTTTCTTCACTAATGAGGCATATTCCAACACTCATTTTATAATACAGTGCTATATTATTGCTTGTTACTTTTCCCATCCAGTTACTTGCAGTTGAACTTTGGTATACATTGAAAGTATCTATTAATAAAGACATTCCAATAATTTTCATAAATGCTTCAAAAGCAACAACAAAAAAATATTTCTTCCACTATAATCCTCTACTTTCCATAGTATCTTTTGGTGGGGGATGAAGTAGAAAAGAATAACTTTTACTGCTTTGCTAGTATCTTTCTTTAAACTTCACATTTCAGTCATTGGATATATAGTTTTCACATCAGACTAATTATGTTGTTGTTGTTTAGTCACTAACTCGTGTCCAACACTTTGCAACCCCATGGACTGTAGCCACCAGGCTCCTCTGTCCATGGAATTTCCCAGGCAAGAATATTGGAGTGGGTTGCCATTTCCTTCTCCGGGGGATCTTCCCCACTCAGGGGTTGAACCCACGGTTCCTGCATTGACAGGTGAATTCTTTACCATCTGAGCCACGAGGGAAGCCTCAGAGTAATTACAGTATATAAATATTTTTGTCTTGCTTTTTTTCACTTAACACCATAACAAGGATTTTTCTCCATGTTTCTATGTTTATTTTTCACCATGTTTTTATACTTATTGTTTTCTATGACTCTGTAATATTCCATCAGGAAGATGGATGTTAATTTAATTAGTTACTTGCCTGCTGGTGATATTTAAATAGCTTCTAATTTTTCATTAGTGTTAACAGACCTTCAAAGATTGTCTTTGTGCAGATGGCTTTTCCAGTCTTTTAAAAGTCTTTTTCTAGGATACATGTCAAAACTATGACCTCTGTAGAAAAAAAGATGATCCATGTTTTTTGGTTCTTGATAAATATTAATCAATTGTTTCTCCAAAGCATTTACCATCCACTATGAAGACAGCAGATTTTTTCATTCTGACACTTTGGTTCTTCCCCTCCTCATTCATAACATCATTCCTCTACCCTTTTTTCTTTTTCGGGGTTGACTATTTATTCTTATGTCTCGTATGATAGTGATCAATGATTGTGTTTTTTTTATTGGAATATAATTGCTTTACAATGTTGTGTTAATTTCTGCTGTACAAGAAAGTGAATCAATGATATATATTCATATATCCTCTCCCACCCACCCTCATCCCTCCTCTCTAGGTCATTAAAGAGCACCAGGTTGAACTCCCTGTGCTATATACAACATCTTCTCACTAGCTATCTATTTTATGCATGGTAGTATATACATGTATCAATCCCAGTCTCCCAGTTTGTCCCACCCATCTCCCCCCACCATGTCCACATGTCCCTTCTCTATAAGTATGTCTATATTTCTGCCCAGGAAATAGGTTCATCTGTACCATTTTTCTAGATTCCACACATATGCATTAGTATATGATATTTGTTTTTCTCTTTCTGACTTCAGTTCAGTTGCTTAGTTGTGTCCGACTCTTTGCAACCCCATGGACTGCAGCACGCCAGGCCTCCCTGTCCATCACCAACTCCCAGAGCTTGCTCAAACTCATGCCCATCAAGTCGGTGATGCCATCCAACTATCTCATCCTCTGTCGTCCCTTTCTCCTCCTGCCTACAATCTTTCCCAGCATCAGGGTCTTTTCCAATGAGTCAGTTCTTCACATCAGGTGGCCCAAGTAGTGGAGTTTCAGCTTCATCAGTCCTTCCAATGAATATTCAGGACTGATTTCCTTTGGGATTGACTGGTTTGATCTCCTTGCAGTCCAAGGGACTCTCAAGAATCTTCTCCAACACCACAGTTCAAAGGCATCAATTCTTTGGCACTCACCTTTCTTTATAGTCCAACTCTCACATCCATATATGACCACTGAAAAAACCATAGCTTTGAGTAGACAGATCTTTGTTGGCAAAGTAATGACTCTGCTTTTTAATATGTTGTCTAGGTTCTTCACAGCTTTTCTTCCAAGGAGCAAGCATCTTTTAATTTCATGGCTGCAGTCACCATCTGCAGCCATTTTGGAGCTAAAAAAATAAAGCCTCTCACCATTTCCACTGTTTCCCCATCTATTTGCCATGAAATGATGGGACCGGATGCCATGATCTTAGTTTTCTGAATGTTGAGTTTGAAGCCAACTTTTTCACTCTCTTCTTTCACTTTCATCAAGAGGCTCTTTAGTTCTTTGCTTTCTGCCATAAGGGTGGTGTCATCTGCATAGAGGTTATTGATATTTCTTGATTCCAGCTTGTGCTTCATCCAACCCAGCATTTCGCATGATGTACTCTGCATATAAGTTAAATAAGCAGGGTGACAAAATACAACCTTGACGTACTTTCTCTCTGACTTACTTCACTGTATGTGACAGACTTTAGGTCCATCCATATCTCTCCAAATGACCCAATTTTGTTCCTTTTTATGCCTGGGTAATATTCCATCTTACTTACATTAATGTACATTGTGTACACATTACATTTAGAATTAAATCCAGACTCCTTCCTCTGACCCACCAGATCAGCCATTTGCTACCTTTTTGACCTCATCACATTCCTTTCTCCTTATTCTTTTCTGTAAAATGCCCAGCTCATGCTAACCCACAGGCTTCTGGCTATTCTCCCTTTTTAGGTAGCTCCTCTAAGGACTTATTATTTTTTGAACTATTGATTAACTTTCATTCACATCTCAGCTCAAGTATGACCTCCCCAGATAGACCTTCCTTGACACTTTGTTTCAAAGAGCTATCCCCCAGTTCTAATGAGTTGAATTCTTTGTTGTTTCCTCCCCTCTACTGGATGCAAACTCCACACCAACTGATACCTTACATGTCTTGCTCATGATTTGTATCCGAGGTACTGGAAACACAACATAGGTGCTCAGTACACACTCTGGATGGACAGATTGTTCATAAGCTATAATACATGTTGTTAGTACATATCTGCTCTTGATGATCTTAGAAGCCTTACCAAATCTCAATAACCCAGGCCTGAAATTAGGACCCATTTCTTCCTTGGTTTTGCTTTATTTTGTGTTCACTTTGCTCTTAAAAGGCTTCCCGGGTGGCTCAGATGGTACAGAGCCTGCCTGCAGGTAGGACACCTGGGTTTGATTCCTGGGCTGGGATGATCCCCCTGGAAAAGGGCATGGCAACCCACTCCAGTATTGTTGCCTGGAGAATCCCATGGACAGAGGAGCCTGGTGGCTACAGTTCATGGGGTTGAAAAGTCAGACGTGATTGAGCGACAGCATGCCTGCTGGGAGCCTCACCCGCACGTAGCACCTGGGCTCCACACAGTCACTGCCACCCTCATGGATGTCAAGTCCTCTAATCCTGCTCCCTCCTCTCTAGCTGTGGCGGAAGTTTGCTCGTCTGGCCTGTAACTTTGTGGTCATCTTCATTCCCTGGGAAATGAGGATAAAGAGAATCGAAAGTAAGTGCTGGCACTTGGAGGAGTGGGGTGGGAGGTGGTGCTGGTGGCCAGCCAGCAGTGAGGTCTGAGATGGGTCTGGGGCAAACTGGTTCCTACACAGGGCAGTCAGGGCCCTTGTACACACAGTGCTGACTGAGGCTGCCCAGGGGTCTGTGGAGGTGGGAGACACAGTGCTTGTCTGTCCCTACCACCTCCCAGGATAAAAACAGCCCCACATTCCACTGGGGCTCTGTCAGTTATCTGTCAGTTCATGCCTTAGACACAATATAAACCCAGAAACAATAGGGAGGAAAAACTGTTAGATGAATAAAAGGATAACATGGGCGATTGCGAAACAAAATGCAAAGATTAGCATTTTGAGAGAGGTGACTGTACTCATTTAGAAAAATACACCCCCCCCCCAATTAAATCAATCACAGTAACATTTGAAAGCACACACACAGGGGGACTTCCCTGGTGGTTCAGTGGTTAAGAATTTAACACTCCCAACACAGGGGTCATGGGTTTGATCCCTGCTCAGGGAACTAAGATCCCAAATGCTGCACAGCACAGATGAAATAAATAAATGTTTAAAAGAATAAAAACCCACACAGCACAAACACACAAATGCAACACACAGGAATAAATATAACCAGAAGTCTGAAATGAAAACTAAAATTTGATCATGAGATATTTAAAACATTTTGTGAAGAGACATAGAATGATTTAGTGTTTGGGAGGTATTGATTTTCTCAATATCAATTCATAAGCTTTAATGCAATTTCAATAAAATTACAATACAGTGTGTTTTGTGTATTACTCATAGAGGAAAAAAAAAACTAACTGAAAACCTTTTTAAAAGGAAAAACTCAAATGAACTTGTATAACCAAAATGTTAAATAAAATACGTTATAGAAACTACAGGAATTGAAACATGTAGTATAGCGCCATAATTGATGCTGGAACAATTGATTCAACTGTTTTAAAGAATAACCTAGATCTTTCACTTTAAAGCTCCATTAGGTCAGTTCAGATGCTGAGTAGTGTTCGACTCTTTGCCACCCCATGGACTGCAGCACACCAGGCTTCCCTGTCCATCACCAACTCCCAGAGCTTGCTAAAACTCATGTCCATCAAGTCAGTGATACCATCCAACCATCTCATCCTCTGTCACCCCCTTCTCCTCCTGCCTTCAATCTTTCCCAGCATCAGGGTCTTTTCCAATGAGTCAGTTCTTCACATCAGGTGGCCCAAGTATTGGAGTTTCAGCTTCAACATCAGTCCTTCCAATGAACACTCAGGACTGATCTCCTTTAGGATGGACTGGTTGGATCTCCTTGCAGTCCAAGGGACTCTCAAGAGTCTTCTCCAACACCACAGTTCAAAAGCATCAATTTTTCGGCACCCAGCTTTCTTTTTTTTTTTTTTTTTTTTTTTTTTGGCACCCAGCTTTCTTTATAGTCCAACTCTGACATCCATACATGACCACTGGAGGAACCATAGTTTTGACTAGATGGACCTCTGTCGGTAAAGTAATGTGCTGCTTTTTAATATGCTGTCTAGATTGCTCATAGCTTTTCTTCCAAGGAGCAAGCGTCTTTTAATTTCATGGTTGCAGTCACCATCTGCAGTGATTTTGGAGCCCATAAAAATAAAGTCTCTCACTGTTTGCATTGTTTCCCCATCTATTTGCCATCAAGTGATGGCACCGGATGCCAAGATCTAGTTTTCTGAATGTTGAGTTTTAAACCAACTTTTTCATTCTCTTTCACTTTCATCAAAAAGCTCTTTGTTCTTCTTCTCTTTCTGCCATAAGGGTGGTGTCATCTGCATATCTAAGTTTATTGATATTTCTTCCGGTAATCTTGATTGCAGCTTGTGCTTCATCCAGCCTGGGATTTCTCATGATGTACTCTGCATATAAGTTAAATAAGCAGGGTGACAATATGCAGCCTTGACTTACTCCTTTCCCTATTTGGAACCAGTCTGTTTTTGCATGTCCAGTTCTAACTGTTGCTTCTTGATCTGCATACAGATTTCTCAGAAGTCAGGTCAGGTGATCTGGTATTCCCATCTCTTAAAGATTTTCCACAGTTTGTTGTGATCCACACAGTCACAGGTTTTGGCATGGTCAATAAAGCAGAAGAAATAGATGTTTTTCTAGAACTCTCTTTCTTTTTTGATGATTCAGTGGATGTTGACAATTTGATTTCTCATTCCTCTCCCTTTTCTAAATCCAGCTTGAACATCTCGAAGTTCACGGTTCATATACTGTTGAAGCCTGGCTTGGAGAATTTTGAGCTTTACTTTGCTAGTGTGTGAGATGAGTGCATTTCTGCGGTAATCTGAACATTCTTTGGCATTGCCTTTCCTTGGGATTGGAATGAAAACTGACTTTTCCAGTCCTGTGACCACTGCTGAGTTTTCCAAATTTGCTGGCATATTGAGTGCAGCACTTTCACAGTGTCATCTTTTAAGATTTGAAATAGCTCAACTGGAATTCCATCATCTTCACTAGCTTTGTTCGTAGTAATGTTTCCTAAGGCCCACTTGACTTTGCAGTCCAGGATGTCTGGCTCTAGGTGAGGGATCACACCATCATGCTTATCTGGGTCATGAAGATTTTTTTTGTATGGTTCTTCTGTGTATTCTTGCCACCTCTTAATATCTTCTGCTTCTGTTAGGTCCATACCATTTCTGTCCTTTATTGTGCCTATCTTTGCATGAAATGTTCCCTTGGTATCTCTAATTTTTTTGAAGAGATCTCTAGTCTTTCCCATCGTATTGTTTTCCTCTATTTCTTTGCATTGATCACTGAGGAAGGCTTTTTTTTTTTTATCTCTTCTTGCTATTCTTTGGAACTCTGCATTCAAATGGGTATATTTTTCCTTTTCTCCTTTGCCTTTCCCTTGTATTCTTTTCACAGCTTTTTTTAAGGCCTCCTCAGACAACCATTTTTCCTTTTCGTTTTTTTTTCCTTGGGGATGATCTTGATCACTGTCTCCTGTACAATGTCACGAACCTCCATCCGTAGTTCTTCAGGCACATTGTCTATCAGATCTAATCCCTTGGATCTATTTGTCACTTCCACTGTATAATCGTAAGGGATTTGATTTAAATAGGAAACCATGAGGGAACAAAAGAAATACAAGTAATGTGATGTCAGAATGGAAGCCTGTCAAATTCTGAAAGTAAAGAAGGAATCATCCAAGAAAGTACTGTTATATTTAGCTACACATAAAAGTAATTTTACGTACATAAAAAATAGAGGTAAAAGTTAGATTACAGATTGAGGAGGGGAAAAGTATTTTTAACATTTAAGTGATATTAATCCCTTTCATACCAGTGGTAGAAATGTCATTTGGGATGCTATTTCTAGGGGAAAGTGGTAATTTGAACCAAACACCTTCAAAATGTTTATACTGTTTGATAGAACCCTTCCATTCCCTAACAACCAGAGGAAACAGCAGCCACAACAAAATCAGTCACACTTGGTCCCCTGCCCAGATCCCTTTACTTGTCTGGTCCACCCTTTTTCAGCTGTTCCGAGTGCTGGCTGCTATGTCTTCTGGCCACTCCCTTCTCTCAAGGATTAGTCTTGGCCCACATGGTTCCAGATGTTGGGCACATATCACTTGCTCCCCCAGCCCCACTGGAGAGCTTACAGGTGATGACTAAGGGGTATTTAAGTCTAGCTTCTTGTTCAAAGTGGAACCGACAATATGATGCAACTTGCCCTCCAGAGCTCCCCATGGGGTTAGGCTAAGCCAGGCTCAAGTTGAGACCACATTTTTGCTCAGCTCTTTCCCCTGACCTCCCCTGACCCCCTGACCCTCTTCCTCCTGAGATTGCTTCCTCAATATATCACGTTCAGTTCAGTTCAGTCAATCAGTCATGTCCGACTCTTTGCCACCCCATGGACTGCAGCACGCCAGGCTTCTTTTGTCCATCACCAACTCCCAGAGCTTGCTCAAACTCATATCCATCAAGTTGGTGATGCCATCCTACCATCTCATCCTCTGTCATTCCCTTCTCCTGCCTTCATTCTTTCCCAGCATCAGGGTCTTTTCCAATGAGTCAGTTCTTCACATCAGGTGGCCAAAGTATCGGAGTTTCAGCTTTAGCATCAGCCCTTCCAATGAATATTCAGGACTGATTTCCTTTAGGATGGACTGGTTGGATCTCCTTGCAGTCCAAGGGACTCTCAAGAACCTTCTCCAATACCACAGTTCAAAACATCAACTCTTCAGCGCTCAGCTTTCTTTATAGGTCAACTCTGACATCCATACATGACCACTGGAAAAACCATAGTTTTGACTAGATGGACATTTGTTGGCAAAGTAATGCCTCTGCTTTTTAATATGCTGTCTAGGTTGGTCATAGCTTTTCTTCCAAGGAGCAAGCGTCTTTTAATTGCATGGCTGCAGTCACCATTTGCAGTGATTTTGGAGTAAAAAAAAAAAAAAAAATTCTCTCACTGTTTCCCCATCTATTTGCCATGAAGTGATGGAACCAGATGCCATGATCTTAGTTTTCTGAATGTTGAGTTTTAAGCCAACTTTTTTACTCTCCTCCTTCACTTTCATCAAGAGGTTCTTTAGTTCTTCTCTTTCTGCCATGAGGGTGGTGTCATCTGCATATCTGAAGTTATTGATATTTTTCCCGGTTATCTTGACTCCAGCTTGTGCTTTATCCAGCCCAGCACTTCACATGATATACTCTGCATGTAAGTTAAATAAGCAGAGAGAAAATATACAGCCTTGACGTACTCCTTTCCTGATTAGGAGCCAGTCTGTTGTTCCATGTCCAGTTCTAACTGTTACTTCCTGACTTGCATACAGATTTCTCAGGAATCAGGTCAGATGGTCTGGTATTTCCATCTCTTTAAGAATTTTCCACAGTTTGTTGTAATCCACACAGTCAAAGGCTTTGGTGTAGTCAATAAAGCAGAAATAGATGTTTTTCTGGAACTCTCTTGTTTTTTCGATGATCCAACAGATGTTGGCAATTTGATCTCTGGTTCCTCTGCCTTTTCTCAATCCAGCTTGAACATCTGCAAGTTCACAGTTTGTGTACTGTTGAAGCCTGGATTGGAGAATTTTGAGCAATACTTTGCTAGCATGTGAGATGAGTGAAACTGTGCAGTAATTTGAACATTCTTTGGCATTGCCTTTCTTTGGGATATATATATCATGTTAGTTGAATCCTTTTCTCAGGCTCTGCTTCTAGGAAATCTGACCTTAGAAACTGATTCCTGCAGAATCATTTATGCTAGCAAATACTCTACCTAGTGAAAAGTTAGAAACTTCCAAAGAGTCAGGGAGTGGGGTTTAAGTTAAATAAGTTGTGTAAAATTCGTTGGATGGAACAATAAAATTCATTTTATAGGGAAATATTTAGTATGAGAAAATGTTCATAATAGATTGTTAACCCTAGATGTGTAGAGATATGACAGCTTTATACCAAAAAATACACATATGGTTGACACATATGGATGACAATGGATGGTTCCACTAAAAATTACTAGAAAGTAATTCTAGTAGTGATTTTAATTTAGTAGCCTTGGAGTAGGTGACTTTTTTTGGCTTTCTTTGTGATGTTTTGTGTTTTCCTACTTATTATGAAACATAAGCTAGATTTGAAATAAAATTTCAAGATGCTACTTTTCCAAAGTATGATACAAGTCCACCTGCTCCAGAAAGTCATCACAAGTGTCACCTACATCCCCATCCAACTTTATCTAAGCCCCCTTGTTTTCTCAATAGAAATTTGTTTTTATTCATTTTTTGGCCACATTGTGGGGCACGTGGGAACCTCAGTTCCAGGACCAGGGAGTGGTCCACCTACCACCTGCCACCTTCCACTGTACCACTTGCAGTGGAAGTAGGGAATCTTAACCATTAGACCACCAGGGAAGTCCAAGAAATTTGTTTTTAAATGCTCTTTTTATTTTAGAATAAGTTTAGATGTATGGGAAAGTGGCAAGGGGAATTCTTATAACCCCTTTGACCAGTTTTCCCTAACATCTAACACGCTGTTATTTCTTTTGAAATTAAGACAGAAGAATCCTTACCATACCCTTGGAATTTTCCAAACTATGCAAAATGAAAAAGAAATCTTTTAAATCCTCAAAAATAGGCTGATATTTCTGAACATAGGTGGAATGTAAATCTGATAAAAGCATTTTAGGTCCATATGATGTTAGGGAAAGTATGACATTAGGGATTAAGGATGTATGTGTGTAACTGGTAGGTATTAAGGAATGTGTTAATCCTTCTGAATGATCATCATGGGTCAACACCCTGACAGGGACATTGTGGCACTCTTAGTCTATGTCCTGCTGATATAAGAAAAACAATCAGTGTTGGTTTACAGTGAACTTCTTGCACTGGGGGGATTTACTTTAAACTGTGCTCCTTACCTTGTCTTTCTTTAGGTCATTTTGGATCTGGTGTTGCCTCTTACTTCATATTCTTGAGATGGTTATTTGGAATCAATATTGTGCTCATGATTATGACAGGTGCTTTTATTGTTCTTCCAGAGGTAAGAACTATATCAGGAGAGTTTAAAAGTGCTGTTTGTTATAATGAAGAGATGTTTAAAGCTGTAGTATAAGACAGGAACCCTCATTATCCTCGTGGGAAGGATAATCTGTGTGTCCAAACAGGGCTTGGTGAACTTTTTTCAGTAAAGGGCCAGATAGTAAATATTTCAGTCTTCATGGGCTTTTTAAATCTGCCACATCATACAAAGGTAACTAATAAGCCCTAGGTCACTAGTAAGTATGGCTGCATTCTGATAAAATTTTATTTATGAGTACTGAGTCACTCAGTCGTGTCTGACTCTTTGTGACCCCATAGACTGTAGCCCCCCGACTCCTCTGTCCATGGGATTCTCCAGGCAAGAATACTGGAGTGGGTAGCCATTCCCTTCTCCAGGGGATCTTCCTGACCCAGGGATTGAACCCAGGTCTCCTGCATAGCATACAGATTCTTTACCATCTGAGCCACCTGGGAAGCAATTTTGGATTTTTTTCCAACCTGTGCAATGGTCTCCCCAGGTGGTTCAGTGGTAAAGAATCCAACTGTCAAGCAGGAGATATGGCGTTGATTCCTGGGTTGGGAAGATCCTCCAGAGAAGAAAATGGCAACCACTCCAGCATTCTTGCCTGGGAAATCCCAAGGGCAGAGGAGCCTGGGGGTCTATAGTCCATGGGGTCGCAAAGAGTTGGATATGACTTAGCCACTAAACCACCACCACTCAAACCTTCCTTAGCTCTTGGGCCACACAAAAGGAAGTGTTAGGCTGGATTTGGCTTATGGGCCAGTGTGCAGACATTGTGTTAAAGTAAAATCCATTTCTCAACTAAACTTTATCTTTGCAAAGCAAATGGGACCATTTCCTATGCCATTATAGAAAGCCAGTGGCTTCAATCATCCTCCCTTAGAAGCCATGTCCAGCCTAGAGAGTACACTCAGACTGGCCCCAATCAGGCAAATGAAAGTCTGGCCACTCATGATGAATTCCTCGTCAATAAGTATCAAGCAGAATCCACCTCCTAAGAGTCTTGTAGGTGAAGCATCTTCACAGGTGCATGGAGATCAGTGGCCCCTTTTCTTCTGGTCCCTTCCCACCCAGAGGACTGCATGATCGCCTTTCCTCTGTCACCAGCTCATTGCAGGCCAACCATTTGGAAGCACAGCCAGCAAGACCATCCCCAAGGAGCATATTGCATCTGCCCAAGATCTGGACACCGTTTGGTCTCTGGGGGTGAGGTTCATGCCCAGCCACGCTTTTGTCTCGAGGTGGGAGGGGGTTGTGAATGTTTTAGACCCTGGGAGTCAGAAATGACGCCAAGTGCTCTCTCTGCAGGGTTACCTCCAGTACTCAGTCCTCTTCTATGGCTACTATGGCAGGGAGAGACGGATCGGGAGAGCTGGCTACCGGCTGCCCTTGGCCTATTTCCTGGTGGGGATGGCGGTGTTTGCTTACAGCTTTATCATCCTCTTAAAAAAGTATGTCCATTCAGTTCCTCAAAATCCATGCCAAATGCTGTGGATGATCTCATTTCATCTTGTCACTAACCCTGCAAAGTCAGGGCATACATCTGCTCACGTTACAGATTAGGCGTGGCCTCCTTGCTTAGTCGTATCTGACTCTGCAGCTGTATGACCTGTAGCCCACCAGGTTACTCTGTCCATGTAATTTTCCAGGCATGAATGGATTGGGTTGCCATTCCCACCTCCAGGGGATCTTTCCAATCCAAGAATTAAACCTGTGCCTCCTGCATTGGCATGCGGATTCTTTACCACTAGTGCCATCAGGGAAGCTCTGATTCTGTGAACACACCAGCTTGTCTTCATCACACTGCCTTTTGTGTCATCATAGCAAAGTTCAGGGAGAAGGGGTTAGGATAAAAAAAGATAAAACAGTCATCATCATCATTATCATCAAGCAGATAAAACCTAGGGAGATGTGCAGTGACTTGAGTACCTTAAGAGTTCACACAAAAATGGGTACATGTATATGTATGACTGAGTCCCTTCGCTCTGCACCTGAAACTATCATAACATTGTTAATCTGCTATCAGTTCAGTTGATGTCCAACTCATTTCAACCCCATGGACTGTGCCACACCAGGCTTCCCCATCCGTCACCAACTCCTGGAGCTTGCTCAAACTCATATCCATTGAGTCAGTGATGCCATCCAACCATTTCATCCTCTGTCGTCCTCTTCTCCTCCTGCCTTCAATCCTTCCCAGCATCAGGGTCTTTTCCAATGAGTCAGTTCTTTGCATCAGGTGGCTAAAGTATTTGAGTTGCAGCTTTAGCATCAGTCCTTCCAATGAATATTCAGGACTGATTTCCTTTAGGATTGACTGGTTTGATCCCCTTGCAGTCCAAAACCCCAATAAGAAATAAAAAGTTAAAGAAAAACAGGAACATGATAAAAATCAGCAAATAAGAATATTGTTGAAATATGTTTATTGATATGTAAGGTTATGTTTATAATTATGGTTATAATTAGATTATTATAAAACAGAAAAAACAGCAGGTGGTGCTAGTGGTAAAGAATCTGCCTGCCAGTGCAAAAGAAGCAAGAGATGTGCGTTCCATCTCTGGATTGGGAAGATCTGCTGGAGAAGGAAATGGAAGCCCACTCTAGTATTCTTGCCTGGATAAATTCCATGGACAGAGGAACCTAGTGGGCTATATATAGTCCATGGGGCTGCAAAGAGTCAGACACAACTGAGTGACTGAGCATACATACTCACATACAGGGAGATGCAGAGTGACTTGAGGACCGAAAGTTCACAGGAAGCTTTCCAGCTTAGCCTCTGGGGGGCCTCAAGACCCCACCTACAACATGAACCCTTTGCTGGATGTTAGAGTTTAAGAGACAAATTGCTGTCAACTCTGGAGCAGGAAACATGGATAGACAAAGAGGGAAAAGCTTCTAAGAGGAGAGATGCTCTAGAGCAGCAGACTTTTTTGGCACTGGGGACCAGTTTCACGGAAGACCATTTTTCCATGGACAGGTTAGGGGATGGTTTTGGGATAATTCAAGCACATTACATTTATTGTGCATTTTATTTCTATTATTATTACATTGTGGTATGAAATAATTATATACCTCACCATAGTGCACACTCTGGGAGCCCTGAGCTTGTTTTCCTACAACTAGACAGTCCCATCTGGGGGTGATGAGAGAGGGATGGGGTGCAAGTGAAGTAGAGATAAAGCTTCGTTAGCTGCCCAGTGCTGCCTGGTTCTTAACAGGCCACAGACTGGCACTGGTGCTTGGCCCAGGGGCTGGGGACCGCTGGCCTGAAGGACAGGAGCACTTTCTCCTGAGGACAGAATCGTGACTCCCGCCTTACATCTAATGCGAAGTCCTGTATAAGAGGTATCTGACAGGCTCCCACTTGGTGGGGCGGTTGCTTCATTGGGCAGGGGCTCCAAGGAGAGCTGATTCAGTTCAAATTTGTTTCACAACCACAGCTGCACAAGTGCAGTGAGTGCACACACTTACAGGGACCTCCTGACCACTAGTGATGGGAGGGCTTATGCAAAGGACTCACCCAAGAATTTGCTGTTTTCACACTGTTCAAAGCGGGTGGTTGAGTTCACAAGCCACAAGCGGGGCTGAACCCAGCCAGGGCTCTGCCTGTCCACACATAGATGGGGCTCCTTGCTCCGCATGGACTCACAGCAGCCCCCAGTGGCTGAGCCTGTTTCCAACACTGTTCTTGCATGACCCTTTCTGGTCTTTTTGTAAAAATTTTAATTAGTGTTTAGTTGACTTTTCAATATTGTGTAAGTTTAAGGTGTACAGCAAAGTGAATCAGTTACACCTATTTATGTGTGCTCATGTGCTCAGTCGCTCAGTCCTGTCCGACTCTCTGTGACCCTATAGACTGTAGCCCACCAGGCTCCTCTGTCCATGGAATTCTCCAAGTAAGAATACTGGAGTGGGTTGCCACTTCCTACTCCAGGGGATCTTTCTGACCCAGAGACTGAACCCACATCTCTTGCATCTCTTGCATTGGCAGGTGGATTCTTTACCACTAGCGCCACCTGGGGGAAGCTAACATATACATATGTTCACAGATTGTTTCCCAATATAGGCCATTACAGAGTATTGAGTAGCATTCCCTGTGGTATGCAGCAGATCCTTATTAATTATCTGTTTTATATATATCAATGTGTATGTGTCAATCCCAATGTTCCAGTTTATCCCCTCCCCCACTCTTATCCCACCCCCAGTAACCGTAAGTTTATGTTATACATCTCAACTCTGCTTTGGTTTTGTAGGTAAGTTCATTTGTAGATTTTTTTGTTTTTTAAGATTCCACATAAAAGTGATATCATATGATATCCGTCTTTATCTGACCAACTTCACTTAGTATGAGGATCTCTAGTTGCATCCATGTTACTGCAAATGGCATTGTTATTCTTTTTATGGCTGAGTAATACTCCCTTGTTTATACACACCACATATTCCTCTATTCCTCTGTTGGTGGATGTTTAGGTTGCTTCCACGTGCTGGCTGTTGTGAGTGGTGCTGCAGTGAACATTGGGTGCATGTGTCTCTTTTGAATTACGTTTTCTCTGGTCCTCTCGTGCAGGATGGCTAAGAACTCGCGCACGAGCCTCGCCAGTGCTTCCAGTGAACACTATACATTCTGCTGGCGGGTGTTCTGCGCTTGGGATTACCTCATCGGCAACCCAGAGGCGGCCGAGAGCAAAACCGCAGCCATTGTGAACAGCATCAGGGTAAGTTAGCGAGCCGTCCAGGCTGCCAGGAGTCGGGGCTCTGCAGACCACAGCCTTTACAGCAAGAGCCGCAGGCCCTCTGTCGGGGGTCAGCGTGGTCCCGTTCCCACGGCACTCAGACCAAGGCAGCCACAGTCTCCAACGTCACGTGACATGATGTGTCCCCCACATGCCCCAAACAATCCGATGGTGTGCAGGAGAAAAACACTGGAACTTTTTAAAAAAATTTCATCCTTCTAAAATTTCCATGTGTGTATCTGTGTTAATTTGCATATGGATTACTACCTTGTTGCATGCATATAACTTGTAAATGAATAAATACATCTATGTGGGAGATACAAGCTCTTAGTGTTGATTTAGAAGATAACACAGTAAAAGCATTCAGAGACAGAGCTCCTGAACAAGAACATTACAGCTAAGTGGTGCCACTTCTGAGAAAAACATGATTTAGATCATTTTGATGATCTCAATAATTTACTTCTCCATTTCTTCTTTCCATTCTCCAGTTGCCTTTTTTAGTCTATTATTATACAAAGTGCTGATATAGAATGAAGTCTAGATGTCAAATTTATGATTTAAAATACTGGATAAGTCATTTCTCTCATAAACTATTTGTAAAAATTTATGACTAATGAAAATACTAAGCTTTCAATACCGTATGTGTCTTTCTTTAAAGGAGGCTATATTGGAAGAACAGGAAAAGAAGAAAAGCAAAAACCTGTATGTATGACAAACTCCCCATACTAGAGTCTTTGATAAGCTGTTTTAATTTGGTGCCAAAATCACCAGAGTCTATCTTATTTTCATACAACGTCAGGCAGTTCTTTTTTCTTAAAATCTATCCATCTCGTAATGTGGTATGTGGGAACCCTATAGTTTTTCCCTCTTTAAGAATATTTACTATTTATTTATTTGGCTGTGACCGGTCTTAGTTGTGGCATGCGGGATGTAGTGCCCTGTTGAGTATTTAGTTGCTCAGTCATGTCTGACTCTTTGCGACCCCATGGTCTGTAGCACGCCAGGCTCCTCTGTCCTTCACTATCTTCTGGAGTTTGCTCAAATTCATGTCCGTTAAGTTGGTGATCCTATCTAACCATCTTATCCTCTGTCGTCCCCTTCCCTTCTGCCCTTGATCTTTCCCAGCATCAGGGTCTCTTCAGTGATTTGGCTCTTTGAATCAGGTGTCGAAAGTATTGGAGCTTTAGCTTCAGCATCAGTCCTTCCAATGAATATTCAGGGTTGATCTCCGTTAGGATTGACTGGTATACAGAGCAGTGTTTATATGTTGATCCCAACCTCCCAATTCATCCTACCCCCTTGGGGTCTATGCATTTGTTCTCTATATCAGTCTCTCTTTCTGCTCTGCAAATAAGTCATCTCTACCATTTTTCTAAATTCCACATATAAGTGATAATTGTGCTGTGTTTGTTTTTCTCTGTCTGACTTACCTCACTTTGAATGGCAGTCTCTAGGTCCATCCTCACTGGTGGTTTAAGCTCATGGTTAGTTCCTGCGGTGCAGAAAAAGCCTGTCCAGGGGATGCTGGAGACCTGGGGAGTTAAGGAAACACCAGCGCCTGAGAGGAAGCAGTTGTTATAGGGAGATGGACTCTCCATTGGGTGTTGGAAAATGGATTCTAGCCCTCTCTTTGTCATTATTTCTATGACCCCGAAATGCCCTTGACTCTTCCGGGCCGCTGCTTCCTTAGCTATGAAATGAAAGGATGGGACTCCATCTATGTTCTCAGGGGGCAGAGAGCACCACCCACATGAGGATTACCTGCAAGGTGCTGCAAATGTAGATCCCTCCAATGCCCACCTTGATTGACAGAATTAACATCTCTTAGAGTGAGACCCAAGACTCCACATTCTTAGCATGTCTCACAGAGCAAACCTCACAGGTGATTTTGATGTTCCCTCAAATGTGAAAGCTGCAGCCATCCTGAACACATTCCCATTCAAAAATGTCTCATTTGGTGATTCGTTATTACAAGCAAACAGATCAGCAGAAAGCCCAGTTATCATTTCTCTCCCACACACAAATCCTGAATCCTCCTGATTCTGTCAAAATGTGAGGAAGATATGCATCTGGACACCCTGTGCGGAGCCTGGCGTACTGTCCCCACACCTGCCTCTCCCTGCAGGGCAGTGACCATCTGCCTGCGGGTTGTGGCCAACATCCTGGTGCTTGTCTCACTCGCCGGGAGCATCTATCTCATCTACTTCGTGGTGGACCGGTCCCAGAAGCTGGCGCAGTCCAAGAAGGAGCTGACACTCTGGGAGAAGAACGAGGTACCCACACACAGTGGCAGACCCTCCTCTGTTTCCTGGGTGTTTCTTATTTTTTATTTTTAATGAATTAATTAATTTGCACCAAGTCTTAGTTGCAGCATGCAGGATCTTTAGTTGTAGCATGTGGGATCTAGTTCCCCAACCAGGGATGAAACCCATGCCCTCTGTACTGGGAGTACAGAGTCTTAGCCACTGGACCACCAGGGAAGTCCCCTCTGTGGTGTTTCTTAAGTGGATTCACTGGAAGTATCTCCATGGAAAAACTGTAGTCCTCTTATTCTAGAGCACGGATCACAAGGGCTTGGAACCAGAGTGGCAACACTCGGGCTTGGCTGAATGATATCCCCAGTCTTAATGAGGAAGGTTTTGATTCAAAACCACCCTCAAGATATGTACATTCTTTCCCTTGGAGTTGTACTGCTGACTGTGCTTTGCTTTCTTGGCTTTGTGTTTCTTTATATGCATGTTTCCAGAAACTGACTTCACCAGGATTTGAATTAGCAATTGCATTGTCTTCCATTGCATGTGTCGAAGTTGACCACATGGGGATTGTTGAACATTTAGGCGGTTTCCGTATTTTTATATTTTGCCTGTGCTGGGTCTTTGCTGCAGTGTGAAGGCTTCTCTTGTTGCAGTATATAGGTTTAATTGCCCCGAGGCATGTGGGATCTTAGTTCCCTGACCAGGGATCGAACCTGTATCCCCTGCACTGGAAGGTGGATTCTTAACTATTGGACCACCAGGGAAGTCCCTCTGTATTTCTAAGTCACAATAATGCTTCCCCAAATAGCCTCACACCAATGGCTCATTTTTGTAAAGGTCCTTTCCCCTCCATTTATGTGACTATTCCCACGAATAGAAGATTACCAAGAGGAAGGTTATAAACAGTTTTATAATTCTTACTAATTATTATAAGACTCTGGTCCTGAAAGTTTGGTTTGATTTACCTGTAAATATTTGAATGGCAGAAGTAGCACAGATGCCATCTCTCAGACCACTTCTATGAAAATGATTAAAAACAAAGTGTGCAGGCAATATATTCATCCCCAACGTACAATAATTTTCCAGAATCTGAGACTGCATTATAGAGTCTCTTCTCATACCTCTGTATTTTATGTCAACTAAGTGGGTTATAGAAATATGTGCTTGTGTGTGGATAGGTAGATAAATTTTTGAAAGATAAATTCAGAAATTATTTCTTCTTTAGCTCACACCTCTCATGTACCAGCTAAGCCTCTCCTTTCACTTGCCATAAATACAGAGAAACAAGAGTCATTCAAAAGTAATGCTCTAGATAATCTTGCATGTGCAGAAAGAATTTTATTACCTCTCAGACTTTCCTTTTCTGTTCTTAACAGCTACACTTATTTTCTTCTTCCATCCACGGTAAGGAGAGTATACATAGAATAAGATGGTAATTGAAGAAGGTGGCCAAAACACCAGTAAATCCCAAATGGCATGTATGAGAGTCTTCAGTTTAAGGAAGGTTCCTAGAAAGAATAGGGCTTCCCTGGGGGCTCAGTTGGTAAAGAATCTGCCTGCAATGCAGGAGACATGGATCAGATCCCTGGCTTGGGAAGATCCCCTGGAGAAGGAAATGGCAACCCACTCCAGTATTCTTGCCTGAAGAATCTCATGGACAGAGGAGCCTGGTGGACTGGGGTCCATGGGGTTGCAAAGAGTTGAACATGACTTAGTGACTAAACTACCACTGCCACTACTGCAAAGAATAAACCCATGGCAAAGTGGCCTTGTCAAACAGCTATTAGCTAAGATCTGGGGGAGGTTTTCCATGTAAGAACTGCAGGATTCTCTGAATACCCCTCTCCCCTAACAAACATTAGGCTATGAGATCAACTGTCAGGTGATGAAGCCTGAGATTCAGGGGTGGGGGGCCCTCGGAGGAGCTTGGTGGGGCATGCATTCTCTTGTAGGTGAGTGTGGTGGTCTCCCTCGTCACCATGCTGGCACCATCGGCCTTCGACCTTATCGCCGCCTTGGAGATGTACCACCCACGAACCACACTGCGCTTCCAGCTGGCAAGGTACGGCCACTGTGCTGGGAGGTTTCCTTATGGGTCCACTGTCTGGCCACCCACTGTGGGAACTCAGTCTCTCAGGAGCCAGGGCTTGCTTTGCCCCACCCTGCCAACCTTAGCACAGGACTAGCCCTACGGAGTGTCTTAGCTACCGAGGTTGAACAATGGGAAGGAGGGGGAAGAGGAGGTAGGGAGAGAGGAGGGGGCTGGGGAGGAAGGACCAGGAGGACTGAATGGAAGAGGCGGATGAAAGGGTGGTGATGAGAAAAGAGGAGGAAGGAGGGAGGGATGGAGAGGATGAGAAGAGGGGGAAACAGGCAGAAAAAGCAGATGCGAGAGAAAGGACCAGAAGATGAAGGAAAGGCTGCCCTGTTTTGCCCACACTTGGAGTCCCTCGGTTGGATTGACCACAAGAGGTGAGAGACTCTTGCTGTCTTTCCAGATGTGAGATGAACATAATGCTTTACTCATAATTCCCCAAAGCACAGACCCATAGAGGTTCTTGTGGGTAAGTCAGGGAGCATGGGGGCTGTGTCAGGATGGTCAGTGGGTGTTCAGCAGGTGGTAGATGCAGATGTGAGCCACAGCAGTCTGAGGACAGGGGAGATCAGAGGGGCTGGCCTCATGAAACCACATTTCATTGCTAGCATTGGCTTCAACACTGTCTTACTGAAAAATCTCCGTCTCCTCCCTGGAGCAGCCTCTTTGTCAGTAGACATGCAGCTTTAGGGGGGGTTCTGTTAGGGTGATGGTTGCAGAGGGCAGGGATATTAGAACATGGCTTACTTGTCTCCTAACCCTCTGGGGCCTCCAGTGCTTTGATTGTATTGTATTTCCTCTTGTAACACTGGATCATGTTCTACAGAACAAATTTACCCCAGATCACTTTGTGAAGAATGACTCTCTTTCAGGAGTCGGCAAATATTTTCTGTAAAGGACCAAGTACCTCTTTTTGATTGTGCTGCTCTATGAAATCTCTGAAGAGAGACTATAAAGGCCTATGAAGGCTCAATTCTGAGGTCATAGTAGGGAAGTGACCATGGACCATACAGCATCTATGGGGTGTGGCCGTGTTTCTTGCAGTTTTATTTCCAGAAATAGAAGAGGGTAGGATTTGGCTAAAAGGCTGTTATTTGCCAGCCTTGAAGTCCAGTGGAAGTCCAATTGTCATTTCAAAGATAGAAAAACAACACTTGAAAGATCAGGGGATGGCATGTGGAAACCCCTCATCCAGGGTGGCTCTGGGGGGAGGGGTGGTCCCAGCCCCCGGGCTCAAACCCTTGCCTCTATGCTGCGCTCAGCACCTCCTCTGTCAACCCAGGAGAGAGAAGAGCATTCCTCAGCAGCTCCCTCACAGGTGGACACCAGGGAGAAGCAATACTATGATTGCATTCTTAGTATACAGATTGGCCTCATTGTTCTTGTTCAAAACTAGAGAAACAGAGGCATCGATAGACTTGCCCCTCATGAGTTCAGGCTACCATTTTTTTTTTTTACACAGTCTGATTCTGAAGGAAACCAAGGGTGACAACCAACCACTGTCTTAGCCTAAGCATGATAGTCACTCCAGAATCATGGTAGAAGCATGGATCAGACAGAAGCAAGGGTTTTGTGTGGTGGTCTGCTCATTCAAGGTGGGTTTGTGGCTTTCAGGGTCCTTGTACTCTATCTGGGGAACCTCTACAGTCTGATCATCACCCTCCTGGACAAAGTTAACAGCATGAGCATTGAGGTGAGTGCTCTGCCCTGGGAACTTGCCCAACTGCCCACTGCCTCCCCATACCACACACAGGCACATGTTCACATATACATATACACACACACAAACATTTACACACATACATGCACATGCACACACACATGCATACACTTACCCATACACATATATGTGTGAACACACACGTGCATACATACACACACATACACATATGTGCGCACACATATGCATGCACATAAACACATGCATATATATGCATACACACACATACACACACACACACATACACACACATTGGGCTTCCTAGGTGGTGCTAGTGGTAAAGAACCTGCCTGCCAATGCAACAGACGAAAGAGGTGCAGGTGAATCCCTGGGTCGTGAAGATCCCTTGGAGGAGGAAATGGCAACCCACTCCAGTATTCTTGCCTGGAGAATTCCGTGGACAGAGGATCCTGGTGGGCTACAGTCCATGGGGTTGCAAAGAGTCATACATGACTGAAGTGACTTAGCATGCAGCACGTATGCCAATATACATACATGCGAATACATACACACAAACAGATGTACACATATATACACAGTACACACAGAGACACACATATACACATGAACACATATACACATAAACAAACATATATGTTTATATATATATATACATATACACATGCACACACACACACACATATACATACACATACAGGGCAATCGTCAGTATTGTCAGCATTACTGCTTATACTTGCACTCCATTCGTCATGTTGGAAATTCAATTCAGTTGTGGTCTTCTCAACATAAGAATGGGAAAATTAGTCCCAAGATAGAGAAACTGAGGCCAGAATTGATGGTTAGTCACTGATAAGTGCTAGAATGAGAATCTGGGTTTCCTGACTCTCTTTTCCTGGAATTCCACCAGGAAAAGCCATCAACAGCTCTGGTAAATGATCCTGGAAGAACTGTAGGCCATGTGACCCACTCAGAAAATCAGGAGAACATAAACATCTTATGGAGAACAGTTCAGAGCAGCCCCCCTCCCAATACCCACCAGGGGATCCACTCCCAGCCTAGGATAGGTTTGGAGTTCATGTTAAACCTGATCCACCTGTGAGAATATCCCAAAGGGTAGGGGGAGGTGAGGCAGGGAAGAGGAGGTTTCTTAGGGTTGTTTGTATAAGCCATACCTGACTAACATCAAATCTTGCAGCTTGTAAGACAGCGGAGGCCACGGGGAGTAATGTTTCTGCATCAGGGCTTCGGTGTTGCAAAGACTGGGTCCCCACCTGCCACCTACTAGCATCTTACTTCATTTAGCTGAGCTTCATCTCATCTATCACATCTATAACATCCATTCCTAGTACGGAGCACTCACCTCATCTATCACATCTATCTTATCTATCACATCTCATCTATCACATGGAATAATTATTCTTACCTGACACTCTCGTGAGAATGAGAAATAGAACAGGCCATAACTTAGGACAGCCTCTGACACTTACTAATGACCAATAAACACTATTCATTACAATGTTCATTCCTGGACCCTTCCTAGTCAAGTGGTTATCAACCAAGCTAGAGAGAGTGGGAGAGTGAGAGAGATAGAGAGATGGAGACAGAAACAGAGATATAGAAAGAGATTATTTCAAAGCATTGCAATGATACCCTTGGTGTTCATGATAGATTGTTATTTACAAATACAGTAAGTCCCCTACATATGAACCTTCAAGTTGTGTACTTTCGAAGATGTGAACGTGCTCCTGTGTGCTAGCTAAATTGTAACTGTACTACTGTACTTTTCAAGGTCCTGTACTGTTAGAATAAAAATGTTTTCTTTATTTTTGGGGTCTTTTTTAATGTATTATTTGTGTGAAAAGTATTATAAACCTATGACCATACAGTACTATACAGCAGATTGTGTTTGTTGGATACCTAGGCTGACTTTGTTGGATTTATGAATGCGATCTCAGAACTGAACTTGTTCACATGTTGGGAACTAACTGTAACTGAGCAACCTCTTTTCTTCCTTCTCTCTGTCTGCAGGAAGCCACTCCCCAAAATAGCACAAGTCACTGGATAGATTCTACCTTTGCCACCAGGGCAGCCCCTGGAGAAGAGAGATGGTCCACACTTGGGCCTGGAATAGGGCTCAGGAGAAACAGCACATGGGCCTTGGAAGAGGCCAACATTCCAACTTACATCTCACCTCTCTCAGGAGCCAACAAGACCACAGTCTCCACCCGGAGTCCACAAGACCAATGCTGGGAGACCTACGTTGGACAGGTAGGTTGCTGTCCTTAATTTATTTATTTATTTATTTTGGTTGCTGTCCTTTATAAAACCCTTTTGAGTCAATTATGCTTCTTCTATAGAAAAGGAAAATAAGTTAATTGGGGGTTTAAGATTGCCCAGGTCTCAAAACAAATAATAATAATCAGTGTAAAGACTCCTGCAGTATTAACCATGTGCTTGACCCTGTTGTCAGTGCTTAGTCTAGAATTTTATTGTTATCATCCTTAGAACCAGAGATGAGGAAATTGAAGCACAAGAGGTTAAGTAATTAACCCACATGACAGATAGTTAAGAGGCTTCCTTGATGGCTTAGTGGTAAAGAATCCTCCTGCAATGCAGGAGACACAGGAGACGTGGGTTTGATCCCTGGATCAGGAAGATCCCCTGTAGGAGAAAATGGTGACTCACTTCAGTATTCTTGCCCAGAAAATCCCATGGACAGAGGAACCTGGTGGGCTATAGTCCATGGGGTCACAAAGAGTCGAACATGACTGAGTATACACACACGCACACGGATAGTAAAAGCAGAGTGATGCCCCAAATGCAGGCATCTGCTCTAAACTGTGCTCTGAACCCATCTGCTTTTCACATTTGCTCTATTGTCTTATACAGAGAATCTCCCTCCCTAGGTATTATCCCATAATCATGCCTCAAATGGTCTCCTACTAAATGGCTCCCAATCATAGGTTGGTTTTTTTTTCCTGGTTTGGTGTAATGCTGGCCTCAAATATAAAAATTCAAACGAACAAATTTTTTTAAAGATTTTTTTGATGTGGACCATTATTTAGTCTTCCCACTTTTGGGCTTCCCAGGTGGCCCAGTGGTAAAGAATCAGCCTGTCAAGGCAGGAAACACAGGTTCCATCCCTGGGTTGAGAAAATCCCCTGGAGAAGGAGATGGCAACCCACTCCAGTATTCCTGCCTAGAAAATTCCATGGACAGAAGAGCCTAGCAGGCTACAGTTCATGGAGTCATAAAGAGTCGGACATGACTGAACACGCACATGCACAATTTTTTAGTCTTTATTGAATTTATGTTTTACAATATTGGTTCTGATCTACGTTTTGGTTTTTTGGCCCCAAGACATATGGGATCTTAGCTCCCCAACCAAGGATTGAACCTGGCCTCCCTACATTGGAAGGTGAAGTCTATACCACTGGACCACCAGGGAAGTCCCCAGATGAACAAATATTTATTGAGTGCCCGTGTGCCAAAAATGGAGTCACCACTGGAGGGGGCCCAGTGGCTCAAGTCATGGAAATGAACAGAGATGGGAGGATCCTGACGAGAAAGTGGCCATGGGAAGGTCTGGGCATGGTGGCACACAAGGATGCCTTGTGTTTCAGGAGATGCTGAAGCTGTCCATCATCGACATGCTCTTCACCGTGGCCAGCATTCTGCTCATAGACTTCTTCCGAGGACTTTTCGTTCGGTACTTAAGTGACTACTGGTGCTGGGACCTGGAAAGCAAGTTTGTAAGTAAGATGCTGCTGGATCCACCCTTTCCTGATGGCCAGGCTAGGAAACTGACATGGCTAAGAGAAAACACGTGAGGGACGAGAGAAAGAATGTACAAAACTAAGTTTCCATTTCGTTTTTTTTCCCATTCACTATTTCTGGGATGGCCACACAGACAATGGGAGCAAAGAATTCTATGCATGTCATGATAATGAACCAGTTTACACAAAGAACTTTGGAATGTTTTTTAATGCAGAAGTTCATTTTCCCTTGTAGCCGGAATACGGGGAATTCAAAATTGCAGAGAACGTGTTACATTTAGTCTACAACCAAGGAATGATTTGGTATGTATCAAAGCTTCTTCTTCCTGCCTGTGCTCATATCCAATCTGGGGTGAGATTTTTATTTACTTCGACTGGATGGGGTGTGACCATAGTAAACAGTCATAAGAATTAGTAAAGGACATAAACAGTTTGTGATTGAAGGATTTCATATGAATAGTCATTTCAGTAATGGTTTTTGAAGCATTTTGTGGAAAGGAATGATGAAGGAAATAGTCCATTTTTAGACCACTATCAGTTCCTGCAAAACAAATAAGCAAACAAAACTGCACAAGAACCAAGAACCAGTAGGATAAACTGTTGGGGAAGGTGGGGCTGATGGCAGGGGGAGGCTAGGAGGAGCGGCTGCTGACCCCTCAGGAGGATTTCCTTCAGTAACTGTGTCCCAGCGGGGAGCCTGCCCTCAGCTCCCCACTCTCCTTTCATATTTTTTTTGAGAATATTTATTTATTTATTGGCTGTACTGGGTCTTGGTTGCTTTGTGCAGCCTTTCTCTAGTTGCAGTGAGTGGGGCTACTCTTTATTGCAGTACATGGGCTTCTCATTGTGGTGGCTTCTCTTGTTGAGGAGCATGGGTTTTAAGCACAGATTCAGTAGTTGCAGTGCATGGGCTTAGTTACTCCAAGGCATATGGGATCTTCCCAGATCGAACAGCGACACAGGACCTTGCCGGACTGAACCTGTGTCCCCTGCATTGACAGGTAGATTCTTACCCACTGTGCCACTAGGGAAGTCCTCTCATTTCATCTTTTCACTAAGCCCAGGTGCATGACCATCCATCTACCGGATAGACAGACCCATCCTAGGGGAAGGCTGTTTACCCAGGTTAACTCCCAGCCATGGCAATCATGTTCATAAAGATGCTAAAGGCTGGAAGGGAATCATCTGATCCTTATGGACAGGTGTGTCCCTGGGGGCATGGTGGAGAGCTCCCTAATCATTCTTCCACTTCTGGCTTTCCCTCCTGGACCCCCTAAAGTGCTCTCTGTTAAAATACAAGCAAACAAAGAAAAGGAAGACGTGCCTGAATGTTCCATACATTCACAAGACACAGTCTCTTCATCATCATACAGTAAAATGCAGGAGAAATGGAGAATCAAGTGATACTCCTTTATTCAAATTCTGTGTTCTTGGGACTTCCCTGATGGTCTGGGAGCTAAGACTCCAAGCTCCCAATGCAGGGGTCCCGGGCTCAATCTCTGGTCAGAGAACTAGATCCCGAGTGTCACAACTAAGACCCGGTGCAGCCAAACAAATTTTTTTTTTAAAGTTCTCATTTCAAGAAAAAAAAATTAATTCTGTGTTCTTATAGTCCACTTATTTTGAAAAATATTTTCATAAATATAGTATTAAAATAATACATAACATTTATTTAACATTTGCTAGATATCGGGCACTTTTTCTTTTTACCTGTAATAATTGGTTAAATCCTTACAGAGACCCTACGAGGTAATTAGCATTTTCTTCTCCATTTTAAATATGAAGAAACTGAAGAAAAGAGAAGCTAAGTGTCTTGCCTAACATCACATGGACAGTGATCTTTTTGCCTGATGTGAGAAACCAAAAGCTTTTTTAAAGAGTTTTACTTATCAAACCTATCCTTGTATCTATATTTATCTTCCTGCTGCTAAATCCAAATTTGACAAGTGTTGTATTGAATGAGCATCTAGTCCAAGCAGATTAGCCTTCAGTCAGAAGATCTGGATTTCTTTCCCTATTTGGCACTTATTTGCAGGGTAATTGTATCTCTGTTTCCCTGGCATTTTATCCCAGGCCTGTCATTCCCAAAAGCACTCAATTTGGTTGATGTAGGTCACCCTTTTATTATTAGTCTTTGAGCAAATCACCTAATTTTCCCAGACCCAACTTTGGATACTAACCCCTCCTTTTATTTTATTTTTATATTAATATGTTTATTTACTTTTATTTCTGACTGTGTTGGGTCTTCATTGCTGTGTGTGGTCTTCTCTCACCGGGTCTTAGTTGCAGCATGAGGGATTAGTTGTCGCTTAGCATGTGGGATCTTAGTTTCCCAACTAGGGATTGAACTTGTGTCCCCTACAGTGGAAGGCAGATTCTTAACCACTGGATCACCAGAGAAGTCCCTACTCCTCCTGTATGATTGCAGAAGGTTAAATGGGCCAAAACGTGTGAGGATGCTCAGCCCAAGGTGCAACAAAAGTAGCTGTGCTGCACATATGTTGATGGAAACTGAAAGTCAACAACTGATTAATGTAGCCCTCACCATGGATGCTTAGATGCTTAGCCACTTCAGTTGTATCCAACTCTTTGTGACTCCATGTAGCCCACCAGGCTCCTCTGTCCATGGGATTCTCCAGGCAAGAATACTGGAGTGGGTGGCCATGCCCTCCTCCAGGGGATCTTCCTGACCCAGGGATTGAACCTACATATCCTGCATCTCCTGCATTGCAGGCAGGAGACACCAGGGAAGCCCCAGCCCTCACCATAGACAGGCAAAATCTAGAGCCTACTCAGAACCGTAGGGTTATCCACTGTTTGCATCTTGACCAGAAGAGGGTCTTCCCTTTGCTAACTGTGAAAAGACACTCAGCATTCCTGTGTCAAGAGAATTTCTTTTAGGCCATGCTGTGCAGCATGTGGGATCTTAGTTCCTCAACCGGGGATGGAACCTCTACATTGGGAGCTTGCAGTCTTAACCACTGGACCCCCAGAGAAATCCTTTCTGGTTTTTCTTAAGAGGCTATTTTAAAATAGGCTCTCAGCTCATCTGCAGAAGTGACTAGTCTTGCTTCCAGAAAGTGGAGGTTTTGGATCTCAGATCTCCAGGGGCTTCCTCAGTTATTTAAGCACAGAGTACACATCTCGAACTCTCAGAACCAAGGCAGACCCGAGGAGAACAGTAGCTAACTGGGCTCCCCTTGTGGTTTCAGGATGGGAGCCTTCTTCTCCCCATGTCTCCCTGCCTTCAACGTCCTCAAGCTCATTGGGCTCATGTACCTGCGCAGCTGGGCTGTGCTGACCTGCAATGCGCCGCACCAGCAAGTCTTCCGGGCCTCCAGGTCAGTGAGTGGAGAGAACTTACATCAACCACACTCACCTTATCCAGGGGGGGTCTCCCCAGCGCTCTGCCTGTCAAAATCTTGTTCACCGTCCATTTGCATTTCCTCCCTGAAGCCATTGCCAATGCCCACTGCTCCCCTCCACCCCGACCTTGGAAGGAATCACGACTCTTCTTCAAGCTTATGACACTTCCTTTACAACTTTTTCCTGAAGTTTAATCATCATCTAGTGTCAGTCACTCAGTCATGGCCGACTCCCCATGGACTGTAGCCCACCAGGCGGCTCTGTCCATGGAATTCTCCAGGCAAGAATACTGGAGTGGGTTGCCATTCCCTTCTCCAGGGCATCTTCCCAACTCAGATTGAACCCAGGTCTTCTGCATTGAAGACAGATTCTTTACCGTCTGAGCTTTCTCAGCTCCTATATATATATATATATATACATATTTATATGTATATATATATTTTATATAAAATGTGTGGGCTTCCTGCATGGTGCTAGTGGTAAAGAACCTGCCAGCCAATGCAGGAGACATAAGAGACACAGGCTCGATCCTTGGGTTGGGGAGATCCCCTGGAGTAGGGCACTGCAACCCACTCCAGTATTCTTGCCTGAGAAATCCCATAGACAGAGGAGCCTGGTGGGCTACGGTCCATAGGGTTGCACAGAGTCTCAACGATTGAAGCAACTTAGCATGCATGCATAAAGAATGTGTATACATAAATAGAGAAAGGCTTCACAGATTAACACTCACCTACCTACTATGTTCTAAGTGGCCCGATATTTTCTTTACTCTTCTAATCAGTCTATTTCATTAAAGAGAACATGCTGTCTGAGAATCTGTAGGTGAACAGATCATTCATTCTCTTTTCAGGGCTGTTTACAGTCCTAAAAACACCAAACAGACCTGCACTGTCCTCAGGGGAAGCCTGAGTGGCCGAGCCTTCAGATACTAACTTAGAGCCCAGGGCCCAGGGCTTAATCAGGCAGAGACTATTTTTCACCCTGAGCAGCCAGGAGCAGATCAGATAAAAGGCTGAGAGACACAACCAAGTGAGAGAGTTAAGAACCACAATGAAGGAGTCACACCATCCTCAGACATAGGGGACAAGCTCAAGGCTGGCAACTGGAGAGGGAATCACTACTTAAGGACTCAGGTGGGTGGGATAAAGGTTCTAAGATTTTTTCCATGAATTAGGTTTACTATGTGAAGGCCATGGGGTCATCCCTCCCTTGGTTTGAGGTGGACAGATGCTCAGCAAGTGTTTAGTAGATGAGCAGGTTGGGCTGGGTGATCATTAATTTCCTTGGAGTATCCATTTCTAGTTTGCTAAGTTGCCTGTGACCCTGTGACAGACCCTTTCCTTAGCAGTAATGGAGGAGGATATTTTTCTGTTTGCAGAGAATTAGGGCTACAGTTTCTGTGTTGGTGTTTTGGGGGGAAGGAGAAGTGGGGTGATACATATGCATCAGTGGCAGCTGGCCAGGGAATGAACTCAACACCTGGCACTTGTTTTCTTTGCAGATCCAACAATTTCTACTTGGCAATGCTCCTGTTTATGCTCTTTCTATGCATGCTGCCAACCATTTTTGCTATTGTCCGGTACAAACCATCTCTAAATTGTGGACCATTCAGGTAAGTCAGGGCTTCCCAGATGGTGCTAGTGGTAAAGAACCTGCCTGCCAATGCAGGATACACAAGAGACTTGGGTCAGATCCCTGGGCAGGGAAGATTCTCTGGCATAGGAAATGGCATCCTACTACAGTATTCTTGCCATTAATAGAGGAGCATCCCATGGACAGAGGAGCCTGGAGGGCTACAGTCCCTGGGGTCTCAGAAGAGTTGGACATGACTGAGCATGCACCCATGGGTAAGTTATTTTGGTTTAGTTGGCTCTGCCTGGAGCTACTGACAGCAGAAGGGGAAGGACTCCTGTATTGAACTGAATTCTCCTGGCTCACAAAGCAGGTCAACAGCAGAGAGAAACTGCAAATTCACGTCTTTTGAATCCATGACCAGTGTTCTTCTCTTGCTAAGCCAGCTGCCCTCAAATATGATCATCTTTGTGCTCATCTTAAAGCCAACTTAAAATCCAAACGGGGAAAGGCCTTGCCTCAGTGCTGGGAAGAAATTCTACCTGGGCAGTCTTACCCTTCTAGAGCTCAGTGCAGGTCACTTTTTTAAACAAGATATTTTGATGTGGACCATTTTTAAAGTCTTTATTGAGTTTGTTACAACACTGCTTCTGTTTTTTATGCTTTGACTTTTTTGGCCATGAGGCATGTGGAATCCTAGCTCCCTGACCAGGGATCGAACCCACACCCCCTGCATTGGAAGCATGGAGTCTTAACCACTGGGCAGCCAGGGAAGTCCCCAGTGTCACTTTTGATTCTACACTTATCTAGCTACATCAAGACAGAAGTCCCTAGAGTTATCTCCACCTAGGATTTGCTTTCAATTAGGGTTTTAAAAATTTTTTTTTTAATTTTATTTTTTGGCTGTATGGCCTATGGGATCTTAGTTCCCCCACCAGGGATCGAACCTGCGCCCCCTGCATTGGAAGCATGGATTCAACCACTGGACCACTGGGGAAATCCCATTAAGTCAGTTTTGATACATTTATGTAACATTTACAGTTTGTCTTTGTATACGTTATACACACACACACATACCCCCATGTAATTATTGACTTCAAGCCTACATGTTAATTAAATGGATACTTCAGATAGGATCATCTTAGGAACCCTACATATCATCCACATTCATCGGATACTTATTTTAGCTTTGAAGCTGACTTGAGGATTGGCCTCTGGTCAACTAGCCCCCCTTTTTTAATGGCTCACAGGATCCTTCTGCCAAAAGCAATATAATCTGGAATTATGATTTTCTTTCTCACAGTGGACAAGAGAAAATTTATGACATCGTGTCAGAAACCATTGAGAAGGACTTTCCCGCGTGGTTTGGCTCTGTGATTGGGTACATCAGTAGCCCTGTGGTCATCCTGCCAGCCGTACTGCTACTTTTGTGAGTACTTTCCTGCCAGTTGTAGGGGGACTTCTATGTGTTTGGCCAACAAGAAAATCACTGCTTCCCAGTTAGAGTATAAATTCAGTGAGTTCATTCAAAAGTCACTTATGGAGCCTGATGATCTGAACAGGAACACTGAATCCCATGGGGACCAGGGAGGCAGAGCATGATGGATTCATCACCAGCATTTGGGCCATCACTGTGGCCATTATCATGGTGTTCAGTGTCATTATCATTATTTTACTTTCCAGAGGTTTAATCTCAACATGGAATTTTACAGTGCAGCTTGGTAGCATCTGTTTTGACTTAAAGGGAAAAGAACATCAAATAGTGGATCCAAGATTCCTGGCATGATGCACTGTAAATGCCTCACCCATCTTCACTCCTTCCTTACTGTTGTCACCTGTAAAGAATTTCAGGTCCACGGAGGTGGCTTTGAAAAATCAGGAGAGAGAAAAGGAATGCTGCCCCTTCCTGGTGCTCACCAGCCTGAGAACTTGCTGATACCTTTTGTCCCCAGAGGGTGGGCTGGGGTGGGAGTGGGGGTTGGCTGGTCGCCCACATCTGGCGGGGAACATGGCCAGAAAAGCTGAAAAAGGAGATGAAGTACACTCACCACCCTGTGCTCTTCCACCCTAGCATGCTCATCTATTACCTGCAGAGCATCGCAAGATCCTTAAAACTCAGCAACCACCAGCTCAGAATGCAGATCCAAAATGCAAGTATTGTGTAACCTTTGCTGTTGTGAAGGTGTGTCAGCCATCTGACTGATGTCCCTGGCTAGGGAATACAAGTGAGGTCATGCTTGGACTCTTGGCCCTCCCTCCCCCTGTCAGGACCTCCCAGGATAATATAGTTACAAGAATACCCAGGCCTTCTGGTGTCAGAATGAGCCTCCTATCCCAGAGACTTTGTTGATGCCCTCAGCATTTCAGCATCCTCTCCTGTGCCCACACGGAGCTTACAATGGACTAAACTCTTCTCCTGGCTCTGCTGAGTAGGAGAGGAGAAAGGATTCCTCCCCAGCCCCATGTCAAGTTGGAATCAGAGTCCAAAGACACTGCTTAGACTCAAAGACCCACCTTTTCCCTATCTTTTAATTTCTGGTTGTCATTACAGTAAGTCCCCTACATAACAAACAAGTTCTGTTCAGAGAGTGTATTTGTAAGTCCAACAAAGTTAGCATAGGTACCCAGCTAGCATAATTGGCTATATATCACTATTCTGTCATAGGTTTATCATGCTTTTCACATAAAAAGTACATAACAAACAGACATACAAAATAAAAAAGCATTTTTAATCCTACAGTACAGTACCCTGAAAAGTATATTAGCACAGTACAACAGCTGGCGCACAGGGGCCCCCATCGAGTGAACAGGCAAGAAGAGTCATTGACTAGAGGAGGGAGTGGAGGTGGGAGATGGTAGAGCTGAAGGATCATCAGCAACAGGAAACAGAGGGTAAGCTGAGGTGTCACTCAGGCCAGACGTTGATGGGATGTGTGTTCACATCTTTGAAAGTATGTACCTTGAAGTTTCATGTGTAGGGGACTTACTATACCTTCTCTCCTGTCTGGGGCTCAAACCACAGATCTCAGAACAATCAGAGAATGACCAGTACTCACCAATTTTTCCACAATTTCTCCTCCTCTGCACGCATCTCAGGTATTCCCCTAGGCCTGGGACTAGGAGGAGGCAAGCGAGGCACTAGGGTGCCCAGTTTAGAGGCACAGACTCTGAGGGTCACATCGACCCTGGGCTCTCACAGCCCCAAGAGTGAGCTCCTCCTTAAATTTGGCCCCTGGAGATCTCACTTGCTTCACCCCAGCCCCAGAACCCCATGTGAAAAACTCCCACCTTTCTTTTTTTTAAACTCTCATAAATATCAATTAATGTAAAGAAACACTAACTCATTTCATAACAAGTCAAATAAAAAATGTATCTGGGGACTCCCCTGGCAGTCACATGGTTAAGACTGGGTTTCCACTGCAGGGGGCACAGGTTCAATCCCTGATGCGGGAACTAAGATCCTACAGGCGGCATGGCTTGGCCACTAAAATAAAAAAGAAAAAGAGAGAGAGAAAGAAAGGAAAGAGAGAGAGAGAGATGCAGCCAGAGTTGCAAAGTGCATTTTTATGAAAACATACATCTCCCATATGGTGGATCCATATTTCTCTTTTGTGTCTCAGGCAAACTATTCTTAGCAGAATCTCAACAAAAATCTATCAAAGAGCTGCCCCTAAAAGTGAAACTTGCCAGGGATTAAAGTTCAGCTTTCAGGTGTCAGCATGTATTCATTCAAGTCACAGGCTTAGGTTCAGCAGATGCTGTCCTCAGGTGATGGTAGTAGCTTGGCCATGGCCCAACTACGAGCAATGATGGCCAGCACCTTCCCCAGCACCTTCCCCAGTCCCCGTAAGAATAGTATTTGTTACTCCTTCCTGCTAAATCCAAAACAAATGTATGATTATCATTTATATTTTAGGCAAGATCTGAAGATAGGAAAAAGGTTGCCCAAATGGTAGAAGGTAAGTACAAACAAGAGTTCCTGATGTCTCAGTTGGTAGGCATTTTTAAAAAACAGCTGTTTAAGGTTCAACACTAACAAAAACAACACCAACCAAAAGACTTCCTACTCTAGTTCAGTTTTCACAATTAATTAGACCCGATAAAAATCTAGGGATAGGCAAATTCCTGGTGGTCTGGTGGTTAAGATTCTGTGTTCCCAATGCAGAGGGTGTAGGTTCGATCCTACACCTATGGTTGGGGAACTAATCCCACATACCTCAAGGTGTGGTCAAAAATAAATAAAATAAAAATGAAACAAAAACTATAACCTAAAGCCTTCTTTAAAAAATAATCTTAGGATATAAATGTTGGTCTGTATCTATAATTTTTACATCAGACCTAGGCCTGTGAATAATCCCAAAACATGCCTGAAATCAGAAGGAAATATTGAAATAGGCAAGAAAAAGCAGCACAAAATTCTGGAGGAAGCCCATAAGAATGTCTTGGCCTTGTTTACATCTGTGTACTTCCTCTCAGTGGCTCATTTCTTCCTTGCAAGATGCCCTCCCCTGTCTCTGCCCCTTGGGTCATATCCCCCATGACCATGTGGGGGCCTCTGTGTCCCCCACCTGCAGAACAATGTCAGGTAGGCAGGTCCAGCCATGAAAACAGATTTCCCAGTAAGGAATCCAAGCCCAGTGGGCTCACATCTTCCTGTCTTGCCCAGCAGTTCCTGGACACACTTGTTCCCATCTAGGCTTATCCGGGGAGAAGGAAAGAACATCCCTGTAGAAAGAATGAAAATATAAAGAGGATCGTGGGCTGAAGGGAGGGGAAAGTGGACAGGTACAGCTCAAAGGAAACACATCTGCCACTTGGAGCCACTGACAGGTCATGGTATGAGCCAGAAGGATCACCAGACAATGGCAAAATTGTGTGGCTCGTGTTCTCCTGCAGAAAATGAACGAGAAGATGACCCAAAAGGCTCTGTTGGCCGGTTCTTTTGTCTACTTTTCCTTTTTTTTTAAACTCTATGGCTCTTTGATATTTATTTATTTCTTTATTTGGCTGCCCCAGGTCTTAGTTTCAGCACATGGGATTTTTAGTCATGGCATGCAAGCGCTTAGTTCCCTGACCAGGGGTGGAACCTGGGCCCCCTGCACTGAGAGCTCAGAGTCTTAGCCGCTGGACCACCAGGGAAGTCCCGTTTCGTCTGCTTTAATCCAGAGCTAATTGGGAGGGATGTGTTTCCTTCCAGGAAAATGCCTGATTAAGAGTCTTGAGGCCTCAGGGTTGTGTTCGCTCCAACCACTTTCTCAGAGAGCAAGCCTACACATAAAAACTGCTGTGGGAAGAGACTGTAGCTTATGTTACAAAATTCCACTGTTTCATTGTCGTTCAGTCACTAAGTCGTGTCCCACTCTGCAACCCCTGGACTGCAGCCCACCAGGCTCCCCTGTTCTTGACCATTGTCCGGAGCTTGCTTAGATTCATATCCATTGAGTCAGTGATGCATGTAACCATCTAATCCTGCTACCTCCTTCTCCTCTTGCCCTCAATCTTTCCCAACATCAGGGTCTTTTCTAATGAGTCGGCTCTTTGCATCAGGTGGCCAAATTCCACTGTCATTGTCAAGTATTATTTGCCAATGGAGCATAATTCAGCTTAGTTCCAGTTACCTTCAAAAATTAGGATTTCTATAAATTTTCTCAGGATAGCAGTATCATCCTCTAACGTCCATTTCCCAGCCCAAGACCACATTTATTTTTCACAGTTCTCTGAATTGTTTCTAAAACACCATAATTATCATCCAAGCTCCATTGTATCCATTACATAGATAAACAACCAGAGCCCCAGAGCTAATGGGGCCATTAGATGGTGCACCTAAAAAGGCTTGGGGTTCCTTTGATTCCTCCTACACTCCTTTCTGGCTTCCTAGGTGGCTCAGTGGTGAAGAATCTGCCTGCCAATGCAGGAGATATGGTTCAGTCCCTGGGCTGGGAAGATCGCCTGGAGGAGGAAATGGCAGCACACTCCTGTGTTCTTGCCTGGGAAATCCCATGAACAGAGGAGGCTGGCAGGCTACAGTCCATGGGGTCGCAGAGTCAGACATGACTGAGCGACTAAACAACACTTCCTTCCAACTCCAACTCTCAGTGAAGAAATGATTTGAATGATAAAGTTTCACCCATCCAGCTAGGAGTATCCGCAAGTGCACACAACTCTAGATGCACCTGCAGGAAGTCAGGATACTGGCAGTGACACCAACCTGAGTGTGTCTTCCTCTTGCCCTCCCTCTTCCTGCAGCCCGCATCCAAACCCAGGACGAAACCACCAAGAGGTTTCCCAAGGACAGTGATCTCGGCAGCCAGTTGTCCTCGGCTCACTCGGCGACACCCCAGAACAACGGCACTGTGGTCAATTTTGACTCATCGAGCAGCAGGAGTAGTAGGGTGGAGACCGTTGCCCAGCCCACGACCCCAAGCCCCCAGCCAGGGCCTGGCAGCCCCAGTTCCCCTCTTCCTGGCTTCTCCAGGTCTAGGCACTATTCTACCAGGTGAGTCATCTGCAACTCGGCAGAAAATCTGCCTCCTCGGTGATACCCTCCCGTGATGGCCCAGGGCCATAAAGAGCAGCATAAAAAGCCATTAAGGCTTCAAAGGCCCTAATAGTTTCCAAGGAAGTGAGAGCCATTACATTCCATTTCTGCTGAACATCACAAGGCCACTTCTTCCTGTGACAGCTGTGATTGAGGAAGAAATGAAAGGACAAAGTTTATCAAGCAGGACAAATTCTTCCTTCTCAGCCTTCTGCCATATAACCTATAAGCAAACCTTCCTGCCAGCCTAGGGTATGAAAAGAAAATGCCTTAAAAAATTTTTTTTCCACTGGGGACTTACTTTAATGAAGGGCAGGATTAATTTTATTTTATCCTTTTAAATCAATATTTTTCTAAGATTTTTAAAAATATGGACCATATTTAAAGTCTTTTATTGAATTTGTTACAATATTGCTTCTGTTTCATGTTTTGGTTCTTTGGCCAGGAGGCATGTGGGATCTTAGTTCCACAACCAGGGATCGAACCTGCACCCCCTGCATTGGGAGGTGAAATCTTAACCACTGGACCACTGGAGAAATCCCAGAGGGATTAATTTTAATTGGTGTGTCAGTTGTTTGCTTATCAATGGCAGCAACACTCTAACTCATGAATTCCCAAAACAAATTTATTGTAAAGAATTCTCTAATGTCTAATTCAACAAGCTTTTATTGAGAATCAACTCTATCCTAGTCTCTGTGGTTACCATAGCTGCAGAGATGATCAGACACATCTCTGCCTCAAGGAGTTGACAGAATAGTGAGAGAGTGATGTAGGTAATTTTTATATAATGTGATAAATGCTATGCTTCTGTGATAAACATGTACTTTCAGAGGACGGGGTAAGTCTATGTGGAGAATGCATAAATATTTCATAGGAGAAATAATATTGGACTTCAGCCTTAAAGACTAAGTAAGAGCTCACTAATGGAGAAAAGCCAAGAATAGTATTGAGTAATAAACTGTTTTTTTTTAAACTTTTATTTATTTATTTGGCTGCACCAGGTCTTAATTGCAGTATGTGGGATCTATTTCCCCTGTACAGGGATCAAACCCACACTCCCTGCATCAGGAACACAGAGTCTTAACCACTGGACCACAAGGAAAATCCCGTAAACTAGTATTGATGAAAAGCCACTTTTTAAATTGATTTAAAAAGAACAATTCTTGTATTTCTGGGATAAAACACACCTGGTGACAATGTACAATTCTTTTTATTTATTAAGAAACAAACTAGAATATGTTCCTGAGAATTCTTGGTTGGTTATAGACAGTATTGCCTAAGACCTACACCAGTTAAAAAAAAGTTTGCAGTTCTTAGTCAATTAAATCCCTCCATTAAAAGGAGACAAGGCATTGAAAAGAATGAAATAATGCTATTTGCAGCAATGTGGATGGACCAAGAGATTTACATACTGAGCGAAGTAAGTTAGACAGAGAGGGAGAAATACCGTATGACCTACTTTATATGTGGAATCTAAAAAAAATGATACAAATGGACTTACAAACCAGAAAGGGACTCATAGACTTAGAGAACAAATGTATGGTTTCCAGGGGGTTGAGGGGAAAGAATGAGGGGAAGGGATAGTTAGGAACTTTGGGATGGACATGTACACACTGCTATATTTAAAATGGATAACCAACTAGCACAGGGAAATCTGCTCAATGTTATATGGCAGCCTGGATGAGAGAGGAGTTTGGAGGAGAATGAATACATGCATATGTAAAAGCTAAGTCCCTTTGCTGTGCATCTGAAACTATCACAACCTTGTTAATCTGCTATACTCCAATACAAAATAAAAAGTTTAAGAAAAAAGGAGACACTGCAGTAGAGTAAAAAAACCGGACAATGGTATTTGTGTAAAAAAAGTGGTTACTATGTGAGGTGATGAATGTGTTCATTTGCTTGAGTGTGGTAATTATTTCACAATATATACATATATTAAATCAAGTTGTGTACTTGAAACATATATAATTTTTATATGTCAATTATACCTCAATAAAGATGAGGTATATATTACTATACTAGTAATTGAAAAGGTCCATTACTATTCCACTATACAGACAGACTATGATTTATTTAACCAGTTTCCATTTATTATATTTTTGGTTTGGGGATATAGAGAGAATGTTATAAAGAAAAAACAAAAAAAATTAAAAATTAAAAACAAAAAAATTAAAGAATGTACCATAGCAGAGAATAAGCATGAACAAAGGTATGATGTTATAAGGAAGTGAAGCATCTTTGGAAAATGACCATAGAAAACAGAGCCTGGAGGGGTTTCCCTGGTGGCTCAGGAGTAAAGAATCCACCAGCAATGCAGGAGACGTGGGTTCGATCCCTGGGTGGGGAAGATCCCCTGGAGATGGAAATGGCAACCCACTCCAGTATTCTTGCCTGGAGAATCCCATGGACAGAGTGCACCTGAGAGAGGGGCCTATGGGGTCACAGAGTCAGACACGACTAAGCAACTGAACACACACATACAAGGAGAGCCTGGGAGGGGGGCAGGAGATGAGTCTGGAAAGAAGTGTGATGCTGAACCACTAAGGCCTTTGAGTCTCTTTGGAATTAGAACATTGTCTCCTTATTATTATTATTATAAGTATAGTTGATTTACAAAGTCACATTAGTAAGTGATTCAGTTATATAAACATAGATATATACATATAACTTTCCTGGTGACTCAGAGGGTAGAGAATCTGCCTGCAATGCGGGAGACTCGGGTTCAATACTTGAGTCAGGAAGATCCCCTGCAGAAGAGAATGGCTAACCTGTTCAGTATTCTTGCCTAGAGAATCCCATGGACAGAGGAGTCTGGTGAGCTATAGTCTGTGGGGTCACAAAGTGACTTTCACTTTCTTTTCACCTCATTCTTTTGCAGATTCTTTTTCATGATAGGTTATTACAAAATACTGACTATTGTTCCCTGTACTATATAGTAGGTCCTTGTTGTTTAAATTTTTTATCTTTTTTTGTTTGTTTTCACTCCAGACTGACTATATTATTGGCAAGATCTTTTATATTTTAGTTCTAGGCTGGCTAAGTTATTGGCAAGACCATTTCTGCATTATATGGGTCAATTATTATTATTATTATGTTATATTTATATTATATAATAGATATAATATTATATATTATTATATATTATATTATGTATATTATTTATATATATAATATATTTTATTATTATTATTATTATTCAACTGTACCTACACATAAGAAAGCAGAACCCTGCAGTCTTTCATGGAGACTGGATATCAAAAAGGCGCACTGCCCCTAACTTATATGGAGAATTATATTTGATCAGAATGTAACACAGTGAAAACAATATAGGTAAAACATAGGAGGGTTATTTGGCAGGGGGATTGTCTTGTTTTAAAGACAGTAAGTTAACAGGAATTGTCTTTGTGTACATATTGGGTTCTGGCAAGAAGGAGGGATTCCAATAGTCCTGGAGAGGTGTCGGCTGAAAAAAAACAAACAAAAAAACGCACAACCTAAAGTTTGAGACTTATGTTTTAGTCAGCAGACTTACTGAGGACTGGGCTTCCCTGGTAACTCAAATGGTAAAGAATCCACTTGCAATGCAGGAGACCCAGGCTCAATCCCTGGGTCAGGAAAATCCCCTGGAGAAGGGAATGGCAACCCACTCCAGTATTCTTGCCTGGAGAACTCCATGGGCAGAGGAACCTGATGGACCACAGTCCATGTGGTCGCAGAATCAGACATGACTGAGTGACTAACACACACACACACACACACACAGTGAGGACTATGGCCTAGGACATGGCATCTCAGAGAGTTCTGAGGGACTGTTTCAAAAAGGTAAGGGAGAAGTCAGAATACACAGGAAGTTTTGCTGGAAAAAAACCATGCTGTGGAACATCAAAGGATAACTGCTAGTTGCAAAATACAGATGTCTCAACTTAATGACTTTAGTGCTTTAAAAAAATTTTTTTATTGGAGTATAATTGCTTTTCAATATTGTGTTTATTTCTGCTGCACAACAACATGAGTCAGCCATATGTATACATATATCCCCTCCCTCTTGAGCCTCCTTCCATACACTCATCCCACTTTTCTAGGTCATCACAGAGCACTGAGCTGAGCTCCCTGTTCCTCTATGGAAAGATGCAAGAGTCTGGGCTCACTGAAATCATTCATTTGATTTGAATCTCAACTACCTAGGGCCAGTATCTTGTTTTTCTCTATTCTGAAACTCCTTCAGGGTGCACTGTTTTGGGTAGCTGCGTGCCTGATGGCTTTACATTCTTGGTTTAAAGAAATGGCAGGTGACATTCTTTTTTTTTTTTTTTTTTTTTTTAGTGCAACAGCAGAAATGTATTGTCTCTTGGTTATGTAGACTGGAAATCTGAGCCTAAGTTGTTGGCAGGGCCCTGTTCCCACTGAAGGCTCTAGAGAAGGATCTGTTCCAAGCCTGTCCTGGCTTCTGGTAGTTTCTTGACTTGTGGCAGCGTAACTAAAGGTGACAATCTTTGTCCATACATTATGGGGAGGAACTGTCCAAGAATCTGGACAGCTACATGGCAGAGATGATCAGGGGCAATGTTCACAGAATGCACTCCACAATCCCTAGACACACTATGTTGTCCTTGTGGTTTAGTCACTCAGTCATGTCTGGCTCTTTGTGATCCCATGGACTGTAGTGCACCAGGCTCCTCTGTCCATGGGATTTCCCAGGCAAGAAAACTCTAGTGGGTTTCCATTTCCTCCTCCAGGGAAGCTTCTCAACCCAAGGATCCAATCTGCATCTCCTGTGTCTCCCTTATTGCAGGTGAATTCTTTACCTCTGAGTCACTGGGGAAGCCCCTAGGCCTAAAGAATTCTGGAGATGTTGAATGGGGTGAGTGTTCTTCACATGAGAAGGACATGAATTTGGGGGGCCAAAAGCCAGAATGTTATGGACCAAACTGTATCCCCTCAAAATTTATATACTGAAGCCCTAACCACCTGTATTTGGAGACAGGGTCTATAAGGAGGTTAGAGGTTAAATGGGGGCCAAACTGGGAGCGGGGAGGGGTGGCTTAATCCAATAGGAAGCATCCTTATAAAAAGTGGGAGAGACACCCAGAACTCTGTCTCCTTCTGTGTGTACACAGAGAAGAGGTCATGTGAGGATGGAGACAGAGGAGCCTGGCAGGATCAGTCCTGTCCATGGAGTTGCAAAAGAGTAGGGTATGACTTAGCAACTAAACAAGAGCTACAATGTTAGAAGAGGACTGTCAACAAGTCAGTAAAAGAAGTCTGACCAAAACCAACCCTAAGAACACCTTGATTTTGGACTTCGAGTTGCTAGAGCTGTGAAAAAATAAATTTCTGCTGTTTAAGGCATCCAGTGTGTGCTTTTCTTTTATGGTGCCCTGCAGACTACTGGGCCTCCCCAGGTGGCAAAAGTGATAAAGACCTGCCTGCCAATGCAGGAGACGTGAGAGATGCAAGAGACACAGGTTCGATCCCTGGGTTGGGAAGATCCCTTGGCAGAGGGCATAGCAACCTACTCCAGTTTTCTTGCCTGGCGAATCCCCTGGACAGAGGAGCTTGGCAGGCTACAGTCCATGGGATTGCAAGAGTCAGACACTGCTGAGTGACTAACACTACACAGGCTATTACTAATACAGGGTCCTACACATTTCTTAAAAATTTTTCCTAGATGTTTTTTATTATAATGTTATTCAAGGTGGCATTTGGAATAGGGGTTCTGAGGCTTTTGTGCACCTAATAATAGTGGTCCTTGGTTCCTTTTCTTGAAGCCTGCTCTTACTGCTATTGCCTCACATCAGTCTACCTTGTAGCTTCTGTTACTGAACTGCTGAATTCAAAGGGACCTGACCCTGGTTTACCTTCATATTGGAGGACAAAGACACTACGATTTCCAAATGCTATCCTTGAGGTTACCACTGGGAAGTTTAGGATAGGATAGTAAGTCCCCTGAACCAGCCTGTGTGCAGTGTGGTCAGCAACCTGTGCAGATGAGTTTCCTGAATGTCCTGCAGGAGTTGGGCGCTCTCCTCTCCCCTGTGGGGGAGTGGCCCTGATGAGTGGGGTTTGATTTGTTACAATATTGTTTCTGTTTTGCCTTTTGGTGTTTTGGCCTCATGGCATGTGGGATCTTTGCTCCTCAACCAGTGATGAAACCCGCACCCCCTGCAGTGGAAACGTGGAGTCTTAACCACTGGACCACCAGGGAGGTCCCCACTGGACACTCACTGATACTTCAGAGCAGGTTTTGGTGAAAATGTAGTGGTAGCGGCCACCTGTCCTGCAACACTTGGATGGCTTGGGGCTCTGAGAACACCAAAGCCACAGGTGTCTAACTACCTCTGTCTTTCAGGTATCCATGTGGCCCATGTATGAGCACAAGTGACCTTCATAGGAGCAGATCCTGCACACCTGGGATGTTTACAAAGCACATTGAAGACGTTCACTCAGAACCTGTTTTCCGAAAAGATCTTCAGCCAATCAACCATGGGTCAGTGGTCTCAGCCTTGGTGCCACATAGTCCTCGGTCCCATGCCCCCAGATACTATCTCATTAATGAACGTGACTCTCAGCAAAAGAAACATTCAACTTTCTGGCCAGAAAGACATTTCAAGATAGACACCTCCAGGGACACTGCGGACATGTACCCCAGGAACATGAGACGGTGTGCACCCTTGGCCTCTCCACAGCTCAGTGAAGAAGAGGAGGAGGTTCCGAGGAGACAGGTGAGCAGACAGGCCTTCCACCCGCGCTCCTTGACTGACCTCCACGGGGTGCATCATTTTTATGTTGGCGAAAGTTCAGGAAGTCAGGCCCTGACTCCTGAGCTCCAGAGACCAACACATTACACATCTTGGAATGATGGCTTTGGGGGTCAACTTGACAGGCCAATGTACATGCACAAAAAAGCACGCTCCCAGAATTTCCAATACCCCCAGCACCCTCTGAAGCCCAGGGCTAAGGCCAAGTTTGAACCATCCATCACAGAATCTGACTTCATGTCAGCGGCATCCAGCAGGGACCAGCAGAACAGTGGCACCAACCAGTACTTCCAGGTCACCCACAGCCAGCCCAAGTGGCCAAGGTCTGCGGGCCAGTTTGGCCGGAGGAAGGCAATATCGAGGCAGGAGTTGACTGCAGGTCTGAATGACCTGATTTGTTCAAATGTCTAGGGTTTTCTTCTGGCATCCTGTCCTAGAAATCACTCCTACTGGTGGAGTGTGGTGTGGTTGACAATGCATGGTCCCTCCCCTTCTGGGAAGACAGACAAACACACCCAGCGGATGTGATCAGTGGGGCATATCCAGGCACGTCGTCTGCTGGTTGTGGCCCAGAGACCCACAGGGCCATGACTCCCTAATCTACAGCAACTGAATACAAGTGGGCTGTGTCCGGGGGTCTCTGGGTCCAGACACTTTAGGAGATTGTTTCAAAAAAATCAACCTTTGACCTCCATTCAGTGTGATGCCAGATCATAAGCAAGCCAGGCAGCTCACCTAATTGCAAAACCCTTACGTGACATGTCTACCCTTGTCCTGAATCTTAGGAGTGACCTGTTTGTGTTATAATGTTCTCTTGCAGCATACATATCTCAGTCCTCCCTGATAAGCACCCCAAAATGAGTTGGCTACCCTTAAAGATTTCACAGTGCTTAATTACTTCACATTAATGATCAGTTTGATAGTGACCAGAGTAATTAAAATTTATTAAGAATGTAAGATGTTGAAGCTGAAACTCCAATATTTTGGCCACCTGATGCGAAGAGCTGACTCATTTGAAAAGACCCTGATGCTGGGAAAGATTGAAGGCGGGAGGAGAAGGGGACAACAGAGGATGAGATGGTTGGATGGCATCACCGACTCAATGGACATGAGTTTGAGTCGACTCCGGGAGTTGGTGATGGACAGGGAGGCCTGGCATGCTGCAGTCCATGGAGTCGCAAAGAGTTGGACACGACTGAGTGACTGAACTGAACTGAACTGAAGAATGTACCATACTGTTTACCCAACTATGTATCTGTCTTAGGGCTTCCCCCATGGTTCAGTGGGTAAAGAATCGGCCTGCAATGCTGGAGACAGGAGACACAGGTTGGATCCCTGGGTCCAGCAAGATCCCCTGGAGGAGGAAATGGCAACCCTCTCCAGTGTTCTTGCCTGAAAAATCCCATGGACAGAGGAACCTGGTGGGCTACAGTCCATGGGGTTGCAAAGAGTCAGACATAACTAAGTGATGAAGCACACACATATATCTGTATTAATTAGTCAGGACCCTTGGGTTGGAGGTAACAAAATCCCCAAGGTTAATTGGTTCCTTTAACTAGGAGGGATGAGAATCAAGCTAGCTTCAGGCTCAACTGGACCTGGCTATCAAACATCTTCTGGATTTTGTCTTTTCACCTCTCAGCTCTACTTCTGTTTGTTGACCTTGTTTTCTCTTACTGCCAACAGGCTTTCTCCATGTAGTAGGTGAAGGAGGAATGCACAGACACAGAAAATTCCAGGTTGATGGCACCCAGCCAATGAGCCCCAAGGAAAGAACAGAGCTGTACCCATTTGCACTCCTGTCCTATTTCCATGATAACTCTTTCACTTTAAATTTATCTTTTAAGTTTTCTGTCTCCTCCATCAGACTGTTGAGTTCCTTTGAGAGAGGAATGGTGTTTATTCATTTCTGCAGAACTGGTAACTGATACATAACACATTTTGTACTTGTTTTCTCCCTCTCACTACATAACAAACTTAGCAACTTAAAACAACACTTATTTATCAACTCAGTTTCCATAGTTCACCTGGATGCTCAGCTAGGGTCTCAAGCAAGGTGTCATCCAAGAGCCTGCATCTCATCTGGGGCTAGGGGGTCACCTTCCAATGTTGTGTGGCTGTTGGCAGCATTCACTTCCTTGGGGTTGTAGGACTGAGGTGTTCTGCTCCCAGGGGCAGCCTGCATTTCCCTACCACATGATCCTCTCCATAGTGTGGCTGTTTGTATCTTCAAGGCCAGCAAGAGAAGGCCTTCTAACATTTGAATCTCTCTCTTTGCAAGACGTGGATTATCTTTTAAAGGACTCACCTGATTAGGTCAGGCCCATTCAGGATAATGTCCTTTTGATTCATTCAAAGTTAATTAGTCAGAGACCTTAATTATATCTAAATAAATTCACCTTTACCATATAATAGAACCTCATCATGAGAGTGAAATCTTATCAGATTCACAAGTGCCAACACACTCAACAAATTTTCAAGAAATGTACAACAGGGGCAGGAATTCTGGGGGGCATCTCAGAAGGCTGCCTATCCTAGGTATTTCATGAAACATCTGTTGAGTGTAAATGGATGGACTGGAGTAATGAATAAATTATAAATGACATGGTAACAAGATTATCTTCCAAGATCTACAGCTAATTCTAACCTCAGAGAAAAATCTAGTATAAATAATGCCATTTTAAAAATAGACAGAGGTCTTCCCTGGTGACTCAGTGCTAAAGGACCCACCTGCCAATGCAGGAACCACAGCAGGAAGAGAAGCCACTGCAATGAAAAGCCTGAGTACTGCAACTAGAGAGTGCCACAACTAGAGAAAAGCCTGTGCAGCAATGAAGACTGAGCACAGCCAAAAATAAATAAAACTTTTAAAAATAAAAAGTAGACCCAGGTTAACACTCCTCACAAAAACCATGAAAAAATGTGCAGTATTTTCACATTTCTTGACAGTGCTTAACTACTTCACATCATGCCCTCCAATTCTTTGGCTACCTGATGCAAAAAGCCGAGTCGTTGGAAAAGACCCTGATGGTGGAAAAGACTGAGGGCAGGAAGAGAAGGGGAGGACAGAGGATAAGATGGTTGGATGGCATCACCAACTCAATGAACATGAGTTTGAGCAAGCTCCGGGAGATGGTGAAGGACATGGAAGCCTGATGTGCAGCAGTCCATGGGGTTGCAAAGAGGCAGACATGACTGAATGACTCAACAACAACAAAATGCCCTCCCAACCACAACAGACCCAGGAGGTTGTGGCGTGTTCTAGATGAAAAGCTTACCCTGCCATGGGAACATCCCTTTGTGGTACAGGTGCCTGCAGGAATTCGTCCATGCGGGTACTCTAGTTCACATACTTGGTCTTGGGGCTGTAGCCTAGAGCTCCCTGGGACATTGAAAAAGCCTAGCTCTGCCCCAGGCAGCAGTACCTGTGTCTGTGTGCAGGTAGGGGAGCATTCCATCCGGCAGGCCTTGCAGCATTCCTAAGAAAACACGAGTTTAGCCAATATTTATCCAGGGTTGCAGATGTGTTCATCAACTTTCAGTGAGCAACACAGCTCACATATACTCCAGCACTTAGTATCAGGTATGACTTTAATTTAGAGCAATTTAAAAGATGCAGAATAGTACAGAGACTAGTGTGACAAGCACTCATACTTCTATTATGTCAACAACTGTTGACATTTTATTTCCATCTAGTCATTTTGTTATTAAAATATTACAGATACCATAATTTACTCTAATTCCCACACTTAGTTGCATTCCCCTCATGCTACTAAGAGTTCAGCATGTGTCCATTCACCATTTGTTTACAGTTACATATGTTGTATGCATATAACTATATATGTATAAACATCCATAAACAATATGTAAGTACGTCTTAAGTAAGTACTATAATACTGCATGTATTGTACATACTTAACTTTTTAATGTCCGTTGAAGAAATAAACAGATCAAGCTCACTTATTGTAACTGCTATGTAGTGTTTCATCATGAATAAACTACACGATATTTATCCATTTCTTACTGATGGACATTGAAGTCATTCCCACTTCTTTGCAGCTAAAAATAATGTTACACTATTCTATACAGTGTCTACTGCACATGTGCCCATGATGAGTTTGAAGTGGATACTGGTACTTTTAAAAAATTATTTTTAAAAAGATTTTTATTGAAATATAGTTGATTTACAATGTATTAGTTTCAGGTGTACAGCTAAGTGATTCAGTTACATACACAAATATATACATATATATAAACAAATATATATCATATAATAATATATAATAATAATTACATATATAAATATATATTCTCTTTTAGATTCTTTTCTATTAGAGGTTACTACAAGATACTTAGTTTTTGTGCTATGCTACAAGATACTGAGTAGAGTTCCTGTTCCAGTAAATCCTTTTTGATTATCTATTTTACATGTAGTAGTGTATATATTTTGGAGCTTCCCAGCTGGCTCAGTGGGTAAAGAATTCACCTGCAATGCAGGAAATGCAAACAGATGAGAGTTCCATCCCTGGGTCAGGAAGATCCCCTGGAGGAGGGCATGGCAACCCACTGCAGTATTGCCTGGAGAATCCCATGGATAGAAGAGCCCAGTGGGCTACAGTCCATGGGGTCACAAAGAGTCGGACATGACTGAGAGACTAAGTGCACACACATTACTATATATAAAATGGATAAACAACAAGGACCTACTGTATAGCGCAGGAACTACTGTCAATATCTTGTAATAACCTACAATGGAAAAGAATCTGAATCACTTTGCTGTAAAAATGTTAGCGATGTAAGGATGATTCTCTTGGTCACTCCCCTGCCCTGCCTTTTTTTTTTTCCTGCTGCATTGTGAGGCATGTGGGATCTTAGTTCCCTAACCAGGGGTTGAACCCATGCCCCATGGTTTGGGAGCACAGAATCTTAACCACTGGGCCACCAAGGAAGTCCATCTTGGTCATGTTAGGTAGTTAGAATAGGGGAAAGGAGTCCAAAATGGCGGTGGCTAAAAGACAAGGAAGGGAGAAGCCCGCGAAAATAGAACAAAGGAAGGTCAAGGGAAGGTCTGAGGACCGGAGTGAAGACCTCAAGCAGGACAAACAGTGCTCCTGGCTAAGCCCAATTTGCATGGGGCAGGCCCAGGGCGAGGAAAAAACATATAAAAGGAGGAGCCAAAGCGCTTTCTCTCTCTCTCTCCCCCACATGCATATGCTCTTTCTCTCTCTCTCTCTCCCACACGTGCATGCGCACTCTCTCTCTCTCCCACGTGCGTGCACTCTTTATCTCTCACTCCCTCTCTCCCACGCGGTGTGCGTGTGCGCTTTCTTTCTCTCTCCCTCCCCCCCGCCACGTGCATGCACTCTTTATCTCTCACTCCCTCTCTCCCACGCGTGCGTGCGCCGCTTTCTTTCTCTATCCCTTCCCTGCCCCCCACCCCGCGTGCGTGCGCGCTGTCTCTCTGTCTCTCTCTCTTTCTCCCGCGCGCTGTGGCACTCTTCTCTTTGCATCTTTGGGTTGACATGCCCTCACCCCTCGAAGATGGATTTTCCTGCTAATATCTAAATAAAATAGAGCTGCAACACGGAGCTGTAACACTGATTTGTCTAAGAACTCCAACATGGTCCATTCAAGACCTGAGAGCTATAACACGGTCTGTCCAAGACCTGAGAGCTGTGACACGCCGAGGGCTTTAATGTCCGTCACTCCAAATCTTTGGTGTGATGATACAAGAACCAAGGAGCATACACTCACCTGACAGTCACTTCTTACATTTCTGGATTCATGAATGCCATGAAATTCAAAGAAACGTTTTCTACACACCTCTAGAAGACTAACTTCCCCAATCTGTGGTAGCATTCCTGTTTTCTTGATACTCTGTAGTTGCATGTTTGTGTGTTTTTCCTCCTTTTTAGGGTTCATATGTTATTGTACGTATGTTTTAACCTTTGCCCATTTCATAGTAAACACTGCATATCCTTACAGGATGTGGGAATCAGTAAAGCATATGAGTCAACATGTGACCTTCAGAAATATAAACAGGTGTGGTGTGTACCATAGTTCTGCCACTTATTAGCCATGTTGCCTTGGTCACCCTTACCTGTGTGATATTCTGTTTTTAAAATAATTTTATTTATTTTTACTTTTGGCTGTGCTGGGTCTTCATTGCTGCACAGGCCACTCTAGTTGCCATGTGTGGGCTTCTCATTTCAGTGGTTTCTCTTGGTGTGGAGCGTGAGCTCTAGGGCATGCGGGCTCAGTAGTTGTGGCTCCTGGACTCTAGAGCACAGGCTAAATAGTTGTGGTGCACAGGCTTAGTTGCTCAACAGCATGTGGGATCTTCCCTGTTCAGGGATCAAACCCATGTTCTCTGCATTGGCAGGTGAATTCTTAACCACTGGATGATAGATAAGTGCCAATCCTCAGTTTCTTAACCCAGGTTGTTCAGTCACTCAGTCATGTCCGACTTTTTTCAACCCCATGGACTGCAGGCAATTGGAGATAGTTGTCTCCACCTGTGAGGGTTAAATGGCACAACGCAGGTAAGGTGGTTGGGACAGTGGCCTGCCAGTGAATAAAGAAGTACCTGTATGCCGACAGAGTAGATCACCTAGCACCTGCCTGACTAAGTAAACATGCATACAATTCTTCATCAGTGTCTACGTAGAAAGCAAATACTCCATTCAGGACCTTTTAGGATCAGCGCACTTGGACACTTGGCCCACCCCCTTGGTGGTCTGGTGGTGGTTTGAGTTAGGAATCTCTGGGCCTCCTGCCCCATAGGCACTTAGTTAAAATTCATCTTGGACTTCGGTGAGGTGTGCCCTGGACAACTGAGTGACTTGGAGGCCTGACAACCTCCCGGGTGGGGTCTGATCAATGGAATCTACAGATGGCAGTCATTCCTTCTGCCCTGGTGGCTCTGAATGAGCCTCCAGCAGACTGCTAAACAGGCCAGCTGAGCAGCTCTGATGGGCGGGTGGCGCTCAACCTCTGGATCTTGCCAGCCACTCATCCCGCCCTGTCCTGGACTCTGGAGACAAACAGATGAGAGCCTGCCCTTGGCTGACCCTACTTCACCTGGCGCCTGCTGCCAGTGTGTGAAGACCTCGGGGATGAACAGTTTGCCTCTCTGAATATTTCACATATACCCAGGACTGGCATTTTCTGGCAGCAAAGATTAAAGTGTCTTACAGTGCTAGAACAATTTTAAAGCCATGCTCCATTTTGTAAGTATCAGTTCAGTTCAATTCAGTTGCTCAGTCGTGTCCGACTCTTTGTGACCCCATGAATCACAGCACGCCAGGCCTCCCTGTCCATCACAAACTCCCGGAGTTTACCCAAACTCATGTCCATCAAGTCCGTGATGCCATCCAGCCATCTCATCCTCTGTCGTCCCCTTCTCCTCCTGCCCCCAATGCCTCCCAGCATCAGGGTCTTTTCCAATGAGTTTGTAAGTATAAAAATCTCTTAAATGTTCAATGTCTAAAAGTCACTTTCTAGAGCAAACTTACTTTCCCTCAGCTTCATTTTCATAGTTTTTTATCCCCAAACAAAATTCTAATTAAGCTCCAGACTATGAGAGTTCAAAGCTGCGACTTTAAGAATTATTCTACATTGAATTTTTTAATGATGCTTTTTAAATTTAAGAAAACCTACATGTCAGTAATTAATATAGTAAGCAGTAGATGATGCTATAAAGTGAAAAAACGTCTTTTGGCATTACCCCCTCCTGTTAACAGTTTATTCTATGCCTTTTTAGAAGTGAATATTCCAAACTAATGTACATATATCAACATATATAACATATATGTAGAATAGAAATATAAGCATATACAAACACAACTTGAGTTATTTCTCTTTCTCACTCAAGATATATATACATGATCTGTGATATATATATTATATACATTTACTTACTGAATGCCATGCACCATTCTCATTGCTTTTCACTTATTAAATCCTTTAACCCATATGTCAACCCAATGAGTTAGTATTACTATTGTTTTTATTTTCCAAATGAGGATGAAAAATTCTGGAATGGTCAGTTATGTACTGAAGTCACAGCTAACAAATGGGGACACTGGGATTTGAACCAGGGCACTCTGACCTGAGCCCTGACTCTCATCTGTAGAGCTGTTGTCCTTCAACATATATATATATGACATTTTTCCTGTTACTACACATATAAACATTTGTCCTGTGTCAGGAAGATCCCCTGGAGGAAGAAATGGCAACCCACTCCAGTATTCTTACCTGGGAAATTCTGTGGACAGAGAAGCCTGGCAGGCTACAGGTCCATGAGGTTGCAAGCAGTCAGACAAGACTGAGTGACTAAGCATGCACCCATGGGGTAGTTGGTGGGGATAAAAATTTAAATTTTAAGTTATTTTAGAGTTAAGGTTGAAATACCATTTTTATTTCCTTCCTAGAGAGTGAACTGCTCTTGAATAAAATAGTCGACTCATATTCACTCATACTTCTAGTTGCCTAGGCTCTTTTGAGCATTTCCTGTCTGTTCCAGCCCCACCTTTGTTCATCTGGGCCACATTATATGAATGGCTACATAATAGTCCAATAAATGGATATCCTGTAACTTTGTTTAACCTACTGACAAATAATAGGCTGTTTCCAGTGGTAAAATCAACTTTATACACCTGTGTGCAGGAGTTGCTGGGTCAAAAAACAAGTAAATTAAAATTTTAATATATTATTTTAATAATTTTTAAAATATATTTTAATATATTATTCTATTCCCAGAAGGTTACAAAAATTGACACTCTCACCCACTACTGTTTATCCATATGCTTACCAACATAGGGAATTAACAAACCTCTTCAGAGTTGTCTCTCCGATAGGTGTAAAAAGTGCCCCTTGTTTTAATTTGTAACTCCCTAGCAGTGAGGGTGGTTCTGCATCTTCTCATATCTTTGTTAGCCATGCTTATTTTTCTGTAGTGTCTGTTCATATCTGATGCATCCTTTTTGTCTGTTGGGTTATTTGAAAACGATTTAGTGATTTCCAAGAGCACTTTGTACATTAAGAAAACTTCCTTTTAGTTAAAACAGGCTAATTTTCCCTCAGACTGTGGTCTGACTTTTTATGATATTTTGATGTGCTAATTTTTTAACCATGGTTAACTGCAGGAGTTATATAAACATATATATATATATTTGATGCAGACCATTTTTAAAAGTCTTCATTGAATGTTACAATATTGTTTCTGCTTTATGTTTTGGGGTTTTTGACCCAAGACGTGGGATTTTAATTCCATGAACAGGGATCAAACTGGTACCCTTTGCATTGGAAGGCGAAGTCCTAATCACTGGACCTCCAAGGAAGTCTTTTTTTTTTTTTAATGGCTTCAGGGAACATTCACATGCATTACTTCACCTGCCCATCACACTGGCATGGGACGACATCTATCATGGTCTTGCTTCACCTATTAGCAAACAGACTAAGTGACTTGCTCAAAAGCACACAGTGAATTGTGCATGAAGCCAGGTTTAGAACTCTCTAATTCCACATCCAGCCTCTCAACACCTGGCAGTCCATCACATCTTCCATGAAATGGTTTCAAGTAGTCATTTTCTTTACACTATTTTTTTAAAAACTTGAGATGAAACAATATGCACCCAAAACAGAAAATAAAAACTGATCTCAGTGTTGATCTTCTCAAATATTTAGTTGGTTATAGCTCTGAAAAGGGGGTCCCGGGTGGCTCAGTGGCTTCCCTCGTAGCTCAGTCAGTAAAGAGTCTGCCTGCAATGCAGGAGACCTGGGTTCCATTCCTGGGTCAGAAAGATCCCCTTGAGAAGGAAATGGCAACCCACTCCAGTATTCTTGCCTGGAGAATCCCATAGACAGAGGAGCCTGGCAGGCAGTCTATGGGACTTGATAGTCTATGGGGTTGCCAGAGTCAGACACGACCAAGCACACGCAGCAGCAGTAGCTGCACTTCGGTTCCATCCCTGGGTGGGGAAGATTCCCTGGAGAAGGGAATGGCAACCCATTCCAGTGTTCTTGCCTGGGAAATCCGATGGACAGAGGAGCCTGGCAGGCCACAGTGCATAGGGTCGCAGAAGAGTTGGACACGACTTAGCGATTAAACGACAACGACCGCGCTGCGAAGGAGGAAAGGAGCTGAGGGGATGTGATCCCACTCACTCCTCCAAGGTGGAGGCCACCAGAGGCACAGAACTCTGCCATCTCTTAGCTGTGCCCAGCTCTGTCCCAGATGCCAGCGCATCCCAGACATCCCTTAGAGGTCTTTCAGGCACCTCCTACTGAATGAGATCAGAACTGAACGCACCATGTCCCCCCTCAACCCTGTCTCTGGCCTCCCTCGCAGTTAAGCTATCAGCGTCTCAAGCCAGGTGGGAGTCATGAGCTTCCTACTCCTCCAGTCTCCACCATCTTTCACAGAGATCTCTATGTTCTAGCTTTCTAAACACTTTCCGAGGGTCCTCTTCTCTCCACCTGCACCACCACCCCCTGCTCCAGGCCACCCCCATCTCTCCCATGACCGCTGCAGCTTCCTAACTGCCCCCACCTCCACCCCCGTCTCAGCGCACACTGCCTCTCCCACCCCTACAACAGCCGCCCTAGAAAGGAATATCTGGTTGCAATTTCACCATCATCCGCCCTGGCAGAAAGCCTCTGCGCACTCAAGACAAAAGTCCACTATGCTTACACAAGCCTACGAGGTCGTCCAAGACCTGTTCCCGCCCTCTTGGCTCTCCACCACAGGCCCTCCCAAGTTCCGGCGCCCCCAAGCCCCTCCCTGAGCTGGGACGGGCGAAAGGCGGATCCCGCTGGACCTTGCAGGGGGAGCCCTGAACCAGCCCAGGCTGAGCGCGTAGTGCGCGCTGCGGGGCCGGTCTATCTCCGGCACTGCTAATGTCAGAGTAGGGTGGGACCTATCAGAAGGCCTAAGCCAATCCGAGATCGGGGGCGGGGCTGGGGCGGGACTCTGGGCTCCAAGCCAGGCCCTGGTTTTCCGGCTTTCCAAACCCAAGTGCGGGGCCGCGACCGCACACCCCGCCTGCGACCCCTAGGCCTCGCGCATCTTTCGGCGCAATGGACCCGGCGACGGCCGTGCAGGTGAGCGAGGCGGTGGCGGAGAAGATGCTCCAGTACCGGCGAGACAACTCGGGCTGGAAGATTTGCCGGGAAGACGTGAGTGAGGAACGGGGCAGAAAGGGGTCGTGGGGCCTTTGCTCACTGGGGCTAGGGTCTCAGAAGCCCCTAGGCTCCTCCTCTCCCAAGAGGTTTTCTGCATTCTATCCCCTGGAGCTAGATTGAAGAGGAGATTCCACTGGGGGTTGTTTCCTTAAAAAAAAAAAAATAGGGCCAGTTGTGCCCACAATGACCCCCAGGGGTTGAGTATGTGTCCATTTCACTAAATGACTTAGCCAAGGTCACCTGCTGGCAAATGGTTAGGGTGGAGCGGGAAGCACCAAACAGACCTAAATTGTCCGAGAAAACAAGATGCATGGTGGTTTTTAAAGTGATTTGAAAATCTCCAGTGCTCTAAAGCTCTTCCAGCAGCCACACGAGATCCCTTTGTCCACCGCATCCTCCTGGAGGCAGCTTTGTTCAGGACTAGTCCCCACTCTGTCACGAATCAGTTGGGTCTCACCTTGGAGACTTGCATCTCTTGAGGCGCTTGACTTTTCTTCCATAAAACAGGGGATCGGGCTCTATCTCCCAAGAGTCCTTCTAGCTCTAAAATTGTGCGATTCTGTGCCTTTTGACAGAACGGAGTTTCAGTTTCCTGGAGGCCATCTGTGGAGTTTCCAGGGAACCTGTAAGTGCATGCCTTGCTCAGAGCTCCTTAGGGTGTCACACCTCTCCCGATGTTTCTGTGGGTTTGCTTCCTCTGAGACGGCAGTCCATCCTAGCACCTGGAATCAACTTGCCAGTCATCCTCCGGAAAAGCTTCTGCATCTAACTAAATCATTTCCTCAAACTGTATTCTTGTAAAAGCTTAGCATCCGTCTGTTTCTGCAGGCCCATGGGGAGGTGGGCCAGTAGATGTCAGCCCCTTCTCTGCAAGGCTGTCTTAAAGAAGAGTGGCACACATGGCTTCTAGTCCTTCTGTGTAATCCCAGGATAAACAAGTTTGGTTGATGCCTTAGGGTCACATTGCTCTTTGTGCTCCAGGTACAGAGGAAAAGGCATTGTGAACGGGACACCAGAGCAGGTGTGGGACTGCGTGAAGCCACTTGCTGGGACTTTACGAGCTCAGTGGGATGAGAATGTGAACAGTTTTGAAATTATTGAAAGCCTCACTGATGTAAGTCTTTCCAAGCACTGTTATCCAGACACAGTAAGCTGACTCTGTCCCCTCTGTGAAGGGTCAGTGACACCTTTAGGCAAGGGGTTGTTGTTTTGTTGCTAAGTTGTGTCCGACTCTGCAACTGTAGCCAGCCAGGCTCCTCAGTCCATTGGATTTCCCAGGCAAGAATACTGGTGTTGGTTGCCATTTCCTTCTCAAGGAATTTTTCCCGACTCAGGGATCGAACCTGCCTCTCTTGCATCTCCTGCATTGGTAGGTGGATGCTTTACCACTGTGGCACCTGGAAAGCCCTAAGGCAAGGGGAGTGCCCAGCAAATAGGTTGTGCACTGCTCAACACTTAAACCCAGCCTTAGCCCAGGTATAGGTATGTAACAGTGAGACCCAGAGAGGTAGAGCTGCCCTAGACAGAGCTGAGAGAACCCGGCAGTGGCTAATGAAGGCAGGAGTGCAGAGTGAATGTGAGCTCTGAGAATGGTGAAGCAGCCTGGATTGGACGCATCAGCTCTAGTTTGAAATATTGCCCCTTGATGGGACCATGATAATGAGTCCTGGCCAAAGACTCAGGATCCTCTGCCAGCTGTGAGGCTGTGCCGGGGGAAAATTCTGGATGCCAGTTTCTCTGCTGATAAAACATGTGGTATCTAGCCTAGTGCTGCCCAGTAGAACTTTCTGCTGTGATGAAAATATTCTACAACAGCGCTGTTCAATACAGTAGCCACTGGCCCCAGGTGGCCACAGACATTTGAAAGGTGTCTAGTTTGAAGAAATAGTTAATTTTATATAATTTTCATGATTCAGTGTAAATTTAAATTGCCATGTGGAACTTGTGGCTGCCATATTGGACAGCAGAGATCTAATTGGTCCTGCCCTGGGATCCTCTGTAGTGTTAAGCATGTGTGTGTGTGTGCTAAGTTGCTTTGGTTGTGTCTGACTGTTTACGACCCCATGAACTGTAGCCGCCAGGGTCCTCTGTCCATGAGATTTCCCAGGCAAGAATACTGGAGTGGGTTGCCATTTCCTCTTCCAGGGGATCTTCCCAACCCCGGAATTCAACCTGGGTCTCTTGCATTGGCAGGTGGATTCTTTACCACTGAGCCACTTGGGAAGCCCCATAGTGTTAAGAATCCACCTCATTTTGATTATAGAAGTTAAGGAGGAAAAAAAAAGACAGCCAAAAGAAATGAAAAAGTTGCCTTGAGGAAATGTTGCAAAAAAAAATTTTTTTTTGAATGGTGCCTTGATTTTGACATCTGTGGACCTAGTACCCTCTTGGGTGCTTCTATAGCAGGTGTTAGGAAACCTCAAGCCATAATTCTTTACTACTTGATCGTCAGGAGCCAAGTGTTCTTAACCTTCACCAGGAATTCACATTTCAATTCATCATCACAGGAGTTTATGTCAGTGTTTCGTGAAGGGTGGGGTACAAGGTGATAGGTCTTTAACATTTGAAGCTGAAGTTCAATCACACCTAGTGAGGTCACTCCATTTCAAGCCTTCAATCTCTCTGATAACTTGAAGCAGAAAGTCTCAAGGGCTGATGTGCCTTTGACACCTTGCTAATCTCCATGATGACAGACAGCTGGCCTCAGGCCCAGAAACAGAACCCAAGAATTCCGTGTGTGTGTAGCAGTTGTCTTTTATTTATGCCAACTGATACCTTCTTTTTCATTTCCAGCAGTTAAATAGCTTCCTTTTAAAATAAGTTTAAGTTTTAAAAAGTGAGCACATTTAGATAAAAAATATTAAGTGAATGGGCTTCCCTGGTGGCTTAGATGGAAAAGAATCTGCCTGCAATACAGGAGACTTGGCTTCAGTCCCTGGGTCGGGAAGATCCTCTGGAGAAGGGAATGGCTACCCACTCCAGTATTCTGCAGAATTCCATGGACAGAGGAACCTGGCAGGCTACAGTCCATGGGATCACAAAGAGTCAGACACAACTGAATAATTAACACACATTAAGTGAATAATGGGATAGGCTCTCCCTGGGACTGTCCCATCTTGGGGCCTGATCTTAGGACCCTGAAAGGACTGACGTCCTGCTGGAGCAGGGGAACCATGGGATAAAGCACGGGCTTGGGGGGTCCTTGACTTGTAAAGTGGGGGAATGGACTTGGTGGAATATTCTGAGACTGGGTGAAGTTCTAGGGGTGTTCCCTCCCAGGGCTGGGGCTGGGGGAAACCAGAAAGCTGTGCAGGACACATATTTAAGGAGGCACTGTTCTCAGGGTTGGGCAAGAAGAGCAAAGGCAGCCTAAGAAAGGAATGGGTTCTCTTGCCTCAGCCTAGACCCAGCCCAGTTCAAGTCTCTCCTCTCCACCTTTAGCTTTGCAGTCAATTCCTTCATCTCTACAAGCCTCAGTTTTCTTCTTTGGTCAAATGGGTACATGAAACCAGTTTCTCAGTTGTGTGGGACCACTGAGAGCATTGTCCATAGACTCAGTGGACATGAGTTTGAACAAACTCCGGGAGGTAGTGAAGGACAGGGAAGCCTGGTGTGTGTTAGTCCATGGAGTCGGTGCAGAGAGTCGGACAAGACTTAGTGACTGAACAACGGAGAGCTTTGTCCAGCCAGACTCTTATTACATGCTCCACCAGTGACAACTCTCATGATCCTTTTTATTTTTTAAAATATTTATTTGTTTTTACTTTTGCCTGAGTCAAGTCTTAGTTGCCGCAGGCCAGCGCTTTGTTGCATCATTCAGGCTGCCCTTGTTGCCCAGGTCACAACCCAAGATTTTGCTAACTGGGTGTGTTCCCATGACCCTTGGCACCTCCATCCGGGGAAGTTCACTCCAGACCCTCTAGGTCACAACGCCACCTTGCTGTCAGTGCTGTTCCCATCTTCCAGAGCCGGGGTTATTGGGACCAGATGCGGGGGTGGGTGCGCTCTGAGGAGTCAGGGCAGGGAGCAGACGCCTGGCCATTGCACGCAGCTGGACCCCTTTTTCCTCTGACAGACCCTGCTCTTCAGTAGAACCACCACGCCCTCAGCCGTCATGAAGCTTATTTCCCCCAGAGACTTTGTGGACCTGGTGCTAGTCAGGACATACGAGGACGGCACCATCAGTTCCAATGGTGAGTGACGGTGGCCCTGCTTCGAGGTGGTAGTGGGCTGCTGGTCTCTGTCTCCCCCACACCCGCCCAGTTCCTCAAAGAAAGCCCACCAGCTAGAAACCCCTGGGGCATGCACAGCCTGGGCTCGTTTTTCTGTGTTCCCCTCCCCTTGTCAGGTTTGGGGGGATTCTGTGCTAGAGAGATCTGAGATGAGAGCGTCCATACATGTCATTTTAGTTTGAAGACACAGATTCCATCAGCACCCTGTTTTCATTCCTGCTGAGGTGCATAGTTCGTACCCCAGACAAGCAGGCTATGGTTTGGCTCCAGGGAACCCAGGGTGTGATGATCCCCTGCACCCATGGAGCACCTTCCCATGAGGACTATGGCGCTGTCAGCTCCCCCACTTCCAGCCAGGAGCAAAGTTCCTGCCTCTGCACTTTTTACGGTTCCTCCTGCAGAAAGTGCCAGCCTGGCTGCTCTCCTGAATATCCCATGTAGGGGCAGGTGATGGCACCTCCACACCTCTGTTGGCTGGGATTTGAGAGGGGGACCTTCTTCCTTCTACCCTCGAGCCTGATGTCTGAAATGTTCTTTCTTTTAAAAAGAAAAAATTGTATTTATTTGGCTATGCAAGGTCTTAGTTATGGCATTTGGAATCTAGTTCCCTGCATGTGTGTATGCTCAGTAATGTCCAACTCTTTGTGACCCCCTGGACTGTACCCCACCAGGCTCCTCTGTCCATGGGATTCTCCAGGCAAGAATTCTGGAGAGGGTTGCCATGCCCTCCTCCATGGGATCTTTCCAACCCAGGGATGGAACCCACCTCTCCTGCATTGGCAGGTGGGTTCTTTACCACTGGGCCACCAGGGAAGACCCTGAAATATTCTTTCCTCTAATACACTGGCAGGTTGGAGAGGGTGTGTGTGCATGTGTGAGTGCAGAAATGTGTGGGCACACATACGTGTGAACGTGTGTGTGCAAGGGACAGTGGAGCGGCAGTAGGGAGAGCTCAGGCTCCAGGTGACTGGTCTGCATACACTCTGGGTGCCTGGTAAGACCCTTCAGCCACTGGGGCCCGATTGCCCAAAGCTGTAGCTCCCTAACCCTTTACTCTGTCTTCCAGCTACCAATGTGGAGCATCCATCTTGTCCCCCGAAACCGGGTTACGTGAGAGGATTTAACCATCCCTGTGGTTGTTTCTGTGAACCTCTGCCAGGGTAAGGACAGCCTCCAGAATGAATGACGTGCTGAGACCTCACTGTGGCTTCACTGAAGATGTCCTGTTGTTGTTGTTGAGTCGATCAGTCGTGTCCGATTCTTTGCAACCCCAGGGACTGCAGCATGCCAGGCTGCTCTGTGCCTCACGTCTCCCAGAGTTTGTTCAAACTCATGTCCATTGAATCGGTGATAGCATCCAGCCGTCTCATCCTCTGCCTTCCCCTTCTCCTTCAGTATTTTTCAGCATCAGGTCTTTTCTAGTAAGTCAGCTCTTTGCATCAGGCGGCCAAGTATTGGAGCCTCAGCTTCAGCATCAGTCCTTCCAGTGAATATTCAGGGTTGATTTCCTTTAGGACTGACTGGTTTGATCTCCTTTCTGTCCAAGGTGGAGGATGTTCTACTCAATGGCAACATTAATGATGATTCCCAATAATTAAAATGCCTTACACCTCTGTAGGCCTTGCTGTTACAGAGTCTGTGCAGGGTCACAGGCTGGCCATGTAGGGTCTGGGCACCCAGTGTTCTTGGGGTTCTGAGAGCACTCCACCAGCTGGGACCAGCCAGGAGCTTAGCTGTCACCACCCTCAGTCCCCCCACTGGTGCTCATCTTGTGTCCCCTCAGCAAGGAATGAGGTTGAGATGCTCTGGCCTAATGGGTGATTCTGAGAGCACAGCATGAGTCAGCCCCAGAACTGAGCTCAGAAATGGTTCTGTCCCTGTGTTCTCACAGGTCATGGCCAGGTTTTTTTGTTTTTGTTTTTTTGCCATACCGAGCAGCATGCAGGATCTTAGTTCTCATATTTTTGGTCTGAGTCTCCACTGTTACTGTTTAGTCACTCGGTTGTGTCCAACTCTTTTGTGATCCCATGGACTGTAGCCCCCCATGGTTCTCTGTCCATGGGATTTCCCAGGCAAGAATACTGGAATGGGTTGCCAGTTCCTTCTCCAGCACATCTTCCCGACCCAGGGATCAAACCCACATCTCCTGAATTGGCAGGTGGATTCTTTAACGCTGAGCTATCAGGGAAGCTCTCATTTACACTCTTCAGTATTATTCAGGGCATCAAAGTGTTTTGTTCATGTGGATTATATCCATCAATATTTACTATATTTGACATTAAACCTGAGACATTTTAAAATATTTATTTTAAAATAATGATACATTCATTAGAAGTGACTCATTGGAAAAGACCCTGATGCTACGAAAGATGGAAGGCAAAAGGAGAAGGGGATGGTGGAGGATGAAATGGTTAGATAGCATCACCAACTCAATATGAATTTGAGCAAACTCCAGGAGACAGTGAAGGACAGGGAAGCCTGTCGCGCTGCAGTCTAAGGGGTTGCAAAAAGTCAGACATGATTTATCGACTGAACAACAACAACAGCAATTACATGATAATGTAAATATTGTTGTGAAAAATAACTATATTTTTCAAAAGAAAAAAATAGTGGGGAGTGGCCTTGTTTTACATTTGAGGAAATATTAATGTCAGGCTTAATAGAAGCTCACATCTGCTTCTACATTCAGTCTGTTGTGATGTACACATCAGAGTCTTTGGAAACTGCCCCCCACCACTGCCCCAGCAGCGAAGCTGTTAACAATTCCATTCAAATAAGATGCTTAGGGACCTCCCTGGTGGTCCAATGGCTAAGACTCCATACTTCCAATACAGGGGATGCAGGTTCTATCCCAGGCTGGGAAAGTAAGATCCCACATGCTGTGAGGCATGGCCTCCAAAAATTAAAAATAAATAAACAAATAAAAATGCTTGGTCTCCACAAAGCCCATGCCTTCATTGTGCTGGCCATGGGAAAAATTTGTGAGAATAAAGTACAGGCTGAGAGAATTGGAGTGGAAAGGCAAATCACATCTTAGTGCTGTGAGAAAAATAGTCTTGACCTTGAAAAGCCCTCGAAAGGGTGTTAGGAACTCCCAGGAGTTGCCAGACCTCTTGCAGAATCACTGCCTTCAGTGGTCGGAGGGCAGCATCGTGTCTCTTTCTCCCAGGGCCCAGCACTGGAGTAAATTCTCTGAAAGACTTTCCCGAGTGAATCAGGCACAGGGAATGAATGGCCTTGCTGGGATGGAAATGGGGGCATGTCCTCACTGGCCATCCATGTGGGGCCAGGGAAGCATGCTTGAGAGGACCCGCTTCCATCCTGAAAAGAAGCAGGCCCAGAGGGGACCCCTGGGCAGTGAACCCAGCAAAATCCCTGGGTTTGAAACACTTCCCTGAGTGGGCCTAGGTTCTAGATACCTAAGAGCCCTGTTTTTGTTTTCACAGGGAGCCAAACAAAACCAGCCTGGTCATGTTCTTCCAGACTGACCTCAGTGGTTACCTCCCACAGGGCGTGGTGGACTCCTTCTTCCCCCGCAGCATGGCTGGGTTCTATGCCAACCTTGAGAAAGCAGTGAAGAAATTCTTCGGCTGACAGCCTGGCTGGTTGGCCGAGCACTGCCGTGGCTCGTGCAGAAGGGCAGTTGTTGGGACACCCCTGGAGAGCCTGGGAGCACATGGGCTCCTTTGGAAGACACCGATGGAAAGTTCGTCTCCAGGGACATCAGCCAGGGGCGACCCTGTGTCCCCTGCTCCTCCATCTACTCGGGTGGGGCTCTTGTCATCCAAGTACACCTTCTCCAGCAGGTGCATCTGATCCCCCGACCACCAGACGGGGACTCTGCCTGGGCACCGTGGGACACACTAGGGTCCAAAGCCTTCCTCTGCCGGTCACTCTCAGATATCCCCCAAAACCTGGCTTAGCCCCTTTCTTGCATCCGAGCTCTCAGTCCTGTACCTCAGACCCCCGGATGTATGGTGCTGGGCCAGCCTTCCCCTTAAAGATGTCAACCTGATGTTTAAAAAATGAGATGAACCTTCAGGAAAAACACTTTCAATATTCCTTTTGTTGTCTCTTTTATTCAAATCATTTTTCTTTATTTTCCCCCTGCATGAGTTAAATTTCATGTGCCCCAGGGAAACCAGGCAGTTTGAATCTGGCCCTGGAAGCACTCTGGAATTGATTCTGGATGGAGCAAGCCTACAAGTGGGATTTGAGGAGAACCTCCCCTCCCTTGGGCATTTGCCTTTTCTTGTCCTTGGTTATGGAAGGTGGAGCAGGAGTCTTCTGGCCTCCAAGCCCTGGTAGGGCCATCGGCTGTTACCAAGTCCATGGGATTTCCCAGGCAAGAATACTGGAGTGGGTTGCCATTTCCTTCTCCAGGGGAGCTTCCCAACCCAGAGATCAAACCCATGTTCTCTTGCATTGGCAGGCAGATTCTTTACTGCTGAGCCACCAGAGAAGCCCTGGTCAGGGGATACTAAGTGTTGCTAATCAATTTCCTTGCCCCGAGCTCAGCAGTCAGGCGCTAAGTAATGACCACAGCGGTAGCTTCCCCACAATGTTCTGTCTGCATTTAAAAGCATCCTGGCCTGTTGTGCACATGCTTGTTGCTCAGTTGTGTCCAACTCTTTGTGAATCCACAGACTGTGGCCCGCCAGGCTCCTCTGTCCATGGCATTCTCCAGGCAAGAATACTAGAATGGGTTGCCATGCCCTCCTGGCAGGGAATCGAACCCGAGTCTCTTGTGTCTCCTGTATTGCAGGCGGATTCTCTACCTGCTGAACCATCGGGGAAGCCCCATCTTGGCCTATTGGTCTCAACCAAATCACAGAAGAAAGGACTCACTCTGTATCATTTACCAGCTGGACAAGTTTCTCACTGTCTTGGGTCTCAGTGTTCTCATCTATATAACAGGAGTTATATCACGCTCTGGTGGTCCACGCTCTGTAGACACTGCTGTGATTACTGAAGACAACGTCCACTTAATACCAACACGGTGCTTGGCACATGGGAGGTAAATGGCAGCCATGTGTATTTCACCCTGTCAGACTCAGGCTGGTCTATTCTGTTGGCACAGCTGAGCACACATAGAGTTTCACTTGTCTGTTTACTTGCTCTGTCACTGGGTACCACCCCAGCTAGGAGCGCTTCTCCAACCCCAACCAAAAACAGTTTTGCAAATGCACTATGTGATAGACCATATTTTTCAAAAATAGCCCAAGCCGCCTTTCCCCTCCCCTTAAACCTGAGCAGGCCTGGGCCAGCTCTGACTGATGGATCACAAGAGAAGTGATGCTCTTCAACTTTGGAGATAAGGTCACATCAAGGATGCAGCTCCTACCTGGCTCTCACACTCTTGGGGGACACCCAGTCATGTATTGTGAAGAAGCCCTGGCCACAGGGAGAGGCCGCCTCCAAGTGTCCAGGCCAATGGCTCCAGCTGAGTTCCTAGCAGCAGCCAACCTCAGTGACCCGTGTGTGAGTGGATGACCCTAACAGTGGTTCTAGCCTCCAGCCTGTGAGTTGGCACCAGTTGATGTCAAGTGGAGCAGGATGAAGGGAACCCCCTCCAAGCAGGCCAGCATTGCAGACTCATGAGGAAAACAAAGGTTAGGGTGGATCGTCACCCAGAGACAGGCCTTAGAAAATCTGCAGAGCAAGCCATGGATTTCATATCCAATCATATATCCATTTTATTTACAGCACCACAGTATTATCACTAAGCTCTCTAGATGCAGTCTGTCATTTGTATCGGCCACCCCACTGTGACTGTGCCCTAACTTCTGGGACCACCCTCTCACTGGGTGGGGTCCCAGAAGGTCCAGACCTGGGCAAGCAGCCACCGGGAAGCACACCTGTGCGTTCCCCCATTGGGTGGGGTTAGCTGTGACCCTGAGAATTAGCAGTTCGGGGACCTGCATGTGGTAGGCTCTGGCATCTGCACTGGTGCTGGGCCTAGGGATCTCCAGCAGCTGGGGTCCCCTTGGACTGCAGGCTCTTCCTCCTGAGGACGATCGTCACAGGGCCATCAGGCAACGCCTTGATGATGTTCCAGGCTTCAAACCGCGTGAGGCCCTGCATGGCGGTGCCGGCCAGGTGTAAGATTTCATCTCCCGGCTGGACTGTGTCACTCTGTTCTGAGGCCACCCCTGGGATGAGAGAGGAGAGAGTGGGTGCCTTGAGGGACAAGGGAACAAGCAGTCACCACCTACCCTTGGCCTCTGAGGAGCCAGGACAGCTCAGAAGGGAACTGGAGCCCATCCCTCTGGAGCTCAGTGGTCGATCTAAAGCGAGGCCTCCAAGGACTTCCCTGGTGGCCCAATGGTTAGGGCTTCACCTTCCAGTGCAGGGGGCACAGGGTCAGTCCGTGGTCAGGGAGCCAAGATCCTGCATGTTGTGCAGTGTGGCCAGTAAATAAACAAAACAGATCAAGCATCTAAACAGACATTTCTAAAAAAAAAAAAAAAAGCTAAAATATACTGGGCAATTATATATCACAGGCTTTGTGTTAACACTCAGCATTTATGGCAAGAGTCCTAGGACTCTAGTAGCTCTGTTACTGTTCCCTTTTCATGTGGGAGGAAACCAAGGACGCAAGTAACTCATCTGAGCTTCGAAGCTGCTGCGTGATGGGGTCTAGGTTTGAACCAGACTTTGTGGCTCTAGAGTCCACATCCCTTGGCCCCACATCACCCTGCAGCTGGCAGGCTCATCCCCGTGTAAGCAAATGGGACCAAGATGGTGAAGTGACTCGTCTAAGGTCATGCTGCCATTGGTGGCAGAACTAACACTAGAATCCAGGTCCAGTGACTTGGAGACGTATGCTCATCACAAATCAACTTTCAAAAGTTAAAAATACTGGGAATTCCCTGGTGGTCCAGCGGTTAAGACTTGAAGCTTCCACTGCAAGGGGTGTGGGTTTGATCCCTAATTGGTAATTAAGATTCTGCAAGGAAATAGCAACCCACTCCAGTGTTCTTACCTGGGAAATCCCATGGACAGAGGACCCTGCAGGCTACAGTCCACGGGGTTGCAAAGAGTCGGACATGACTGAGCACACATACACACATGCTATGCAGTGTGGTCAAAAATTAAAATAAAAAGTTAAAAATACCTTTCCCAGAATTGAGGACTTCCCGGGTGGTCCAGAGATTAAGAATTCATCTTCCAATGCAGGGATTGAGGTTGGGGAACTAAGATCCCACAGGCCTTGGGGCAACTAAGCCCATATGACAACTAAGCCCTGCATGACACAACTAGAGAGAAGCCCATGTGCCATAACTAAGACCTGATGCAGCCATAAATAAATAAGGTGAAGTCTTGGTTAAGAATAAAAAAAAAAAAACCCAATTCTATATATACATATATATTATATATATATAGCTTCTCCAGAGTTGGAGTAAACATAGCATCCTTCGTAAGCTCCCATGTGAGCCTCAGCAGTTGTAGCAGGCCTCCCAGAAACAAAACCAGTCTGCAACGGGGCCTCCCTGGGGTACAGGGAGCAGAGCTAGGAAGGCCTTTGCATTGCAACACTAAGAGCCCAAAGACCCCCGTCAACAGCTCTTCTTATAGATCAGGAGCCTCAGGCCCAGAAGACAATAGTCACTGGCAGTTAGAAGCAGAGCTGGAGGGCTTCCCTGGTGGCTCAGTGGTAAAGAATCTGCCTGTCAATGCAGGAGACATCGGTTCGATCCCTGATAGGGGGAGATCCCACATACTGTGGAGCAACTAAGCCCATACACCACAACTACTGAGCCTGTGCTTTAGAGCTTGGGAACCTCACGTGCTGCTACTATTGAAGCATTCGTGTTATGGAGCCTGTGCTCTGCAACAAGACGCCACTGTAATAAGAAGCCCGTGCACATGCAACTAGAGAAAAGCGTGCATACAGCAATGAAGACCCAGCATAGCCAAAAAAAGAAGCAGAACTGGACCAGATCCCAGACCACGTGACCCCTCGTCTACAACTCCTGGCTCTGGGACTCAGGAGGTCCAGCTTGAGAAGCAGTGAAGAATCAGGAGTGATTGTATATGACAGCTGCAGGCCATTCATTATCTTCCCAGGAAAACTCAAGTAACCTCCAACTAGAGTTGGCTTGCTCCCCAATCCATGATGAACAAAATCTCAACATTTTGAATAACAGTAGGAGCTGATGAGTCCAGGATTAGAATGAGGTGAGTGAGGCTGGGTTCTGCTAGTGGAAAGTCAGACTGTGTTTTGTTCATTGTGGGCTTTTTGAATTAATTTTGATTTAAAAAAATATTGCATTGAAACAGTCTGTATCTTGATTACTGAATATTTTGGCACCCCCTTCAATATTGCACCCAGGACTTCCCTGGTGGACCAGTGGATAAGAATCTGCCTGCTAATGCAGGAGACGTGGGTTCGATCCCTGATCCAGGAAGATTCCTTATGCCAAGGGGCAATTAAGCCTGTGCACCACAACTGCTAAGCCTGAGTCCTCTAGAGCCCCAGCTCTGCAATGAGAGAAGCCACCACAATGAGATGCCTGCACACCGCAACCAGAGAGTAGCCCCTGCTCTATGCAACTAGAGAAAGCCCACGAGGAGCAATTTAACAATTTAAATTTGTTAAATAAACAACAAAAGATTTTTAAAAATTAAAAAAATGGCACTCAAGGCCTCATGTACTTCACCTTGGTCCTATCCCTGCCAGGCTGAAGCCAGAGCAGGCTGGGTCACTTACAAGGACCCAGCAAAATAGAGGGATTATGGGGATGTCTGAGCCAAGGAGAACAGGGAGAAAAAGCAAAGTCAAGTTCGTAAGAGGTCTGCCTGCCTCCCAAAAGGGCCTGGGGTTGTGGGAAACCGATATGCCCTGTAAGGCCCTCAGAAGCCTGTGGGCTGCCTGGTCCAACACCCACAACTAGAGCTGAAGCTGAAAGGGGGACCCACATCGCACCTTTGAAGATCCTATTAACCGTCAGAGGCTTGTCCCCATGCAGGGAGCCCTTCCCTCCTTCCAGGCTGAAGCCCAGTCCCGCAGAGGTCTTTTCCAGGGTCACCGTGCAGACTGTGGCCTCTGCTGATGAGAAAACACAGAGGTTTGTTAGGGATGTTCTCCTTCTGGGTATCAGGTGAGCCTGGCTGATGCTGCCAGGGAACTTGTGTGCATGTAGGATTCACCTGTGTGTGCATCGCCCAGCTGGCTAAGTGTTCTGAGGACCAGGAATGGCCCTGCCAGCGCTGGCCTCACACATCCAAAAGTGATGTGGCCCACAAGGCTTCTACCAGGCAAGGAGAACTTACCGGATTCTATGGAGATGTCACTGGCCACAGAGGCTGAGCCTGAGGAATCAGTGGAGGAGTTGAGGTCGGTTGTGGCCTCCAGAGTCGGCCTCCTGGTGACGATCACAGCTTGCCTGGGCTCCCGAGCTTGGCGGAGGATAGCCAGGGCATCATTGTGTGTGGCTCCTTTGAGAGACTTGCCGTTGATGGAGAGAACCTCGTTGCCCTTCTGAATGGTCCCTTCCTGGGAGGCCAGCCCGTTAGGGAACACCCTGTGAACCTGAGCAAACCAGAGGAGATCAGGACCCAGGACTTACCATATTGGATCCGGATTCTTGCTGGAGGAGGATCACGACCAGTTAAACCCAGGTTCTTGTTGTTTAGTTGCTAAGCGACCACCTCTTCTGTGACCCCATGAACTGTAGCCTGCCAGGCTCCTAAGTCCATGGGATTTTCCAGGCAAGAATACTGGAAGGGGTGCCACTTCCTTCTCCTTGCATCTTCCCCACCCGGGAGTCAAACCTGTATCTCCTGCATTGGCAGGCAGGTTCTTTACCACTGAGCCACCAGGAAGCCCAGAAGATTCTTTCAAAGAAAATAAAATGAAAGATGTCCTAGCTCAGGGCTGCCAGCCAGCTTCACCCCCTTCTCTACCCAGAGCAGAGCTGCCAGCCAGCTTCACCCCCTTCTCTACCCAGAGCAGAGATCATTAGCAAAAGTGGCCAGACTGGCCCTCAAAATTCTTTCCAACACAACCTCCTAGACTGTATTGCTACAATCCTAGTTAACATTTGGTCACACTCTTTTGCCCTTTGTGCTATGCATCAGCATTCTCCCAGGGAAACTTTCTTCAAGCACTGATTTTGTGCCATATTAATAGACATTGTGTTAGAGAAGTTTCCAAGGTCTAAGAAAATTAAGAACATTGGATAAAATACAAGCTCTGAAAATGTCTACCATGTAAAAAAAATATTAGAGACTCTATAGTGCAGGCTGGCATGATAATTCTCTAAGAACAGGCCAAATAATATAGTGATCCCCAAAAGGTTCAGCAAAGCATTCTTTTTTTCATAGAGAAATTCTCAGGCCACATGTTTCACAGAATGCAGAATTATTATCCTAGGAAGTCTGAACATTTTTAAAGCTCCTCCCCTAGAAATTCTGATCCTTAATTCCAATTAAAAGAGACCATCACCCACCTAAGTTCCCTTTCTGAAAAATGTGTAGGATTTAAAAAAAAAAATCTCATGTCTTTGCCACAGTTGTCTTCTTTTTTCTTCTGTAATACATTTTTTTTTTAACATGTATGGGGCTTTTTATTTTTGGCCCCACGGAATGTGGGATCTTAATTCCCTGACTCAGGATCAAACCCACCGCCTCTGCAATGGAGGCACGGAGTCTTAACCACTGGACTCCCAGGGAAGACCTGCCTCAGTCTTTTTAATGATGTAAATTCTAATGTGCTTAATTAGGAGGACTGAATGACAGCATGAGTGGGCAATCGCTAAACTGTGCTATGTGTTGTTTTGCTGTTATCCTTTGATCAAGGTTCTTTGTTTCTCTAAATAGTTTCAGTGTTGGAAAAATTCTGTTATGGGGTCAGATGTAGTCAAGATCCTCTGATTAGGAGACCTGAGTAGGAGGCAGAATTTCTGTTCTGCATCTCCATCCATCCTCCACAAATGAAGCAAGCATGCCAACGATCCCCCATCCTGAGGCATGGGGAAGAAAGCTTGCACGTCAGTGGGAGCCCAGCTTGTTCTTGATAATGGACGGTATTCAACGTTAGTTCTCTTTGAATGAATCTGGAAAGGAACAGAAGCGCTCAAACATGGAAGGAGAAAGGGGAAGTTCGGTGCATAGGATCAGCCGACGTGTACCGCTCCTGGCTTTTGAGGCAGTGTCAGGGGTGGCAGCCGAAATGGGTGCAGAAAACTCCCCCCTCCAGGGCAGACCCACAGATCCAAAGTGTTGTTCCCACAGGCAAGCTCTCTCTTCTGCTCTTCAATTAGGAAGCAGACTGTACCGTCCAGAACGCCTTTATGGTGATCTGCCAGTGCTCAGTGTCAGAACTAGGTCCTCATGGGTTTTATGTGCTTTTTTGTGGTGGAGAGCTTGCTTGCAAAGAAGGAAGTTGCTGCTCACACACGACTGACTCTGAAATGACTGAAAGCAGTGTGCCGAGTTACCCTGCATACCAGCTGGTCCTGCGAGAACAGGGGGCTGGACCTCGAGATCTGAAGCCTCGGGTACATCCTGAGCTGTGCTCTGTGAATAGCAACAGAAACAGCTTCCTGACCTTTCCAGGTGGGCCCCACCACCCGCCGCCAACCATCAGATCTGCTTCACCACCGTCTGTGTTAACACACCCCATCTCCCAGTGGGCAAACCCAGGAAAACAGCCTCCTGTACCACACCCGCCTGCCCAAGGCCTCTTTCTGTCCAGGTGGGACCTCTTTCCATCTAGATGTGCTGTGCTATCTGTCACAGCCAGGCCTTCAATCCTTCCTGTAAAGCCTTTGGCACAGGCTCCTGTGGTCATAAATCATTCTTGTCTAAACATTGGTGGCATATGTATGTCAAGCACAGGGAGCTCAGGTCAGTGCTCTGTGATGACCTAGATGGGTGGGATGGAGTGGGGAGTTGGGAGGGACATCCAAGAGGGATGTATATATGTATACATATATATATGCATATACATATATGTATATACATGTATGTATATGCATATACATATATGTATATATGCATATACATATATGTATACCCATAGCTGATTTGCTTTGTTGTACAGCAGAAACTAACACAAACATCGTAAAGCAATTATACTCCAATAATAAGATAAAATGTTGGTTGCTCAGTCGTATCCTATTCTTTGTGACCCTATGTACTGTAGCTTTCTGGGCTTCTCTGCCTATGGGATTCTCCAGGCAAGAATGCTGGAGTGGGCTGCCATTTCCTACTCCAGGGGATCTTCCTGACCCAGGGATCAAACCTGGGCAGGTCTTCTGCATTGTAAGCATATTCTTTATTGTCTAAGCCACCAGAGAAGCCCAGTGGCTTATAAAGTTAAAAAATTTTTAAATGTTGGTGGCTAATAGGTTACTAATCTCTATTTCCAAAAGAGACATGACACTGAAAAAAATTTGTTTTGAATTTTCTTCCTGTTGTCTTGCTGTTGAGATGAAATTCACATAACATTGAATTAACCTGATAGCTTAGTTGGTAAAGAATCCGCCTGCAATGCAGGAGACCCTGGTTTGATTCCTGGGTCGGGAAGATCCGCTGGAGAAGGGATAGGCTATCCACTCTAGTAGTCTTGGGCTTTCCCGGTGGCTCAGCTGGTAAAGAATCTGCCTGCAAGGTGGGAGACCTGGGTTCGATCCCTGGGTTGGGAAGATCCCCTGGAGAAGGAAAAGGCTACCCACTCTGGTATTCTGGCCTAGAGAATTCTGTGGACTGCATAGTCCCTGGGGTTGCAAAGAGTTGGACATGACTGAGTAACTTTCATATCACTTCACTTCACTTCAATGAAGTGACATTTACTGTGTTGGAATTTTTTAAACGTCTCTCCAGGACCTTCAAAAATGGAGGCATTAAGGCTTTGACTTCAAGGAATTCTGATAAAACAGCTTGGGGGTGAGGCTGAGATGCCTGTAATGTTTTTTAAAGTTCCATAAGTGATTCCGATTTCTTTGGGTAAATTAAAGTTGTTTTGTGTACACAGAGACCTTTTTAAAGTTAAGGATCATGGGACTTCCCTCGTGGTCCAGTGGTTAAGTATCTATGCTTCTCTAAGTATCTTAAACTCCTGCAGTAACCTCCTGCCCAGGGCCTGGGGTTATGCATTCCTCTGATCCCCCTCCTGATAAGTGCTCCCCTCTCCAAGGGTCATTGCCTCTGGCTCTGATGAACCCCATGACTGGGCCACTCACCGTGATCACCTTGTTTTCTAGATCTGCTCCTCCTGCCAAGCTGAACCCAAGGCCAGCCCCTTCCTCCTTGTGCAAGATGGTGACATGGATGCTGTCTAATTGCTGCAGAAGGAAAATATATATATTAAAAACACTGTATTGCAAAAGCATGAACAATTTAGCAAGTATTCTTCTTCCCCTCTGTTCAAGTTTAATAAAACTACAGAAGATCAAGATTAAACAAGTGTTCTAACATCAGGCTGTGTGTGTGCTTAATCATGTCTGACTCTTTGCAACCCCATGGACTGTAGCCCACCAGGCTCCTCTGTCCATGGGATTCTCCAGGCAAGAATACTGAAGTGGGTGGCCATTTCTTACTCCAGGGGATCTTCCTGACCCAGAGTTCAAACCCACGTCTCTTGCATCTCTGGCATTGGCAAGTCGATGCTTTACCACTAGCGCCACCTGAGAAGCGTAACATCAGGCTGATTTGCTCTCAAATCGCAGCTTGTCCATGTTCCCAGTTGTGTCAAACCCATCTCATTATTTAGAAAAAGAAAACTTTCTGGGAAATCATGGGAAGTTCAAAAGAAAAAGAAAATGCATGTACGGCAACCTGTAGAGTTCTTTTCCTCTCCTGTGCACCCATCCACACCCACATCTGTATAGATGGGGCTGGATGCTACTGAGTTAGCTGGAAATCGAAGTTGGGACAACACAGCTCTGCCACCTGGGGTGGGATGGGGTCAGCCTGGAGAACTCTGGGTCAGCAAAGCTGGGGTGGTGCAGTTTTGCAGGAGTTGGTGGTTCTGTTTTACACCTGCTGCTCCATGGGGCACAGCAGCAGCATTAAGGAGCCCAGCTGGCTTCTCACCCTAGAACACACATGCGTACACATACACACACAAACACGCATGCCCACCCAGGCACACACACAGACACACACAGAGTACTTCCCAGCCTGGACCTGGGCTCACCTGGAGCCAGAACAATCCCTCTGCAGTGTCTAAAGTCAGAGACCCTCGTCTGGTCTCAATGGCGGTGGGGTGGGTGTCTCAAACTCAAGTGCATCCAGGGCCCAGGCAGACCACTTAAAAGAGCAAAGGGGACAGATGTGAGAGAGAGAGTGGAACTACAGAAAACTGAGAGCACATCGGCTCGAGAGGACCCTCTGCTCCTAGGAATGCAGACCAGTGCTCCAGGACCACTCATGCCCTTTATAAAAACAAAGAAGCCAGGAGACTTCCCTAATGTCCAGTGGGTACGGATCTGCCTTGCAATACAGGGAATGTGGGTTCCATCCCTGCTTGAGGAACTAAGATCCCACAAGCCACAGGGCAACTAAGCCTGCAAGTTACAACTAGAGAGTCTGTGAGCCATGGCTAAGACCTGACGCAGCCAAATAAATAAATATTTAAAAAGAGAGAGGGGGGAAGCCAGAATCCAGGTTTTGATTTGGGTTTGATGATATTTAGAATATTAATATAATACTGAGCTTCCCTGGTGACTCAGACGATAAAGAATCTGCCTGCAATGTAGGAGACTTGGGTTGGATCCCTGGGTCAGGAAGATCCCCTGGAGAAGGGAATGGCTGCCCGCTCCAGTATTCTTGCCTGGAGAATTCCATGGACAGAGGAGCCTGGTGGGCTACAGACCATGGGGTCGCAAAGAGTCAGACATGACTTAGCAACTACACACACACACACACACACACACACACACAATATAATACTTTTTAGACAATCACCAAGCAGACCAAATACAACACACCTGCAGGCTCTCAGGCCACCAGTTTGTGCCCTGGTACAAAGGAATAACCTTAAATCAAAAATTCACTTGCTGTGGCACCACCAGAGCCTCTGCTGTGCTGCTAGCTCCACGAGCCTTTGATCTGGAGTCCCCAAGACCCAGGGGGGGATGAAGGGATGAATAGACTTCACTGTCCCCACCTCTACTGCAGCACTCACCCAAATCTCCCAACTTGTCCCCAGGCATCAGCTTACTTGCCTTGTAAGAGCCCTTTGTCAAGTTTAAAAGCAAATACTCTCCCAGGGAGGCCCCAAGAAGGACAGCTATGTATTTTACACAGTACTTTGTTGCTGTTGTTCAGTTGCCAAGTCATGTCGACTCTTTGCGACCCCATGGACTGAAGCATGCCAGCCTTCCCTGTCCTTCACTATCTCCTGGAATTGCTCAAACTAATGTTCATTGAATCCTTGATGCCATCCAACCATCTCATCCTCTGTTGCCCCCTTCTCCTCCTGCCCTCAATCTTTCCCAGAATCAGGGTCTTTTCCAGTTAGTTGGCTCTTCACATCAGGTGGCCACAGTATTGGAGCTTCAGTTTCAGCATCAGTTTCAGTCCTTCCAATGAATATTCAGGGTTGATCTCCTTTAGGATTGATTGGTTTGATCTCCTTGCAGTCCAACGGACTCTCAAGAGTCTTTTCCAGCACCACAATTTGAAAGCATCAATTTTTCAGTGCTCAGCCTTCTTTATGGTTCAACTCTCACATCTGTACATGACTACTGGAAAAACCATAGCTTAGCCTCTGTTATTTTGCTGAAATCAGGCTCTGGGTAAGATGGTGCCAGTGCACAGGTGATGAGCAAGAGCCCCAGAGGCCCAGGACATCTCAGGCTCACCCATGCCCTTGATCTAGGGCAGCAGTCCCCAACCTTTTTGGCACCAGGGACCAGTTTCATAAAAGACAATTTCCCCACAGACTGGGGGAGGGTGATGGTTTCAGGGTGATCCAAGTGCACTACATTTACTGGAGCTCCACCTCTGATCATCAGGCATTAGATCCTGGAGGGTGGGGACCCCTGCTGTAGGGAACGCTGGCTGTGCTGCCTCCTTACCCTCTCCTCCCAGTCTGGATAATTCCAGTGTAAACAGCCTTCGTGGACTGGGGTCTCCCAGACGGATGCAAGGCCCGTGAGGCTGTGCTCGTCTGAGCTGAATGAGCCTCAGCTCTGCCTGACCACTTCCTCTCCACAGACTTTTGGGTCATGCTCAGAAGGCATAGGGGAAGTGGGACTTTCAGAATGACTTGACTGAGTGTGGGAGCCTTTGCAAGTCCTGGGATCAGTCACCTCTTGGTGAGCAGGGCAAGTCTTCAGGCAAGAACTCAGAATTTATGATGGACAGCTTACTCACAAGCAGCATCACCCTGGAGATGCAGGCCACGCAGGCAGCCAGGGGAACGCGGAGATAGAAAACCTTAACTCTGTGACCTTGAACCTCACCTTTCTCCTTTATTAAATGATCAAAAAGATACAACTCTATGATTGAAATCACTTCATGAACGACAAAGCTCCCTACACTGGAAGGTCTGATTTTGGTCCAGTGATACAGCACCCCTCTGCCCTGGGCAGGGCACAATCTGACTCTGGTATCTGCCCCTGGGAACCACTGTCTCGACTTCAAGGATCCCAGGGCCACATGGGTTGCTTCTCCTCCGACCTAACTGAGGTGACCACACTGCTCTGAGCAAGGCCTTCATCTCTGTAAGTGCTAAGTCACTCAGTCATGTCCAACTCTGAGACCCATGGACTGTAGCCCACCAGGCTCCTCTGTCCATGGGGTTCTGCAGACAAGAGTGCTGGAGTGGGTTCCCATTCCCTTTTCCAGGGGCTCTTCCTGACCCAGGGATCAAACCCATGTCTCTTAATGTCTCCTGCATTGGCAGGTGGGTTCTTTACCACTCGTGCCACCTGGGAAGCCCTTCATCTTGGTAAATGCCCATAAAAAAGAAACCTACCTTTAATGTAGCTTCATCCAGAACCTTCACTTCCTCTATGAGCTTCTTTAGTTCCTCTGTGCTCAGCAGGGAGATAACCGATTGACCGGGCTGAGGGGTGCAGTGGTCACAGTCGTTGGCTTCCGTGGACTCATTGAGACCTTCCGTGTATTCTCTCAGCTCTGAAAGGCTTGGCAGGGAGGAGAAGCACACAGTATGAGTTGTGATGCTAACAAGAGCTAACAGCCTTTGCATACCTACTGTATTACCGGAGGGTGCTAATGTTCATTCTACAAGTACATGCAACAATTCTATGAATAGATACTAGCATTTATTCACCATAGAGATACAGACATTGGGGTTCAGGAAGGTGGGGAAACTTGTCTATGGTCATGTGGTTATGAAATGCCAAGATCTGGAATTTGAAATCACAGATTGTGGTGTGTCTGACTCTGAAGTCTGTGTTCAAAACTTCACCCTGAAGTATAACTGATGCTTTGGGCAAATCTGCGTTTATATGACCACCAAGAGTGATGTCCTCTCTCTCTCTCACACACACCCACATACTCACCCACACACTCACAAGACTCATACACTCTCACACCCACACACTCTCTCTCTCACACACTCTCACACACTCTCTCTCTTATGCTCATAAGAACAGGTGATGACTTCCTTGGTGGTCCAGTGGTTAAGAATCCACCTTACATTGCAAGGCACATGGACTCAATCCTTGATCTGGGGAAGATCCCACATGCCACAGAGCAACTAAGTCTGTTTGCCACAACTACTGAGCCTACGCTCTAGAGCCTTCAAGCCACAACTACTGAAACTCATGTGCTTAGAGCCCATGCTCTGCAACAAGAGAAGTCACTGCAATGAGAAGCCCGCCCACCACAACTAGAGAAAAGCCTTTGAAAGCAATGAAGACCCAGTGCAGTCAAAAAATAAAATAAACATTTAAAAAAGAGAGAGACAGAACAGGTGGAATAATCCTTTAGCAAACCTGAGAAACTTTTTAAAGACACAGAGGATTGTAAGAGGACGCAAGATGAGAGAGGTGAACACTGGACGGAGACACTCACTTGAGAGAGAAGCCGGTGTCTGAGGCAGGAGCTTCGGCAGAACTATTTGTGGGGTCTTCACCGAATGCTGCAGGAGGCAGTACCCCTTCTTTGGGGCTGCAGGGGGTCTGGCCGAAAGAGAGGGAAGACGGGAGGCACAGCAGGGACTTCATGACGGCCGAGGACACTTGGCTGCTGATGGAGTAGAGTTTACTGGTCTTCTCATCCAGTGGCTTCATCTCGCAGGACTGGGTCCGGCTCAGGGGGAAGCTCCGAGCCCGCTGACTTGGCATCTTGACCACTGGGCCTCGGGGTCCCTCCATCTGTGTCGCCAGGAGCCTTGAGAGAGGGTCGGGGTCGGGGGAGAGGGTTTTCTGGCCGGGCTGCTGTTCCAGGGCAGGGTGCCCCGACACGCTGGGGTCGCTGGCCTCTGGGGTGGCCGGGGAGGCGGGGGGCAGCTGCTCTGGCTCTGGCCGCTGCTGCTCCATGGTCGGGGGAGCGCCTCGCCCTGAGGGACCAGAAGCCCGCCCTCCCTCTTGCTTCCCGGGAAGTTCTGCTGCTTCACCGGAGGAGCTGGAGGCCTGGAGACTCAGTCTCTGGGCTCCTCTGTCAGGCGGGTGAGCAGAGCCGAAGGTTTCAAAGGAGCTGATCCTCTGCTTGATAGAGGACGAGGCCCGCGGGGGTGGCCCGGGGCGCTCCCTGGAGGCGGGGGTCGGCTGGCAGGAGGCGGCCATCTCTCGCCTGGAGTCCGGAGCACGATTGCTCAAACCTCTCAAGCTTTGGCGAAACCAGGCTGGCTTGGGGGCTACTGGAGGGCCCTTCTTCGCGGTGCTGCCGCCCGCCGGCTTGTAAGCTTTGGGGCCGCCACCCGTGGTGTCCAGCTTCGCGGCAGCCCCGTCTGGGTGGCCTCGCATCCCATCTTCCTCACCCCGCAGGGCGTCGGGCTGCAGCGGCAAGTGGTTGTGGTTCTCACTCATGATGGGGCTAAAGAGATTTTTGATGCAGTCAGAAATTCTAACCCAAGGGTCTTCGGCTGTGGTCTCAAGGCTATAGTCCATCCGAGCCTGTCTCCTAAGCAATGGGTGTTTTACAGGGGACGTTTGCGTCCCTAGGGGGCAGAAAGAAGGCCAGAGCTGTGTGTTACACCTCGTTGTGGGTTTTCCTCCTAAGTTCTACTTTCAAAGATGAACAGCAAGGATTCTAGGGGAGGAGATGAGCAGAGTGGGAGATCCCTAGCTGGATAAGCTGCTACCCCAGGTGCTATCACCTGGCGGAAGCGCACACAGAACCAGGGGACCAGAGGTGTGAGTTAATGCCACAGCATCCTAGCGTTTTACAGCTAGAAGGGTTCCCACAGAATACCCAGTCTGATCTCTGATGCTGTGTAACTGAGGAACCCAACATTCACAAGGATAAGGGGTCACCTGTTGGCAGAGCCAAGACCCCCATCTCCTGACTCCCCACTTTTGTGTCCTTTCCACTTTTATGTCCTTATGTAAGTCCCCTCCATACAAACCTTCAAGTTGCAAACTTTCAAAGATGCAAATGTGTGTTCTCATGTCCAATCACGTGAGTTAGTTCATATGTCTGGTGTACATTGTCACATGTGTGTGTTCTCTACAAGTGCTTGTGCTTGCGTACACTTTACCGTATAGGACTGTACAGAGGACAGTAGTGCAGTGTCTTTATTTCAAGCCCAGAATGTCTGGAAGCAAGCATAAAAGCAGTGGTGATGTAGCTGGCACTACTGTACTTTTCAAGATACTGTACTGCCAGATTTAAAATGCTTTATTTTTTGTGTTTATTTTTTATGCATTATTTTTGTGAAAAATATTATAAATCCATTACAGTACAGTACTATGTAGCAGATTGTGTTAGCTAGGTACCTAGGCTAACTTTGTTGGACTTAGGAACAAATTGGACTCAGGAACGTGCTCTCAGAACGGAACTCATTCGTATGTAGTGGACTTACTGTGCTAAGTAGCCTCTTGGATAACTCATTAAAACTTTAAAGGTCAAAACAATTCTCAATCCTCTTACCATTTAAACTTTTAAGCCATGAGTCACACACTGACAGCCTTAATTGGTTTGGACCACCCACGTCACTGAAAAGCAATGCAGGCCTGAAGGACTTCAGACAGGTTGCACCCCAGCTCAGTGGGGTTACAGCCCTCTCTCTCACCCAGTCAGCATTTCACACATTAAAGTATCATCTGGTCCCTGAAGTCATGTCAGTTTGCTACTCTCCCTACTCAAAGACTTAACCAGCTTGCTCAGCAGAGGAACGTTCCCAGCCCAAAGAGTCAACGAGAGATGAGAAGGCTCCAGGGAGAAAGAAGCTCTTTACCAGTGATTTCACAAACTGGGCTGCACACTGGAAACTGGAGGATCTAAAATATACTGGGTCTGATTTAATACACCTGGGATGAGCCTGGGTATTGGCACTGGGGCAGCCCCACAGGTCCTTCCAGCCTGCTCTAGCAGGCACACCCAGTCAAGTTCAGGCCCTCACCCCTGGGGTCAGAAGAAGGGGAGCATATGTTGGTCTTTCTTGGAAGCCCATCATGAACAAGCCAGGACAGGGGAGGCTCTGCCGCCCGCCACTCTTTCCCAGGGGCAGAGGGAGGCTGGCTGCCAGGTCCTGCACAGCCGAGGAGCCAAGTTCATGTGTGGCCCTTCGGTCACCCCAGGCCTCATTGTTCTGGTGCCATGCTCTGGGTGGTGCTTGGTATCAGAATTCAGCCCAGTGTAAGGAAGACATTGATTCCTCCTGCGTGTTGTTCCAAGGCCAGCCCTCAAGCTACAAACCATGCAGGGCATTAAGCCTGGAAGACCCCAGTGAGACCTTCTGCACTGTCCCGGAGGCCGGGGTGGTTAGTACTGACTCTGGGGCTTTACTAGGTGTGTTTGGCCCTCTCAGCCTGGTCCTGTATTTATGCATTGCTCTGCTGTAAGGCCTGTTGTAAGACTCAGCAGTCAGACACTCTATGTGAGAGCCTTATGCAAACTGGGGCAAGGGGCTCTTGCCAGTAGAGTGCTGAGACGTTCCCTGGTGTGTTCCTCAGTTGGGGTGACTGCAGGGTGGGGAGGAGCCTCTAGTAGTAGGGCCTCTGCTCCGGGTGAGATGTGCCAGGTATTTCCATTCACAGCGTTCCTGGACCTCCAAGAGCCTTCTGTGAGCTTTGCGTGTGGTTATTGTTGCTTAGTCGCTAAGTCACAATGGACTCTTTTGCAAACACCATGGACTGTAGCCCGCCAGGCTCCTATGTCCATGGGGTTCCTCAGTCAAGAATACTGGAGTGGGTGGCTATTTGCATGTAGTGCTACTCAAACAGGTTGAACAATAAATATGTAAGTGTGTAGCCTATATATTTATAATTCCGCCACTACCACTATTGGGAGCTCCCTGATGGCAGGAACTGGTCTATCTTCTTTCAGTCATTCTCCTTCACATTCATTCTCATCTCTCTTTCTCTGTGCGTCTCCCTCTTCATGTGTCCCTCTCTCCCAGTGTCTGTCTCTTCCTCTGCCTTGCTCCTTCCTGAGAAGCCAGTACAGGGACCCATGAAGGCAGCATTCAATACAAACTTACTGAATTGAATCACTTGTTGGGGTTCTATGTGATTTCCCACTTGCTGATGAGAAAACTGAGGCTCACACACACAAAAGTTGAGTTGCCCCAAATCACATTGGTGAAGGACAGAGCCAGGTTTCCCACCCTGGTCTCCCTGACGCCAAATCCCATGCTCTGTCCTCAAAGCTCTAAATATTCAGCTCACATCTCAGCACTTTCAGTGGCAGCATGGGAGCACACCCCGGTCATCCCCCGCATGGGGGTGATGACCACCAGCAACCTGCTAGTCACTCATGCCTCTCTGACCCGCATTCCCAGTCTTGGAAATGCTGGAAGCAGCTTTCTAGAAGGCTGTCACCCTGGAGGCAGCGGCTGCTTGCTGTGGTTGGATAGGCGTGTCTGGGACCTTTCCCAAGGGCTCCCTTCTCCAGCTGACTCTCTGGATTGGCCCGCATTGCCCCCACATTGCCCCCGTGCATCCCCCCCCCCCCGCCCCCCCCCCCCCCCCCCCCCGCATCACAGCATCACTACTCCAGCCAAGAGGTTCCCACCCTGGATGGCACCCCCATGGTCCCGCTGCCCCACCGCCTCATGGGGAACCCTGACTGCTCATCAGCCCAGGTCCAGCTGCCCAGCCATGCAGAATGCTCTAACGCTCCAGACAGTCTTCCCCTAGTGCTGGACCTTGACCCAGAAGGTCCCTCCTCCTGGCAGATGGCAATGAAGACCTACCTGGGCTGGCTGCCCTCCTCCCTGGCTGGCCCTCTGAGAGGGATGTCGTGTGTGGCCCGACTGCAGGTCCTGGGCGGCCAGCAGCGGCGTGAGGGGTTCTCCCTGCTGCGTCTTCCTGCGGAGGCGGCGGTGGCAGCAGTTCTCTGGCTTCCTGTGGTGTAAACAGGAAGTGAGACTGTGTTAAAACAGTAGCCTCCAGCTGTGAGAAAGTAAGGAGCCCTCTGATTGGGACTGGGGGGCCGACATCGAGCGGCTTTAATGAGAAGTCCAATAGCGGCCCTGCTGGTCAAGAGGGTTCCTTCCGTCATGGCACTGCCTGCATGGGTGACCAGGGAGCTGGCATCTCCTGGAGGCCCAGAGCATCCCTCTGCTTCCTGGACACACGAGCCGGCATCCAGGACAAGGGCTCATCCACTTAACACATGTGAAGATCCTGGGCCTCCTGTGACCAGGAGAAGAGGGATGGGGGTGGGGAATGGGGCTGGTACTGCTTCATGTACCACTCAGTTCAGTTCAATTCAGGCTCTCAGTAGTGTCCGACTCTTTGCGACCCCATGAATCGCAGCACGCCAGGCCTCCTTGTCCATCACCAACTCCCGGAGTTTACTCAAACCCATGTCCATCGAGTCGGTGATGCCATCCAGCCAACTCATCCTCTGTTGTCCCCTTCTCCCCCTGCCCCCAATCCCTCCCAGCATCAGGGTCTTTTCCAATGAGTCAACTTTTCGCATCAGGTGGCCAAAGTATTGGAGTTTCAGCTTCAGCATCAGTTCTTCCAATGAACACCCAGGACTGATCTCCTTTAGGATGGACTGGTTGGATCTCCTTGCAGTCCAAGGGACTCTCAAGAGTCTTCTCCAACACTACAGTTCAAAAGCATCAATTCTTCGGCACTCAGCTTTCTTTGCAGTCCAACTCTCATATCTATACATGACCACTGGAAAAACCGTAGCTTTGACTAGAGGGACCTTTGTTGGCAAAGTAATGTCTCTGCTTTTTAATATGCTATCCAGGTTGGTCATAACTTTCCTTCCAAGGAGTAAGCATCTTTTAATTTTATGGCTGCAATCACCATCTGCAGTGATTTTGGAGCCCAAAAAAATTAAGTCTGACACTGTTTCCACTATCTCCCCATCTATTTCCCATGAATTGATGGGACCAGATGCCATGATCTTAGTTTTCTGAATGTTAAGCTTTAAGCCAACTTTTTCACTCTCCTCTTTCACGTTCATCAAAAGGCTTTTTAGTTCCTCTTCACTCTCTGCCATAGGGTGGTGTTATCTGCATATCTGAGGTTACTGATATTTCTCCCGGCAATCTTGATTCCAGCTTGTGCTTCTTTCAGCCCAGCATTTCTCATGATGTACTCTGCATATAAGATAAATAAGCAGGGCGACAATATACAGCCTTGACGTACTCCTTTTCCTATTTGGAACCAGTGTGTTGTTTCCTGTCCAGTTCTAACTGTTGCTTCCTGACCTGCATACAGGTTTCTCAAGAGGCAAGTCAGGTGGTCTGGTATTCCCATCTCTTTAAGAATTTTCCACAGTTTATTGTGATCCACACAGTCAAAGGCTTTGGCATAGTCAATAAAGCAGAAATAGATGTTTTTCTGGAACTCTCTTGCTTTTTCGATGATCCAGTGGATGTTGGCAATTTGATCTCTGGTTCCTCTGCCTTTTCTAAAACCAGCTTGAACATCTGGAAGTTCACGGTTCACGTATTGCTGAAGCCTGGCTTGGAGAATTTTGAGCATTACTTTACTAGCGTGTGAGATGAGTGCAATTGTGTGGTAGCTTGAGCATTCTTTGGGATTGCCTTTCTTTGGGATTGGAATGAAAACTGACCTTTTCCAGTCCTGTGGCCACTGCTGAGTTTTCCAAAATTGCTGGCATATTGAGTGCAGTACTTTCACAGCATCATGTTTCAGGATTTGAAGTAACTCAACTGGAATTCCATGTACCACTACATCTGGCTAAACTCCTCCTCCTCCCAGGGGGGAAGACAATGAGGCAAAGATCTGCCCCCCAAGTCTTCACTAATTTAAGGTTAGAACCCTTGGAGGAAAACTTGTATCTGTTGCCTTCTATGTTGTGATTCATTATTCGGTTATTTATGGTCTTCCTTGATGGCTCAGTGGTTGGAAAAACAAAAAAATCCACATTCCAATGCAGGAGACCTGGGTTTGATCCCTGGGTTGGGACTATCCTCTGGAGAAGGAAATGGCTACCCACTCTAGTATTCTTGCCTAGAGAATCCCATGGGCAGAGGAGCCTAGCAGACTACAGTCCATGAGGTCACAGAGACCTGGACATGACTGAGCGACCAGAAGACAACATGCAGCTATTTAGAAAGGATGTTGCGAAGGATGACAGAAACTCTGGAACTGCGCCATATCTCCCCTCTGCTGCCCCCAGGGTAACCTAATCAGTTTAGGGCAGGACGGTTTTCCCGTTAAGCATGGATGTGGCCTCAGGCTGCTTCACAAACCAGTTCAGGGATGAGCTGGACCAAGCACCAAGTCACTCTCTACTGCTTGAGTAGAGTTTGGGTTTTCATACAGCATGAAAGACATGTTGCCAGGGCCCAGAGGCAGGGACCAGCACCAGTTCTGTCCAGAGGCAGGTAGAAAGCTTCCCAGGAGAAGTGCTTCTTGTCTGGCTCTTGAGCAAAGGGTAAGAACTTTCCAGGCAGAGAAGCCAAGGAAAAGTGTTCCAGAGAGATAAACATCCATGGTAGAAGCAAAAAGCAGAGCAGCAACCCAGAAAGAAAAGAAGGCCAATATCAAAATGGTGCTATATTATAGGGCTTCTCTGGTGTCCAGTGGTTAAGAATCCACCTGCTAATGCAGGGGACATGAGTTCGATCCCTGGTCTGGGAAGATCCCCTATGCCTCAGGGCAACTAAGCCCATGTGCCCCAACTACTGAAGCCAGAGTGCCCTAGAGCCCATGCTCTGCAACAAGAGAAGCCACTGCAATGAGAAGCCCACTCGCTGCACCTAGGTAGACCCAACAGAGCCACAAAATAAAATAAATAAATAATTTAAAGAAAGATGCTGCCAACATTTTTCTGCAGGGGAAATACTCTGCCACGCTGCAGTTGATGGTATCTCTTTTCTGCTCTTTCCAGGGTCAGGTGGAATGATGGGTTGGCTAATAGACAAGGCTGTGAGCTCCCTTCCAAAAGGAAGGAAAGAAGGAGAAACAAATGCACCATATGGGACTAAAAGAGAAACTGAAAACATTTGTGGCCTGAGATTTATATCTACTTTGTCAATAAACATTCTTTAGGAAGGATAAGTCTATACAAGTCAGAAATGTGTTCACCAAGCATTGTCCCAGCCCAGGGTTCCCTATTTAGAATTGAGTTCCACAGTAGCACTTTGGAAACACCGAGAGACCAACCAACCCAAAGGAATCACTGTGTCTCTTGAACTAGTCCTTCATAAAAGCAAGGCTTGGCTATGACATTAGAAGCTTAAAATATCAGACTGATGCCACTCATCAGCAGGAAAGAAAAAAAATGACATGAGTCTGAAACTTAACTGCACCCAGGGAACTCAGCACCCAGTCTATATCCGTGAATGGTTGACACTTTCATAGGCTGATACTCTGGGTACCAACCACAGTGGTGAAAGCAACTTTACATGTTGGAACAGACTCGGATGTGTTTTGTCTTTTCATCAACACACCTGATACTGCACCCTCTTCATGGGAGGGTTTTTTTCAATTAGCTTCTGAAGTAAGATTGATTTCACTTGAATTTTGCTGTAAATAGTTTTTCCTGGTACAGGGCTTGGTAGTGAATGATGGAGAGAGATGGGAAAGAAGACAGAGGAGATGACTTAGGGGAAAAAGTGATTTTTAACCAAAAGTGATCATTGAAGGTGATTTTCTAGAAGGGAGAGAACTGGGCCTCTGTTGAAAGAAATATCCTGAAGGTCATTTTGGTTGTGGAAGTCCCCTTGAGTTACAGTAGGTGAAAAAGACTTTGGGGTTGTCATAAAAGCTTGAGAAAGGTCATGGGACCCTGGAGAGGAAAGACTGGAGGAGGTGGAGGGAGGAAGGGAGGAAAGAATGGAGAGAGATTACATACTGGGGCCAAAGAGAAAAACACCCAGTGAGAAATCCCCAGACACGGTGGAGGGTATTTTAATAAGGATGACATGCAGCAAACAGCCCCTGTTTTTATGGTGCTGTCGTCCCTTCTCTGCACCCCCAACACCCAGGAAAATAATATGGTGCTGGCTGTGCCTTTGTAAAAGGCTGTGGAAGGGTCTGTGGGCCACGTGGGACAAAGCAGGAGGACAGAGAACTGCAGCTGCGGAAGTGGGAAGGGTGCAGGCAGGAGCGACAGATGCTGAAGAGGCAGCCAGGGCGGCAAAGATGGGGGACTTCTACCTGCAGCAGAGTCCCTGTCTGCCTTCTTCTTCCCTAGCAGCCTTGCTTGGAGAGATTCCCTCCCCATATCTGGTCCAACCCGGCCAGAGGGCACAGGGGCATCACCAGGGCAGCCTCTGTGACTTCCACAGACCCTTTCTGGGTCTCCAGGAACAAAGTAGATAGCCTGGTTTCCCAGCTTCTCTGTTCCTAATTTGCCCTCTGGGACTCACAGGTCTTAGGCTCAAAGGAAAATGAAATGTTTGCTTAAAATGGGGGCGCACAAGGTGAGGGTGTCTGTTCTGAAACCTTAACTGGACAGAGACTAGGTATCTTCAAGATTCATAAGCTGTCTGGCTGTAAGTTCATTTCAGTAGCAGACCTCACAAGTATTCGAGGTCAAAACCCTACCATCTGTTTAAAACAATTTTTTTATACCATGTTAATAAAATATTCATTTGCTTGGAAAGAATTTTTTTAAAAAGGAGCAGCGGAACAGAGCCTCCTGGGCAACTCCACCACGAATTGCTAACGAGCCCACATCCTGCCAGCTCTCTGCAAGATGGTACTTCCTCTTCAGTAACCTGGCTTCCTCTCCCTCCTCTGCTCTCTCACTCCTCCTCAACACCTTCCTCTCTGGGGTTTCTTGCTCCTCCTGAAGCTTCCCAACCCTCATCGCAGACTGTTCGAGGGGTTTACCAGAGGCCCCAGTTCTACCTACGCTGTGAACTCTGCCAAAGAAGAAGTGAAAGACAGCGAAGCCTAAATAAAGTGATAAAGAAGGCAGTGATAAAGTGACCCACAGGCGATGTGAACTTGAGCAAGTCCCTCACCTTTCTCTTTGCATGAAAGGGACTCTTATCCCCAGATGGTTGTCAGGCTTAACTGAGACAGAGCACAGAATCTGGTTCTAAAAATGGCTCAAGATACAGCAACTGCCTGGCCATGAGCCTGCCCTCCTGTGAGGGAGGGGGATGGGGCTGCAGAGAAAGGAAACGGAGGTCTGCAGGGGTGTGAGGGACGCACTGTCACAGCAATGAACACCGATATGCCCGAGAGCCTGTAAGGCATCCGCTGGGTTGGTTCCATTGAATCCTCACCTTAGCCCATGGAGGGAGCTCTAGATTCAGCCGCAGGGACTTCCCTGGCAGTGCAATGGTTAGGACTTTGCCTTCCAATTCAGGGGGTATGGGTTCGCTTCCTGCTCAGGGGGCTAAGATCCCACAGGCCTTATGACCAAAAAAGCAATATTGTAACAAATTCAATAAAGACTTTTTAAATGGTCCACATAAAAAAAAAGAAATCCTGTGGTTTCCCTGGTGGCTCAGTGGTAAAAAATCCGCCTGCCAATGCAGGAGATTTGGGTTCGATCCTCAATCCGGGAAGATTCCACATGCTACAGAACAACTAAGCCCATGCACCACAACTCCTGACCCTGTGCTCTAGAGCCCAGGAGGCTCAACTACTGAGCCCACATGCCCTATAGCCCATGCTGCTACTGCAATGAGAAGCTCACGCACCACAACTGGAGAGTAGACCCTGCTCACTCACAACTAGAAAAAAGCCTGTGCAGCAATGAAGAGCGAGTGCTACCAAAAATAAATAAATAAATAACTTTTAAAAACCCCAATGCTTGTAAAAATGAAATAAAACTTAAAATAAATTTTAAAAACTTCGACCCAATTAACAGATGAGGAAACTGAGGCTTAGAGACCTGTGAGAGCAGCCCTGCATTCCAGTGTGTCGTGGATGGCAATGCAGAAGTCATTCAGCAAGACGGGCTTCAACTGAGGTCTGCCAAGCTGCAGAGCTCTCTCTCTGAAGTCAGCCTTAAGCTTGAGGCCAGCCCCTTCTCTCTGATGGAGGAGAAACCCCTTCCTTGCCCCTCAGCTAACACTCTACTAACGCCCCAGTCAACCCTGCTTGGCGCAAGAGAATGCTCAAACCCTCTCTTACCTGGCCACAGGTGGGCAAGGTGTGTCCAGAAGGGCACACAGAGTCCTTTCTCTCTTCCAGACTCTTCTGAGGGTCACTGTCACTTTTAAAGTATTTTCTGGGCGGAGGCTTGGGCTTGGAGGATGTAGGCTTTCTCACCAAAATCTCAAAGGATTTCTTGAGTCTCAGTGGCGGGTGGCTGCCCTGGCTTGCAGGGAGGGGCAGGTTCTCCTGGGGGTGCCTGGATGAGGCCCCAGGAGACACCCCTGGTTCCCGCCCCAGTTCTCCTGGGGGTGCACTGACTTCCAGGTCGGAGGGTGGCTGCTCCCCGCTGCTGCTGGGACTGCCCCCAGGGGATCCTGACATGTAGCTGCTGTCGCTGCTGGAACGGATCATGACCTTCTGCGCCCGGCGATGCGGGGGTGCAGAGTTCTTGTCCCGCTCCTTCTCCAAGGTGGGCCGCCCGTGCCAGCTGCTCTCCAGCCTTTTGACACCTGCATTGGAAGCACAAATAAACTCCATTCCTGGTCTGGCTCAGGACTGCTACCAGGGGTATGCTGCTTACCCAGGCTGTCTGCTTCTCCCCAGAGGTCACTTTGGAGTGAAGCTCAGAAGTCTCGGGTCTGGTGTCCAGCACCAGTGACATCAGGCTGGGAAAATCATTAAACTTTCTGAGTCTCCAGGTATAGAGACGGAGATGCATCCCCAAGGTTGCCCTTCAAGGAAGGGCTTGATGTCCTGGCTGTCAGCCCCTTCAGGGACCACCTCACCCAAGAAGAGGCAGCCTACCTCCAATGCCTGATGGAGATGGGGCTAGAAAGACCCAGCCAATTCTGCACACAGGACACCTCCAATGGGCCATGTGAGCTCCATGGCTTGGCAGAAGTGGTCTGGTAGGGGCAGTCTGGTATCATCTCTGCTCAACTGGCCCCTCTGCTCAGCCCTGCGACCGCCCCCCCCCCCGCCCTTGCTCCCATAGGTGTGAAGCCTCCAGATGCTTCTGAATCAACATTCTGACCATGCCCCATTTCAAAGCCTGCTGGCCTTTGGGGGAACCCAAACTTCCACCCTCCGTTTCCTATCTATAAAATGGAGATCCTCATTTCAGGGTCACTGGACATTTTGAGGTTCAAAATCAAAGAGAGAAAATGTCTGTGAAGGTGCTTTGAGCTTTGTACCAAGAGGTCAGGGCTTTCATGGTGGCTCAGTGGTTAAAAAAAAAAAAAAACCCACCTGCCAGTGCAGGAGACTCAGGTTCAACCCTGGGTTGGGAAGATTCCCCTGGAGGAGGAAATGGCAATTCACTCCACTATTCCTGCCTGGGAAATCCCATGGGCAGAGGAGATTTGTGGGCTGTAGTCCTTGGAGTCGCAGAGAGTTGGACATAGTGACTGAACAACAATAATCAAGAGGCTACCTTTCTTTCCAAAAATGAGGATGAAGCAAGGCCAGAAAACCACTGCACCTTAGGCAGACTCTCCTCTTCCTTTTCTTCCTATGCAGCCCTTCCTCCTGGTTCTGAGCCCCGCTCTGAAACTTCCTCATATTCTGAGCACTAGGGCCAACCACACACCCTCCAATGACCCTTCTTTGTCTCTAGTAGTAAAAGATGCCCCTTGCCTAGCATCACAGATCAGAGGAGTGGGAGCAGACGGAGGCCCAGGCTCTCGCTCAAATGTCAGCACATTCTGCAAGTCCAGGAGCAACAGGGGAGCCCCACAGGTGAGCATCTCAGACCTCAGTACAGAACCAAGGCCGGCCAAGCTCATAATTCAAATCGTCTTTAGAGAAAAAGCTTCTCTTTTGCTTTTTCCTGATCATAAAATAAAAATGCATCTTTGTTTAAAGTCAGCTGCAAAAAGGAAGAAATGAAAGCAAAAATTCACCCTCAGTCTATCAGAGGTAACCGCTGTCAAACTTTTTTTCTCTGTCCTCCTCCCTTGAGCATAGACGCATGTTGACTGTGTGGAAATGGGAGAACACCACTGAAATAAAATTCTGGGTCCTGTCCTTTTGTCTGGATACTTTCCAGACTGTGCAACATCCTTGTGAATATCAGTGCTAAAGTCTGCACATTATTCTATGATATGGACATTCCACAAAGACCTGGCCAATGCCCACCAGCTGTACATTGGAGTTGGCCAGCCTGGTGCCCACCCCAGATCATCTGTGCACTCTGTGGCTGATCTGGGGTAAGGGAGCCTCTCAGGGCCCCACATTTTTCTAAAAATATGCATAAAAGTCATATGGGAAGATTCAGGGAAATAGTGTATTAAATAGCATGCCTAACATGATTAGAACTCAATACATGTCAGAAACTCTATTAATAGATATTACTCTTTCTAAGGAACCTATTATCATGGGCTAGTGGTTGAAGTCTCAAATGCTTATAGGGACAGAGGTGAGACAGGCAACCTGGTAAAATAAGATAACAGGGAATGGTGAGGACTGTAAAGAACTAGAGAAAGTCTGTGGATTTAAAACAATTCAAATTCAGACGATTTTAAACTCTTGTGCCTCCGAAACAAAGTAAAATGGGACCCCAATTTAGCTGGTGGACTGCTAGTTTTCAATCCTTGTCTATGAACCAGGCTCATCTGTGATGACTACTACGTGTTCCTGGGGTAGAGAGTAAGTTAGTGGCTAGACTCAAAGCTTTCTAAGGAGACAAAGATGCTGCAAATGCAAATTCACTGTCTCCTTACCTTCTAGACTCCACTGGTGCCGCTCCTTTCCAAACTTAACGTTCTCCACAGCCTGGGCCACAGCTTCTTTGAGCTGCTGTTCAGAGACCTGGAAAATATACATCACCTCCTCAAGCAAATAGTGGGAACTTCTGCATCAGGTTCTGAGTCCTGTACCAGTTCCCTAGCCGGGTCCCTGGATTTTGCTGTCTTTTATTCACACCCACTCCACAAAGAGTTGACATCCCCAGAAACACCCTGGGCATCAGTGGTTCCCTAATTTGGACAAAGTCCAAACTCAGTCAATAAAGGGATTCTCAAGGTGGCCCCTCTGAACTTCCCAACTTTCTTTCCACTACTTGGTGCCAAACTAGGCAGAGTAACCATTTGTGAGTTTACCTCTGGGGAGTTCTTCCACATTTAACGCTGCCATGACAGCATCATTGCCTTCATTACCAACAACAAGGATGTCATAACTGTAACTGTGAGGCTGCGCCATGACAGGCAGCCTAGATTAAGAGTAGGCCTGGTTTTCCAGGGTAACATGATTATCAGGCCACCTGGAGCCAGCCAATCAATATGCGCCCAGTAAGGAAAAGGGAACCTATCAGGGGAAAGCTGAAAAGCCCGCTAAGGCCCAAGTTTGAAAAAAGCCCGCGAAGGTTTGAGCCAATAAGATTACTTTGCAAACATGTAACCAATCCGCTTAAGCCAGCTACCAACTGCTTATGCACACCTTATAAATTGGGTAGCAGCTCGGGCTCAGCGCTTTCTGACCCTGCACCACTGCGTTGGTTGCGGCAGTAAGCCCTGACTCGAGCCAGCAATAAACTTCCCTTTTTTGCGAGTTGCATTGTCTTGGAAGCCTTCTCTCTTCCCGCTCGGGGATTTGGACATCGGGCATAACATAACCATAGCCATCTTATTGTCACAAATAATTAATCACCTTCGAGTAATAGTTAAAAGTATGAGTTCTGGAGCAAACAGACTCATGTGCAAGTCCCAGTCCCCTCATTTTGTAACCACACACTCACACAAGGAACTTAAGCTTCTAACCCTCAATATTTTCCCTGCAAAACAGTGACAATAATAGAACCTACTTCACAGTAAAATCAGAGGGTTTTTAAAAAGAACTTTTTGGACACCAAAAGCACAAGAAACAAAAGAAAAAAAAAAAGCAGATAAATTGGACAATCTCAATATGAAAATATTCTGCATATCAAAGAACTATGATATAAATTGGACAGAAAATATAGATACAATTGGATGACAAAAAAGAAAAAGATAGATAAAAAGAAAGAAAAAGAGACAAATCGGATAACATCAAAATGAAAATGTTCCATGTATCAATCAACAAAGGGCAAAATCAGCAGAGTGAAATGGGACTCACAGAATGGGAGAAGGCTTAGGCAAATCAGATTCCTACAACTCAACAGCAAGAACAATCAAACCATACAAGTAAAAATGGGCAAAGGATTTGAATAGATATTTTCCAAAGAAGACAGACAAATGGCCAATAAGCATGTGGAAAGATGTTCAACATCAGTAATCATTAAGGAAATGCAGATCAAAACCAAGAGAGAACTTCCCTGGTGGTCTAGTGGTTAGGACTTCCCCTTCCAAAGCAGGGGGTAGAGGTGCTAAGATCCCACATGTTTCAAGGCCAAAAACCAAAACAAAAAACAGTATTGTAACAATAGGAAGCAGTATTGTAACAAATTCAGTAAAGATTTTAAAAATGGTCCATATAAAAAAAATCTTAAAAAAAACTCAAAAACACAACAAGATATCACTTCACACCCATGAGGATGGCTAGGTGGTCCAGTGGTTCGGAATCAGCCTGCCAATTCAGGGAACACAGGTTCAACCCCTGGTCTAGGATGGTCCCAATTGCCTCATGGCAACTAAGCCCATGGGCCACAACTGCTGAAGCCCGCATACCTTAGAGCCCATCCTCTGCAATAAGAGAACCCTGTGCACTACAACTAGAGAGAAGCCCTTGAACAGCAACAAAGACCCAGTGCAGCCAAAACTAAAAATCAAGTCATTAAAATAAATAAATAAACAAAAAGTGACAAGTGTTGATAAGGATATGGAGAAATTGAAGCGTTGCTGGTGTGAATGTAAAATGAGACAGCCAAGATGGAAAACAGATGGCAGTTTCTCAAAAAATTAAAAACAGAATTACCATATGATCCAGCAGTTCTACTTCTGTATATTACCCACATAGAATGGAAAGCAGGGACTCGAATAGGTATTTGCACACCCAGGTTCCTAGCAACAGGATTTACAATAGCCAAAAGGTGGGAGCCACCCAAGTGTCCATCAACAAATGAAGGGATGTGCAAAATATGGCCTCTATATACAATGGAATCTTATTCAGCCTTAAAAAGGAAGGAAACGCTGACACAGTCCATAGCACAGGTGAGCCTAATGGACACCACGCTAAGTGAAAGAGCCCAGTCACCTATGGCGCCACTTAGATGATGTATGCAGAGTTGTCAAAATCAGAGAGCAAACAGTGGGAGCTCTGGGACATGGTGGGAGACAGAAAGTAAGTAGAAGAGTCATCTCCAGAGGTGGGTATGAGGGCTGTTTAAGGGGTAGAGAGCATCACTTTGGCAAAATGAAGAGTCCTGGGAATGGCTGATGGTTATGGCTGCAAAACAAATGTGAATGTCCATCACACCACTGGACTCCATGCTTCAAAACGGCTAAGACTGGGGACTTCCCTGGTGGACCAGTGGCTAAGACTCTGTGTTCCCACTGCAGGGTTCCATCCCTCATCAGGGAACTAGATTCCACCCACAACTAAGAGTCTGCATGCCGAAACAAAGATAGAAGATCCCAAGTGTTGCAATTAAGACCCAGTGCAGCCAAATAATACATAAATATTTCCTCCAGTGTGCTTACTGTCAGTGCTCACTACAGAGCAGGGCTGCATTTGAACCCTGCCACACAGGCCTGTGTGGATCTTACCCACCATCCCCTTCTCTGTCCTACTTCTGCTGGGAGTTCAGAAATCCACTAATTAATAACATAGGCTATCATGGGGTTAAATCCTAGCCTCTCCACTTTGTAGCTCCACCATTGGGCAAGTGCCTTTTCCCTTCTAAGCCTCAGTTTTCTCATCTGTGAGATGGAGGGGAAAATCATACCTGCTTCAGAGTTGGACAACAACTAAATGCCATTGTGTATGTCAGGTCTTTGGCAAACCCACCTGGAACACATTGAGTGAAGTAAAGACTGATGGTGATTATCACCAGGGTCCCCAAAGTCATCACACCCATGCCCATGGCTGCACTTCCCAAGTTGTGCTCCCACCTGCATCTCACTTGCCAGCCACTCAGTTCAGTTCAGTTCAGTTCAGTCGCTCAAGTCATGTCTGACTCTGTGACCCCATGGACTGCAGCACACCAGTCTTCTATGTTCATCACCAACTCTCGGAGCTTGCTCAAACTCATGTCCATTGAGTTGGTCATGCCATCCAACTATCTCATCCTCTGTCATCCCCTTCTCCTCCTGCCCTCAATCATTCCCAGCACCAGGGTCTTTTCCAATGAGTCAGTTCGCATCAGATGGCCAAACTATTGGAGCTTCAGCTTCAATATCAGTCCTTCTAATGAATATTCAGGACTGATTTCCTTTAGGATTGACTGATTTTATCTCCTTGCAGTCCAAGGGACTCTCAAGAGTCTTCTCCAGCACCACAGTTCAAAAGCATCAATTCTTTAGCACTCAGCTTTCTTTATAGTCCAACTCTCACATCCACACATGACTACTGGAAAAACCATAGTTTTGACTAGATGGACCTTTGTCAGCAAAGTAATGTCTCTGCTTTTTAACATGCTGTCTAGGTTGGTCATAGCTTTTCTTCCAAGGAGCAAGCGTCTTTTAATTTCATGGCTACAGTCACTATCTGCAATGACTTTGGAGCCCAAGAAAATAAAGTCTCTCACTGTTTTCATTGTTTCCCCATCTATGTGCCATGAAGAGATGAGACTGGATGCCATGATCTTCATTTTTTGAATGTTGAGTTTTAAGCCAACTTTTTCACTCTCTCCTTTTACTTTTATCAAGAGGCTCTTTAGTTCTTCTTCTCTTTCTGCCATAAGGGTGGTAATCATCTGCATATCTAAGGTTATTGATATTTCTCCCAGCAATACTGATTGCAGCTTGTGCTTCATCCAACCTGGCATTTCTCATGATGTACTCTGCATAGAAGTTAAGTAAGCAGGGTGACAATATACAGCCTTGACGTACTCCTTTCCCAGTTTGGAACAAGTGTGTTGTTCCAAATCTGGTTCTAACTGTTTCTTCCTGACCTGCATACAGATTTCTCAGGAGGCAGGTAAGGTGGTCTGTAAGGTAAGGTGGCAGGTAAGGTGTATTCCCACCTCTTTAAGAATTTTCCACAGTGTGTTGTTATCCACACAGTTAAAGACTTTGTCGTAGTCAATAAAGCAGAAGTAGATGTTTTTCTGGAATTCTCTTGCCTTTTTGGTGATCCAATGGATGTTGGCAATTTGATCTCTGGTTCCTCTGCCTTTTCTAAAGCCAACCATTATCAGTCTTAAAGCTAACTGCCTGCTAGCCTGTCTAACTAAATACCCTACAGTGCCTCCATCTTACCGGTCCCCAAATGAGATCATTCTTGTTGAGTTCTGCCCCAAGGTCACAGGTGTTAGGCCTCCTCAGAAGTGGAGCCCAGAATCAAGGTCACCTCTGAAGCTGACTGAGCCCCTTTGGCTTTGCCAAAAGCCTCATGATCATCACTAACAAGCTTCCTGACTCCCAATTAGGCAAAGATGCCCACTCCAGTAAACAGCCTATGGTGCCCCAACCAATCACCTACCGTCCAGCAGGAATTTTCTTTGTCTTGAGGCTACAAAAATTGACTATTAACCCACAGAAACTGTAGGCTTCTCCTGGTCTGCCAGGTCTGCCTGGAGGTTGGCCTGCTGTGCTCCCATTGCCCACATTATCTCTGCTCTTTGTTCTTAAAACACTCACTCCCCTCTGAACTGCTCTGTGTCTGGAAATTCTTTTCCAACTCGAGCTTGGACTGCCTCAACAATTCTCTTTCCTCCCAAGTACACTCCCTTCTCCAGTTCTCTGTTCTGGCTGTGGTGTTGCCATCGCTCCGTCTTCCAATCTAAAAACACTCCAGTCCTCCTAGGCTCCCCTCTCTCTTATCCCAAACCTAATCAGCCAACAGATCTCTTTTTTTCCCCCAACATCTGGGAATTGAAGATGGTTTTTAAAATCCTTGTTGCTGGTCTATTTCATTTATTTATTTGTTTATTTTTTGGCCATGCCACAAGGCATGTGGGATCTTAGTTCCCCGACCAGGGATCAAAACTGTAGCCCCTGCATTGAAAGTGCAGAGCCTTAACCACTGGACTGCCAGGGAAGTCCCCAGCCAGCAGATTTTGTTGATTCTTTCCATGTTGCCTCCTGCTGCCCCTTCTGTTATATTCTCCTCCCACATCTGCTGTTTAATTCAGGCCCCATCATCTGTTTCCTTCCTCTGAAAAACTCCAACTCCACCTACTCCATCCTGTCCTCTGCAAAGCAATCAAAGGGTAAGAAGAAAAATCTGAACATGTTACAGCTAGAGCTTCAGACTCCCCTAGCTCATCACCACCCACAGAATGCAAACACCTTAGCGTGCTGTGGAAAGCCCTTGGCATGTGACCCCAATGCCTCACCAAACTCCATTCTCAACCCTCTGCTCCCGTCTCTGCACCCCAGTCCTGAAAACCTACCCCTCCCTCCTTCCACGGCAGGTGACTTCACAACTCTGCAACTTACCGCTGTGTCCCTGCTGCCTGGAATGACCTTGCACAAAGCCTTTGCCTGGAGAAAACTAACTTCTGTACATCTTGCTTTTATCTAGCCTTCCTTTCTGTATCCCTGTGTTCTTATAGTACCGACCATGCAATTTTGCAATATTGCAATCATTGCAATATTGCAATGATTTCTCTGCCAGTCTCGTGGGAATGTAAGGATCTGGAGGGCAGGACTGTGTGCTATGAGCTCACTCACTCTCCCTGTGTGCCCAGCACCCAGCTCCAGAGAGTCACATAGTGGGGACCTGCTGGATTCATGGACGAGTGAATCTCTTCTACCTGTTAACAGGAACTCTGGGTCTATGTTTTCCAGCCCTCGGGCCTGTAAATCAGCTACAAGAACCTCCCTGAGCTAATGCCAAGTGCCTCGGTGTCTAGGAGCTTGCATAGGACTTCTGCTGCAGAAACTTGTTAGTACAGATGTTTGGTTCAAACTCAGTTAACAATGTCTGCACGTTCATCCACTTCTTGTTCCCATGGGAGTCCTGCGGGAGTGGGCCTGGGAGGGAGAGGATGCTCAGGGGGAGTCACCTGTGGGTCCGGATGGCGGCTAACCATGATGGGGATGGGACCCGGGTTACAGTGACTCAGGATGGCATAGACTTCGTTGAGTGTCATGCAGTGAACGGGGGAGTCGTTGATCTCCACCAGCTCATCGCCGCATCTGCAAAAGGCAGCAACAGGGAGCTGTCAGGCAGCTCATTCACAGGGCATGTGCACGACTGAGTCCCCAAGGTCCCACTCCTTCCTAGGCTACGTGATGAGACCCCAAATTCACTGACCAAAGCAGCTCATCACACACCCACTTCATGCATGACCACAAAATGGGAGACGGTGCATCCCAGAGTGGGGCAACATTCACCACAGTTTGTAACTTTTTTCTGCCCTTGTCCATATAACTTAAACTCAAATGAGATGAAGTGTGTAGTTTAACCAGTGTAATGGATTAACCAATTAACCACAGGTGAACTGATCATGTCCTCTGTTGGGCCTTCTGTGTTCCCATACGCAGAATGTGTAAGGGAATGAACGAATGGGATGTGCTAAAAGGTAGAGAAGAAATCACTGGTTGAGGTTCTTACAAAAAGAAATAAATTGGGAAGGCAATGGAGTTCATTCTTATAAGGCAGGAAATGGGTGGGGGGGTGATGAGGTAGAAAAAAATAAGGCTGCTTCGATAAACAGGGAATTTGTACAAACCAATTCCCTTGCTTCACACATGGGGAGAATGAGGCAGAGAGGGTGAAATTATCTCCTCAATAAGACCTCACTTAAGGACTAAAAACTTTTTCTGTTAAGTGCCACATAGTAAATATTTTAGGCTTTGGAGACCATACCATCTCTATCGCAACTCTGCAACTCTGATATCATAGCATAAAAAAAACAGCCTTAGAGAATATGTAAATGAATGAGCACGGCTTTGTTCCAATAAAACTTTATTTAAAAAAAAAAACAGATGGTGGGCCCTCATTTGCCATCCTCTGCCCTAGCTGGTTATCAGCAGAGTTGGGACTGAAATTTAGGTCTCCTGACACTGATTTCATGGTTCCTGCTGCTGTGATCGGCTGCTTCTTTCTTCTACATTGCTAATGCAGAGTTGGTCCCCCTTTCCCGTTCTTGCTAAGAAAGCACACATTTTCATTGCTGTAAAAGACCATCGCCAGATAGCACCTGATGCCAAGGAAAGTGAAAGTTTCCAAAGCAATCCCTACTCAGCTCAAGTCTAAGAAGGAAGACTGTCTCAAGAGATTTGGACTAAAACCATCACTCTGACTGAGCCACGCTGTCTCAGATGACAGCACAGCAGCTCAGCCAATCAGCCATCACCCTCCTGCCTAGGATAGCAGCAAACCCATCATTAATTCAAGCCTGTACATACTATAGTGATAGGAAGACCTTTAAAATATGGCCAAACCCTGCTGATTTAGCAAAACCCAAACTCAGTAGAGAAGGTATACATGAAGATATATTATCTGGGATACATATAAATATATAGCATATATTGCTGTTGTTTAGTAGCTAAGTCATGTCCGACTCTTTGTGACCCCATGGACTGTAGCCCACCAGGTTCCTCTGTCCATGAGATTTCCCAGGCAAGAAAACTGGAGTGGGTTGCCATTTCCTTCCCCAGAGGATCTTCCTGACCCAGGAACTGAACTTGACCCAGGAATCTCCTGCGTGGCAGGCAGATTCTTTACTACTGAGCTACCAGCATATATCATATGCTCGATGAGAGAAGATAAACCATATATGAATGTGGAACTGAGTATTCTAACAAGTTAAACTGGAATAAAATGTTATTACTAGACTCAGATAACTTGTTGAAAATAAAATTTAGATTTTTACTTCTCTTAGAAGTTATTTGTAAAAAGACATACATAAAATGCCGAAAAATCTTTTGTTTGTGCTACCAAGAAATGGAGTTAATCCTACTGATTTACTCAGTAAGCTTTTTTTTCCACATAGACTACACAGGCAAACCTCCTTGAACCTCCTGTTTATGTCACTATACAATCAACATCAGTTACATCTGAATTAAAGTGTGTTCACTTCATGTTTTCTGTTTCTGGCCATTATTCTCTGAAACAATATTTCTTACATGATGATGTGTGTACAAATTCCCCAGGATCTCCTAAAAATGCTGGTTTCAATTCAGTGAATCAGGGAGGGCCTTGGAATTCTGCATGTCCAAGGGATTCCCAAGGGATGTCAATGCCCCTGGTCCAGGAACCACACTTTGAGGATCAAGGCTCTGAGCTATCACTGGACAATTTTAAAGATCTCATCTTCCGATCAATCTCCTGACACACTAAGGAATTCCTTCCCTAAGATCTTTTCCAAAACATAATCGGGACATACCGCAGTCGACCATCCAGGTGTGCCACGGATCCTGGAGACAGTGTGTGAACGAAGATGCCGGAAATGCACTGGAAATAGGGGATGCTGCACAGTCCGATGCCCAGCCCGACACCAGCCTCTGGAAGACAGAACAGGGTGGAGGCTGGGGCTTGTGACTGCACTAGACCAGGTGTGTGCTGGTCTGTCAGGGGCCCAAACTTGTCCTGGGTTAGCTGGTGTCTCCTATTGATCAATGCATTCACTACGTGCATAGTCACAGAGCATCACTGTGAACAGGCACTGCTCAGGGGTCAGAAACTAGTGACCAAGGCAGATGAGGATGCTGAGATCAAATAGGGAAAGAGAAGGAAGGAAGACATGGAGGGAGAAGGAAAAATGAGAAAAGGAAAGGAGGAAGGGACAGACGGAGGGAGGGAAGGAAGGAGGAAAGAGGGAAGATGGGAGGCAGGGAAGAAGGAAGGAGAGCAGGCCAGGTTGCAGAACCAACAAGGAGGCCAGCCAGTATGGCTGGAACATGGCTCATCATGGAGAAAGTGCTCAGAAGTCCCTCAAGGATTTCCAATTGCAATTAGCAGAGAATCAATCAAGGAGATCAAACCAGTCAATTCTAAAGGAAATCAATCCTGAATATTCACTGAAGGACTGATGCTGAAGCTGAAGCTTCAAATACTTTGGCCACCTGATGCAAAGAGCCAACTCACTGGAAAAGACCCTGATGCTGGGAAGCATTGAGGGCAGGAGGAGAAGACAGTGACAGAGGATGAGATGGTTGGATGCCATCACCAACTCAATGGACATGAATTTGAACAAACTCTGGGAGATAGTGAAGGACAGGAAAACCTGGTGTACTGCAGTCCATGGTGTCACAAAGAGTCAAACACAACTGAGCAACTGAACAACAACAACAAAACTACAAAGGCCTGCAGGTTCTTTCTCTCTGTCCCCACCAAGGGCTCCAAAACCACTTCTCATCCTGCCCACCTTGCTGCAGCCACACTGGCCTTCCCTCTCTCCCAACAATCTGGGCCGGCCACCTCCTCTTCACCCTCCAGGTCTCAGCCTGGCTGCACTCTGGCCGGGAGGGGCTGCTGAGCCCGTTGCTGTCAGCATCCACCCCGAGTGGTGAAGGGACTGGATGTTGATCTTCAAATGTCTGGGTGTGAGAGCATCTCAATTCTCTGTTGCAAGTAAGAAAAAGATCCCAGAGAGGGCAAGTGACCTATCCAAGGTCCCAGCAGATTAGCCATAGAGCTGTAACTCCTGGTCGTGTGTGTGTGTATGCATGAGAGAGAGACCTGCGTTTGCTTCATTCTGTTTTATTTTAACCACTGCACCAGAACACACTGACTGAATTGACTGAATCTGGATGCGTGTCCTGGGTTTCTGTTAACAAACAGAGCCCTAGACCCTGGGGCTAAACAATAATCATAAAATATTGGAAAATCATAAACAGAGACACAGACATCAAGGACAATCGTATGGGTACCAAGGGGGAAAGGGAGGTGGGATGAACTGGGAGACTGGGATTGACATATATACATTACTATGTATAAAATAGCTAACTGATGAGAACCTACTGTAGAGCACAGAAACTCTACTCATTGCTCTCTGGTGATTTAAGTGGGAAGGAAATCCAAAAAAGAGGGATATATGTATATGCACAGCTGATTCACTTTCCTGTACAGCAGAAACTAACACGATATTGTAAATCAACCGTGTGTGTGCTCAGTCGCTTGGCTGTCTCCGACCCTTGCAACCCCATGGACTGTAGATGGGATTTCCCAGGCAAGAACACTGAAGTGGGTTGATATTGCCTTCTCCAGGGGATCTTCCTGGCCCAGGGACCAAACCCACGTCTACTGCATTGGCAGGTGGATTCTTCACCATCTGAGCCACCTGGGAAGCCATAAGGCAACTATACGCCAATAACAAAAATCTGTTTAAGGACAACAGCCCGGCCTGATTCCCCCTAGGAAAATCTGGGAGACAGCTCAGAAGTGGGGGGTCCAGTCAGAGGGTGGAGGAGGACAGTGAGGCCCCAGGAGGCAGCGCCTGCCTACCTTTCTTCAGCGACACCTCCACCAGGATCCTGTCATTGGGCTTGGTGCTGCTGGCGGGAGCCCCGGGGCTCTCCAGGACGAAGGGGCCGCAGTCCTTGGTGATGCAGGTGCTGGAGCTCAGGGAACGGCACAGTGGGGGTGACAGGTGGCTGCCCAGGGAGTGGGGGGCCGTCAGGCGGGTCCTGACCGTGAGGGTGAGCAGCCCCTTTTTGGCTTGCTGAAATAGAGAGGGTCACAGCTTCCAGCAGCAGCTCAGGGCAAGGCCGACATTTTATTTATTACTATTTTTTTGTGAATAACAGTAGTGGAAGAACATGTTTTTGAAGAACATGTAGCAGAGAGTGTGTGTGTGTGTGTGTGTGTGTGTGTGTGTGTGTGTGTGATATGGAAACCTATATATACATATGCAGTTGTTTAGTTGTTCATGTTTAGTTGTTCAGTCATCTCTGATTCCTGTTTAGTTGTTCAGTCACGTCTGACTCTTTGGGACCCCACGGACTATAGCCTGTCAGGCTCCTCTATTCATGGGATTCTCCAGGCAAGAATACTGGAGTGGGTTGCCATTCCCTTCTCTAGGGGGTCTTCCTGACTCAGGGATCAAACCTGTTTCTCCTACGTTGACAGGGGGATTTATTTTACACCATTGAACTACCAGGGAAGCCCATGTATACATATACATGATATATATTTGTATGTCTGAATATGGATATGACATCTTATATACCACATATATTCCCAGGTGAAAGTGAAAGTTGCTCAGTTGTGTCTCTTTGCGATCCCATAGACTATACAGTCCATGGAATTCTTCAGGCCAGAATACTGGAGTGGGTAGCCGTTCCCTTCTCCAGTGGATCTTCCTGACCCAGGAATCAAACTGGGGTCTCCTGCATTGCAGGTGGATTCTTTACCAGATGAACTATATGGAAGCCCATTCCCAGGTGGCTCAGTAGTGAAGAATCCTCCTACCAATGCAGAAGATGCAAGAGACACAGGTTCAATCCCTGGGTCCGGACAATCCCCTGGAGAAGGAATTGGCAACCTACTCCAATATTCTTGCCTGGGAAATGCCATGGACAGAGGAGCCTGGCAGGCTGCAGTCCATGGGGTCACAAAGAACTGGACACAACTGAACACGTGTGTGCAAATACCACATATATACATATATATGCCAAAAAGATAGTCTTGAACTAACTAGTCAGAGACTCAGAAAATACCTTTCAGTGACTGTCTTCAAAACTTAAAGCAGATTGTAACAGAAATACACAGAACGTTTTGCTGCTGCTGCTGCTGCTAAGTCACTTCAGTCGTGTCCGACTCTGTGTGACCCCATCCCTGGGATTCTCCAGGCAAGAACACTGGAGTGGCTTGCCATTTCCTTCTCCAATGCATAAAAGTGAAAAGTGAAAGTGAAGTCGCTCAGTCATGTCTGACTCTTCGTGACCCCATGGACTGCAGCCTACCAGGCTCCTCCATCCATGGGATTTTCCAGGCAAGAGTACTGGAGTGGGGTGCCATTGCCTTCTCCGCAGAACGTTCTGAAACAGTGTTATAAACCTTAGATAGTTGATGTGGCCTCTGACAACAGTCCTGACCACACTGTGATTTCCTGAGTAAGGCCTCTTTTGGGCACTGTGCCAAGATTGGTGTCAGTGGGGTGCCCCACGCAAAGGAGTCCACAGTTCAAATGTGTAGGTTTGAAGTAAGGAGGGTGATGTTGGGAGCTCGGTTCCTTTGTCTGGAGGCCCCAGCGTTTGGCCAGAGAGGGACAACAAACGGTCACCTTGAATTTCTGTAAAGCGTCCTGATGTGTCAGTCCAGCCATCGATTCCCCATTGAGTTCCAGAATTTCATCACCTGTTGGGAGAGGGAGGAGGGAGGAATTGTAGCTGAGAAGAGTGTGGCCCCCCAGGGGGCGTTACCCCCACCTTAAACTCTAGTGCCCTCCCCCACCCTCTGTCCAGCTCTCTGTGTGATGCACAAACCACCACAGAGCACATTACTCACCCAGCTCTCTCCCACTGAGAGGCGGGCAGGGCAGCAGGGCTGGGCCTTCTCTGGCCCCTCTTATGGTCCAGGGTGGGATCCAGGGTCCTTAGCCAAGGCCTGGCCCAGTCGGCTCCCTGTCCACCTCCTGGCTTCACCTCTTCCCCTCCAGCTTCAGCCCCTCATGCCGCCCTCTCCCCTGGACCACTTGCTGAAACATCATACACCTGCCTTTCCACTGTCATCTGTGAAGCTCTGTGCTTGTTTCCATGGATCTTCTCAACTACAACATGTGTCTCCTACATTTTCCAGCTACCATCTCTTTATTTTTTGTTGCACTGGGTCTTTGTTGTGGTCCACAAGCTTTCTTTAGTTACCATGAGTGGGCTTAGTTGCCCTGCGGCATGTGGGATCTTAGTTCCCCAATCAGGGATCGAACCCGTGTCCCCTGCATTAGAAGGTAGATTCTTAACCACTGAACCACCAGGGAAGTCCCAGCTACTGCCTCTTAACCTCTCAGTCTCTTCCGATTTTGTGCTCTTGGGGCACCTGGCACCTCCCACTCTCAGAGCTCTCATCATCCCAGTGGTCACTGATAGCCCGAGAGTCCCTCCCTGAAGATGGAGCTTTGTAACAGCAGATGCTGTTCCCCGAGGGCCAGTTCTGGGTGAGGCCTCCCTAGTACTCACTAAATGTGGGTTGGATGTGATGTTTCCAGAATGCCATGAAGATCATGTCTTACAGAAGAGGAAAGTGAGCTCAGAGAAGTCTGAAGTTCATATGGTAACAAGAATTAGGACTGGGGGCTTTTTACTCCAAGTCCTGTCTCCACAACACTAACACACCTAAGAGAAGAATTTTTTCTGTATCCAGAAATCCATTTTTATGTGCACAGAAAATCACTTTCTCCCATTCATTCAATCTATTCAATACACCAACAGACAGCACTGTCTCTGTTTTGTTTTTTTTGTTTTGTTTTTGTTTGACCACACTGCAAGGCATGTGGGATTTTAGTTCCCCAACCAGGGATTGAACCTGTGCCCTCTACTGTGGAAGCACAGAGTCTTAACCACTGGACCCCGAGGGAAGTCCTCTGCTTTTGTATTTTTAACATGACTTTCTGGCCTGATTGCTGTTGCTGAATCTGCAGTCACTTAATTATGGGTCCATTATATGTCTATTTCTGCTTTATTGACTATGCCAAAGACTTTGTGTGGATCACAATAAACTGTGGAAAATTCTGAAAGAGATGGGAATACCAGACCACCTGACCTGCCTCTTGAGAAACCTGTATGCAGGTCAGGAAGCAACAGTTAGAACTGGACAGGAAACAACACACTGGTTCCAAATAGGAAAAGGAGTACGTCAAGGCTGTATATTGTCGCCCTGCTTATTTATCTTATATGCAGAGTACATCATGAGAAACGCTGGGCTGGAAGAAGCACAAGCTGGAATCAGGATTGTCGGGAGAAATATCAATAACCTCAGATGTGCAGATGACACCACCCTTATGGCAGAAAGTGAAGAGGAACTAAAAAGCCTCTTGATGAAAGTGAAAGAGGAGAGTGAAAAAGTTGGCTTAAGGCTCAACATTCAGAAAACTAAGATCATGGCATCTGGTCCCATCAATTCATGGGAAATAGATGGGGAAACAGTGGAAACAGTGGCTGACTCTATTTTTTGGGGCTCAAAAATCACTGCAGATGGTGACTGCAGCCATGAAATTAAAAGACGCTTACTCCTTGGAAGGAAAGTTATGACCAACCTAGATAGCATATTAAAAAGCAGAGACATTACTTTGCCAACAAGGTCCTTCTGGTCAAGGCTATGGTTTTTCCAGTGGTCATGTATCGATGTGAGAGTTGGACTGTGAAGAAAGCTGAGCACTGAAGAATTGATGCTTTTGAACTGTGGTGTTGGAGAAGACTCTTGAGAGTCCCTTGGACTGCAAGGAGATCCAACCAGTCCATCCTAAAGGAGATCAGTCCTGGGTGTTGATTGCAAGGACTGATGCTGAAGCTGAAGCTCCAATACTTAGGCCACCTCATGCGAAGAGTTGACTCATTGGAAAAGACCCTGATGCTGGGAGGGATTGGGGGCAGGAGGAGAAGGGGATGACAGAGGATGAGATGGTTGGATGGCATCACTGACTCAATGGACATGGGTTTGAGTAAACTCCAGGAGTTGGTGATGGACAGGGAGGCCTGGCATGCTGCAATTCATGGGGTTGCAAAGAGTCAGACACGAATGAGCGACTGAACTGAACTGAATTGATAGACAATCCATCTTTTTTTCTCTGGTTGTTTTAAATACACTTTTCCCTTTGTCTTCAATAGGCTGAATTTTAACTAGGATGTATTGGGGTGCTTCCTCATATTGAAGTTCTGGGCTTTGAAATAATTCTAGAATATTCTTAACCATGTTCTCATTACCTATCACTCCCCTGCTTTCATGATGCTCTTTCTTTCTAGAATTCTCATTAGATTATTCTAGACCTTCTCAACCTCTTTTCCTTGTTTCTCTAGTGCTCATCTTTTTCTTCTCCATTGCTCTGTGTGGCCTCCTGGATAATTTCCAGCTCACATATTCTCCTGACAGTTGCATTTATCTGCTGTCTAACCCATTCACCAAGGTTTGTTTGTTTTAAAATTTCAATGGCTTTACTTTTTTTAATTTCTAAGTTATTTTTTCACATTTATCTTTTCACTGTGTTCTATTCTTTCCTTATTGTTTTTCAGTTACTTCTTTTATTTTTTTCAGCATATTATACACTGAGAAATAATCACCACAATATTGTTGTTGTTCAGTTGCTAAGTCATGTCTGATTCTTTTTGACCCAATGGACTGTAGCACCCCAGGCTTTCCTGTCCTTCACCATCTCCTGGAATTTGCTTAACTCATAATCTAGTTAATATTAGTCACCACACCTGGTTACAAGTTTTTTTTTTTTTTCATTGTGATGAGAAAACTTTCAAGATCTACTATCTAAAGAGGTATGTGGTTGTCAAAGCAGTGGAGGGCTGAAAGAGGGAAGGAGTGGGAGTTTGGGATTGGCAGATGCAAACTAGTATATAGAGGATGGATAAACAGGAAGGTCCTACTGTACAGCACAGGGAACTATACTCAATATCCTGTGATAAGCCATAATGGAGAAGAATATGAAAAAGAATATAAATGTGTATCACTGAGTCGCTTTGCTATACAGCAGAAATTAGCACAACACTGTAAATCATCTATACTTCAATAAAAAAAACTTTTAAAAAGCTCTACTCTCTCAGCTACTTTCAAACGCACAATATAATATTATTAACTAAAGTCACCATGATTGATTCATTTTATAACTGGAAGCTAATGACTTTTGACCACCTTCAGCAACCACCCATTTAGTCTCTGAATCTGTGAGTTCAGGTTTTTTGTTCTGTTTTTAGTCCACATGTAAATAAGATCATGTACTGTCTTTCTCTGTCTGACTTACCTCACACAGCATAGTGTCTTCAAGGTCCATCCATGTTGTCCTAAGTGGCAGGATTTAATTCTTTTTATGGCTGAAAAGTTATAGTCTTTATTTTCAACCCATTTTCAAGGGGAGCTTGTTTACTAGTGGAACCCCCATGGCCCTCAGACTGCTTTTATTTTTTCCCTTTCTTTCCAGTAGGCACCCAGGGGTCTCAGGGCTGGTTTAGGTCTAGTTGTAACATAAGCTCGGTGGTGTGGAAGTCCTGAGACCCGGGTTCAGATGGGAAAGCTGCAGACTCACCCAGACACAGGCTGACTCTGTTTTCTTGAGGGAGATGTCTTTCCTCCACCCAAGAGCTGAGGACAACGTTATATTTCCTCCTTGCTTCCCTTAGCTTGCTGGCTCATGAGCACAAAGGCTTTCTGCAGGTTCTCAGAGGTTCCCAGGGCCCATGGCCACCTCCCCTGTCCCTGTGTGGGCATCAAACCCCAGCCCCTGGGCCTTATGCCATAAGCAGCTTCCTGTGCTATTGACAGGGACAGAGTGAAGAGACAAAGTAGGTGATTAAATAGTTAATCCCACTAGGGGACTGTGAGTAGAAAAAATACGGGAGAGCCTGTCAGCTAATGATTACTTAGGAAAGCAGGCTTGCTTGACCACAGAACCAAGCAGGCCTGTTTAGCAACAAAACCATGCGACAGAAGCCGAAGACATGCCCCAAACAGAAAAACAACAGTGGCGTGAGCCCCACATCCTGCCCAGTGAGCTCAGTAAGTTAATAATCCCTAGGACACGCTCTCTGCACACATGAGAAAGAGTAATGTGTGGACCTAGATTGACCTGTAGGGACAAGAAAACGTGCCTGGCCAACCTGGAGGAGGAGCTGATGATGGACGCATGACGTCTACTCAAGAAAGAGAAAGAAGGTCTTCTTCTCCCCACGCTTCCATATTATTATAAAACTGTAGCCTGGTAAGTTCTCAGGGTGTGGCATTTCTCATCTGCCCACCTATAGAACCCACAAGTGTCCTATTCTAATAAACCATTCCTTATCTACTACTTTGTCTCTCACTGAATTCTTTCTGTGCTGAGACATAAAGAACAATGGTACCAGAGCTTTTTGGAGCCCTAGAAACGACACCAGTCAGTTTCACTATCACATCATCAACTCCTGGGAATGTCATACTTGAGATTAAGTGGTTTCTTTGTGTCTGAAAAGCTGGGCGTTTCCATTTCTTTCTCTGGAGTTTGAAAGTGCTGTTTTATCCAATGTGTCTGTGACAATAAAAGAGGTGGGGAGAATATTCAAATCAGCTCGATATGTTCAGTTGCTAAAACTAGAGGAGAAAGACAAAAGGCTCAGTTCTCGTCCTTAGAAGATGCCAAGTTGAGGAATGAAAACTCACAAATTAAAAAAATAATCACAATATAACTAAGTGCATGCTGAAGGAAGGATTTATAAAGGACATACTTCATACTTCACTACCCATTCTTCATTACACAAAATCCTGAACTTGTCTTCAAATTATTGGAAGATCCATCCCAAGGGAGCCACGGAGCCCAACTCTGGTACCCCCAGTCTTTATTCCTTATTTGGTCATTTCTGGTGGAAGGTGATTAGCCTCGGTTTCACCATATAAATCTTACACAATCATTTTTTTGCAAGGGGAATACAGATAAAATATTATTAGCCTTGATCTGGACACAATAGTTTTGTTGCACCTGTCAACTACAAATTGGCACCTGCCAAGGGCATCTGCCATCTGCCTCTGTGGAGATTGAACCCTGGGCTGCTGCAGCTGTTGACTTTTGACACACCCTGAAGCGAGTCCAGGGTAGAGAGTGAGGCACTTTGAGCTCCAGGGAAACTGGTGGAACAGATCTTTATAGATAGCTAGATAATTTCAGGAACTGATTTTATGACCCCAATCCTCACATTTCCTCATATCTAGAAAAGCACTAAGATTAGCTCTTAGTGACATTAGCTCCTCGTGACTAGCAGAAAACCTCTTGTAAAGTAAGTGCTTGATTGCACTGAACGCCGCCTTCACCAAAATCTTATATACTGACCTTCCCCCACTACCTGTTTGGAGCAGTCTCTCAGAACTATGTAAGGTGCTGTCTCCTGGGCTGCAGTCCTCATTTTGCCCCAAATGAAACTTAACTCTAACTCTCACATTGTGCATCTTCTTTTTTTCAGTCAACACAATAGATATATCTCCTGTGAATTCAAGGCCCTATTCTTTTTTTAAAAAATTGATTAATTTATTTTTGGCTGTGCTGGGTCTTTGTTGCTATGTGGGCTTTTCTCTAGTTGCCAGGGGCCACTCTCTAGTTGTGGTGCGTGGGCTTCTCATTGTGGTGGTTTCTCTAGTAGCAGAGCATGAGCTCTGGGGTGAGAGGGCTTTCATAGCTGTGGCACACAGGATTAGTTGTTCCTCAGTATGTGGGATCTTCCCTGACCAGGGATCAAACCTGTGTCTCCTGCATTGGCAGACAGATTCTTTACCGCTGAGCCACCAGGGAAGTGCCTCGAGGCCCTATGCTTAAGCTTCACTTTTGAAAGAAGTTACAAAATGGGATTCAGTTAATTATCTGAGGCTATAATCAAGGACTGCAAACTAGCTGACTGTCTTTTTCACCGAACTCTTACGATTGCTATGAACTAAGGGAGACAAAAACCTGGAAAGCAAATCCATGAAGCTGGTTTCTCCTGGCCAGTTCAGTTCTTCCTCCACCTTTTATTCAAACACAGAAAAGTTCAGCAGATATAAATCAGAGTCTCAAGATTCTGATCCACTTTCCTCTTTTTCTCTCAGGGACTCCTCTGCAGGCCTCTGGATTCAGTTATTCTCCTAAAACTGTGCCTCAGCCCTCTTCACTCTCCTCTCTTCCCTGCCTCCTTTATCCACTCTATAACTTCAGCTATTTTCCACATGACCCTATAAACAATTCAACAAGCTTAATTCCCTTCTTGAACTGGGACCCAAATTTTCATTCGCCTGTTGGACTGCGCCACCTAGTGGTCACCTGGAGACCTGACTCCACTCTGCTGTTTAAAACTGAATATCTTCATTTGGTCCTCTTCCTTCACCTTCTTGTGGTTGCTGTTCAGTCACTAAGTCGTGTTCAACTCTTTGCAACCCCATGGACTGCAGCACACCAGGCTTCCCTGTCCTTCTCCCGGAGTTTGCTCAAACTCATGTCCATTGAGTCAGTGATGCCCTCCAACCATCTCACCCTCTGTTGCCCCCAATCCTCCTGTCCTCAATCTTTCCCAGCACCAGGGTCTTTTCCAATAAGTCTGCTCTTTGCATCAGGCAGCCAAAGTATTGGAGCTTCAGCTTCAGAATCAGTCTTTCCAATGAATATTCAGGGTTGATTTCCTTTAGGATTGATTGGTTTGATCTCCTTGCGGTCCAAGGGACTCTCAAGAGTCTTCTTCAGCACCGCAGTTTGAAAGCATCAGTTCTTTGGGACTCACCTTTCTTTATGGTCCAACTCTCATATTCATACATGACTACTGGAAAAACCATAGCTTTGACTAGATGGCCCATTGTCAGTGAAGTGGTCTCCGCTTTTTAATATGCTGTCTAGGTTTGTCATAACTTTTCTTTTAAGGAGCAAGCATCTTTTAATTTTGTGGCTGCAGTCACTGTCTGCAGTGATTCTGGAGCCCAAGAAAATAAAATCTGTCACTGTTTCCACTTTTTCCCCATCTATTTGCATGAAGTGATGGCACTGGATGGATGGATGGATGGATGGATCTTCATTTTTTGAATGTTGAGTTTTAAGCCAGTTTTTTCACTCTCCTCTTTCACCCTCATCAAGAAGCTCTTTGGTTCCTCTTCACTTTCTGGCATTAAAGTTGTATCATCTGCATATCTGTGGTTATTGATATTTTTCTGGGCAATCTTGATTCCAGCTTGTGATTTATCCAGTCCTCCACCTCTTTTCTATGTAATTCATCATCGTTCTCTAGTTCACTAAGATCAGACACCTTCAGGGGTTCTCTGGCCTCATCTGCCACCTCCACAGAAGCCACTGCTTCACCCTTCAGCATCTGTTTCCTCCCAAGTTTACAGCCTCAGGGAAGACCCTGAAGATCTGGGAGCCTGGTCTTAAAATAGCCTCTGAACTGGTTTTACTGTTTCTGGTGTCTGGCCAGTCCACTTCGTTTTACACTCAGCTTCTTGAATCATCTTTAAAAAAACCAAACAAAAAAACCCTGGTCCTGGCTGGTCCCTCCCAAATTAGAAAAAGCTTCCAACACTCCCCACTGTCCATATAATAAAATCCATATGCATAACCCTATATAATGTTACAATTGGCAAACTTTTTCTATAAAGAGCCAGACAGAAAACGTTTTAAACTTTGCAAGCACAAGCTGTCTGTAGAAACTACTCAATGCTGCCCAAGAGCAGCTGTAGACCAGAGGTCAATGAATGAGTATGGCTGTGTCCCAGTAAAGCTTTTCTATGGAGACTGAAATTTGAATTTAGTTTGTCACAAAAGCATCAAAACCTCTTTTGACTTTTTTTCAGCCATTGAAGAAACAGGAAAACTGTCCTTCGTTCGTGAGCCTTATAAACATAGGCAGTGGCCCAGACGTGGCCTGCAAGGCTCTAGTTGGTAGACCCTACCCTGAACAAGTTGGATTATTAAAAGTGGTGAGGCTCCCAGCAGAGTACACAGAAACTGGCCTGGTAGGGAAGAGAAGGAAGGTTGTGAAGTCTCTTGTCTTTAAAGATCCATTTGTAGCCCAGTGCCAGGTCTGCAGGGTTTTCAGTCTGCTCCCTGACCATCTTCCCCCAAATTCTGCCTTCCAGTTAGAACATGTGGTCAAGCCTCTTGTCCAATAACCGGTGGGTGACTGTGGGGTGGGACTGGGTGGGGAGAAAACCCTCCCCTCCAGGACAAGGAGACAGAGAGGGGCACTCGGGGAGCATCTCAGGCCCTTCAACCCTTTCCTCGCAGGGGCTTCCCTCCCCAGAAGAGATGAAAAAGCTGAAGGGAGGCAGTTGATAGCACAGGGTGGGCAGAAGGGGAAGGAGGGCAGTGGGTGGACCATTAGCTCCTCAGTAGAAGGACCCTGTCTGATAACCCTCCACATTCCTAGGGTCCAGAACGGGGCAGGCTCGCAGAGAACGTTCACCCAACTCATTAGAGCACTGGGTCTGGCTCCCCATGGTTGTGGGCTGGGGTGGGCAGACAACAGAAAAGAAACAGGATGTCAATGGGAGGGGGGGTGCCAGCAACTGAGAGGAGCCTTGAAAAGCAAAGGCACAACAGGAATGCAAGGGGCAGAGCAGATGCCTTGGTCCTCTGTCCCAGGGCAGTGACAGGACTGAGACTGAGTGTGCAAACACACCCAGCCAATGGGCCAGACATGACAGAGCCATCAAGGCCATGTACCCCACTGCCTGCAGACTCTGCAGAATCCAGGCAACCTGGATTCTGAAGGCTTGAGACACATGTTACATTCCCAAGAGCTTCTACCGGGGCTTCCCTAGTGGTCCAGTGGCTAAGACTTTGCCTTCCAATGCAGGGGGTCTGGGTTCGATTCTTGGTTGGGGAATTAAGATCCCACATGCCTCATGGCCAAGAAACCAAAACATAAAACAGAAGCAATTTTGTAATAAATTCAATAAAGACTTTAAAATGGTCCACACAAACAGTTTCTACTGGAAGCCTGGGGGTTCTCTTTTGATTCTTCCAACGTCACCTAGTAAAGCCCGGGAGATCTACCTTCTTGTAGTCTTCCATCAGCTGCTGCTGCTCCCCCTGCAAAGATGGTTTTAACGTAAATTCCAATGGGGCCGTAAATGCTGTCCTTGCCTCCAACAATGCTGAAGCCCAGGCCCTGGGAAAGAGGAGGAGAAGGTCAGACTGAGGCGTGTTCCATGCCATTCATAGGGGTTTCCCGGGTGGCTCAGTGATAAAGGAACCCACCTGCCAATGCAGGAAACTTACATTCGATCCCTGGGTGGGGGAGATCCCCTAAGAAAACAAATGGCAACCCACTGCAGTATACTTGCCTGGGAAATCCCATGAACAGAGATGCCTGGTGGGCTATAGTTCATGGGGCCACAGAGAGTCAGACATGATTAAACAACAACAACTTCCCAAGGAGACTTAGCTTGGGTCGCAGGGTGCTCCTCTTGAGACTGTGAGCTCATGGGAGGCAGTGGGTGCATTTTATTTGACAGGGTATGGCCTCCGGAGGCAGATACTCAGGAAACATATGTTGTATAGTGAAGGCATGAATGCTGGCTGGAGGCTGGGCCTCTAGAATCAGCTCACAAGCACACCAGGGCGTGGTCAGCAGCATGGCTCCCAGGAAGATCCCTCCAAGTGATGGCTGCCAGGTAACAGCATCAGTGCTGCTGGGCAATTTCTCCTAGGCTCCTCGGAGAAGTTCATGCATCACCCAGCATCACAGAGGTGGCAGGCCTGAGAGCCACCTTCAGATCCTAAGAGAACCCAGTGAGCAGGGGCCAGACAGGAAAGCAGTGTGGACACAGTGCTGGAGTGAGCTTCTGGTGAAGGTGGTGGGTGTTGCAGGACGGGGGAATCCAGTGGTGTCCAAGAGAAGCACAGTGGTAGGAAAATGAGAAAGGGGTGGATGGGCTCCTGTGTGGGCTCCCAGCTTCTTCCTGGCTCAAATAATTGCTCTAGACCCAAACTGTCACCTGCCCCAGTGAGGCAGGATGGGTGCAGTGGGCAGGAACAAGATCCTGGGGTCAGAACATCTTCAGTAACTGTCATGTCAGCTGCTCACTAACCAAGTGATCGTGGCAAGTCCTGTGAGTCCCAGATTCTCAGCTCCTAGTCTATGTTGTTATTCAAGCAACAGTCGTGTCTGACTCTTTGCGACCCCATGGACTGTAGCCCGCCAGGCTTCTCTGTCCATGGGATTCTCCAGGCAAGAATACTGGCATGGATTGCCATTTCCTTCTCCAGGGGATTTTCCCGACCCAGGGATCAAACTCAGGTCTCCTGCATTGGCAGGCGGATTCTTGACTGCTGAACCACCAGGTAGGCCCTCCTCATCTATTAGCAGAAAATAACAGGGTTTTACAAGAATTGATGGAAGGGTCCCTGCAAATCCCCTGGTGCCATGCCTGGGTTTTGGCAGCTGGTTTTGTGGTTTGACTTTGACTCTACCTCAAGCGCTGGTGGATCCTTCCAGCTCTGCTTCTTCCTCCTCCTCAACTCAGTTCTGGCATCACTCCTACTCATGCCTGTTAATGAGGAGGTCTTGGGTGTGGAGGTTGTATCAGGGAGACAGTGGGAGGCCTGCCCTCTTTCTGAAGCCACCACTCCTGCTCTGCACTCCAGGCTGCCTATGCCAAATACCTTCCTGCTTCCCCTCAAGGCCGATTCAATCTGCCCAGTGATGCAAATGCCTATGAAGTCTACTCACTGACTATACAGTCTATGCACACTGAGATAGTTGACACCATTTTTAATCATCTTTGCTAGAGAGTTGGTGTCCTTTTCCGTTCTGCTTTCTTTTTTATATGTACACAATTTTTATTTTTTAGGCCGTGCCATGCACACATAGGATCTTAGTTCCCCAACCAGGGATCGAACCCTCATCCCTTGCATTGGAAGCACAGACTCTTAACTGCTGGATATCAGGGGAGTCCTTGCCTTCTTTTGAGCACTGCAAAAGACAATCTCAAAAACAATCTCAAAGTCAACTGTACTAAAATGCATCTGCCCAAATGCAAGAGATGATGAAGGACAGGAAAGCCTGGTGTGCTATAGTCCATGGGGTCACAGAGTTGGACACGACTGAGCAACTGAACAACAAAAAACCCAAGAAGGTAAGAGCATTGTGATTTACGAATCAGGAAGAGGAGCTGTTTGGAGAAAATCGGGCACTGGAGAGAGTGACTCCCTTGTGACTGGAGGGATAGTCATCTTAGCTCTTCCCACTGGTGTCTCCTCGTTTGCCTCTGCTGAGCTCCCAAGAGATAGAAGTGACGGGGGGTGGAGAGGAGGACTTCAGACGTGTGGAGCCTTCCTCTAGGAAGACCATTGCGGTGAACAGCTCTTCCCTCACACTACACGCCAAAATCATGAGGTGGGTAGAAAGCTACCCTTCCATTAAGCATCTTGGTCACTTGGGCTGGCCTGAAAACTCTGCAGCAGCAGCTGCGTCTACCCCAGAAGTTCTTCGGTGCCCATGTTAGCTCCTCGCTCGGGGCAGCATGCTCTGCGGGGCGTGCCCAGGAGCACTGGGGCTGTCCCACCACCTCCATGGCTTTTCTCCCTATCTTTCAGTATTTCTCGACTGTGAGGCAAAAATCAGTCTGCATATCTGAATTCGGGGAGACACAAGGACTGAATGTGTGTGTCCCCCCCATCAAATCAGTACATTAGGGGGAAACTTTCAGAGGTGACTAGGCCATAAAGGTGGGGCCCTCATGAAGGGGGCAGGGGCAAGACAGGGGGAGGAGATAAAGAAACACAACCACTGTGTGTGAAGTAAGTCGGCTACAGGGAGACATTGCACAGTCCAGGGAACAGAGCCACTATTTTACAATAACTGTGAATAGAATACAATCTTTAAAAGTTGTGAGTCACTATGTTGTATACCTGCAACATACAATATTGTACATCAACTATGTGCATACTCTGTTGCTCAGTCGTGTCCGACTCAGCGACCCAAGGACAGTAGACTGTCAGGCTCCTCTGTCCACGGGATTCTCCAGGCAAGAACATGGGAGTGGGTTGCCATGCCCTCCTCTAGGGGATCTTCCCCACCCAGGGATCAAACCTGGGTCTCTTGCATTGCAGGCAGATTCTTTACCATCTTAGCCATTGTAAAATCATGGAAGAAGTACTCAACATGCGTGTCAACTGCCAGCACCTTCTACTTGGACTCCCAGCCTCCAGAGCCATGAGAAATAAACATATGCTGTTTAAGCTACCCAGTCTATGGTATTTTTGTTCCAGCACCTGAACTGACTATGACGACGATTTGAACTGAATCATCGGGTAAAACTGTTTTCAAAAACAGCAAACCAGGGACAAACTGGGGAACATTCGTCTTCCTGTGACCTGCTTTGTGCAGAGCTAGCCTGCCTGCCCCTCCCTGAGCCCGCTCGCATGACAGCATCTGACACTCCTGTTCCAAGCCCGGATCCCCAGCGCCGCTCCCCATCCCCACTGGGACATGACAGCTCCCTGGGAACACATGTCCATCCAGAAGCCTCCCCTGGCCATGGTCCTTGCTCACCTTGGCCTGGCCCTTCATCAGCACGATGTTGGAGATGACAGACGCCTGCAGGCCCCCTGAGGGCTGCACGAGCTGAGCTGTGCTGAGCGACCGTGTCGGTCTCGACAAGCCCTGGAAAAAGGATGAGGTGGAGAGAGGATGAGTCCAAGGATGTCAGCTCACTCCCTCAGGAAGGGGGAAAGCCCACGGAGGAGAAGACCTTGATGCCTATTCTTCTGAGGGTCCGCCGCATGGCGGCTGCAGTGTGAATGCAGGGCAGATGGTTGGGAGTCCAGTGCAAGGGTCTGTTTTGGTGGCCCCAAGAGACAGCTTTGCTGAGCCCAGGCTCCCTTTTGACCAGCAGCCAGATGCTAACTAAGATTTGTTACAGGAGTGAGTCCTGAGTCACAGACCACACATCACAGACCACAGACAGTGAGTCCTATACTCAGAGTCCCCAGCAGAGGCTTTGGGGGCCAATGGCCAAGAATGTCCTCAACAGAATCCAAGACACATTTACGGAGATCCTCATCTGGGCCAGGCACAGGGTGGTAGGCAGAGGGTCAGGAACCCCAAGATGTAAGACTTCCCTGGTATGCTGGTGGTTAAGAATCTGCCTTCTGATGCCAGGGACATAGATTTGATCCCTGGTCAGGGAACTAAGATCCCACATGCTTGCAGTGCAGTCAAATAAGTATATAGAACTCTTTTAAAAAATTGTTTTTAAAAATGTGAACTCCCATGCCTTCCTTAACTTGCCCCCACTTCCCTCGACAACCTCTTAGGGTCGGTATACAGATGAAATAAAGGGATCCATGTAAAGCCCCACTTCAGGGTCTGCACAGGTGGAGTGCTCTCTGCCCATGAGATCCTAATAACATGGAAGCAGCCGTGGGCAATGGTCACAGGTGACCATTCTTCATGTGGTTCTTTGCCCCCAAGCCAGCTCCTCACCACTGTAACCCTGTGGACATCAAACCGCCAGGAAGGTTCTTCAGGAAGTCCTCCCCTCACTCCCTCTTCTCGGGGCTCCCCACCCTTCATTCTTACCACAAACTTTGCTGCGGAAAAGTCCAGTTGTTGAGAGAGAGACTTCCTGCCACTGCAGAGGGAATAAGGCTGCCTGTCCGCAGAAGCCGCTGACTTCTTGGTCGTCGGAAAATCCGTCTCTCCTGTGCAATAGGGATTGACACCTAACCCAGGAGAGGAAAGAAAGGGAGAAATCATTTGTGCTCTCAGAGAGCGAAGCTCTCTGAGATAGAACATCATCCTTGCCCACAGCCAGCCCTCACGAGCTGGGGGCCAGAGTGAACTTGAAGGATAGTCACCAGGTACTTGATAGGGGAGGGCAGAGGAAGAAGTAGCCAGTATTCTGGCTACCTTCGTCCATGCTGTGTGCACCACGAGATGAAGGTGGGACTGTTGCTTCCATTTCGACTCAGCTCAACTCAGTGAGGGTTGATGTGGCCTCTCCTACGTGTCAAGTAGGATGCTGGGTGCTCAGGAAACCACAATGATCTGTCAGCTCCAGTCCCTGCTGCCAGGGGTGAGGAGGGGGGCATTTCAAGAGAGAGGAGGAAAGCAGAAATGATGCCCCATACAGGCAGGGCCAGAGGAGAGATGGGGCAGAAGCCTGGATGATCTGCCTCTTACACACACATTTGCACACAGGCACATAAACACCCCTAACGCGAGTGCGTGCTCAGTCATGTCTGACTCTTTGCGACCCCATGGACTTTAGTCCACCAGGCTCCTCTGTCCATGAGATTCTCCAGACAAGAATACTACAGTGGGTTGCCATGCCTTCCCCAGGGATCAAACCTGGGTCTCCTGCATTGGCAGGTGGATTCTTTACCACTGCAGGACCAGGGAAGGCCACACATCCCTAACACAGGCAGGCAAAGAGTCAACTCATGAGTCCTTGAGGATCTAAGAAAATGCATGGCAATCATCTTCTCTTCCTTTAGGGGGAAACTCAGACTTCCTTTTACCCAACCAGGAAATCTACTCTACTGCTTCTAGCTGGAAAAATCTTCAGAGATTATCTGCCATGGCTCCTCACTGTCTGAGACCAGTGCTTCCCAACTGAAATACAACGCAAGTCATATATGTAATCTGAAATTTTCTAGTAGCCACATTTTTAAAAGAAAAAGAAAGAGTTTAATGTTAATAATTTTTTTTTTTTTGGTCATGCTTCACAGCTTGAGGGATGCTAGTTCCCTGACCAGGGATCAAACCCGTGTCTCCTGTAGAGGAACTGCAGAGTCTTAACCACTGGACTTCCAGGGAAGTTCCTAATAATATATTTTATTTAGTTCAATATACCTAAACTATGTCATTTAAACATATAAATAATCTGCAAAGTTATTAATGAGGTATTTTGCATCTTTTCTTTAGTTTTGTGCTTAGTCTTTTCAATGGACACATCATTTACCCTTCTGAGCATCTCCTTTTGGATAAGCCACATTCCAAGTGAGCAGGATGTGAACACTGGCCACTGTGCTGGTTGGCAGGCACCCAGAGAAGAGCGGGGCCTTCCCAGTGTCCCTCCACACAAGTGGCTTTGGTGGGAAATTCCCCAAGAGAAAGACGTGAGATTGGTGGTGGTTCAGAGGGAAGAAGGTGGTGGTTCAGAGGGAAGAAGGCAGGTTGGCACAGAGCTTTGGTTTGCATTTATTCTTAGGGTAGGAAAGACTTAAATTGGTTTATAGGCTGGAGAAAGGAAGCCACTACCCAGAGTGGGCTGAGAAAATGGGACACAACAGGCTTTCCTGGAGATGTGAGATCCTTAAGGGAGGAGGAGGAAAGGGATGAAGGCCTGGGGGAGAAAGGAGGTGTTGTGGTTCACTGGCGATCCGAGTGGCTGGGGAAACATTCCCCTGCCAGGACAGCTGCTCCCAGCATCTCTCCACACTAGGAGGTGATTCTCCCCAACACACAGGGACCAACTGCCCCCAGAGGGGCCAGGAGAGAGAGGAAGCTGAGAGGTTCAGAAAACCACGCTCCAGAAAGAGGGGACAAAGAATCATGGGGCGGAGTTGGGAAGTGGAGCTATAGATGGTCCTAAATCTGCCTGGGCATCATGTTTTTTAAAAATATATAATTTTGTTTATTTATTTATTTTTGGCCATGCTGGGTCTTTGTTGCTGTGAAGGCTTTTCTCTAGTTGCAGCAAGCAGTGGCTACTCTCTGGTTGTGGTGCATGGGCTTCTCTTGTTGTGGAGCACAGACTGTGGGGCGCATGGGCTCAGTAGTTGCGGCTCCCGGGCTCTAGAGCACAGGCTCAGCAGCTGTGGTGCATGGGCTTAGTTGCCCCCAGGCATGTGGGATCTTCCCAGACCAGGGATTGAACCTGCGTCTCCTGCACTGGCAGGTGGATTGTTAACCAGTGAGCCACCAAGGAAGCCCAGGCAATGTGTTTATTGGGTGTTTTATCATAAGTGGCTCAAATCTCAATGCCCCATCCAGACCTGCTGAATCCATGCCTGCACAGATGGGGTCTGGGGGAGTCTGTGTGTTTATCAGGCTCCTCTGGTGATGTGTCCAGCCCTCAGTGGTCCTTTGGGGAAACTCAAATGTCCAATCCTTACTTTTTCATGAGGAAATGGATCCCAGTCTCCCATTCTCCTGCCCTCAGCAGGGCAAGGGGACTACCGTATCAAGAAGGGCAGCCGTGCATGGCTTGGGTTCAGGGAATATGGACAAGTAAACACGAGGCCAACTTGGATCAGCCCATAGGACAGAAGCACCTAAAGCCACTGGCCGGCACCATGGGAGTAAGACAGGCCACGCCAGCTCCACTTCTACCTTCACTGAGTCAGGCAGAAAGAAAAAACAAAAAACCAACCCAGGCTTTCTGAGGTTCTTGCTCACACTGTGAGTTCAGATCAGCAAGGACACAGGCTTGGAGTCAGGACAGAACAGTCTCTCCAAAGCACCAACTGGTGGTCTGAGTCCTCTCCTGTCCCTTCTGAAAATTACTGGATATGTTCCAACATCAAGGAAATACATCAAAATTATCACCTTGGCTGAGGTGGGAGGGAGTTGAAACCAGTTAACATGTAGCCCTGAGTTCACTGAAAATGGGGTTATAAAATCCAAATGCAAAAGCCAAAACAATTTTTGACAGGGAAACTATGTGTTTTGATGGTTATATAAAAACATGCTTTCAAATTGTGGTCCCTTGGACAGAAGGAGATCAAACCAGTCAATCCTAAAGGGAATCAATCCTGAATATTCATTGGAAGGGCTGATGCTGAAGCTGAAGCTCCAAAACTTTGGCTACCTGATGTGAAGAAGTAAGTCATTGGAAAAGACCCTGATGCTGGGAAAGATTGAAGGCAGGAGGAGAAGAGGGTGACAGAGGATGAAATCATTGGATGGCATCACCGACTCAATGGACAAAAGTTTGAGCAAACTCCAAGAGATAGTGAAGGACAGGGAAGCCTGGTGTGCTGCAGTCCATGGGGTTGCAAAGAGTCAGACATGACTGAACAACTGAACAACAATAATAACAAGAGTTTTTATTTAAGTTTACATGGAATTATGAAATGGGGAAATAAATGGGAAAGGGTCTAGAGAGAAACACCCCATCTCCTATAAGGCAGACAATTCGGAAATATACAGTCTCAAGTATTATTATTAATAATTGATTAAGCCTGATTGATTAAACTTAATCAATGAAGAAGTTGTGATAAAAAACTAAATAAACCTTCCAATCACTGCAAAAACTAAACACAGAAAACAAATGACAAATGACCATAAAAACAGAAAGACTCTTCGAAACCCCATGGACCATAGTCTGCCAGGCTCCTCTGTCCATGGGATTTCCCCAACAAGAACACTGGAGTGAGTTGCCATGCCCTCCTCCAGAGGATCTTCCCAACCCAAGGACTGAACTCTTATGTCTCTTGCATTGGCAGGCAGATTCTTTACCACTCGCACCACCTGGGAAACCCTAAAAAGAATATGAGTAAAAGCAAATATTAATTATAATACTAAAGTCAATGGCTTAAGCCTCTCTCTTAGACTGCCAGATTTGCTTTCAAGATATAAGTGCTATCATTTACAAGAGATAAGCAAAGTAAACAAAAAGAATGAAATAAGAGGATGGGCAAAAACTACCAATGACTGATGCTGAAACCAGCCACTTAGGAAAAAGAAAAAATCTATCTAGATTCTTGTTTCATATCAAACATCAAAAATAAAGTACAAAGAGAGTAAATTTAGGGGGAAGGCAAATCATTTAAAAACTAGAATAAAATACTATGTAGAAATAGTTTAATCAATATGGTTCTACACAAAATAATCTTCATATTATTTAACCTCTGTGGTTCTCTCCTAAATCTGTAATCAAATATGATTCAAGAAACATGCGCAAGCATATATCTATAATTACCTTGTAAATCTTGATAAATTGGAGGCACTTTAAAAGTATCATAGTGTAATAATTAAATAAGTGTACACGAGAAGAAGACTGGGAGAAAACATCACCAAGTATTTAATAGCTCTCTACATGTGGAAGAAACTTTTAGGATTAGACAGGAAAAATCTGATGGATTTGATTAGATCAGATGAGAACATCTTCATGTTAAAAAAGTAAAAGAGAAAGAATAAACTGAAAAAAGTATGTTCAGCAAATACGGCAGCCAAATATGAATTTAACCAAAACACTTTTTAGAAATAACTGACAAAATGATGGTCATCCAAATAGAAGAACAGGAGCACTCCAAAGAAGAGAAGTAAATAATAAGGGGTGTTGAACTGCACCTGTGAAGAAAACTATTCTTTCCACTGAGTTTATAGGCACTTGGACCAGTGAGGGTTTGACAGAAGCAAAAAGCACATTGAGCTAGGACTTTGAGAAATTGAATGAAGGGGCCATTTACAAACGGCAGATGGGGTTTAAGAAAACAACAAAGCCCAGTGAGGTACTCTGGAGTTGGCATAAGCTGAAAGCTGTTACCAAAGCGTCCCTGTGGCTCAGGGGTAAAGAATCTGCCTGCCCAGTAGGAGATGCAGATGGTCTCTAATATTCAGATCTGGCATGGTTTTAACTTCTTCATGTTCTTCTGCATTCTTCACATTTTCCTGAATTTTGAGTTAGTGTTATCCTATTTGCAACAACCAAGAATCATGACATCTTTCAGTCCCAACTCCTATCCTGCAACAGGTGAGGTGACAGAAGCTCTGGGAGAGACCACAGACTTCCTAAGACCAAGGAGCCTGTCAGATGACAGAGCAAGAGTAAAGCCCTTCTTTTCTATCCTCAAGTGTCGGCTCTTCCCAACTTGGAACTTGAGATCCACCTAGAAGAGGAGTTGACCAACCCACAGAAAGGTCTATCGACAAAAGCAGAGGTGCTCCAGCTGGCCAGGGCATGCACATGCAATGTAGGATGCTCCAGAAAACCTGCGGATACCGTCTTGGGGCAGTCTGCCTGGGTGAGCAGAGACCCATCCTCCCCCAAACCTCCCACATCACTGATATTCCCAATGCAGTAAGCTGACTACATACAAATGAGTTCTGTTCTGAGAGTGCATTCATAAGTCCAATTTGTTCGTAAGTCCAACAAAGTTGGTCTAGGTACCTAACTAACACAATTGGCTATATATTAATAGCAATGTACTGTAATAGGTTTACAACACTTTTCACACAAATAATACATACATTAAAAAAACACCAAAAATAAACAAAACACTTTAAATCTTATGGTGCAGTGCCTTGAAAAGTACAGTAGGCCAGCTACATCACTACTGCTTTTACACTTGCTTCCGGACATGCTGGGCTTGAAATTAAGATACTACTGTCCTCTATACAGTCCTACACACTAAAGGACACACAAGCACAACCATTCGTAGAGATGCATGCACGTGACAAAGTATGCCAGACACCGGAACTAACTTCCAGGATTGGACTTGGGAATACACATTTGCATCTTTGACAGTTCACAACTTAAAGGTTAATATGTAGGAGACTTACTGCATTCAGCAATATCTAAGCCCTGCTCCTAAGGATGGTTCAAAGACACTTACTGGTTGAGTTGCTGCGTGTTCTTTGATGACACGCTTTGGGAAACAGGAAGTTATTACTTTGTGGGTCCACTTTTCCAGACTTTTCTCGAGAGGAAGTCATAGAAGTTTCCTGCAAAACAATTTCCATTTTTTATTCAGAAAGTTAGAATAGAAAAAAAAATTGAGATCTCAACACTGACCATGGAAATACTTGTCAGATGGTCTGTTTCTTCCTCTGTATTACAGGCTCTATGAAGGCAGGAATTTAGAATTACTGCCATCCATTAACTCATTGATATAGTAATTCATTTTGTCATCCACTAACTCATAGATATAATAATTCACTTAATAAAGAATATGAAATGAGTATCTTTATATTATGAAGAATACAAATTACAATAATGAATAGAAATTGCATAAATTTTGAACTAACACAAATAATGTTGAATGATGGAAACTTCCCTGGTGGTCCAGTGGTTGAGAATCTACCTTTCAATTCAGGGCACGCAGGTTTGATCCCTAATCGGGGAACTAAGATCCCACATGCTGCAAGGCAACTAAGCCCATGCACTGCAACTACTGAATCCAGGGACCCTGGAGCCAGGCCTCACACCTGGAGAGAAGTCTGTGCCTCAGTGAAAGGTCCTCCAAGCTGAAACTAAGACCAGACACAGCCGGAAGTAAATAATTACATGTTGAGAGGTTACGTCAGCTATTACACGTCAGGTTCTGTTAGGCACTAGGAATATAGCTGTGACCAAGACAAAGGAGGACACTGATTTTGGAGAAAGGGCATTTTAGTGATGGAAGACCAACAGCAAACAAACAAAAAGTTGAAAAATAATAAGAGAGAATAACACGTGCTGTGAAGAAAAGAACTAGAGAGTGACACCAATGAGAGGCCGGGAGCTATGATTTGGAGAAGATGACCAAGTAAGTTCCGTTGTTCTGGCTCACCATAGGCACTTGGAAACAGTCACTGAATGAATGTTATATAAAGAGATTTCTCGATATTGAACCATCCTTGCATTCTTGAGTGTATCACATTTTTCTTATACTGCTGATTTCTGCCTGTGAAGACTTCATTTAGGACTTGAAAAATCAATATTCTTAAGTTAAATTTAGTTATTATCCTGTTATTGTTTTTCTACTTTGCCATATTGATCAAATTTTACCTGCTTCTTTTTTATACTAATAATTCAGAAACTCTGTACTGAATCTAGAAGCAGTACGTACTAAACCACACACTTGAACTCATCTCTCTATCAGGCCAGTGATAAAAGAGAAAATAAATGACCCTTTCTCAGATAAGAGGAGAACTTGAAACAACTTTTACTCACTCCGCTCTCCTCACCCTGGTGTTTTAGAAACGGAGGACAGGGGGACAGAAGACTAGAGGCTGATAACGAGCATGATGGTATTAATTCTTTTACTTCTCTTTTCAGTACTATTTTTATATTGTTTTCCTATTGCATAACTTTATTGGCCACAATGATTGTGACTTAATTCTTGAGTTATGTTGGCTTTATTAGTCACGACCATAATCCTTAGGAGAGAAAGACAGAGAGTGTGTGTATGTTCTCTGAAAAACTATGCAGATGGAAAGCTCTCTGAATATTTGCATGTCTGAGAATGTCTTCCTGTGGTCATCACACTTGAGTGATTTGCTGAGCATAGGATTTTGGAATATTGGTTATTCTATCTAGAAACTTCAGCTGGCTCAAACCTGGGATTTAATGTCCTAGCCTAGAGCTTTGCTCAGGGTATCTGCCACCCTTTTCTGACAGGTCTATCTCATTCAAGGCCAGGATTGGCAGTGCTGATTTTCATGTGCCAAGTGCCTGCCGGCTTCCAGCACCTGGTGCACCTCCCGAGAGGAAGGAGGACCTACTGCTCTTCTCCCTATGCTCCACGTAGCCCATCTTCCCCTCCAGCCCCTGGCACTGGAGGAGGCAGTTCAGCTGGCCTCTGTCACACTCAGTCCCCAGGCCAGTCCTTCCTGTGTGGTCAACAGCAGGCTAATGAGCCCTTCCCTCAATCAAATCTCACCTGCACCATGTCACGCAGAAAGTTCTCATGGCTTCCAGAATATGGTTTGCCCCTTTCCATGGCTTCCCATTCTGACATGCATTTCTCCCTGTTGGTACTTTTTTTTTTTTTTTGATAGAAATTTTTAAGAGGTGGGGGAGTTAATAAAGTGTACTCAGTAACCGTGTAACCATCTGGAGCCAGAAGTCTACTCACAACCTTTTTTTCTTATTAAAACTGTACCTAGTTCTGACACAGAACTGCAAGAAGTTCCTGCAAGAAATTCCACATATCAATTCCTTTTAACTTGTCCACATCAGTGTCCAAAACCAGAGAACTCATCTTCCTAGACATTCCTTTTCCCTTTTTCAGCAGTAGATGGCACTATATTAATTTGAACAAAATTATCTTCTCTAACAAGGGTAGCCCAGGAAATGTGTTAAAGGAGAGAGATTATATAAGAGGGGACTTATATATATTTAAAGAGGTTATTGGTCTTCCTCAGTGGCTCAGATGGTAGACTCTGCACGCCCAGTGCTGGGGTCCTGGGTTCAATCCCTGGGCAGGGAACTAGATCCCACATGCCTCAACTAAGAGTTCTCATGCCACAACTAAACATCCAGCATGTGGCAACTAAGACCCAGGGCAGTCAAACAAATAAATAAGTTTTCAAAAAAATATATTTATTGTTAAATTTCTTTACTTTAATCCTCTTGACAAAGCTCCACATTCAAAACATTATTTAGAACCTGCTTGACATAAAAAGCCAATTGATAGCAGAAAAATCATAGAAGTGGAGCATTTTTTTTGGGGGGGGGGGTCCAGATTACCTGATGTCACATCCAGAAATGGCTGATGTCACATCCAGAAGTGTGTGCCAAGTTTCTTCAATTGTGTCCAACTCTTTGAGACCCCATGGACTGTAGCCCACCAGGCTCCTTTGTCCGTGGGATTCTCCAGGCAAAATACTGGAGTGGGTTGCCATGCCCTGCATCAGGGGATCTTCCTGACCCAGGGGATGAACCCACGTTTCTTGCGTCTCCTGCCTTGTCTGGGAGGTTCTTTAGCACTAGTGCCACTGGGGCAGCCCAACCAGAAGAGGGAATCTTACAAGACTTTGGGCCCTTAAAGAAATAGAGCCAAAACAGATCAACTTTCTTGGCTTCAGGAGCCGTAATCTCACTGTGCACAGACCAGCCATGGAGTCTCTTCTGTGGGCCAAGGCTTTCTAGGCCAGTCCTTCTTCACAACTCCATGTCCTGTGGCCAAAGCTGTCTCAGACATGAGACATGTGGCCTCTGCCATGAAGCCATCATCTGAACACCTGGAGGCTTTGATAAGTTGCCTCTAACCAAGTGGCTTTCAACTCCTGGACAGTCATGAAGAATGAGGTGCTTCACTTTGACACCCTCTGCTATGAATCTGCTCTCTGGATGACTGCTACAGGGAAGAACAGAAATGTACCACCGTAAACAGAAGATAGCAATTTTCTATCAGATGTGTATGTAAGAAGATACATAGTGGGACTTCCCTGGTGGTCTAGTGGTTAAGACTTCACTTTCCAATGCAGGGGATGCAGACTTGATCCCTGGTTGGGGAGCTAAGATCCCACATGCCTCATGGCCAAAAAACAAAAAAGTAAAACACAAACAATGTTGTAACAAATTTAATGAACACTGTAAAAATGGTCCACACCAAACTTCTAAAATGTGACACGAATGAACCCAACTATGAAACAGAAACAGAACCAGGGACATAAAGAATAGACTGGTGGTTACCAAGGGGGTGGGGCACAGGAGAGGGTTGGGTTGGGAGTTTGGGATTAGCAGATGCAAACTAGTATATATAGGATAGACAAAAAGATCCTACGATATAGCACAGGGCACTGTATTCAATATCTTGTGATAAAATTTAATGGAAAAGATTATGAAAAAGAATGTGTATCTCTATCTATCTATATAACTGAGTCATTTTGCTGAACAGCAATAATTAACACAATACTGTAATTCAATTATACAAAACAAATACAAGTAAAATTTAAAACAATGGTCCACATCAAAAAATCTTGTCTTGTTGTTCAGTCTCTAAGGTCGTGTCCAACTCTTTGTGACTGCATGTACTGCAGCACACCAGACTTCCCTGTCCTTCACTATCTCCTGGAGTTTGTTCCAGTTCATGTCCATTGAGTCAGTGATGCCATCCAACCATCTCATCCTCAGCCACCCTCTTCTCCTCCTGCCTTCAGTCTTTCCCAGCATCAGGGTCTTTTCCAATGAGTCAACTCTGCATCAGGTGGCCAGAGTATTGGAGCTTCAACTTCAGTATCAGTCTTTCCAACAAATATTCAGTGTTGAATCTTAACAAACAAAAGATTTATATGGCCCCTAAAAGCTCCAAAATAGAGGCAATGCACAAGTTCAATGGGAAGGAAAGCATGATAGCCCACTCCAGTATTCTTGCCTGGAGAATCCCATGGACAGAGGAGCCTGGCAGGCTAGAGTCCATGGAGTCGCATAGAACTGGACATGACTAAAGCGACTTAGCACGCACGCGGGAGGGCACACGTTCTATGGACCTTATATTTCCTGGACATCAACAAGGATCCCATGCTCACCCAGACTCTGGGATCATCTCAAGGTATATATTCACTCTTTTTAATTCATAAACCCTGAGCATAATGTTTTCCCCACCAGAAAAGCACAGTGGGCCTAGAGCAGAAAAAAGGTCATGAGATGAGCAGCATTAAGCCTCTTATGACCCTGGGCTGGTCAGTTAATCGTTTGGTCTCAGTGTCCTCTTTTGTAGGCTGAAGGGGTGAACTTAACGCTTCTATAATCACTTTCAGCTCTATACTTTTTAATGTAACAGATGATTATGTTTAAAGAGTCAAATGACTATTGTCCTCTCTGAAGTGATCACATGGCAGAAGGTCACTCACGAGGAGAAAATATCTTCCCTTGGTTCTTGAGGGAAGCCTGGCTAGTCTCCAGCAAGGATGTCCTGGGTGGAGTGGTGTCTCATCAAAGGAATCTCTGTAGGAGCCCCTATGAATGCTTGCATAGTACAGCTCCCCCGTCAGTCCACAGAACAGAACTCTTCTGTTCTTGCTCCCAAGGTGGGGCTGCTCTTAAGGTCGAGGTTTGTCACTGAGGTCATAGGCTGGCAAAGTCATTTCCAGACACATTGCTCCTTATTCTCATCAGAGGCTGTGACCCAGAGCCACAGTTCTGTGGGTGGTGTGCCCCATCATTACCTGGGTGGTAGTCTCTACAGATATCTGTCCCCTTGGTGCCTGAGTGGGAAACAGGGTAGACTGACCAGGGAGCTCTCCTCAAGTAAGGACCAGTCATGTAACTGCTAGGACTCAACAGTCAACCTCAAGAAATGGGAAAAAAAAAAAAAAAAACCCACAATCCACATGTAGCCAAGGAATAAACCCAGAATGAAGATGCAGAATTCTGCAGCATTTTGTACTACAAGCAACATTATTCTGGAATCTAAACTCCTCCCCAAAAGTTAGAAGACTCTATTACTCTCTAAGAAGGGTTCATTTTGCATACAGACCCCCAACACTGCTGACACAGCTTGATGCTTCTGGAGTTTGGTGACTGTACTCCTCTTAAATACAAGCCTTCCCATTTTCTCTTTGAACTGAGATGCTATAGCTGTTCTAGTCTAAAGGAGCCACAAAATAGAATTCACTGCCCTCCTGGTCAAGACTTGTCTCCTGTGGTGGGGTTGATCACCCAGCAGTAGACTTGAACTTTAAGCCATAAAGATAAATAACTGTCCCCAGCAGATTGGTTCTGGGGTGGTCGCGTCGTCATGTGGGATGCTGAGGCCACATGCATCCTGATATGGAGAGCAAGGGTGGAAACCAGAAACCTAGGAGTCTTCCAAAAGTCCTCCTTCTCCTGTGGTCCCTCCATGACCACAGCCACCAAGTCCTTATAATTCTATCTTCTCAAATTTCCCTATTCTTGCTGCTTATGTTCTAGTTCATAGTATTCCTTTTAGATTAGACTATTACAGTGGCCTGTGGGGTCTAGGAAAAGTATTCTTAAGAAAATTTTTAACACATGGCCTGGTACAACTGGATAGCCACATGTAAATGAATGAAGTTGAGCCCCTTCCTCACACCATATACAACAATTAACTCAAAATAAATCACAGACCTACAAGTAAGAGCTACAACTATAAAACTCTTAGAAAAAATGTAGGAGTACATATTGATGAGACTATTTCTCTAGAATCTTGGGCTAGAGAAAGACTTGGTTGATATGATATCAAAAGCACAAGTGACAAAAGAAAATATAGGTAAATGGACTTTGAAATTAAAAACCATTGTGCCTTAAGAGATACCATCAAGAAAGTGAAAAGACAAACCACAGAATTGAAGAAAATTTTACAGTTGAAGAATTGAAGGACACTTTACAGTTGAAGAATATTTTACAATTCATATATATGATAAGAGGCTTGCATCAAGAATATATAGAGTTTTACAATTCCATTATAGAAAGACAGATAATCCTATTTTTAAATGGACAAAGAATCTGATTTTGTATCTTCTCAAAGACATACAAGATGCCAAGAGACACAAGAAAACATAGTGAACACCATTAGCCATCAAGAAAATGTGAATCAAAACCACAATGAAATACCATTTTACACCAGCTAGGATGGCTACCATCACACTTGCTTAACATCCACTAATGTATGAAGGATTTAGAAAAATTAGAACCCTCGTACATTGCTGGTAGAAATGTATAATGATGCAGATGCTTCGGAAACAGCTTGGCAGTCCTTCAAAAAGTTAAATATAGAGCTACCAGGTGATACAGCAATTCCAATCTTAGGTATATACTCAAGAGAAAGGAAAATACACATCCACACAAAAACTTGTGCACAAATGTTTAAAGTAGCATTATACATTATAGCCTCAAAGTAGAAAAAACCCAAGCGCCCATAAGTGAATGAAAAGGTGAATAAAATGTGATATATCTATACAGTGGAATATTATTTGGCGATAAAAAGGAATGAGGTACTAATATATTCTGCAAGCATAGATTCCTGAAAACATTACTCTAAGTGCAAAAAGTCAGTGACAAAAGACCACATATTATATGATTCCATGTATAGTAAATGTCCAAAATAGGCAAATCTATAGAGACAGAAAATAGATTAGCAGAGGGTTATGGATGGAGCAGTAGTGTGGTGAGGAGGTGGGAATGAGGAATGACTGCTAATGGCTATTAGATGGTTTTAGGGGTGATGAAAACATTCTAAAATCAGATAGTGGTGGGACCTCCCTGGAAGTCCAGTGGTTAAGAATTTGCCTTGCAATGCAAGGGACATGGCTCAATCCCTGATCAGGGAACTAAGATCCCACATGCTGCAGAGCGATAAGCCTGCACACCACAACTAGAGTCCTCTTGCTTTAACCAAAGATTCCACATGATGCAGTGAAAAGCTCTGGTGCCGCAACAAAGATCCCTTAGTGCTGCAACTAAGACCAGACACAGTCTGATAAATAATGAAATCAGAGTGAAGGTTACACCACTCTGAAAATACACTAAAACCCACTGGACACCCCCACCACGTGCGTGCTCAGTCCTGTCTGACTCTTTGTGACCCCAGACTGTAACCCATCAGGCTTTTCTGTCCGTGGGATTTCCCAGTCAAGAATACTGAAGTGGGTTGCCATTTCCCTCTCCAGGGGCTCTTCCCACTCCAGGGATCGAACTTGAATCTCCTCCATCTCCTGCATTGGCAGGCAGATTCTTTCCCACTGCACTACCTGGGAAGCAAAAACCACTTAATAGTATACTTTAAGTAAGTGAACCATATAGTGTGTGAATTATATCTTATCAAAACCATTTAAAATGGGATATTCACCTATTCATTCATTGACTCACAAGTTCCCTGTCCCCAAGCTGCACTTTGATGCTTCTGCACTCAGCTGACATGATTTTACAAAAATGCAGAATGGTACTCTTGCAACTTCCTAATTAAACCTATGATGATTCAAGATCAAATTCAAACTCCTTGGCATATCATTGTAGGTCCTTCCTTCTCTAATGCTATCCAAACTGACTCAAGCCTCCATTTGCACCCAGTTATACTTCCTCTCTGTGGGCCCTCATGTGTCCTGTCCTATCTATTCCATTACCCATCTTGACTCTTCTTTATTCTTCAAGAATCAATATAGATGTCACTATCCTTGTAGTGATGTTTCCATGCAAAATAGCTGCCCCTGAGACAATAATGGGCTTTCTTTCCCAATAAGAGTCAAGGAAGGCTTAAATGTAAAGAGGCATTGAGATGGTTGTCTACGTTTTGTTTTGTTTTTTTCAATTGGAATATAGTTGATTTATAATATTGTTGTGCTAATTTCTGCTTGCAGTAAAGACAATCAACCATCCATGTGCATATATCCCCTCTGTGTCACCACAGGGCACCGCATGCATACTATACAGTATGTTCTCATTAGTTATCTATTTTATACCCAGTAGTGTACATATGTCAGTCTAAGTCTACAAAGTCATCCTGCTAAGACCACCCCTTCATTACTCTTCTTCTCAACTATTCTTACATGTTTGTTTTTCCAAACACATCATCAAATTATATTGTGTGGTTTAAAAAATATTGTTCTTACTAATTTCGGGAGAACAACCCTAAATCTAAAAATAACTCCAGGGAATACCACTTTTCTAAAAAGTGACCATTTTTCCCCAAAAACAGAGTCTGTATTTCTAATTGTCTAATAGAAATGCCCCTCAATGGAACTTTTATCATATTATGTAACAACGGGATTTTTGGAAAGATGAAATAATATATGCAAAGTACCTGGTTCATTGACCATCAAGAATCCTGAGAAACCAATTAGTTACAAGAGTGTCAATCTATCTCCCAAATATTTTTCAATTCTATTGTTTTCTTTTAATAGTCTAGAAATGTATTATAGTAAATAATATGGCAAAATACACAAAGGTGTGTGTACAAAGATCTTTATCACCATATTATTTGTAATAGAAAACATGAGGGGAAATGTTCCATGATGGGGAAGTGATTGAAGATGTTACAGCAGGTTCATCAGTACCATTTTTCTAGATTCCATATATGAGTTAATATAAGATACCTATTTTTCTCTTTCAAGTGAACATTTCAACTGAACATTTGTGCACTTACTTCATTCTGTATGACAGGCTATAGGTTCATCCACCTCCCTAGAACTGATTCAAATTCATTATTTTTTATGGCTGAGTAATATTCCATTGCCTGGAGAATCTCATGGACAGAAGAGCCTGGAGGGCTGCACTCCATGGGGTCGCAAAGAGTCGGGCACACCTGGGTGACTAACACTTGCTTACTTACTAATATTCCATTGCATATATATACCACATCTTCTTTATCCATTCATCTGTCAATGAACATCTAGGTTGCTTTCAAATGGAGACATGGATGTACAGAATGGATTTGTGGAAACAGTCAGAGAGGGAGAGAGTGGGATGAATGGAGAAAGTAGCATCAACATATATACACTATCATGTGTAAATGGCTAGCTGGTGAGAAGTTGCCGTATAACACAGGGAACCCAGTCTGGTGCACTATGATGACTTAGAGGAATAGGATGGTTGTGGGGGAGGGAAGGGGGGCTCAATAGGGAGGGAATATGTGTATAATTATGGCTGATTCATGTTGTTGTATAGCAGAAACCAACACAATATTGTAAATTTTTTTTAAATAAAGGTAAATAAAAAGGTGTTATAACAGGAGGTTTCTGTGTCTGGAAGTAGGATGGATTTGTTACTTTGATCCCTCTGCTTACAACAAATAAAAGTGTTGGATGGAAATGTAAAGGTATCAATGAAATAGCAAATGAGTAAGAAATTCTCCAAGGCTAAAAAGTAAATAAATTCTGCACCAAAACTTTCCCAAGAAGTAAGCAGATCCCTGAAGCTGGCTGTTGCCCTGAATCATTTTATGAACTGACTGAATGTAAACTTCATCTTCTATAGCTTTATGGGTATTGGGAGCAGACAGGAAGTCCTAGTTCCTTCTCAAGATGAGAAGTTTAATAGGATTCTCCTCTTACATAGAGGGAGCCCCAAAGGATTTTAACCTCATTTTAAACGTGAACTGGAAGTAAATCCATCCCACCCTCAGGAACTGCATGAAAATTGTCAGTCTGGAAATGGCCCTAAATGGAAGGGGGGAAAGCCTTTCCGATTTGCTGAGGAATAATAATTACCAGATGGCCCTCACAAGAGTTGGCAACCCTAATTCATACCACATGGATGTCTTTAAAAACCTCTAGATGAGAATTTAGTTTAAAATGGTTCCAGGCTAGTAGTGTCCCAACCACCTGGTGGAAGCAAATTCTAATCTTCTCTGGGGAAACGAACCAGCTTTGACTTAAGTCACTGAGAGTCCAGCAGAAAAAGTGACAGGTCTTATGAGATTTCAGAGAAAAAAGTAAAAATAAATTTTTTTTAACGTAAAATACACATTGGAACGAGGCACCATGAGACAGAACCAGAAGTAGCAACACACATCAAAATCAGACCTGAAAAGACTTCAAATGGTGGGAATATCAGATGCAGAATTAAAAATAAATATATGTAATATTTTGAGGAAATAAAAGAAGTGACTGAAAATTTTGAGAAACTATGAAAATTTGAGCAGATCTGAAAAAGAACTAAGATAGTTAAAAATAAAATTAATAATATTAAGAAATAAGTGAAAAATTTAAATAGTAGGTTGGATGACACTGATGGGAAGATCAAAGAAATGAAATATGGATCAGAAAAAACACTACCCAGATGGCAGCAAAAAGAGGTGAAAAATATGAAAAAGAGATTAAGAAATATTAAGACAGAGTGAGAAAGCATAACATCTAATCCAAGTTCCAGAAAGAGGGAATAGAAATCACTGGAAGAGACACACTGCATGTGATAACGTCTGAAATTTCCAGTCCTGATGAAAGATATCAACCCACAGATCAATGAAACCCAAAGAATCTCAAATAAGATGAAAAATGAGAAATGCATACTTAGTTCCTAGTGAAACTACTTAACATCAAAATACATTAAAGGTTTCTCTGGAGAGAAAAGACAATCTTTGAGCAAGCAACAATTAAACTTAAAACTCACAGTTCAACTGCAATTATCTATGTCCACTGACAGTGAAATAATTAATTCACTGTGTCAAGAGAAAATAACCATCAACATAAAATCGTACACCAGCTAAAATACCTTTAAAGAATGATTAAAGTAAAGGTCTTCTCATATAGAAAATCTGAGGAAATTTGCCACCAGTGTATTCTCACTAAGAAAATCCCCCCAAAAAATGTTTTAGACGGAAGCAAAGTGATCCCAGATTGAAAGCCTGTAGTACAAAGAATGGTGATAATAGGAAAGAGTAAATATTTGGGTAAATCTAAACAAAAATATGACTTTGAAATAATAATACCTGTGGCTTTATAAATTAAAATAGAGCAAATCACCTGAAAACAATATAAGCCAGGAAAGAATGCTTTTGGAATGAAAATGTTCAATGAATTTTGTATTGTTCAGAAAGGAAGGCAATTAGCCAATAAGAGGAAATATAAAACATAAAGATCAGAAAAGAGGAAAAAACCATCCTCATTTGTAGATGGCATGATTGTCTATGCTGAAAATCCCTAGTCATCTACAAAAATAATTCCTAGAAATATGAGTTTAGCACTTCATAGGATACAAAATAAACATACAAAAATCAATAGCATTTCTATCTACTAACAATGAATATGTGGACACCAAAATTAAAATGTGTACCCATTGCAATCACTCAAAAATAAATACATTAGGTATAAACGCAACAAAATATGTAAAGGACTTGTATGCTGCAAACCTCAAAATACTAATGAAATAAGTCAAAGTGAAAAAGTGAAAGTGTTAGTCACTCAGTCATGTTCAACTCTTTGCAACCCCATGGATTGGGGCCCACCAGGCTCCTCTATCCATAGGATTTCCCAGGCAAGAATACAGAAATGGGTTGCCATTTCCTTCTCCAGGGGATCTTCTCAACTCAGGGATCGAACCCATGACTCCTGCCTCATCTCCTGCATTGTAGGCAGATTCTCTAACAGTGAGCTACTCTACTCAAGGCACTGTGAGGGCTTAAATGGGAAGGAATCCAAAAGAGAATAAATATATGTACACACATAACTGATTCACTTTTTTGTACAGCAGGAAACTAACACAGCATTGTAAAGCAACTATACTCCAATAAAATATTTTTTTAAAAAAGTAGAACTGAGATTTCCAGTTCTAAGACACAATAGGGTCAACTCACTTTCCTCCTCCCTTAGAAATACAACTAAATGCCCTGAAAACTATTCAACAGACAATAAAAAGATTCTGAATGCCAGCAAGAAGAAGCTAACTGGCAAGAGACCCCGGGACTTACTGAATGATAATATCATGAATTCTTTGTGCCATCTCATTAAGTACTATATACCCAGTAGAGAAGATTATTCCAGTATTCTTGCCTGGAGAAACCCATGGACAAAGGAGCCTGATGGGCTGCAGTCCCTGGGGTTGCAAAGAGGCAGACATGACTGAGTGACTGAACAACAATTATACGCCCGGATCAAGTGCTGGAGACCTGCAACCCAGAACGGCCAGTAAGCAGACAAGAAACTAGGAAACAAACAACAGTGCTCTCTCTGGTCTTTCAAAAGACCAGGAAATGGGAGACACCAATACCAGCACCTAGCAAAATCCCCAGCCCCTGCCCGACACCAGGGAACTAACAGGAGGCGTGAGCTGCCTGCTGTGGCAGGCCCAGCCCCGGTCCTACAGCTCGGGCATCACTGGCAGGTGGTCTGATCTACCTGCAGCAGTGGCAGCAGCCAAGCCCCAGGCCGACCCAGCCCCCACTCTATTACTGGGCACAAGCAGGAGTCGACCCATCTACTGGGGCAGGATCAGCTGCATGTTTCATTTTCCTGCCCTCCACCGGGTGGCCAAAGAGATCCGGGCCCAGCAGCTTCTGCACATCCCCACCCTGATGGCAGATGGTCACCAGTGACACCAGGCAGGCCAGAGAGGCCGAGCTGCAGGGAGTAAGGGAGAAATCTAGCTGTGCCAGAAAAATGAAGCAGACCAGAATAGCATTGCAAGGGCTCTGAAAACTAAAATGTCATTACTACAAAAGCCCACAAGAGGAGTACAGAACTATATGCTAAAACGGCAGATTTAAACCAGATCAAGAGACCCCCTCCCAACATAATCATGAAAATGTCCAAGATACAATCAAAAGTCATTTCTAACATCAAGAACCAGGAAAGACATGATTTGAATAAGAAAAGACAATCACCAATGTCAGTACCAAGATGAATCAAATGTCATAATTACCTGATGAGGATTATAAAGCAGTCATTGTAAAAATGCTTCAACCATCATTGACAAATTCTCTTGATACCAATTAAAAAGTGAGAAACATCAACCAAGAACTAGAATTTTTTTTAAAGAAACAAATGGAGGTTAGAGAACTGAATACAAGAAACTCAGAAAATTAGCACCAAGATACCTCATAATTAAACTTCTGCAAACCTGAAAACAAAGAAAGAAGTTCTTAGAAAAAAAGAGAGAGAGAAATGATACACTACTCCCTCCCCCCAAAAAGACCAAGTCAAAAGACAGGTTTCACATCTGAAAACATGGAAAGTAACAGAAAAGGAAACAATATTTTTCAAGAGCAGAAAAATTCATGCCAACTATAAATACCATATTCATCGAGATGAAAGACCCTTCAGAAATGAAGTGGAAATAAAGATATTCTCAGAGGTAGGAAAAACTGAAAGAATGTGTAGCTAGATGTACCCTTAAAGAACGGTTCAGAGAAGCTATCCAAATAAAAAGAAAATAATAAAACAGCTGAAAACTTCAGATAGGAAAGAATAGCAGAAGGGTAAAAGGGTTAGTCACTCAGTGTCCAGCTCTTTGTGACCCCATGGACTCATGGAGGAGCTCACCAGGCTCCTCTGTCCATGGAATTCTCCAAGCGAGAATACTGGAGTGGGTTGCCATTCCCTTCTCCAGGGGATCTTCCCAACCCTGGGATTGAACCTGGGTCTTCTGCATTGCAGGCAGATTCTTTACTGTTTGAGCCACCAAGGAAGCCAAGGAGTAAACATAATAGATTAGTTTTTCTCTTCATGAGTCTCTTTAACCATATTTTATGGTTGAAGCAAAAGTTATAATGTCATCTGATGAGGCACTCAATGGATCTATGTAGAGGAAATATTTAAGACAAGGGAGAGTGAAAGTGAAAGTGTAGTCGTGTCCGACCTCATGGACTGTAGCCTACCAGGCTCCTCAGTCCATGAGGGAGAGTAAAGGAGTATAAATGAAGTCAGTTTTCTACACTTCACTCAAAATAGGAAAATGTTTTTACCAATATGGTAATATCCAATGCATTTGCAATATGATAATATTGTAATATTGATAATATAGCAACCACAATGAAAATTATAGAGATATACTGAAGAATTTTATAAATAAATCAAAATAGAACCCTGAAAAATGTGCAAGTAATCCACAGGAGGGCAAAAGAAAAGCAACGAAGGAACAAGAAATAGAGTGAACAAACAAAAAAAATACAGTAAGTCCTTTACCTACAAATGAGTTCCATTCTGAGAGCGTGTTCATAGGTACAATTTGCTCATGAGTTCAACAAAGTTAGCCTAAGTACCCAACTAACACAGTCAGCTATATAGTACTGTACTGTAATAGGGTTATAATACTTTTCACCCAAATAATACATTCAAAAACAAAACAAAAAATAAACCATTTAAAATCTTACAGTACAGAACCTTGAGAAGTACAGGAGTACAGTACAACAGCGGGCACACAGGGGCTGGCATCGAGTGAACAGGCAAGAAGTTACTGACCGGAGGAGGGAGAGGAGGTGGGAGATGGTGGAGCGGAAGGGTCGTCAGCAGCAGGAGAAAGAGGGCAAGCTGAGATGTCATTCACACCTGATGCTGATGACTTAGGTTCTGGTAACTTGTTGGATTAAATTCTATTACCCTCTTGCTTCCAGACATCCTGGGCTTGAAATAAAGATCCTGCACTACTGTTCTCTACATAGTCAGTTCAGTTGCTCAGTCGTGTCCGACCCTTTGCAACCCCATGGACTGCAGCACGCCAGGCTTCCCTGTCCATCACCAACTCCCAGAGTTTACTCAAACTCATGCCCGTTGAGTCGGTGATGCCACCCTCATAGACTGTACAGTAAAATGCACACAAGCACAACCACTTGCAGAGGATGCACGCATGTGACAGCGTACGCCAGATACGCCAGAACGTATGCAACGGGACATGAGCATGTACGTTTGCATCTTTGAAAGTTCACAAGTTGAAGGTTCGTATGTGAAGGGGGACAGTAAGGTGACTTACTGTCATAAAACGGCAGACTTAAGGCCTAACACATTTACCACGGAGCCACCTGGGAATCCCAGTAACCAAGGGGCTGGATACAAAGAATAAGGAGAAGCTTCAGGTGGTTTGAAATGTACATATGAAGAGCCATACTGAAAACAGAGTAGGAGGGCTTCCCTGGTGGTCCAGTGGTTAAGACTTTGCCTTCCAATGCAGGGCATGTGGGTTTGATCCCTGGTTGGGGAGGAGAAGGGGACGACAGAGGATGAGGTGGTTGGATGGCATCACTGACTCAGTGGACATGAATTTGAGCAAGCTCCGGGAGTTGGTGATGGACAGGGAAGCCTGGCTTGCTGCAGTCCATGATTGAGCGACTGAATTGACTGGTGAACTATGATTCTACCTGGCCCATGGCCAAAAAAAAAAAAACATAAAACAGAAGCAATGTTGTAACGAATTCATAAAGACTTTTAAAAAATGATCCACATTAAAAAAAAATCTTTTTAAAAGAAAAAAAAAGAAAGAACACAGAATAGAAAAGGTAGATGGTTTACTGCTACTTCACAATAGCCCTTCTTCTCTTGCTTTTCTTTCCACCAAACCCCTTTTCCCTAACCAAATGCTGTCCTGTCAGAACTAATGAAACTCAAAAGACCAGCTTCCAGGCAAATAGCTCCAGATGTCTTTGACAACAGGAACAGTGACCAGAAATCACGTGAAGTTTTGGAGACAGCAAGTGCCCCAAACAGTACCTGTGGGCCGCCCCTCCCGCTTCCTGCACGTGGACCACCTAGGCTCCCTCCCCATCCTCCCGCCACACTGGGGATGCGGCTGGCTCCGTGGGAGTCCTGGAGCCCCGAGCATCTCTCCCAGGGGCTGCTCCCAGTCTCCACAAGCTGCTCTTCTGTGGCAGGAAGGGGCAGGCGGCCAGAGGATTGGGTTTCCCACTTGCCAAGGAAGCCTGGGCCTCAAAGCCACAGGCTGAGCAGGCTCGCAGGCAGCTAAATGAAGGGACCCGTCTGCTCCCAGAGGGCCCTGACCGCCCTCTCTCCACCCGACAGCACATGCCAGAGACTGAGACGGCTGCTCCGACCTCAGTCCCTCCTGAGTCACTCTGCGTGAGTGGTGACTTGCCCTAACCAGTAATTTGAATTCATAAAGAGAAGCAGGGTCTTCCACAAAACGAAGGCTGTTCCCATATGGATCAAAGCATCCTGAGTCCTCTTAAGAAGGCGGCCCCAGAGGGAGGACCTGCCCCAGGTCTGATCTAATCTGCTGTCACCCTATTCCCAGAAGGAGTGTCCAGTGACTCCAGACCCCAACCAGTGGGAATGCCCAAAGCAATGTCCAATGTAAACCTATGGGTTGGCTCAAAAAAAAAGAAAAAAACCAACGCAAGCTCAGGCTATGTCAATAGACACTCGACGTCAAGGGTGGCCTCATTATGTTCATTTATGCAACCATTCTTTCCACAAATATTTATAGAGTGACTACCATGTGCCAGTACCCAATCACAGCCAGTGCCATGAAGAGCGCCAGCTCTCAGACGGATAAACACTGCTTCAGGCCTCTTTGGTGATCTGCTAATACTTAGCTAGAGAGAAACTGAGAAACAAATGAGGTGGGAGGGGTCAGACTGCATCCAGAGACCTTTGTGTCCCCAGCCCCATAATCTCTCTCTCCTGGATCTATCCAATCAAGAGCAAATATTACCACTCTGTGTACAGTCTGAGGCTGGGGAGGTGCCAGGGTGGTTACTTCCTAGATTAGAGAATTGCAGGTGTCCACGTGCTTGCAGGTAAGACCTCTTGTGGTACTGGGCAGTGTGGGGGGTAGAAGGAGAAAGAGGAGCATGGCCAGGGGCCAAGAGCCAGGGCCCCCACATCCCAGGGCAGAACACTGAGAAATCCAATAGCAGGGACTGCTTTGGTCGTCCAGTGGCTAAGACTCTGTGCTCTCAATGCAGGGGGCCTGGGTTTGATCCCTGGTCAGGGAACTAGATCCCCACATGCCATAACTATAAGACCCTATGTGCCCCAACTAAGACCTGGAGCAGCCAAATAAAACAATATTTTTAAAAAAGGGAGAGAGAGAAAGAAATCCAAGAACTTACTTGACCTTGGTTGTCCAAGTACTTGTGTTTGTCAAGGGAGAAGGACAGAACATGTATCTTAAAAAATATTTTACCTTGATTTATAACTTTAAGGTTCTTAATTTCAAAAAAGTTTTTACTGGAGTATAGCTGTTTTACAATGCTGTGTCATTTTCTGCTGTACAAAAAAGTGAATCAGCTGTACGTTCACATTTTGTTGTTCAGTTGCTAATCATGTCCGAACCTTTTTGACCCCATGGACTACAGCATGTCAGGCTCCGCCTCCTTCAATATCTCCAGGAGTTTGCTCAAATTCATGTCTATATGGATTTCCTTTTTGGGATTTCCTTTCCATTTAGGTCACCACAGAGCACTGAATAGTGCTTCCTGTGCCACACGGGAGGTTCTCATTAGTTAGTTATCTATTTTATATGTAGTGTCAGTAGTGTATATACGTCAATCCCAATCTCTCAGTGCATTCCATATTCTACTTAAAGGGTATTAAAAAATATTCTTTCCATTTGGAAAAAGACAGTGGGTCTGGAGTAGCCGAGGAGTCTGTGCATTCCTTCCTTTGAAAGGTCTAGGTCTATGAAATGTTTGCACCTTGTTTTATGTCCCCTGATATGTCCTAGTGTGTCCTAGTTTATAGTCCATGGGAACTTGAATAGAATTTGTATGCTACTGTTGTGTGAAAATTGTATAAATCTTAATTATATTGAACTGGTTCAGGGTGATTTTCAGTTCTACCATATCCTTCTACTTTTCTGTATATTCATTCTATTAATTTTTCAGAGTTTGATACTGAAACCCCAACTGCTGCTGCTGCTAAGTCGCTTCAGTCGTGTCCGACTCTGTGCGACGCCATAGACGGTAGCCCACCAGGCTCCCCCGTCCCTGGGATTCTTCAGGCAAGAACACTGGAGTGGGTTGCCATTTCCTTCCCCAATGCATGAAAGTGAAAAGTGAAAGTGAAGTCACTCAGTCATGTCCGACCCTTAGTGACCCCATGGACTGCAGCTTACCAGGCTCCTCCGTCCATGGGGTTTTCCAAGCAAGAGTACTGGAGTGGGTTGCCATTTCCTTCTCCGGAAGCCCCAGCTAAAAATCTTAATTTATCTACTTAAAAAAATAATTGCAATATATAGTAGGACTATGTGTAACTTTGTTCTTTATTTTCCAAGTCTCTTTTAAATGTGTTACCATACTTTCATAATTTAAAAAATAAAAAAGAAAGAGAGGAAAAAAAGACATGTTCTTAGTCCAAACTGAGATGTTATGTAAGTAATATGCCTGGTTTCAAAAGATTTAGTACAAAAAAAGAGATGTAAAATACTTTGACCATTATTTGATATTATTTGATAATAATTTTATATTAATGAAATAATGTTTTGGATATATTGGATTAAATAAAATATGTATTAAAGTTTTTTTTAAGAAAAATCCATAAAAAATAATAAAAAATAAAGTCCAGGCCTGATACATTGAGTTTCTATTTACTAGGTTGGGGAATCTGATTTTGAACACTCTTCCCCAGGGCTCTGGATGCTATCCTGAAAAAGAAGCCCCTTTGGACCCTCAACGCACAGCACAGATCCAAATGTCTGCTTCAGATTCTACACGTCCCTGCCCAGCTCTGGCACATCCCTGGGCGGTGACTGACTTAGTCCTGGTCGTGCCAAACACAACACATCCAATAAGGCTTTTATTCCTTTTCAGTTGGCTGTTTATCTAACTTCCTCTTTTTTAATTTTCATATTAGGCGTTTCTAGAGACAGGCATGATGTCATAGGGCCTCTTTCCAGACGTTGTTTTGAAATCAGTGTAACCATGGCATTGCTGGAGGCTGAGGAGTCCCCCTGGGCCAAGGGAGTCACGCCTGGGTGCAGGGCAGGGCAGGAGCCAGGACGGGGAGTGGTGAGTCCCTGCAAGGAGGGACAGGGCGGGGGTGCTCCTGAGGACACAGAGGCTCCTCCAGAAAAGGACACCGGGACCAGCTGTCAACTTGGACCTTCCTGCCCTGGCACTTTTGACACAGGACGGTGGCTCAGATGTTAAAGAATCTGCCTGCAATGCAGGAGACGTGGGTTTGATCCCTGGGTGGGGAAGATTCCCTGGAGGAGGAAATGACAACTCACTCCAGTATCCTTTCCTGGAGAATCCCATGGACAGAGGAGTCTACAGTTCATCCGGTTGCAAAAAAGTCTGACACAGTTTAGTGACTAAAAAACAACAATAACAACAATGTGCACCACACGGTGGATTTTCTTGTGTAAATACTTATAACTGTGTCCTCATAAAACTCATCTGAGGTGTGTGTCATTACTAAAAGTCTCCATCTCAGAGATGAGCAAATGGACACACAAAAAGTTAAAGCAATCAATAAGGACCTACTGTGTAGCACAGGGAACTCTTTCTCAATATTATGTAACAACCTAAATGGGAAAAGAATTTGCAAACAAATAGATACATGTATAGGGGCTTCCCAGGTGGCACTCCTGGTAAAAGAATCCACCTGCCAATGCAGGTAACATAAGAGACACAGGTTTGATCCTTGAGTCACGAAGATCCCCTGGAAAAGAAAATGGCAACCCATCCCAGTATTCTTGCCTAGAGAATCCTATGGACAGAGGACCCCGGCAGTCTCCAATCCATAGGATTGTAAACAGTAGGACACGAGTGAAGAGATTTAGCACACAGATACATCTGTGTGTGTAATCACTTGCTGTAAATCTGACACTATCAATATCATGACACTGTTTATCAACTATCTGCTTAGTTGCTCAGTCATGTCTGACTCTTTGCAACCCCCTGGACTGAAATCTGCCAGTCTCCTCTGTCCAAGGTGATTCTCCAGGTAAGAATACTGGAGTGGATTGCCATGCCCTCCTCCAGTTTATCAACTATATTTCAATATAAATTTAAAAAAAAATTTTTTTTAAAGGTAAAATGAATTTTCCAGGAAAACACAGTTTACTAATTGGGAAAGTTGGACTCAAATCCAAGCAATCAGACTAATGAGCCCACACCTCCAGCCCCTAGGCCGTACTTCACCCCACTGCCCCTGAAATACAAATGCTGCTGTGATCTCCTTCTTTCCTGGAAAGGGTCAGTGAGATAGAACTGTGAAAACACTGTCTAAACCAAAGTATTTAGTGCACACGTGACTCACAGAGAGAAGAGAAGGTGAGGCTTGCCCCAGACGCCTTGCCAGTCTCCTGCCCTCTGCCTGTTTATCTGGCCTCCCCAGGTCTCCAGCATCCTGCCGCCAGACAGGTGCCCAGAACATAGCTCCAGACGCACCATTCTGTGCAGGGAGCCCATGCATCAGCACTGGGGCCTCCTCATTGCTACATCTTTGCTCATGCAGTTCCCTCCACCTGGGAGTCTCTCCCACCCACCCCTACGTTGTCAAATCCTATGTCCTTCTGATGGCATCTCACCTTTTACTGGTCATTTCTGCAGCTCTGAGTATTTCCCATCTTAGAACACACCATCTTCCTTTCCTGGGGTTGGTCAGGACAGAACTTGCAGTTAAGCTTGCCACCTTTCATCCTCCCACGGACAAATCGTGCTGCCTTCGCCTTGAAAGTAAATACCTACCCTGGCCATCCACAGTTCCACTGCCATGACCCTCTCAGTAAAACCACATCACTTCTGGCTTGGGTTATGGTCGTAGCTCTGCTCACTGGCCTCCCTAGGCTCCACTCCCTGCTTGGGAGCCAGAGTGCTTGTTAAAATTATTGAGGTGGCTCAGTTGGTAAAGAATCCTCCTGCAAGAGACTACTTGCAATGCAGGAGATGCAGGTTCGATCCTGGGATTGGGAATGTCCCCTGGAGAAGGAAATGGCAACCCACTCCAGTATTCTTGCCTGGGAAATTCCATGGACAAAGGAGCCTGGTGGGCTTCAGTCCCTGGGGTTGCAAAGAGTTGGATATGACTTAGCAATTAAACCACCAGCACCCCTGCTCCATCTTCCCATGTTTTCCCATCCTTCTGAGAGTAAAGCTCTCTGTCTGGTGGATACTGGCTCCCGCCCTGACTCCATCCTCCCCACTCCCCTCTTCCCTGGATACCCTGTGCACACTCTCCTCTTCCTGTCTTTGCACATGCTGTTCCCTCTGCCTGGATGCTCTTCCCCCAGATGTTCACATGACTCACTTCTCTGCTCTCTTCATTCAGGTCCTGAATGTCCCTTCTTTAGAGAAGCCTTCATGATCACCTTTTCAGAAAGGGCAGGGACCCCGCCTCATCTCCCTCTCTATCCCTTTATTCTGCTTAATATTCCTTCACTATTGAGTATTTTATCACATGCTAAGTTGTTAACATCTGTATTTCCCCCACTAGAATAAAAGTTGCCCACAGGCAGGGATTGAGTCTGCCTACTCTCTAGAACAGTGCCTAACCTGGGTTGGTACTCTGTAAACATTGACTAAATGTATCCATGGGCTTCACTGGTGGCTCAGATGGTAAAGAAACCATCTGCCAATGCAGGAGACCCAGGTTTGATCCCTGGGTTGGGAAGATCCCCTGGAGGAGGGCATGGCAACCCACTCCAATATTCTTGCCCGGAGAATCCCATGTGCAGAGGGGCCTGGCGGGCTACAGTCCATGGAGTCACAAAGAGTCGGACATGACTTACTGACTAAGCACAGCAGACCCTACTTACTTTCCCCTCTCCTGCCTCCCTGTGGCTCTGCTGGCCATCCCTCATACACACCTGTGTGGGAACTGGCAGGGGGCACCTGGAGAATGTTCAAGGTTGGCATTCCAGTGCGGACTCACTCAGCCTGAAGTCCTTGCCCTGGCTCAATATACGGGTCCCTGCCGGGCCTGGGCCCTGTAAGTCAGCTTCTATTAATATCAGGCTCTCGACTGGTGTGAATCGAGCTGCCTGTCTGGAGACATGACCTCCCTGGTGTATAGCACCTGGCATTTTCCAGCAGGGATCTAGGCTCCATTTACCTGGGTGGGGGGCTTACACAGAACCTCCATGAGTCCCTCAGGCAGGAAGGTCAGCTGAGCCTGACTCATTGTTATCATTCCAGTGGGTGCTGCCCCAACCTCTTCCCTGCTCTTGTTCAGAATGTGAACTCGGTGCCTCCCTGACTTTGGACTAGGACGATGTGTTGACTTTCATTCATGGCACTGGGAGCCACCGGGGACTCCTCCCACCCCACACACACCCTGGCGCACCTTCATGAAGAACATCCTCCTGCAGGCCTTGCCTCGATCGTTCCCAGCTGCCTGGAGTTGTGCGGCCTCGGAGGACAATGTGAGGTCAGGAATGCTGCGGGGCGCGGCCTCTGACGTGTCTGCCAGCTGCACAGATGAGTGGAAAATTCCCTCCTTGCCCTGGCCCAGGGAAATCTCAAAGGGGTCAGGGTATCTCTCATCAGGGCTTGAGCTGTCATCACTGGTCTGGGCATTACAGAGGATCAGGGAGCGGGAGATGGACCGCAACTTGGTGGATTTTCTGCTCTTTCCGGAACGGCTGTGAGGCTCCATCCTCAGGGAGGAGGTAAAGCTGCCCTTCTTCCTTTCCTGATCTCTGGCCCTCGGCTGACGAGTGGTGACTGGACTGGGTTTAGCCACCACTTCGTGGGTCCCTGGAGGAGAGAGGAAATGGGAAGAGGCAATGGGACTTGCTGCAGACAAGTGGAGCAAGACACAAGTCCTGGAATTGAGCCATGATGTCTGTGAAGCAGGACAGATGGGGAGATCATCATTCGATGTGACTGGCCCTTCCAGGGTGCCCGCCACATGGAGGGATCAACTGTTCACCACACCCTCCTGAAGTTCTAGTACTTTGGCCACCCGACGTGAAGAGCTGAGTCATTTGAAAAGACCCTGATCTGGGAGAGATTGGAAGCAGGAGGAGAAGGGGACAATAGAGGATGAGATGGTTGGATGGCATCACTGACTCAACCAACATGAGTTTGAGCAAACTCTGGGAGATGGTGAAGGACAGGGAAGCCTGGCGTGCTGCAGTCCATGAGGGTTGCAAAGAGTCAGACACGACTTAGCAACTGAACAACAACAATCACTCTCAGGCTCACAGAGCCCAGAGCTTCTCTTATCCAAACCCTCCTTCTACACACAGGGACACTGAGACAGAGAGAAAGAGGTTCAAATGCAAAGCCACAACATGCATTCGCAGGACAGTCAGGGATCAGATCCCGGGTAGGAGTTTAGAGCTCACAGAGACCTGTGAGACTTTTAAATGTAAAAGCCATTCTTCAGACAAGAGTGCACGGGGTACTCCAGCCTATAGAGCAGGTCAGAGTGAAGAAAAGGACTGGGCTCAACCTGCCATCCCCTCTGCTACCCCTGGTCACTCCTGTAGCATCTCCAAGTAAACCTGGGGATTCAGAGCCCAGGCTGAAGATTGCTGATGTCTATGCCCTCAATTTCCAGATGCTGCTGCTGTTTAGTTACTCAGGCATGTCTCACTCTTCGGACCCCATGAAATGTAGCCCACCAGGCTCCACTGTCCATGGAATTCTCCAGACAAGAATACTGGAGTGGGTTGCCATTTCCTCCTCCAGGGGCTATTCCCGACCCAGGGGTCAAACCTGTGTCTCCTGCTTGGCAGGTGGATTCTTTACCACTGAGCTACCTGGGAAGCCCAATTCCCAGATAAAGAGCCTACAAGGAGGTTGGGAGGCTCGCCTAACATTGACCCACCAGGCTTGTTTTGAGTATAAAAGAAGGTGAATCTTAGATGGTTCATGCCAAAGGGCTTAGCACACAGCAGGTACTTGGCAAACCTGTGTGCCCTTCCCCAGGACCAAGGTCACACCTGGCTGGTATCTCAGCCAGGCTGAGGGTCTCCTCTCTCATCTTTCCCCATGGGATCAAACCCTGGGATGAGTAAAAAACTGGCTTTACTCATCAGGTCAACAGCATCACTCTCAGCACAGCTCAGCTCCGCTTCACTGAGAAGTGCCTGTCAAGGATTCAGGCATGAATCCTGTCCATGAGGCAGGTGGTTAAGGGGCTCTGATGCTGCAGAGTTCTGACTCAGGCCCAAGCCACAAAATAAAGCCTGTTGCCAGAACAACAGACTGTGGGATGCTCTTGGCCCACGGGTACTGCTGTTGGTGTACAGCTAGTACTGAATAAGGAAAAGCAGAGGTCTTCCAGCATTTTATCATGCAGAAACCCGTTCACATCATATAATCTCCCCAAGAGAACATCTTCTTGAACAAAGACAGTGTTTTTCAATACCCAGGTGCACTGTATTGTTTTCTCTATTAGTATTTTAATTTTATCAATTTATCTACCAACTTCAATGGCTCAGTGATAAGGAATCTGCCTGCAATGTAGGAAACACAGTAGTCGCAGGTTCAGGAAGATCCCATGGAGGAGAAAATGGCAATGCGCTCCAGTATTCTTGCCTGGCAAACCCCATGGACAGAAGAGTCTGGGGGTGGGGTGGAGGTGACAGTCTATGGGGTCACAAAGAGTTGGACATGACAGAACACACAGATACATGTCTATAGCAACCAATAACAATGAATCAAAATGAATGAATGAATAACTATTTGAGAGCGTACCCTATATATCAGGCTCTCTTCTTGATGCTTTAGTATAAAGTAACTCAGTGGGTTTCCCTGGTGACTCAGACAGTAAACAAAGTGAAAGTGAAAGTCAGTCGCTCATTTGTGTCCGACTCTTTGTGACCCCACGGATTATACAGTCCATGGAATTCTCCTGGCCAAAATACTGGAGTGGGTAGCCTTTCCCTCCTCCAGGGGACCTTCCCAACCCAGGGATCGAATCCAGGTCTCTGGCATTGCAGGCAGATTCTTTACCAGTTGAGCCACAAGGGAAGTCCAGTAAAGAAACCGCCTGCAATGCGGAAGACTCCAGTTCAAACCCTGGATCTGGAAGATCCCCTGGAGAACAGAATGGCCACCCATTCTAGTATTCTTGCCTGGAGAATCCCATGGACAGAGGAACCTGACGGGCTACAGTCCACGGGGTTGAAAAGAGTCAGACATGACTGAGCAATTAACACAACTAAATATTGGTCCATTTTATCAAACACCCTCTTGCCAGTATCCCAAAGTCCTGTACTCTGTCTTTTCATCTAGAAAACAGTAAGTCCCCTGTATTTAAATCAGTTCTGTTCTGAGAGTGTGTTCATAAGTCCAATTTGTTCGTAAGTCCAAGTTAGCTGAGGTACCCAGCTAACACGATCGGCTATAAAGCACTGTACTGTGTTGAAAGTGTTAGTCGCTAGGTCGTGTCCGACTCTTTGTGACCTCATGGACCGCATCCCGACACGCTCCTCTGTCCATGGGATTCTCTAGGCAAGAATACTGGAGTGGGTTGCCATTCCCTTCTCCAGGGGATCCTCCCAACCCAGGGAATGAACTCCGGTCTCCTGCATTGCAGGCGGATTATTTACTATCTGAGCCACCCGAGAAGCCCCTACTGTACTATAATAGGTTTATAATACTTTCCACACAAGTAATATATAAAGAAAAAACAAAAAAAAAATAAAGAAAATTTTAATCTCACAGCACAATACCTTGAAAAGTACAGTAGGATCAGCTATATCACCACTGCTATTACACTTGCTTCTGGACATCCCGGGCTTGAAATAAAGATGCTGCACTACTGTCCTCTACACGGGACTGTACAGTAAAGTGCACACAGCACAACCACGTGCAGAGGATGCACACACGTGACAGTCTATACCAGAGTTCACAAGTCCATTTGCCATCCATTCCTGCCTGTCCATACCCTTCACAGTGAAACACGTGCCCTCCTATGGAGCACATCCAATCCACCCATCTGTTTTCTGGATCCCACTCCTCAGTTTCTTCAGACTTAAAAACAATAAAAATGATGGTATCTATGGTCATAGCTTCCCTCATAGCTCAGCTGGTAAGGAATCCACCTGCAATGCAGGAGACCCCGAGTCGATTCCTGGGTCAGGAAGATTCGCTGGAGTAGAGAAAGGCTATCCACTCCAGCATTCCTGGGCTTCCCTGGTGGCTCAGATGGGAAAGAATCCTCCTGCAGTGTGAGAGACCTGGGCTCGATCCCTGGATTGGGAAGATCCCCTGGAGAAGGGAAAGGCTACTCTCTCCAGTATTCTGGGCTGGAGAATTCCATGGAATGTATAGTCCATGGGGTCACAAAGAGTTGGACACGACTGAGTTACTTTCACTCACTCACAGTCATAGCAAACACTTTCTTCCAACAACACAAGAGACTCTACACATGGATATCACCAGATAGTCAATATTGAAATCAGACTGATTATATTCTTTATAGCCGAAGATGGAGAAGCTCTACACAGTCAGCAAAAACAAGATCAGGAGCTGACTGTGGCTCAAATCATGAACTCCTTACTGCAAAATTCAGACTTAAATTGAAGAAACTAGGGAAAAGCCATTCAGGTATGATCTAAATCAAATCCCTTATGATTATACAGTGGAAGTGAGAAATAGATTCAAAGGATTAGATTTGATAGAGTGTCTGAAGAACTATGGACAGAGGTTCCTAACATTGTATAGGAGGCAGGGATCAAAACCATCCCCAAGAAAAAGAAATGCAAAAAGGCAAAATGGTTGCCTGAGGAGGCCTTACAAATAGCTGAGAGAAGAGAAGCTAAAGGCAAGTGAGAAAAGATATACCCATCTGAATGCAGAGCTCCAAAGAATAACAAGGAGAGATAAGAAAGCCTTCCTAAGTGATCAGTGCAAAGAAATAGAGGAAAACAATAGAATGGGAAAGATTAGAGATCTCTTCAAGAAAATTAGAGATATCAAGGGAACATTTCATGCTAAGATGGGCACAATAAAGGACAGAAATGGTATGGACCTAACAGAAGCAGAATATATTAAGAAGAGGTGGCAAGAATACACAGAAGAACTATACAAAAAAGATCTTAATGACAGATAACCACAATGGTGTGATCACTCACCTAGAGCCAGACATCCTGGAATGTGAAGTCAAGTGGGCCTTAGGAACCATCACTATGAACACAGCTAGTGGAGGTGAAAGAATTCCAGCTGAGCTATTTCAAATTCTAAAAGATGATGCTGTGAAAGTGTTGCACTCATTATGCCAGCAAATTTGGAAAACTCAGCAGTGGCCACAGGACTGGAAAATGTCAACCAAAGAAAGGCAATGCTAAAGAATGTTCAAACTACCTCACAACTACACTCATTTCACATGCTAGAAAAGTAATGCTCAAAATTCTCCAAGCTAGGCTTCAATAGTATGTGAACCGAGAACTTCCAGATGTTCAAGCTGGATTTAGAAAAGGCAGAGGAAACAGAGATCAAATTGCCAACATCCGCTGGATCATCGAAAAAGCAACAGAATTCAAGAAAAACATCTTCTTCTGCTTCATTGACTATACTAAAGTCTTTGACTGTGTGGATCACCACAAACTGTGGAAAATTCTTAAAGAGATGGGAATACCAGACCACCTTACCTGCTTCCTGAGAAACTTGTATGCAGGCCAAGAAGCAACAGTTAGAATCAGACATGAAACAATAGGCTGGTTCCAAATTGGGAAAGAAGTACATCAAGGATGTATATTGTCACCCTGATTATTTAACTTATATGCAGAGTACATCATGTGATAGCATATTAATAAGCAGGGACATTACTTTGCCAACAAAGGTCCACATAGTCAAAGCTATGGTTTTTCCAGTAGTCATGTATGGATGTGAGAGGTGGATGATAAAGAAGGCTGAACGCCAAAGAATTGATGCTTTTGAACTGTGGTGTTGGAGAAGACTCTTGAGAGTCCCTTGGACTGCAAAGAGATCAAACCAGTCAATCCTAAAGGAAATCAACCCTGAATATTCATTGGAAGGACGGATGCTAAAGCTGAAACTCCAATACTTTGGCCACCTGATTTGAAGTGCTAACTCATTAGAAAAGACCCTGCTGCTGGGAAAGATTGAAGGCAGGAGGAGAAGGGGATGACGGAGGAAGAGATGGTTGGATGGCATCACCGACTCAGTGGACATGAGTTTGAGCAAGCTCCGGGACATGGTGAAGGACAGGGAAACCTGTTGTGCTGCAGTCCACGGAGTCAGAAAGAGTTGGACACGACTGAGCGACTGAACAACATCAACAACCACACTTATTTAGTGCTTATGATGTACTGTTCTAATTGCTTTACCATTTAGTTCTCATAAAATCTATTGTAGGCTCCATCAACATCCTAGTTTTGCACACATACACACACAAAAAACCAGAATTCATGGGGACTTTCCTGGTGGTCTAGAGGCTAAGACTCTGTGCTCCCAATGAAGTAAGCCTAGGTTCAATTCCTGGTCAGGGAACTAGATCCCACATGGCACAACTAAGAGTTTGCATGCCTCAACTGAAGATCCCAAATACTGAAATGAAGATCAAAGATCCTCTGTGCCACAATTAAGACACAGTACAGCCAAAAAATAAAGAAGAGTTTTTAAAAAAAGATAACTGAGGCACAGAGAGGTTAGGTCAGTTTCCCAAGATCGTACAGCCAGAAATCAGTGAAAGCAGGAATTTAAGCAGGCAGTCTGACTCTGGGGTCTGCATCTTTGGCATGGATCTGCACAGCCATTGATTAGTGTCTTTCTTTAACCTCAATCTCTCCCTCTCTTCTGGGTTTTATCTTCAGCATGTAAACATACTCAAATTGTCCATCTTTGAAAAAATTACATGTTGTATATACATCCTCTTCTTATTACCTGCCTCTCTTTATGCCTTTCATATCGTCTCCTCACCTTTTTAAAATTATGGTAAGAACATTTAACATGAGATCTGCCAGGCTTCCCTGGTAACTCAGTTGCTAAAGAATCTACCTGCAATGTAGGAGACCTCAGTTTGATTCCTGGGTCGGGAAGATCCCTTGGAGAAGGGATAGACTACCCACTCCAGTCTTCTTTGGCTTCTCTGTTGGCTCAGATGGTAAAGAATTTGCCTGCAATGCGGGAGACCTGGGTTTGATCCCTGGATTGGGAAGATCTCCCTGGAGAAGGGAATGGCTACCCCCACCAGTGGGAGAATTCTTTCCTGGAGAATTCCATGGACAGAGGACCCTGGTGCGTCCATAGGGTCACAAAAGAGTCAGACACAACTGAGCGACTCATTTTTCACTTTCACTGCTACCTTAACAGATTTTTTAAAATATTTAGTTATTTATTTGGCTGCACCAGGTCTTAGTTGTGACATGTGGGATCTTTAGTTGTAACATGTGGGATCTCATTCCCTGATCAGGAATCAAACTCAGGCTCCCTGTATTGGGAGCACAGAGTCTTAGCCACTGGACCACCAGGGAAGTTCCTTAACAGATTGTAAAACATACAAACCAACACTGTTAACAACAAGCATGGTTTTGACAATGGACCATTCTTCGGCCCTTCCTCTTCCTGAACAATATGTTTTACACTCGGTACTTTCTGCCCTCAGGCTCACCTCCTCTTTGAGCTACAGCCCACAGAGTCAGCTTCCTCCCCCAAAACCACTGAAACTTTTTTTTTCTTATCACTTCTGCATTTTACCAAAGTCATGAACCCAAGTCCAGAGGGCATGGTCTGCTTGCTCAAAGCCTGCCTTATTTCTAGAGGATTCATTAATCTGAATATCAATGCTCATATCTATTAGTTGAAGAATACACAGAAATCAAGCTTTTAGAGTAGCTCTTTTTCCCCCCATCTTCTCATTACTAGCCTTTACTTCTGGGTGTCATCTTTCAAATCCAAATTGTAAATGCTCTCCTCCCTGCCACCATAAACCTACATAGGCATTTCTTTGCATTCTGTCAATTCAACATCCCAGAACTATAAGCTCTCAACACCAGCACCACTGTAAGGATTAATGTACCCAAACCTCGTTGCATTTTGTTCAACTTCATGAGGATTCCCCATAGTTCACCTGGGACTCATGGAGAAGGAAGTGTATGTGTATGTGTGTGTGTGTGTGTGTCAGAGCCAACACTGGTCCATTAGGCATTTGAAATACTGAAAGACAATCAAAGTTTAAAACCCTTCTGGACTTCCATTGGTGCTGTACAGAGAACCTATAAATACGGAGTTGCCTGTACCACCTCATGGAAAGGGCTGCCTGAGAGTGAAGCCAACACAGAAGGTCCAGAACTCACAGAGGAAGATGAAGATAGAAAGGAAGACAGAAAGAAAAGGATGAGCCTAGATGATATAATACCAACACCTAGATACAGCCATGCCTGAAGTCATACTATACCTGAAGCCATGCTATCTAGTCACTTAGACAAATGAATAAAATGTCCTCTGTGTTGCTTAAAAAAAAAATCCTCCTGGCATAGTTGTTCTTTCTGATGCCACTGGCATAAGTTATGGAAAATAGTGACATTCAAAGGCCGAGCAGCTTTTTGAAACTGTCTTTTATCCCATCCAAGTCTAGTAAAGGAGCCAGTCACCCCCAGTCAAGGCCCAAATTCTCCCCTTCAGTGCTTGGCTCTGGAATAAAGGCCTCTTGCCTTCTTTTTCACCAAGCATTACCACCATCTGTGTGTATTCTTAGACTGCAAACCCAGTTCCCTTCCCCCCTCTATCCCCCCACCCTCTGCAGCCCACAAGAGCTCTCCCAGCAAAGGTGAGCTCACTCAGTGAGCATTTTCCAGGACACAAACATGTGGAGACCTTTGGGACCCGGTAAAATGCATGTCCTGCCCTCAGTGGTGGAAATGTTAGCTGCATGTAGGGTTTAGGAGACCAGAAGGATCGGATTCCTCAGTGGAAACTGGGCTAATCCCAGAGGACCGTTGCAGGAGTGTCTGATGAGTACAGTCAGTTTTTAAAAATAAGCTTTTCCAGAGAGAACCGCGACTTCTGCGGCTGTGGCTGTCACGTGGGATGTCCAGTGGAGCCCCGGAATGGGAGGCTGGTGATGTACTGGGGACCAGGGATTAACCCTTCAGTTTAGAGCAAAGAGGGTTTGCAAAATGAGCCTTGTTACTGTGGAAAATGTAAAAAAGAAAGGGAACAATTGCAAAAGGACTGTAGAGGAGAAGCCAGGATCGGACTTCTGTGGGGGCCTGTGTTCCCTCTAGGCCTGGCATAGTAAGAGAGGAGAGAGAGAATAATTGAAAACACAGCACCGTGGTCACACGGTTCAACTTAGCTTTGGTAATTGTGCTCAGGACATTGAAACCAGCTCCTGCTCCCTAATGGAACCAAATGTCAGCAGAGCTGGTGGGCAAGCCCGTGCCATTGCCCAATTCCAGTCTTCGAAAGGTCAGAAGTAATGAGCTTTCTCTGATTTTACCCCAGGGCTGTAGAAGCATTTGCCAAGCTCTTGTCAGCCTTGCTCTACCCGCATGGGTCCTCCACAAGGCTGTCTTTCAGGTCTCTTCCAAGGCTGCCCAAGGATGCACAGCTAAGGCTTCGAGTATTGCTGTGCTAAAAAGGACCAGCTGCTCCCCTTAGCCAACAGAAAACTCTGAAGGATCCGCTTCACCCCGGGAATCAGCTCTCCTACTCCTTGGAGGCCTTTCCTCCCAAACCATGACCATATTCACTTTAGTTAGAGCTTCCATAGAATGCTTGGGCTGGGAGGGTCTCCATATGACCCACACGAGGAGATCCTGTGGCCAAAAGAGACACAAACTGACTCACCATCATAGTTTCAGTGTACTTTAGACCCACCTCGGCTAAGCTGTCATCTGTATAGAAAATGCAGAACTGGGACTTCCCTGGTGGTCTAGTGGTTAAGAAGCTGCTGCACATTGCATAGATCATGGATTTGATTCCTGGTCGGGGAACTACATGCCACAGAGCAACTAAGCCCGAGAGCCACAGCTACTGAGTTCGGGAGCTCCAGCTACAGAATCCATATACAGCAATGAAAGATCTCATATGCCACAACTGAGACCCGGACAGTCAAATAAATACATTTTTTTTTTTAAAGAAAGAAAATGCAGTGTCAAAAGCATAAAGTTGAAGGGCAAAAAAAACCAGATGGTTCTTCCTTTAAAGGGACTTGAAGAATTTCCAGACTGGGGGCCGGGGAGCTGCATCAGTTAAGTCCTCCTTTCTCTCCTTCTTTCTGGTCTTCTTTCTTCTTTCCTTCCTTCCTTCACACTTGTTGACTTTGCAAGCACTTGCTGAGAAATACTCTTATGTGCTTGCCTCTCTGCTGGGCATAGCTAACCCACTAGAGAAGAAACCATGGTATTTCCATCTGGTTAAAATACACTTAATTCACTGGAGAACTTTGCAAGGGTGCATAACCATATGGAGAGAGGGGAACTAGCTGATAAAATGTGTTTCAAATTTCTGAGTTCCCCGACAGTGTTCTGTATCAAAGGCAATTTTTAAAGTTTGGTCACTCCAGCCCGGGGGTAATTTTTTTGTTTTCAGTTGAGGAGTGACTCAGAGATAAGAAATGAAGGGAGGAAACTGATGGCTCCTTTTCTTTCTAAAAGAGTGTCTTTAATAGGATTCCAAGGACCTGTGGCTGGAGTCAGTGGGGTGTATGTCTGTATACATCGGTCACGGGACAAGACGAACGGCACAGTGCCCCTCAGCCTCTTTCCCAGCTGGTAAAGTGAGCGGGCTGTGTTGACGTGAGTTTTATACACTTGATCTTTCTTCCTCTGCACTGTTACTTCCCAGAGGGAAGAGACCATATCTCATCATTTTATGTCCCCAGAGCTCTGTCAAGGCTTGCCACACACAGAGTAGGGGCATCTGCATGTCCAGTGAATGAATGAACAGTGGGTAAGCATCTCAAAGGTTCCTTTGCCCTCAACGGACCTTTCCCACAGCAAAATAAGGTGAAATGATCCCAGGTGTGATGGTTAATTTTATGTGTCAACTCCGGTCTAAGGGGTGCCCATATAGTTGCTGGGCTTCCCAGGCGGCTCAAGTGGTAAAGAATCCACCTGCCACTGCTGGAGATGTGGGCTCAATCCCTCCATCAGGAAGATCCCCTGGAGAAGGAAATGGCTACCCACTCCAGTATTCTTACCTGGAGAATTCCACGGACAGAGGAGCCTGGCGGGCTACAGTCCATGAGGTCACAAAGAGTCGGACACGACTGAACAACTGAGCATGCAAACACACACGCACAGTCACTGGAAAGACATTCTGAAGTCTGCTCTGAGAAAAATTCTAAAGGCAAGTGTGAGATTTCAAGAGGAGGCCCTCACAGGGGACGCTACACTTTCAAGCACCCTGGCAGGTGATCGAATCCATCAATAGGCAGGCACAAGTGGGGTCACCAGGATGCCCTCCAAAAAGCGCAGGCCTCTGAGACAAAAGATGAAGATGGACAGGACTATTACCTCATCAGTATGTATTCCCTCCAAGAGAAAAGGGTGAAAATATAATTAACCTCAAGAAGAATCTAGATAAATTCAAGAAAGGCATCTCCACCCACCACTGCTCTGAAGGGATTGGCTAAGATGGATTCCTCATTAAATCTCAGTGCTTGGGGACTTCCCTGGCAGTCCGGTGGTTAAGAATCCAACTTGCAATGATGGGGACATGGGTTCGATCCCTAGTTGAGGAACTAAGATCTCACATGATGCAGAGCAACTAAGCCCCCACTCTGCAACTAGAGAGAAGCCCACAGTCACAACTGCTGGACACACGGGCCACAACTAGAAAGTCTGTGAGCGGCAAATGAAGATCTGTGTGGTGCAACGAAGATCCCACGTGCTGCAACTAAGACCCAATGCAGCCAAATAACTAATAAATATTTTTAGAGATCTCAGTGCTTGGAAGAAGGCTTCACAGGTAGGAGACACTCAATAAATACTGTTGCCATGAAAAAAGCAGTCAGCTGCCTAGCGCTAGCCACAAGGATGCTTGTAACTGGGAGGAAAGACGAGCAGGTGCAGAAATGTCCTAGACAACAGCTTAAACTCTGGAGGTGGCCTGAGTTTGCCTGCCAGGTTTTCCCCTTATCTGTGCAACCTCAAACCAAGTATTGAACTCCTTTATGACTTAGCTGATCACCCATAAAATGGAGATGACAATGCTAACCACGTGGGAACGAGACCAGAGAGTTCTGAGAAAGTCTTGGCCGAGTACCGGACACATACATGTACTAAAACAGAAAGAGAAAATAGTAGAATAGTGGGCATAACTTAAATGTACATCAAGGAGAGGTTTTTATTAAAAATATTATGGTACACTCACACACGGAACATTATGTGACCAATCTCAAGAATAAAATATATGGATATGGAAAGAAGTTTACGGTATGTTGTAAAGCTAAGAAACACCATAAAATAGTCATAGCGGCTAGATTGGGTTATAAAAATGAACTTGCCTGAATAGACATCAAACTGTGAACAGTGTTTTTTGGCAGGTGAAGATGCTGGGGGGTGAAATTTACAAGCAGTTTTTCCTTTTTACTTATTAATTTCTTATTTCTGATTTCTTATGACAGTTACAAGAAAATTTAATTTTAAATTAAAATTTAATTATAAGTTTCCATCACAATTATAACCAGAAAAATAAAAAGTTTTTATTTTGAAAAATAAAATAGAAATTTATGGCTAATTTCTGTTAGCTAGTATTTCTGACTAACTTGAATAATAATTTTCTCAGATTTGAAAATATCTGGTTGACATTTTTACTGAGATTTATAGATGAATCTGGGGAGAAAATCTTCCCATCCAGGAACACTTTTAAAACTTTTGCTTTGTTTTTATAGTTGCTCAGCTTTTTTTCTCAGACCTTCAGTCAAATTTTATGTTCTTCATCATATAGAGTTTAAATATCTCTAATAACATTTATTCCTCTGCACTTTCCTTTCTATTTTGAATAGACCATTATTAAAATATTTTTCTAGTTGTTCATAACTTACCTATAAGTTATGACTTTTGCACATTTATTTCATAACCAGCAGTCTTACAGATCTCTCCTATCCAGAAGCTATTCAACAGTTCCCCTTGTGTTTCCAATTGTCTGATATCTGAATATTAACAAATTTGCTTCATCTTATAATATTTTTTACCACTTGTTTCATTTTATTTTCTAAGTCTACTGACTAAAGTTTCCAGGACTTTAATAAATAATGGTAACAATAGAGGACTTCCATGTCTTTTTCTAGATGTTAATGGAAATTCTCTAGCCTTTCACAGTTGAATAGAATATTGATGGCTATATTGAGATAAAGTTATTTTTATTATATTAAAGAAATCATCCAAATTACTAATTGCAATTTGGGAAGTATTTTCTCCAAGAATGGTGTTGCCTGTTAAATGCTTTTTTAGCTCCTCAGCCATGTTGTGTATCATTCTTCTGAGTTCTCAGTGTGAAGAAACATATCACTGGCTTTTTTAAGACTGAGCCTCTAATATTATGATCCTTCTGGACCCCAATTTTTCTCATAGAGAAATGAATTTAGTTTGCTAATATTTTGTTTAGGATCATTATATCTGTGCTCACAAAAAGAAATGGTGGACTTCCCTAGTGGCACAGTGAATAAGAATTTGCCTGCCAATGCAGGGGACAGAGGTTTGATTGCTGGTCTGGGAAGATCCCACGTGCCTCCGAGCAACTAAGCCCATGTTGCCACAACTATTGAGCCCTAGTGCTGCAGCTACTGAGGCCTGAGTGCCTAGAATCTATGCTCTGAAACGAGAGGCCACAGCAATGAAGAGCAGTCTCTGCTCACTGCAACTTGAGAAAGCCTTCGAGCAGCAATGAAGACCCAGCACAGTCAAAAATTAATTAATTAAAAATTCTTTTAAAAAAAAGCAGACAAAGCAAAAAGAAATGACCCTTCATCTCACTTTCTGCTGTCTTAGGTTATTATTAAAAAAGGAATTGGGGGAATTCCCTGGAGGTCCAGTGGTTAGGATTCTGCACTTTCACTCCTGAGGCCTGGGTCTGAAATAGTTTACTAATTTAAAATAGGGCTTCTCTTGTAGCTCAGAGGGTGAAGAAACCATCTGCAAAGCAGGAGACCCAGGCTTGATCTCTGGGTCAGGAAGATCCCCTGCAGAAGGAAATGGCAACCCACTCCAGTATTCTTGCTTGGAGAATCTCATGGACAGAGGAGCCTGGTGGGCTACAGATAGTAAATTGAAATACCAGCTGTAAATCCCTTAGCACAGTTGGTTGGCTAGTACAGTTACTATAGCCACCACTGTCAGCATAACCATTATTATAAAAAGCTAGAAATTTTCCTCTGAATGACCCTTTGGCCACAACCCATGGATTTTAAAACATGATGATCTAATTGTTGTTATTTTAGAAATGGCCTGTAACTGCAGCTTTGATTTCCAATTTAAACCCAGATTTTTAGAAGACTGTTGTTGTTATTGTTAGTTTCTTGTGGTTAAGTTTCCAAGATTTAACCTTGTTGTTCTTGTAATTTTTTTATTAGAAAATTCCAGTTTCATTGCATCGTGGCCACAGGATGTGTCCTGGACACTTTTTATTTGTTGGAATTTATTGAGGCTTATTTTATGAGCCAGAATTTGTTGTAGCTAAATGTTTTAAATGTTCAGTGCCCATTTGAAAAGAATGATTATTCTGTTTGGAGTTTCCGATAGGGATGTACTCAAATGTGATATTAAAATATGTATATATTCCATCTTATAAGTCATCAACTAATTATATTTTTGTCTAATCTGTAAAAGCTTAGAGTGGTGTTCATTGAAATCTGGTACCATATCTGTAAGACATTTCCAAAAATTTTGCTTTACATATTTCAATGTCTCTAGTAGAAGAAATTTTTACAGAATGATAGAAGAGTATACCATAAAGTTCTCAATTTTCATATCTCCATGGTGCACTCTTCTTTTATCATTCTGTGAAAATTTCTTGTAATTGTTGCCTCAGCTTTTGTCTGACAGAATTAACATTGTTACCCCACTTTCTTTTAATCTGCCTTTGCATGGGTTTTACCCATCACTTTATTTTTGACCTCATATGATTTCATTTTAAATGTATCTCTTACAAGTGGGGTATAATTTGGAGTGAGAGAGAATTTCTTTCCTTTTTTTTAAATGCAAGGTTTTAATATTTCTGTTTATTTTTGGCTGCACTGGGTCTTCATTGCCACACTTGGGCTTTTTCTAGTTGGAGCGATTGGGACTACTCTCTAGCTGTGGTGGCTTCTCTTGTGTGGAGTACAGGTTCTAGGGCACATGGGGCACATGGGCTCCGTATGTGCAGGTTCCCGGCTCTAGAGCACAGGCTCAGTAGTTGCTCTGTGCAACAAAGACTAGGGATCGAACCCACGTCCCTTGCACTGCAAGTTGGGTTCTTAATCACTGGACCGCCAGGGAAGCCCTCTTTCAATACTTTAGTTTCCCTTTTTCAAGCTGAATCTGGGAGACTTCTTTTTTAAATATAAACCTTGTATTTGATACTATGTTTTATATATCTTATACACATTTAATGGACAACCTTGTATCTTATATCTTAATTGAGACATCTTCCTTCCCATCCGTTTTGGTTTGGTCTTTCTGTAGCTTCTTACTGTCTCCTTTTCTTGCTTTTCAGGTAACCATTCATTCTATCCTGTCCTTAATCAATCAGAGGCTTTACGTTTTATTTTTGTATTATTGACGGCTCCGTAAAGAATTTTTGAAAGTGATGTTTGAGTGTAGATGTTCCCTCTTCATCCATTCAAAGAAAGACACTATCTGATGCCTTTTCCTACACATTCAGGGAAACCTCTCACTTCCTCCTGATACCAACCTCTCCGTTTAGAGGTTTGGGGGACATTATGTATTATCTCTTTCAAAATTATTTTTATCACTTGTATTGATATTATTTCAAAATCCTGTTGAGAACAGTCAATGATTGAGATTAACTTAAAGTTAGCCTCCTTTTGTGGCCCAAATATGTATGTGTACAGTGATTGGTTGAGGTTTGGGTTTTGCTAAAAGATTATGTATCATCTCTTTCATATTATTCTCTATTTCTCTCAACACACACACATGCTTTTACTGTTTGCTTTTTTTCCAACTTTTATTTTATATTGGAGTATAGCTGATTAACAATGATGTGATACACTGCTATAATTAAATGGATAACTAACAAGGACCTACTGTTTAGCACAAGGAACTCTGCTCAATGTTATGTGGTGGCCTGGATGGAAGGCGAGTTTGGGGGAGAATGGATACATGTGTATGTATGACTGAGTCCCTCTGCTATGCACCTGGGCTTCCCAGGTGATGCTAGTGGTAAAGAACCTGTCTGCCAATGCAGAAAACATAAGAGACGCGAGTTCAATCCCTGGGTCAGGAAGATCCCCTGGAGGCGGACACGGCAATACGCTCCAGTATTCTTGCCTGGAGAATCCCATGGACAGAGGAGCCTGGTGGGCTACAGTTCATGGGTGTCACAAAGAGTCAGACGTGGCTGAGTGACTAACACTTTCACAGACATTGAAATTCTGCTCAGATTGCTCACATCTTTCTCATGCAGATGGGAGCCTGAGGAAGGGGCTAAGGTTGACTCTCATTGGATGAGAGCTGCTAGGATCAGCAGGGAGAGAGCTTGTGCCTCATCTGGAGAGCGTGTCTGGGGCAGGCTGGTGGAGGCACCTTCCATCCACCAGGCAGGGCAGCCTTGTCCTCGCTGCTGCAGCTGTCTACCCAGAAGCATTTCTAGCCTAGATGTGCATGCCTAGTCTCAGCCAGAAGCAGGACTGGTGGGATCCCCCCGGGTGGTCCTCAGTGTCTGGGGCACTGCACAGAGCCACCAGCAGCATTACCAGTTGCTCCCACCCAATGCACACACTCTCCTCCATCATCTCCAAGTGTGGCCAACACAGCAGCTCCCAGTGGGCTCCACCCTCCCACCCAGGCACCCTGCTCCCTCCCCCACAAGCCACCCCAACACCCTGTCTGTTCTACACTCTTTCATGCAGACCTCTCCATCTTTCTGCCACAACTTGCTGAGCTTACAACACCAACATATATTTGTTCTTATTTAAACTGGGATCCAAAAGAAGAACTTGAAGTAAATTCCTCATTTCAGGCTGCCTTCCTAACCAAACTCCAAGCTCTTAGTTTATCTTGCCTCATGGGGTATTTTCCTCCCTGCATACACAAGCACGTTGTTATTCTCACTGATTTGGGTCTCAGTATCAAAAACATCTTCTATATTAAAACGGGTTGCCAGCCCAAATGGACAGTGCACATAATAAGGTGCTATTGTCAGAGTTAAGGTTGTTGTCATGATGATAATGTTCATTCAATTTTTATCTTTTAAGATTTTTTTACTGGGATATGGTTGCCTTACAATGCTGTGTTAGTTTCTGCGGTACAGCAGACTGAATCAGTCACATGTACACACACCCCTCCCTGTGCCATAGAGCAGCTTCCCGCTAACTATCTATTTTACACATGGTAGTGTATACATGTCAAACTCAATCTCCCAATTCATCCTACTCACAGCCACGCCCCCCCCCCCCCCCGCCCCTGTGTCCACACTTTTGTTTTCTACAGGGACAAAATTGGGTCGTTTGTAGAGATATGGATACTTCACTCGGCGAATGAAGTAAGTCAGAAAGAGAGAAACGTATCATATATTAATGCGTATATGTGGAAGCTAGAAAAATGGGTGAACCTAGTTGCAGGGCAGGAATAAAGATGAAGGCGCCAAGAACAGACATGTAGATATTGTTCATTCATTTCTGCAACAACTATTTTCTGAGATTCATCATGTGCCAGGCAATGATGATGTAAAGGATGAAGACATGGTCCTTTCCAGCCAGCTGGAGAAGACAGATGTGTACCTGGGTAATATTCTTGGTGCAGAAAGTTTGATAATAAAGGTTTGAATCAAGTGCCACAGTCTGAAGTAACTTTATGTGTGGTATCACCAAGGAATCAGCCCATGAGCTGAGGCTTGAAAGCTGAATGAGGGTTTTCCATGTGTGGGAAGAAAGGAGATTTGGGAGTGAGCATCTCCAGCAGATGGAACGACATGCAAAGTCACAGAGCTGTAAAAGACCCTCCATATTCAGATCAGAGCAGATTTCTGGGCGACACCTGAGTCTGGGGCTGTGAACAGTGGGGAAGGGCCAGATGGCCAGTTCAGGGATGCATGCAGCCATGGTGAAGGAATGAAGATCTGATCCTGCTGATGAGAGGACTTCATTTCAAAGTGCACCCTCTCCTCTTCACCTCCAAATCCTAGAGCCCCAAATGGGGCCCAGAAAGAGAAACAGGGAGTTCGGCAAGAAGGCAGGTCTCAAACTTCTGGCCTGCCTTCAGTCTGAATGATTCTGCTTCTAATTACTTACAAATGAATTTTTATGGTGGTGATTTAGTCACTAGCTCAAGTTCAACTCTTTGTGATCCCAGGGACTGTAGCCCGCCGTGCTCCTCTGTCCATGGGATTCTCCAGGAAAGAATACTGGAGTAGGTTGCCATTTCCTTCTCCAGGGAATCTTCCCAACCCAGGGATCGAACCAACGTCTCCTGCATTGGCAGCCAGATTCTTTACCCGCTGAGCCACCTAGGAAGCCATTGGCAGTGCGTGAAGTTTCCCTAAGCTTCCTCAGCCTGGACTGTGATGCAGGCCCCAGAGACAGGGAGGGGGCCTCGGCCAGACTCACTTGTCGGGGATGGTCACCATGTAATTGAAGAGCTGCCAGGGGATGCCCTGCAGGACGGCCTTCCTGAAGCCGGTGTGGTTCAGCACCTGCCTGGGCCTCCCGTCAATCACCACCACCTGGATGCCATTTTCCGAGCCGAGGTAATTCTTTCTGTCCACTGGAAACCATAATAAACACCAGTGGGGTGGATAAATGAATATCTCTGGCTTCGAGGAGGGGGCTGGCCCACCCTGATAGCTCACACCCTCATCATGTTTGGAATACAGGAGGTGCCCTCAACTGTGGTCATACAAGTTGACTGCCAGTTAACTTGGGGACATAAAAGAGAACAGAAGGGACTTCCCTGGTGGTCAAATGGTTAAGACTCTGTCTGCCAATGCAGGGGACAAGGGTTCATTCCCTGGTCCCGGAAGATTGCACATGCCATGGGGCAACTACACCAGTGTGCCACAACTACTGAGCCTGAGCCCTAGAGCCTGTGCTCTGCAACAAGAGAAGTCATCGCAAGGAGAAGCCTTTGCATCACTACTAAAGAGTAGCCCCCACTTGCCTCAACTAGAGAAAGCCTGCACACAGCAACGAAGACCCTGTACAACCAAAAATAAGTAAATCACTTTTAAAAGGAGAGCGAACGGAAGAGAGGAAAGGAATGGAGCCAAGGAATGGAGCCATCCTGTCCTTCTCAGCAACCTGGACCAAGGGCTGCTTGGGGAAATGGGGAAGGCTTGGTGCTGGGCTCTTGGGACAAAGGTGCAGCCTTCAAAGGGCTCAGCCAGAAATGGGAGGATTGAACCTGGCATGAGAAGGAAGTGGATGTTTCCTTGTGTCCATAGGGAGCAAGCAATCTGCTGAGTCCTCTGACAACAGAGCAAGCACATTCATCAACCAACAAGCACCAACCCAACTGTGTGAGTGAAACCACACGGAATTAGTCCAAAGCAAGTGGACCCTCATCTAGAGCAAGTGCAGTGACTGACAGCCTTCCCAATGCCAGTGTCAGAGCTGTCCATGCACCGTGCCCATCTCAGGGAGAGGAAGCTTGGCAGGCAGCAGGGGAAGTCTCCTTTGGGCTGCCTCCACCCCCTCCTCTCGACCCTTCCTCCTACCTCTTTGCACATCTCCGGCCCCAAGATGAGGTCTTGGCTGTTAAGGTAGAAATCCCCGAACCAGTAGCTCCCGGGGCTGCAAAGTGAGGACAAACGACTGCCCGCAACACATCTGACCTCCCAGATGGCTTCCTCCTCCCCTCACTCTGCAAAGGTGGTCCACGAGTCCCACCTCAGTTACCGGCTTCTGTTCCTGCCCAACCCCAGCACAGCTGCCAAATAGGAAACCAAGATCCAGCAACCACGCCCCGCCCCCATGCAGGTCAGAAAAGTCAGCCTCCTGCCTCTGTGAACCGCCTCCTGGTCAGAACTGCTGCTCGAGGGACATTTTCTCTCCCGGGCCCACCTACCTCTCTGCTAACAGCCCCTGGGGCTGTGCCCTCCTTGGCTTCCCTCTCCAACTGCCCAGCCGGGACCACGGCATCATTTATCCCGGGAGAGCCAGGGCTGAGGCTGGGGTCAGAGGCAGCAAGAAATGAGAAATGGACGCTCCTTTCTTACCCAGAGGCTGCTCTCTGAATCAGATCCTGAGATCTGACACCGTTCTCAGCACCTGCTCTGGACAGGTGACTCTGGGCGAATGTGGCCAAACTGTCATTGGCCAGCTCAGAGACTCCCGACCTGAGCCATCTGACTTCTCCGTGGGAAGAGTCTTGGTCCAAAAGGGCCGGGCTGCCAGCGCTGGGAAGCTCGGACTCAGAACAAAGTCCACCATCTGCTGGACTGGCAGAGAACAGGCAGGAGGCCAGTGCCACCCAGAAGCCCAGAACCCGGCGAGGCGCCTCCTTGTGGTCCCAGGCAACCCCTGCCTTCCCTGGGTAACCCAGAAGTGACTGGGAGGGCAGGAAGGTTATGAACATGACCCAGTGTCTCAGAGAGCCTGGCATAAGGTCAGCTCACACCTTCCTGCCATGGATCTTTTAATATCACTACATTCATTTTACAGATGAAAAGTCACTGCACAGAAATTCCTTGAGCACCTACTAAGTGCCAGACCTGGGCACCCAGGGTCATAGCCTATTACTGGTTCAGCAAAATCCAGTGACTTCCCAGAGGCCATGTAGCTAGCAAGATGTCAAGCCAGGTGTCTAATCAAGATTCACCCAACCCCTAATCCCTGGCTCTCTTCATGGCATTGTATTGGGACTTCCCTGGTGGTCCAGAGGGTAAGACTCCATGCTCCCACTGCAGGGGGCCTAGATTCAATCCCTGGTTGGAGAACTAGATCCCACATACCACAGCTAAGAGTTTGCATGGCACAATGAAGATGTTGTGCATGCATGCATGCTAAGTTGCTTCAGTTGTGTCCAACTGTTTGCGATTCCATGGACTATAGACTGCCAGGTTCCTCTGTTCATGGAATTCTTCCCGACCCAGGGATCAAACCCATGTCTCTTGTGTCTCCTGCATTAGCAGGCAGGTTCTTTACCACTAGCACTGCCTGGGAAGCCCTAAGGCATGGTACAGTCAAATGCATATTTTAAAAAAAGAGAGAGAGAGAAAGAAACTGGCTTTTGGGAGCCTGTCTGGTCCCCAAGTCAGTTGTGGGCATCAGTAGGGATGCCTCTGGGAAAACAATGGAAAAAATAAGTTATGTAACAAGTTTGAACCCATGGAAGATTCTTCTAGAAATACCAATTCTTAAGCTGCACCTTGTCCTCCAGAATCAGAATCTCTGAGCATGGGGCCTGGCCTGGCACTCCATTTTTACAAGCCCTCCAGGATCATCTGGTGCCTGCTCAAGTTCAAGGGAGTTTCCCAGATGGCTCAGTGGTAAAGAATCCATCTGCCAATGCAGGAGACACAAGCTGGATCCCTGCATTGGGAAGATCCCCTGGAGAAGGAAATGGCAAACCACTCCAGTATTCTTGCCTGGAGAATCCCATAGACAGAGGAGCCTGGCGGGCTGCAGTCCACAGGGTCACAAACAGTCAGCCATGACTGAGCACGCAGACACGAGTTCAGGAACCAGGGACTTCACTTACGTAGAGCGAATTGAGAACCACAGCATCAGTGGACAAGGCACTTCTGTGTGTCCTACTGGGATTCTCATCACGTGGGCAGAGTGCTTTTCCCCCACATGTGCCCCTGGAGAGCCTGATCTAAGGGTGACATTTAACCCGTCTGCCCCTTAAAGACCATCCCACACTTTTGTCTTAAGCACGGCCTCTATGAGCTGTTTGTATGGACCAGGCTGGGACTTTTGTGTGACCCTCTCTTCTAACAAACGGAATGCTTTCTGACGCTCACCACCAAATGTTTTAGGGCTGGCTGGGGGCTTTAATGAGGGTGTAGGTGCAATCCGTGGGAAGCCCCCGGAATGCCATGCAGGGCTTTGGAAATCTGGCCATCGCTGGGACAGAGGCCCGCGGTCACAAGGGAGGCGCCGTGGAGACAAAGCTGCCTTTGTCAACGGGTGTGGGGGGCAGTTCCACATGGCAGGGCTGGGTCTGGGGTGCAGTGGAGTAACTTCTCAAGTGCAGGGAGGGCTTCCCTGGTGGCTCAGTGGTAAAGAATCCGCCTGCAATGCAGGAGACGCTGGTTTGATCCCTGGATTGGGAAGATCTCCCATGCCACGGAGCAACTAAGCGCTACAACGGCTGAGCCTGTGCTCTAGAGTCTGGGAGCAGCAACTAGTGAAGCCCGTGCGCCCTAGTGCCTGTGCTCCACAACAAGAGAAGCCACCGCAACGAGAAGCCCAAGCACCACAACTAGAGAGGAGCCCCTGCTCATCACAACTGGAGAAAGCCTGTGCAGCAATGAAGACCCAGCACCGCCAAAAATAAATAAAAGTGTATAAAGTGCAGGGAACCTTGGTCAGTGTTGCCTGCTCTGCTCACGCCTGTGATGCAGTCAGGGCTCAATCCCGGGGGTAGACCACCAAGGCTGCTTCACTGGCAGAGAAAGACTGGGGGTGATCTGGCAGCCCAGGAGGCCAGCCTGACCCTTCCAGACCCCACAGTCTCTGCGGGCCCTACAGCCTCCCTCCCACACCTTGTCCTTGTGTCTGAATCCAGGTCCTGCTTCTTCTGCTCACTCTCAGCAGATGAATTCATTCTGGCCCAGACCTTCACTGACACAGTGCGGTTTCTCTCCTGGTGTAGACATCCGTGCCACCTGGGACTCTTCCAGGAAAAGGAGATCCTCCCCTCTGCTTCCGACACTCCCAAAGGTGAGCTGGTGCCTGAAGAAAGCTGGGAGGATGCAGCTGGAGAGCCCCACGTGGGTGAGAGGTAGGGGCCCCTGAACCACACACCAAGCTTGGCCAGCTCCTACTGTGGGATGTCGGTCACGTCTCAGCCTTGGTTCACTCAGCTGCCAAATGGAATTAAAAACTCCTACCGCGAGGGCCAACAAACACATGAAGAGATGCTCAACACCACTAATTATTAGGGAAATACAATTAAAACTGCAATGAGCTATCACCTCACTCCCATCAAAATGGCCATAATTTAAAAAAAAGAAATCTACAAACAATAAATGCTGGAGAGGGTGTGGAGAAAAGGGAACTCTCCTACATTGTTGGTGAGAATGTAAGATGGTACAGCCACTATGGAGAAGAGTGCAGAAATTCCTTATAAAACTAAAAATAGAACTACCATATGACCTAGCAATCCCACTTGTGGGCATAAACCCAGAGAAAACCATGATTCAGAAAAGACACTTGCACCTCAATGTTCATAGCCGCACTGTTTACAATAGCCAAGACATGGGAGCAACCTAGATGTCCATCGACAGAAGAATGGATAGAAAAAGATGTGGTATATCTCCTTCACTTTCTTCATAGAACTCGTCACCATCTGAAGGTGTCCTGTAGTCTATTTGGTCTGTGGTTTGTATCTCTATGTCCCGTTTAGAGTGCAAACGCCCCAGACAGGAGGAATTCATCAGATTTGTTCACTGCGGGGTCTGCAGCCCTAGGGCATGGCTGGTCCAGAGGAGCTCAGTAAACACTTACTGAGTGAATCAACCCCAAACTGAATGAACAAATAAATGACGAATGCCATGTAATGGGCATCTACATTTGTTTGTATTTTAGAGTCTACAGGGAGTTCTGGAAGACATTTTCTTAATCTAATATAGGTGACTATGCTCAGGTTTAGATGGAACTTAACCTATTCAACCCTCTCTCCTAGTTTCTCAAGGCCACAGATGAGAAAAGAGTGAGCAAGTTCTCTCCAAGAGAAGAGAGCTTATTTCTGAGAGCATCAGTGGCCCTTTGGATTGGACAAGCAGTCACTTGGTTTAATTCACAGCTACAGGATGAAGAACACTTGGAGGTACAGAAGCTTGACTGGTTAAAACAGTAACAACTGGGACTTCCCTATCAGTCCAGTGGTTATGACTCTGAGCTTCTACTGCAGGGGGCATGAGTTTGATCCCTGTTCAGGGAACTAAGATCCTATATGCTGTGTGGTGCAGCCAAAAATAATAATAATAGCAACGACTGTCATTCGCAAAGCACTTGCTCTGAGCCACCCTACTAAGTACCATCGACACAGTATCCATCTCCACAATTAACTTATAGGGTTGGTGCTATTCGTTATTCCTATTTTCTGGATGAGGAAGGGAGAAAGAGGAGGCACCAGCTGGTAACAGGCTTTCCCAAGGCACAGAGCCAGTGTTTGAGCCCAAGGTTATCTGACGACAAAGTCCAGGCCATTCTGGCCCTTGGAATAAACACTGAATAAATAAACCAGGCGGAGTTGAGCAATCTGGAAATTCCTACCCAGCCCGGCAGCCCAGGCACAGGGGTTGGAGGTTGAGAAAGGGTTAAGCACCAAAGAGAGAGGGAAAGGCTGGTGTTTGGGTGGTGCTTTTTCAAGGCCCTGATCAGGAAGGTTTGCACACGGTGTGCTTGCTTGCCCTCCACCCGGCCACAAGAAAAGGCCAGGTTTTCATGAATGACTGACACTCCCAGGACAGGATGGAGGTGGGGGATGTTTCCATTCCACAAGATTTAGGCAGGGACCATGTGTTCAGTCTGGGGTCTTGCCTCTTATAAGGGTGCAGAGATAGTCGAGTCCCTCATCTTTTCTGGCTCTTATAGGATGCTGGAGCTCTCCGAGCCAGGGGCCCGGCGGCTCTGTTCAGTATGTGTTCAGACAGGACAAGGGGCGAGCTGGGGTGGGAGGGAACAGTCAGGCCCCCTCCTGCAGTCCTCCTGCCCACACAGTTATCGCAGGAAAGCCACTTCCTGACTTGCTTCAGAAAGCAACGTTTTTAAAGATGAAGAAATCCCTGCTTTCTTTTCTTAATTTGTTATTGTCATGACATGACTGACTCAATAAGTAAAAATGTTCAATTCCTGCCCGAGGTCACAGGCTCATCTCCCCCAGGCTTGAAGCTCCTCCGGAGGCTTCATGCCTTCTCCCACTTCCGCACCTCAGCACACGCACATGCTGCCCTTTTCTAACTCACAGAGCCCCTGCTTCCCAGCCGGCTCTCATGTTTGGCTCAGAGCCACCTCCTCCAGGAAGTCTTCCATGACACCTCCATCCCAATTCACCAATGGAATTAGGCACTGCTCTTCTGTCATTTCAAAGCTCTCTCATCAAGGTCTTATCCATTTACTGTGAGATCCCTGATGCCAGGGACTGTGTCTTCTCTCTCTCTCTCTCTGTAGCCCTGCACAGTCCCTGGATGTTAAATAGCTGTTGGAGGAAGGAACGAGAAAAGCAAAAAAAAAAAAAAAAAAAACAGGAAAAAAAAGCAGGAGGAAGGAGGGAGAGAAGGGTCTCTGTGGTCAGATGCATAGACAGATATATGCATACGTCAGATATAATAGAGACAGAGACAGACAGATATAACTAACTGCATGCCCAGGTATGTGTATGTACCCTCCAGTCATAGGAAGGGTATGGCGGGAAAAGTCCACCATGATCCAGGAGTTCAGAGACCTGAACTCTTATTCTCAGGTTGTTGCTGACTGGCTGTGTGACCTGGGATAAGCCATGCCCTCTTCTGAGCTTCAGCTATCTCTTTTATAAAATGTGTTATTATAAGCCTTTCAAGGGCTTCCCTGGTGGCTCGGTGGTAAAGAATCCACCTGCCAGCAGCAATGGAGACACAGACATAGAGAACAGACTTAGGAACACGAGGTGGGGCGGGGGCGGTGGAAGGAGGAGAGAGTGGGATGTATGGAGAGTAAAATGGAAACATACACTCAGTTCAATTCAGTTCAGTCCCTCATTCGTGTCCAACTCTTTGGGACCCCATGGACTGCAGCACGCCAGGCCTCCCTGCATCACCAGCTCCTGGAGCCTACTCAAACTCATGTCCATTGAGTCGGTGATGCCATCCAACCATCTCATCCTCCATCGTCCCCTTCTCCTCCCACCTTCAATCTTTCCCAGCATCAGGGTCTTTTCAAATGAGTCAGTTCTTCGCATCAGGTGGCCAAAGTATTGGAGTTTCAGCTTCAGCATCAGTCCTTCCAATGAACACTCAGAATAGATCTCCTTTAGGATGGACTGGTTGGATCTCCTTGCTGTCCAAGGGACTCTCGTGGAAACATATATTACCATATGTAAAACAGAGAGCCAATGCGAATTTGTTGTATGACTCAGAGAACTCAAACGGGGGCTCAGTAACAACCTAGAGGGGTGGGGTGGGGAGGGAGGTGGGAGGGTGTTTCAAGAGGGACCGGACATACGTATATCCATGGCTGATTCATGTTGATGTTTGGCAGAAACCAACATAATACTGTAAAGCAATTATCCTTCCATTAAAAATAAATATTTCAAAAAAAAAAAAACTAAAAAAAAGAAAAAAGAACCCACATCCAATGCAGAAGACACGGGTTCAATCCTTGGTCCAAGAGGATCCCACATGCCATGGAGCAACTAAGCCCATGCATCACAACTACCGAGCCCAATCACTGCAACTATTGAAATTGTGTGTCTAGAGCCTGTGCATCTGGAGCCCATGTTCCACAAGAGAAGCCACTACAATGAGAAGCCCTCGCACTGCGATGACTAGAGGCCTCCACTCACTGCAACTACAGAAAAGTCTGCACAGCAGTGAATACCCAGCACAGCCATAGTAAATAAAAATCAATTTTCAAAAAAGATTTCAGTAAGAAGGTTCTCACTGCCTGACGTGTGGTGCTGTTCCAAGAAGCATCAGTGTTGCCTTCCTCCGGCGGCACTTCACCTATGGTACCCTAGATGCCATCCTCGACCAGGACAGAAGGCAGGGTGCAGGAGCCAGAAGTCCGTTTTCATCTCATACCATCTCAGCCATTCACATGTTGAAATGTATATGCTCTACACTGCGTGATACCCATTCTGGCTGCTTCCGTGTTATCTTCCCAGGGACAGATGCTCGCACTGGCTCCAATTCCTAGACCAGCCTGGTCTGCAACAGGATACAGGGCATCTCCTATGAGAAAAGCTTGGGGAGGGGACCCTCCGAGGGGACCCCAGGTGAGGCCCTGGGACACATGAGTATATACAGAGCCTTGACATGGTTCTCTTTGCCACCCAAGCGTCCGGTTCCCATGAAGGGCATCTGCTCTGTCTCCTCCATCCTGGCCTATTCCTAACCTTGCTGTCAGACCCCGGAGCCCTACTCCAACCCTACACCAAGCCTGCACCATTATCTGTACCTGCTTCTCCTCTGCCCCCCAAAACCATCTGCTTGATGCTGCTCCCTTCTCCCCAAACCCCAGGCAAAATCTGCACTTGAACTCACTGTGAGGTCCACCCAGTAGAGCTGGATGCTTTTCCCACCAAGGGCTCTGCCCGTAAGGCCAGCAAAGGATGAAGCAGTGCTGTACTTTATTGCTTTGTTCAGTCTCTCAGTGGTGTCTGCCTCTGCCACTCCAAGACAGCAGCGCACCAGGCTTCCCTGCCCTTCACTATCTCCTGGAGTTTGGTCAAACCCATGTCCATTGAATCGGTGATGCATCCAACCATCTCATCCTCTGTAGTCCTCTTCTCCTCCCACCCCCAATCTTTCCCAGCATCAGGGTCTTTTCTAATGAGTCAGCTCATCGCATCAGGTGGCCAAAGTATTAGAGCTTCAGCTTCAACATCAGTCCTTCCAAGGAATATTCAGGGTTGATTTGTTTTAGGATTGACTGATCTGCTCTCTTTGAAGTCCAAGGGACTCTCAAGAGTCTTCTCAGCAGCACAATTCTAAAGCATCAGTTCTTCGGTGCTCAGCCTTCTTTATGGTCCAACTCTCCCTGTATTTTATTAAATTAGGTCTTTATATCTAGTGACACATAGTTTATTATTAATATTAGTAAAAACTGAAAGCAACTGAGGAAGGACATGGGAGAGCCTTCTGGGGTGAGAATAATGTTCCTAACAAGCTAAGTTTGTCAGATGTATCTCTTTTTCAAAATTAATAGAATGGTACCTACATTTCACTGTGTGCAAACTTTACCTGAAAGAAGAATAGTCACCAAATACTGAGCTTGTTTTCATTATATACATGCTGAAGTGTTTAGAAGTGAAGGGTAGGGGTGCCTGAAACTTCTTTGGAAATGTATTAAAAACAAAAGTTGGGAACTTTCCTGGTGGTCCAGTGGTTAAGAATCCACCTTGCAAGGCAGGGGACATGAGTTCCATCCCTGGTCTGGAAGATCCCACGTACACATGGGCAACTAAGCCCGTTCACAACTACTGAGCCCATGTGCCCTAGAGTCCGTGCTCTGCAACAAGAGAAGCCACTGCAAGAAGAAGCCTGTGCACAATTAGAGAGTAGCCCCCACTCACCGCAACTAGAGAAGGCCTGTGCACAGCAGCAACAACCCAGGGCAGTCAAAATAAATGAATAGATTTTAAAAATTTTTAAAAATAAGATGGATGCATGGGTGGTGGATAGAGGATTGGTGGGATGGATAGTCACGTAACAAGGCAAAAAATTGTTGCTTGTAGAATCAAATAGTGGGTATATGCTTGTTGACTACAATTCTTTCCCCTTCCCTATATGTTTGAACATTTTTGATAATAATATTTTGGAAAGAACACAATTGAAAGCAAGCTAAGTTGATATCTGGGGTAGGTATGAAATCAATTGTGTCCCTGATGTGGTTTTCTGAGGCCATAATGGTGTTGGTTCCAATAACGTCACAGGAACTGAGAAGCCTAACGCCAAGTAGAAACATCAGCATGGCAATTGGTCTGTTATGTGTCTAAGGATTGCTGTAGTTATTTTTCAACCACATGTTAAGAAGTCACGCTTTAGCACGAAACAGAGCTGCCTGGGTTCAAACCTCAGTCCTTCTGCTCACCATTTGGATAAGCTCCCCAGGCCCCATTTCTGCTCACCTTACAATAAAGACAAGGCTTTCCCCAGTGGCTCAGACTGTAAAGAATCAGCCTGCAATATGGGAGACCTGGGTTCGATCCCTGGGTCGGGAAGATCCCCTGGAGAAGGGTATGGCAACGCACTCCAGAATTCTTGCCTGGAGAATTCCATGGACAAAGGAATCTGGTGGGCTACAGTCCATGGGGTCGCAGAAAGTCAGACACGACTGAGTGACTAATGCACACATCACCTCATAGGGATGCAGGGGAAGATCCAGTGAGTCCATGCCCATCAGGGTCCTAAATCAGTGCCTGTGCTGAAAGCCCCCAGGTGGAGGGAGGTGCTGGTATTTACAGAGAGATTTCCAAGAGGCACCCTCCAGGGTTGGCCAGCAGATGTGGGGAAGAGAGAGAACGGGCTGACACACAGAGAGAAGGGCTCTTGAGGCCTGGCCCCACCAGCAAAACCTCTTTTTTCCCTGTGCTGACAAGTCACCAGGATGCTTTTTAAAACTTTTTTAAAATTTTATTTGACTGCCTCAGTCTTAGTTGAAGCATGCAGGGTCTTTTGCTGTGGCTTGAGGGCTTAGTTGCCCCAAGGAATGTGGGATCTTCCCAGACCAGGCATTGAACCCGTGTCCCCTGCATTGCAAGGCAGATACTCAGGCACTGGACCAACAGGGAAGTCCCACCAGGATGATTTTTTGAAAGATGCTGTGAGGAAAACAGACTTGATGGACAGATGTTTACAAAGCTCACAGAGGCAATGTTAAGCTCATAAGATCTGAGACAGTTCATTTCTCATTCCTTCTCTACCTCTGCACCCAACCTAACTCCCAAAGCTCCATACACAGCTCAACTGGTGCCTTCTTAGGGAGGCCCACCCTGACCACCAGACTAAGCCAATTCCCCAGCGAGAGCCTCTCATAGTGATGAATCCTCTTGTCATCCTATTGATGTGTGTGTGTGATATTTTATCTCCAGTTTCCCAGTAGGTCCTCAGAGCCCAGCACAGTGCCTGAAGCAGAGACTGTGCTAAATAATCTGTTGAGAATGAATTCCAAGTGTCTGAGAAAGCAACTGCACTCTCTGTAGATTGACAAATAGAAAATTGGTGGTGGGGTGAAGGGTTATTGGTTCAGTCGTGTCCGACTCTTTGCAACCCTGTGGACTGTAGCCTGCCAGGTTCCTCTGTCCATGGGATTCTCCAGGCAAGAATACTGGAGTGGGTAGTCATGCCCTCCTCCAGGGGATCTTCCCAAACCAGGGAGATCAAACCCGTGTCTCCTGTACAGGCAAGCAGATTCTTTAGCACTGAGCCAACAGGGAAGCCCCGAGAGGTTAATTACCTTCCCCCAAACCAACTAGCCCATTCATCTCAGAGCTAAGGCTCCATCTCAGCAGCCAGACCCTGCAGCCCTAGGGTCTTGGTCCCTATGCTGCACTGCCTTTCTTCTGAAGTCAGAGACGCTTTAATGGAACCTAACCAAATGGATCTCAGGGTTCCAGCCTCTCGGCTGTATCTTCCTCCTGGAGCTAGAAAAGTCAGAAATGTGCCTTTGACTTGCTTCTCTCTCTTTTTTAAAAGAAAACCACGTGTTTATTCTCTTCTGCCAAAGTTACAACAGAGCTGAAGCTTTGCCAGTGTTGACTTTAAAAGCTGGGCTGAGGGGTTAAAATCCTTTCCCCTGATGCCTGTTTGTTTATGTTTCCGGAGTGAAAGGAGGAGGTTGTTATAAGAAACCATCTGACCCATTGCAGAGGCTGTACCTGCAGCAAGGCAGGGAGTCTGGCCCGAGGACCTGGCGCCCCTCCCAGCACTTAGATCCGAGAAGGCTCAGAGGGGGTCCCTGCTCCAGAGACCTGCTCTCCTGTTTCGCGCAGATGCAGAGCAGCGCCCCCTCCTGTTCTGCATCCTGTCAGAAGCTGAGCACAGCCGTGGGGACCCTGACAACCTTGGACATTTAGACATCGACGCCCTTGTCCCTGAAAGTTGGCAGGACCCCTCACAGAGGAAGGAAGGGCAGGTAGAAACCGGCTGCCCTAGCCAAGGCTTTCTCTCATCCCCTTTGGGGGGTTCTGCAATAAAGCCCACCCTTCACCCTTCTGACAAGCAGCCTAGTGAGGACTCAACCAGCTTCCGCGAGGACAACGCAGACAGACAGGGAGGGACTGCCCCACACACGCGCACGCACACAAATACAGCACAGTATAACCAGAACGATGCTTTTCTGTGCTTCCTCCCCTCTGGGAGAGTGTCAGAAAGAAAAAGTCAAACCCTCCCTCTCCACCTCCCCGTGATTCAGCCCCACTCACCATTCTCCTTTCGTGGGAAGACCCTCTTCTGCAAACTCATGTCGGGGGGCTCTGAGGATGTGGGAGAGCCGTGACTGGTCCCTTTGGGTCCGGATCAAGAAGTCTTGGGGGATCAACAGCAGCTTCTAGGGCTGGGAGTATTTGAATGGGAGTTAAAATTACAAAGTAACTCCTCGTTAGAACTGTTTTTCCCCCGCCGGCAGGGAGGGAGGAAAAAAAAATCCCTTTCCCTCTGCCAGCAAATCTTTAACGTCTCAAAACAGTCGCTTCCAACTCCTGCCCTCCTTGTGAAGCGAATGTGTAGAAAGCGATGTAATTTCACTGAATCAAGCCCTCAGATCACAAGCCTTTTCCTGTACCACAAACAGAAATGTAAAACCTCAAACTTTCCCTTGGACTGGGAGTCCGTTGCGAGCGGGCAGAACACGATGCTCTGTGAGGTCTAATGTATGGAAAACGTGCTGAACTTTTCAGATCATCCCAAGGGCTGGAGTCAGTTCCCCCCCACTTCCCACCCTCAATCTTTTTTTTTTTTCTTTTTAATGAGTTCTGGTGTGTTCATGTCATTGCAAGGGACAAACACGACACCTCCAGTCCTCACCCAAAGTCGAAGTGATTCATGTTCTCCTTCACACACGCCACACACACACACAGCGCCTGTTGAATCCCAGTGAAAACGGCTTTCATAAAATTTGCGCGGGGCTGGGGCGGAGTGAGGCGGGGTGAATGCAGTCTGTGTCCTGCGAAGGGCAGTTGGGCTCGGGGGAAGGTGGAGGCTGACTTGAATCAAGACAAACAGAAGGCGCCCTGACTCCCGCCCTTGTCAAGAGGAGGAGGGATGAAAGAAAAGTGGACACAAGCCCTGGGGAACTGGGCTCCGAAACTTTCGCAGTGTTCTCTGCCCAACTTCCCCTTGTTAGCCTTCCCATACCCTGAAGGATCTATTTTTAGACTTGGACACGGCATACTATTATTTTAAATGACCGATTTGATTGCTGGGTTAAAGAAATCCTTGGATTCCCCCCACCAGAAAGACCAAAAGAATATACAGTAAGTGGGCAAAGAGTTGGGGCTGAAAGCTGGGGAAGAATGTGATGGTTTTCAGGACATGGCAATGTGACAGCAGACTCAAGGAAAAGCCTGCTATGTTTGATAGAGAAAAAGCCGCCAGGGAAGCAGGAGTGACAGACCCTGAGTCAGCTCCTGGGTTACCTGTCACCTGCCAAGTGGCCCAGGTCTTCCAGGGATGGGCCCCTGCCATGGATGCCTCTGGCCTCCTGACCGATGTCACTCCCCCCATTCATAGCCTTTTAAAAAATATTTATTTATTTATTTGGCTGCACCGGGTCTTAGTTGCATGAGGAATCTAGTTCCCTGACCAGGGATCAAACCTGGGCCCCCTGCCTTGGGAGTGCAGAGTCTTAGCCACTGGACCACCAGGGAAGTCCCCATTCATAGCCTTTTTTAAATAAAACTTTTTAAATTTTGTATTGGGGCACAGCCGATTAACAATGCTGTGATAGTCTCAGGTGGACAGCAAAGGGACTCAGCCATACATATACATGTATCCATTCTCCCCCAAACTCCCCTCCTGTCCAGGCTGCCGTATAACCTTGAGCAGAGTTCCCCATGCTATACAGTAGATCCTTGTTGGTTATCCATTTTAAATATAGCAGTTGGGTACTTGCCCATCCCAAACTCCCTAACTATCCCTTCCCCATATCCTTCCCTCTGGCAACCATAAGATCCTTCTCTAAGTCTGTGAGTCTGTTTTGTAAATAAGTTCAATCTTATCACCCCTTTTTAAAGATTCTGCCCATAAGGGATGTCAAGCAATATTCCTTCTTCTCTGTCTAACTTCACTCAGCACCACTGTTCAGAGTCTTGAATCACCATCACTCAATTAAACCACCTCCAGGTCCCTGTGACCACTCCACCTTTCCCCCACCTCCCCACCTCCCACCTCCCTCAAATAATCATTTCTCTGGGCAGTGCTACAGGGTGCCAGGGGGAAAAAATTTTAAAAACCTCTGCTGTCAACACCTGGAGTCAGAACAGCTCCCTGAGGTTCATCCTTCTCCCAGGATGAGGGTTGGGATCCAGAGCTGGCACTTCCTGCTGCCTGCTCTACCTTGCACATAGTAACCAACTGACTGCCCAGGCCACACCGCAGGTACTCTATGCACAAAGAGCCACGAGGGCCAGACCCTGGCCTTGCATTCTGGTGGTTCCCAGGTGCATCAACAATGGGAAGCCAGCCAGACAGGGGAATACTCGCAGAAATTAAAATGATGTAATAAAGATTTATTGTTATAGGAGAGCTTTTCTGGTGGCTCAGGGGTAATGAACCCACCTGCTAGTGGCAGGAGAGTTGGGTTTGATCCCTGGGTCAGTAAGATCCCCTGGAGAAGAAGATGGCATCCCACTCTAGTATTCTTGCCTGAAGAATTCCATGGACAGAGGAGCCTGGTGGGCTACAGTCCATGGGCTCGAAAAAGAGTCAGACACAACTGAGTGACTAAACAACAATAACATTGTCAGAAATGTATTACATCACTAAGCGAATTAAATCAGGTAACAAACACAGAGTGTGTAGTGTGATCCATATGCACAAAGCAAAATTAAATTTGGAGAACTAAAATTGAGGGATTTGGGGTGGATGTCCCTGGTGGTTCAGTGGTTAAGACCCTCTACTCCCACTGCAAGGGCCACAGATTCCATCCTGATTGAAGAACTAAGATCACACATGTCAAGGCATGGCCAAAAAAAAAAAAAAAAAAGAGGGATTTTTATTTTTCTTTGTGGGCTTCCCAGTATCCATTAAGTTTTCCAATATCCATTAGGTTATTCTCAAAGTCAGAGAATAGCAATAGCTTTCAATTCATAACACTTATAGGATGATAGAAACATTTCTAAATTTAAAAAAAAAAATTAAGTCAAATCACTGGCTTTGGGACTCCAAAGTAAATTTTGTTAAATCAGTAACAAAGACTATACTTCTGAAGGTCATAGGTTTTGATCATATGAATTAAGCCTTTGACAAAGGAATTATTATTTGATTAGTAGGTAGAAGAGTGGCCCCTCCAAAGATGTCCACATGCTATTTTCAGGGACCTGTGAACATGTTATGTTACATGCAAGAGGGGATTAAGGTTGCTAATCAGCTGACTTTAAAATAGTGGGACAAACTGAGAGAGTAGCATTGACCTTTACACATGACCACGTGTAAAAAGATAACACAGGGAGCTCAGCTCAGTGCTCTGTGATGACCTAGAGGGGTGGGATGGACAGTGTGGGAGGGAGGCTCAAGAGGGAGAAGATGTACATATGTACAAACACATACAGGTGATTCACTTTGTGGTACAGCAGAAACTAGCACAATGTAAAGCAACTATATTCCAATTAAAATAAAATAAAGGGATTATCCTGGATGGCCCAGGTGGGCCCAATAAAGCCAGAAGTGTCTTTAAAAGTGGGAGAGGGAGGCAGAAGAGGAGGTCAGAGTTAGAGAGAGTCTTGAAGAAGCGATACTGCTGTCTTTGATGATGCAGACGGGGACCATAAGCCGAGGATGGAGACAGCCTCCAGGAGCCAGCAAAAGCAGGGGAAAGGATTCTCCCCTCCAGTGCCCAGATAAGAATGCTAACTCTGCCAACACTTTTCATTCTAGCCCATGGAGACCCAATTTGGACTTTTGACTTCCAGCACTCTAAGATTGTTTTGGTATTTTTAAATAAATTTATTTATTTATGGCTGTGCTGGGTCTTCACTGCTGCACATGAGCTTTCTCTAGTTGCAATGAGCAAGGGCTACTCTCTAGTTGCAGTGCTCAGGCTTCTCACTGAAGTGGCTTCTCTTATTGTAGAGCATGGGCTCTAGGGCGTGCAGGCTTCAGTAGTTACGGCTCACAGTCTCTAGAGCACGTGCTCAGTAGCTGGGGTACATGGGCTTAGTTACCCTGTGGCACATGGGATCTTCCCGGAGCAGGGATCGAACCCATGTCTCCTGCATTGGCAGGCAGAGTCTCAACCACTGGACCACCAGGGAAGTCCCACTATGTATTGTTTTAAGCTACTCATTTTGTAGCAATTTGTTACCGTAGCAATAGGACACTGACACATTTGAATTTGTGTGTATTTTGTTTGTTTCTTCAATGATGAAAGCTTGGCTTGGATTACAAAGAGCAAGGCCTGGAGGATACAGAGCACAACATTTATACCATAAACCCACAGATTTGGGCAAAACTCTTGATGATATAAGAGAGGCTACTTTCTTATTTGAGAGAAGATGAAAGTCTGCCCAACTGAAGGGAGGATGAGTTTCAAAGAACACATGGCTGCAGAGGAACGCCTCACTTCTGCCCCTTTGTGGTTGGCACCAAGACACACAGATAGTACATATTGGGGATAAGACATAACACAGAGACCTGGGTCCCACGTTCAGCCTGAAATGCTGGGAGGAAAGAGCCTCATTTGAGTATCCTGAGCCAAGTCGGATTGGAAATGACCACGTGGGATGGTTAGACCAAGATCCTGGAACAATCCCCTGAGTTCCCATGGGAGGGTGGAGGTAGGGTAGGAGAGAGGAGCTCAAAGTTTCCTGAAGAGGTGAACTTAGAAGAGATGCCCAGAATAACGCGAAGGCCCCAGCTGACCCAAGAGCTCTGGATGGCTGGATGTGGACAAAGCAGGGTGACCTTTGTGGTGAGATAATCAGATCCCTGGGTGGCTAACACGGAGGGGATGGAACCTCTCGGACAAAGGAGAAGCTGGCAGCTCCCTCTACAGAGAATGCCTCAAAGAGGGGACCACAGGCTCTGTACACCTTCCTCAGGGCCAGCATCTCACATAACAACCAGGCAGGGAGACCCTCAACTGGCTGCAAGAACCCAGAGGAGACCTGACTAATATCAGGAGTAAACCAGGAATGACTAAATTTACTTTGGATTAGCAAAATCCATTTTCCATCTTCGGGATTTGCCTGGTAGTCCAGTGTTGAAGACTCCAGCATCCCAATGCCAGGGGCCTGGGTTCAATCCCTGGTTGGGGAACTAGATCCCACATGCTGCAGCTAAAAGTCCCAAGTGCTGCAACTAAGACTCAGTGCAGCCAGATAAATAAATATTTTTAAAAACCCACAGTCCAGAAAACTGGGGGTTAAAGAGTTAAGTTCAATACCAGAGAAATATGGAAAATTGCATTTTTTTCTGAAAATAGATTATTATTGATATTATATGCCACAACATAAACAGAGATTATCTCTGGCTAGTGAGAGAGATTATAAGTGCTTTTCATTTATTTTTCTCTACATTTCCTACTTTTCCAAAAGGAACACGTTTATATATGTACGGATGTTAGAGCTGAACAATAAAGAAGGCAGAGCGCTGAAGAATTGATGCTTTCGAACTATGGTGCTGGAGAAGACTGTTGAGAGTCCCCTGGAAGGCAAGGAGATCAAAACAGTCAGTCCTAAAGGAAATCAACCCTGAATATTCATTGGAAGGATGGATGCTGAAGCTGAAGCTCCAATGCTTTGGCCACCTGATATGAACAGCCGATTCATTGGAAAAGACCCTGATGCTGAGAAAGATTGAGGGCAGAAGGAGAAGAGGATGACAGAGGATGAGATGGTTGGATGGCATCATCGAATCATTGGACATGTACTTGGGCAAACTCTGGGAGATGGTGAGGGACAGGGAGGCCTGGTGTGCTGCAGTCCATGGGGTCACAAAGAGTCAGACATGACTCAGCAACTGAACAACGACAGCTCCTTCCTTTCTGAAGACACCCCTAACCCAAGTGAATGGAGATGGGGTCAAATGACACAATCTCAATTATAAACACAGAATATAAGAGAATATGGGGTTTCCCAGGTGTCTCAGTGGTAAAGAACACTCCTGCCAATGCAGGAGGCACACTTAGTCCTTGGCTCAGCAAGATCCCCTGGAGGAGGAAATGGCAACCCATTCCAGCATTCCTGCCTGGGAATTCCCATGGACAGAGGAGCCTGGTGGGCTACAGTCCATGGGGTCACAAAGAGCCGGACACGAGTTAGTAACTAAACTACCACATAGCTGATTCACTTTGCAGTATAGCAGAAACTAATACAACAGTGTGAAGCAACTACATTCCAATAAAATAAAATAAAATAAAGCATGGTTACCTCCTCCAACCTAGACAAGAAGGTAGGAAAGGAGCTAACAAGTTGTCCACAGATTCTAGAGGCCACCCTCTGGCTGGCTTGCTGACCATGAGCTTCAGCCAGGCTGTGTGCTGCAGCTCAGGGAGCAAGAAGGAGAGAGACAGCAGCGCCAGACCAGTCAGGGATGCAGGAAGCATCCGGGGACCCAGTGGGGCACAGAGATGACTTGGGAACCAGAACAAACACGAAAGTCTCATGGTAAGCCCTGGGGTGTCCTGTCTTTGCTCTCCCTAGAGGTGATGGATAGGTAACAAGCCCACTATTTGGAAGGTCGTGTGAGTTCAGCCTTGCAGTGGAGAGATTACTCAGTGGTCCAGCTGGGGAGACCTGGGAGAGGCTCAGCAGGGAAGTGGAAATGGATGCTGAGTGCTAAGCCAGGGAGACAAAGGACCACTGTCTGAATTCCACCTCTCCAGGGGGAACTGGATGAGCCTGGATGGATGCCAACTCAAAAGAGGCCCAGGGTCCACCCAAGGCCAGGCGTCCTCTCCAAGGCAGTCTGAAGTAGAGGGAGGCAGCACCAAAGGCCAGAGCTTATTCTCAAGGGAAGTCCAAGAGCCAAGTAGTGAAGCCTAGATCCAGTCCAGTGTCCAAAAGGCAGAGTGGGAGGACAGTGGGGAGCTGAGGACGCAGAGTGGGGGAGGACTGGACTGGCTTAAGGGTCTGGAGCGTGCTCAAGGAGGGACAGGAACTCCAGTGATGAGAACACACAGTGGTCCCCAACCTTTTGGGCACTATGGATGGATTTCGTGGAAGATAGTTTTTCCACAGACTGAAAATGCCAGGGATGGTTTAGGGTTGATTCAAGCACGTTACATATTTTTAATTAATTTATATTTTATTGGAGGATAACTGCTTTACAATATTATGTTGGTTTCTGCTATCCATCAACATGAATCAGCCATATGTACATATAGGTCCCCTCCTTCTTGAACCTCCTTCCCACCTCCCTCCCCATCTCGTCCTTCTGGGTTGTCACAGAGCACCGCTTTGCGCTCCCTGTGTCATATAGCAAATTCCCGCTGGCTGTCTGTATGGCAATGTATATGTTTCTCTGCTACTCTCTCCATTCGTCCCTCCCTCTCCTTCCCCTCCTCAACCTGTTTCCACAAATTTGTTCTTTATGTCTGTGTCTTCACTGCTGTGAAGACAGCAGTCTCCAGTACCATCTTTCTGGATTCCATATATATGCGTTAATAAACAAGATTTGTATTTCTGGCTTACTTCATTCTGGATAATAGGCTCTAGGTTCATCCACCTTATTCGAACTGAGTCAAATGCATTTCTTTTATGGCTGAGTAATATTCCATTGTATGTATGTAGCACAGATTCTTTATTCAGTCATCTGTCAATGGACATCTAGGTTGCTTCCACGTCCTGGAAGCAACCTGTTGTAATAGTGCTACATGAACATTGGGGTATATGGAGCACATTACATTTGTTGTGCACTTTATTTCTAATATAATGCTGCTGCTGATCTGATAGAAGGTACCCACCGGTCCATGACCTGGAGGTTGGGGACCCCTGCTGTAGACTGGACTTCATGGAGGAGATGGCATTACGTTTGATCCTGAAGGCAGTCTCATTCCCAGGCCACCTCACACCTCCTTCCCCTGACACTGGCCCCAGAGTCAGGAGAAACACCAGGAAGCCATCAGCCTCCCTGCTGGCCTAGAGCTCTCTTGGTGGTTGTCTCTGAGTCTGTGCTGTCTGTGGGGGACACAGCAGCTGCTCCTCTAGGGCCATGGGTCCTCTTTCCTCTTCCTTCCACTGTTCTAGTCTCTGATCCTCCCTAACCCCTGTCCTCCACACCTTAATCAGCTGCTGTCCTTGTTCTCTGCAGGATTCCATTTGCAGCTAAGCAACTGGGGCATCCCAGGTGGCACTAGTGATAAGGAACCTACCTGCAGCTGCAGGAGACACAAGAGACATGGGTTCAATCCCTGGGTCCGGAAGATCCCCTGGAAGAGGGCATGGCAACCCACTCCAGCATTCTTTCAGGGAAAATCCCCTGGACAGAGGAGCCTGGCGTGCTACAATCCTTGAGACTGCATAGAGTTGGACACGTCTGAGCGTGCACAAAATACAATAAGGACAATGGGTTCAGGAGGGAGCCTCAGGAAATTCCAACATTTAAGGGATCAGCAGTGGAAGAGACATGCAACATCAAGGCAGAGAAGAAACTAAAGAGAGAAATAAAAATTAAGAAAGTTCCAACACAGAAGCCAAGGGGAAGGGAGGGTCCGTTTTGTATTTTGTTTAGTCGTTGTTGGCTTTGGGACAAAAGAAATAAACTTCAGGAACCTCTGGCAAATCAAGTTGGCCTCCTGTCTTTCTTGGAGAAGAGACTAGCTTTTAGCATCTCCTGGAACAAAACAGCTGTCATTTCTAAGGTGCTAAGGAGGGGGGTTGGGGTGGGTGGGGGTTGGGGAGAGCAGATGGATATAACTAAACTGAGGATCTGGTCAGGGTTTCAACCAATTTCCCAAACCTAGCGCTAATTCGTGCAGCCCACAGTCCATTTCCCATAAATTGAAATCCCTGTGTATTTGAACGGAAATATAATCCACGTGTTCATGATTCATTTGCACTTTATGTAACCAAATGTTGGGCTGTCGCTGTTTGATGTCCAAGACACCATCTGAAGAATCTTTGCAGCCAGAAGTCATGAGTTGCCAGAGAATTGAAACGGAGACAAGACTTGGCCAGCCGCATCCCTAATCGTAAAGCAGTCAGCAGGGAATGAAAAGGTACAGTGTGAAAGGGGGTGCATCTGATATGTACTTACAGATCAGATATATGTTCCGTTCCTCAAGCTGCAAGCATCTGATGCTAAACAAGCCACATCAACAAACAGGCAGAGCCTGCAGAGATGCTGTCGGTGATGTAACTATTTGGTTCCTGTTGAACATTTTAGATGATTTCCAACTCTGATATTATAAAGCTAAAACAAAAATCTTTTGTGTATCTATTTTTGTCCACATCTCTTATTATTGCCTGATGATGTTTCCAGAAATAGAATTACTGGGTCACAGGAAATACACACAGTGTTAAATTGTATTTCAGGAAAATTGCAGTTACCCTTTTATACCGGGCTTCCCAGGTGGCGCTAGTGGTAAAGAACCCACCTGCCAATGCAGGAGACATAAGAGACATTTGATCCCTGGGTCGGGAAGACCCACTGGAGGAGGGCATGGCAACCCATTCCAGTATTCTTAACCTGGAGAATCCCAGGGACAGGGAAGCCTGGAAGGCTATGGTCCATAGGGTCACAAAGAGTTGGACACCACTGAAGCAACACACTTAGCACACATATATGCACCCTTTTACACACAATGGATGAACTTGTCTTTCTCACCATGCTTTTTTAAGCTCTGTGCATTATCAAAGAAATAATCAATGCTGTATTAGAAAGTTATTAAAAATTGTGTTTCAAAGACTATTTTACATAGCATGCAAAGCTATTAATATATAAATACAAAATTGCATAACTGAATAATAATTATATACAAGTATAAACTCAATTTTATTTAAATTATTCCATAGGGTGATGTATAGTCTATCACACAGAACAGCAGTTTCAGTATATGAAAAGGTGCTCAACACCACTAATCATGAGAGAAATGCAAATCAAAACCACAATAGTATGTCACCTCACACCTGTTAAAATGGCTGGTATCAAAAAGATAAGAAGCAGCAGGTGTTGGGAGGCTGTGGAGAGAAGGGAACCCTTGTGCACTATGTGTGGGAATGTAAGTTGGTGCAGCCAGTATGGAAAACAGTATGGAGGTTCCTCAAGAAATCAAAAATAGAACTACCACATGATCCAACAATTCCACTTCTGATATTTACCCAAAGAAAACAGAAACACTAGTTTGGAAAGATATGTTCACTGCAGCATTTTTCACAATAGTCAAGACATGGCAACAAGCTAGATGTCCATCAATGGATGAATGGATAAAGAAAAAAAAAATATATATATATACACACACACATACATATATAACACATATATATTTCATTTATTTAGGGGCTTCCCTGGTGGCTCAGATGGTAAAGAATCTGCCTGCAATGCAGGAGACCTCGGTTCGATCCCTGTGTCAGAAAGATCCCCTGGAGAAGGGAACTGCTACCCACTCCAGTATTCTTGCCTGGAAAATTCCATGGACAGAGGAGCCTGGTGGGCTACAATCCATGGTGTTGCAAAGAGTTGGACTCGAATGAGCAACTTTCACTCACTCACTTATTGCTATGTACACACACAAACAGTGGAATATTATTTACCCGTAAAAAGAATGAAATCTTGCTATTTGTGACAACATGGATGGTCCTTGAGAGCAGGATGTTTAATGAAAGAAGTCAGACAGAGAAAAATAGAGTATGATTTCTCTTATGTGTGGAACCTGAAAAAACAACACAAAAGAACCCCCAAGCTCATAGATACAGACAACAGATTAGTGGTTGCTACAGGTGGGCAGCCAGGGTAGGGTGGTGGAAGGAGTGTGGGCAAAATGAGTGAAGGGAGTTAAGAGATATAAACCTTCCAGTTATAAATAAGTCATGTGTGTGAGTGTGTTTAGTCGTGTCCAATTCCTTGTGACTTCATGGACAGTAGCCTGCCAGGCTTCTCTGTCCATGGAATTTCCCAGGCAAAAATACTGGAGTGGGTTGCCATTTCCTTCTCTGGGGGATTTTCCCAACCGAAGGATCAAACTCGTGTCTCCTGCATTGGCAGGAAGATTCTTTACCTCTGAGCCACCAGGGAAGCCCAAGGTTGATAATACTGCCTTGCATATTTGAAAGTTACTAAGAATAGATTTTAAAAGTTCTCAACACAAGAAAAACAATTCTGTAACTATGCCTGATGATGAATGTTAACTAGACTTAGTGTGGTGATCATATCACAATATATCCAAATATTGAATCACTGTGTTGTACACCTGAAATTAATGTTGTATGTCAACTGTAATTCAATAAAAAATTTTTTTCTTAAAGAATATCAGCTTCAGCTGCAATAACAAAATCAATCCTTAACTCTCAGCATTTTAATCCCAATGGAAGTTTATTTCTCATCAGCACAAAATCTGATGCAATCCAGGCCACTCTCCAAGGCAGCCCTTTCCAGGTAGTGACTCAGGGACCCAGGCTGTCTCCTTCCTGTGTCTCCACCATCTCAACACTAGTTAAATTCAGAGTTCCAGAACAGAGGACAAGAGAGCATAGAGACTTATACGTGGGCTTTTCAAGGACTCAGGCCAGACCTGACACATGTCATTTTCATTTATGATCAACTGTCTAGAACTTACCCTCTGACCATGCTCAACCGGCGGGCAGCTAGAAAGAGCGCAAGGATGTTCAGTGTGCACTCAGTGTCTCAGCTACAGTCTGGTCACCAAATATTCTTTTTCTCCGTTCTCCCACAAAGAAAACACTTCCAGCCCATGAGCAATGACCCATCACCCCATCAATTTACAGCCCCCGGCTCAAAAGCTCAGAATCTCCAGCAGTCACACGGCTCCTTGTATAAAGCCAGAAGTGGCTGCTCTCAGTTCTGAGAAGCACCTTTCTAGAGTGGGAGTTGGCAAACTTCTTCTTCAGGGCCAGAAAGTAAATATGTGAGGCTTGCAGGCCATGAGGTCTCTGCTACAGCTATTCAACCCTGCCATTGTAACACAAAAACAGCCACTGACACTCTGTAAATGAACAGGCAAGGCAGAGAATGAGATGGTTGGAATGGCATCACTGATGCAATGGACATGAGTCTGAGAAACTGCGGGAGATAGTGAAGGACAGGAAAGGCTGGTGTGCTGCAGTCCATGGGGTCATGAAGAAATGGACATGACCGAGTGACTGAACAACAACTGCTCTCAGAGGGCCCTGCAATTTTTTACTGCTCATCAAGGACACTTTTTGGAAAGTTCTCCATTTTCCATTGCCTCCTTGGCCACCTGTGCAGTAGACGTTGGAAAGCCTATGTCCCTTGGGGACTGCTTTCCTCAGCCTGTTCGATGCCTGTGCATGATTGGAGTTTCAGGGTGCTTAGAGGGTTAAAAGTCTCGAATAATCATAGGCTTTCTAAGGCCAGGGTTCTTATTTCTTTTTTTTTTTTTTGGCAGTCTGACTCTCAGACGACTCAGTAGTCACTTTCCGGTTCCATCTTCCAGGAACCACACCCACTGTTCTTTCAAGACTTGGTTCCTAGAGCTGCTGTATTTGTTTATTTCACATCCTCAAGCCTCTTTCACGAAATACAACAGTGGCTGCCTTCAGGCCACCTACAGCCACAAGCGTGAAGTTCCTATCCTTCCTCTGTTTGCTCTGAGACATAAAAACCAGGGGGAAATTTTAATTATAGGTGTCAGACCCGCACCTTTCATTTGATTCTTGCCTGCTTCCAGCTGGACTCGGCACTGGGTACCACACCCTGAATCTGAATTTGCCTTTGGCCACTCTGAAGTCTTTCTCAATCCCACTTCTGACGCTATCATTTCAAGGAGGTTCATTTTTCCAACCTTCATTTCTGGCCTTTCTCCATTGCCTGTTATTACTCTTGGAAATGAGTTGATTCTTTTCTGAGTGCATCTTTTCCTTGTAACACCTTGTTAAACATAGCCAGCAACAACCAATGTGATTACCACCATTCCGATTTTCCAACCACTTTCCCCAGAGCTACAAGTTCATTAGGAACCAAATGTGCCTTCCAGGTATCACAGAAGACTAATCATAAATATTTCACCACTGCATAAGAGGGACTGAGGGTTCCTCCAGTCCCATTTCCTTACTGCCATTTACCTAACCAATATATGGATATGCACTGCAGGTTTTTGTTACTGCAGCATCTTACTTTTTTTTTAACAACTTCTAACTTTGTCCAAATAAGCTAGGGTGTATTATGGGCACCCCCTAATTCAGTGGTTTAACACTTGCTTGCTCACATAAAGTCATAGATAAATCTGGCTGCATTCTGTGGCATATACAATATACATTAAGGTTTCCACCCAAGTGGGTGATGGAAGCCCTGGACCCTGCTATAGAGGGGTCCAGGGAGCCACAGCTGGATGCTAAGGCCACAGTCACCAGCCAGCTCAGAGATTTTCAATGGAAGCTGGGGATGGCTGTGAGGTCAGACAGTTGCAGATTACTTAAGTGTCCTTATGTTTCAAAGTGGCAGATCATATAGGTCAAGTAAAGAAAAAAATTTTTTTAAATGACAATTTCACATTTTCTGAATTTCTACAGACTGTTCAAGGAAGTTGCTGTAATTATTGAAACTATGTGAAAACTGATTACTTGGTTCATGAATTGCTACCATCATTCTAAAATCATGGACTTCATGGGACTTCCCTGGTGGTCCAGTTAGGACTTCTTTCAATGCAGGGGGTGTGGGTTTGATCCCTGGTCAGGGAGCTAGGACCCCACATGCCTTGTGGCCAAAAAAGAAACAAAGCATAAAACAGAAGCAGTATTGTAACAAATTCAATAAAGACTTTAAAAATGGTCCACATTAAAAAAAAATTTTTTTAATAAAAAAAACTACCACTTAATTAAAAAAAAAAAAAACAACAAACATGGACTTCACTTTCTGCAACAAAACGGCCTAAGGATCAAATGACAAGTACTGAATGAAAATTACACCTTGGATTTTCCACTTTTTAAATAATAAAAAAAATCAAACAGGAAAATATATAAAAATAAGATATATGTTAAGGAAACACACTAAAAATTAGGGAAACATTTTCTTTTCCTCAGTCTTCCACATTGAGTATTTATCACTTCATAATCAGAATATGGACTTCCCATATGACTCAGTGTTAAAGAATCTGCCTGCCAATGCAGGAGACACAGGTTCAATCCCTGGGTTGGGAAGACCCTTGGAGAAGGAAGTGGCAACCTATTCCAGTATCCTTGCCTGGCAAATTCCATGGACAGAGGAGCCTGGCAGGCTACAGTCCATGGGGTCATAGAGAGTCAAACACAATGAGCAACTAAACAACAACAATCAGAAGAAGATTACAAATACTTAAATCAACAGGTTATTCAGCTACTTGGGAGATACGGTTCTTAGCAGTTCAGCTGACCTGATCCTTTGAAAACTGCATTCTCTGTATGGGTCTTTCAAGAATCTCTTTTAAGATAATACACAACCGCTGAAATTATCACAACATTGTTAATCGGCTATATTCCAAAACAAAATAAAAAGTTAAAAAAAAAGATTATAGAAAGAAACAACCCATCAGTTAAAAGAGCAAAATATATAGTTAAGTTTACCTTTACTCTTCATGGCACAAGGGATGAAGAACTGTGTCTTGGTGTTGGATGGTGGGCCTTTTATGCCTGTATATGTTTGTTCAGTGTAAAACACTCCATGAACCAAGTTCAAGGACATTAGCAGCAAAAGGGCTATTTGTGGCAGCATGTTCTCGGATGGATTCTGAAAAACAGGAAAAAATAACTTCATACAGCTTCGTCATTGACCTGTTTTATTTTTCTAATGTTGTATAGATGAATTCTTTAGTTATGTACTTTTGCTAGCCTTATCCTATATATTTTTAATGTATTCCAAAAGTTAATGAACATTATAATTTTGTTAATCATACAAATATATGTCTTATTTGGTTTTGAAAACCACATCCAGGTAACCAAGTAAAATTAAAGTGATTTAAGTAAAAGGAAAAAAAAATGATGCTCTGGTGTATAGGCCCTTCCTTCTCCTGGGATGGCCTTTCCTATGAGAAGTCTTTTTGTTTTTATTTTATTATTATTCTTTTTATTGGAGATAATTGCTTTACAATGTTGTACTAGCTCCTGCTATACAACAATGAATCAGCTATATGAATACATATATCCCCTCCCTCCTAAGCCTCCATCCCAACCCCCATCCCACCCCTCTAGGTCATCACAGAGCACCAAGCTGAGCTCCCTGTATTATACGGCAGCTTCCCTGTATTATATTATATTAGCCATCTATTTTACACAGGGCCCTGCATATATGTCTGTGCTATTCTCTCAGTTTGTCCCACCCTCCCCTTTCCCTGGTTCATCTGTACCTATTTTTCTAGATTCCATATATACGGGTTAATATATAATACTTGTTTTATGAGAAGTCTTTCCAATCTCCAAAGCATCCTGGAGTCTGTTCTCCCAATAGTCCTATGTATTTAATGGTCACATTGGGATATGGTAGTAATACTTTAAATTTACCTGCATGCTAAGTCACTTCAGTCACGTCCGACTCTTTGCAACCCCATGGACTCTAGTCCACCAGGCTCCTCTGTCCATGGGATTCTCCAGGCAAGGATACTGGAGTGGGTTTTGGGGCCCTCCTTCAGGGACTCTTCCTAACCCTGGAATCAAATCCGCATCTCTTACATCTACCTGCATTGGCAGGCAGGTTCTTTACCATGAGCACCCCCTGGGAGGACCATCTGCTGTGCTGGGGGAGAGCAGAGGGACTACCTCTGCCTAGAAGGCCAAGGGAAGCTGTCGTGACCACTAAACATAGGTGGCTGCACTAGGACAGGCCTGTGTGCCTAGAATTTGCTGGGACCTAAGAATCCATGACTGATCCAGAAGCCAATCACATCAGAGAAAGAACATGGGCATCTTAGTCCTGTCCAGAAGGTGTCCTGGAAAAGTAAACAGACCTCAGCAGGATAGACTCAGAAACATGGGGGATTCCCAGGGACTGAGAGCATTTGTCTTCCATGGAAAACTCTAGAAAAGATCTCAGGAGTGGGAGATATGCCCACAGATAACATCCTCAAGATAGATGCTCACAGGAACTTCCCTAGCGATCCAGGAACCCACCCTTTCACCACAGGAGGCATGGGTTCCATCCCTGGAACTAAGATTCCAGGTGCTTCTCGGTTTGGTCAGGAAAAAAAAAAAAAAAGAAGAAGAAAGAAAGAAAAGAAAAACACTCATCATGGCCACTGGCCAAGATGGGAGAACAAAGAAGCTGGGTCTCTTAGCACTTACTATCAGGGAAGAAGTTTTCTCATGTCCTGATCTCTTTTTCTCCCCCCAAGCTCTTACCCCAAAAGGGTTAGAAAGTGCAGTGGGTAAGATGGGAGAGAAGACCTAGGGAGGGACCTCCTGCCAGCAAGGGGCCAAGCTGGGAGAGAAGGGCTGGCTCAATTTTCCATCAAGTCCAGAATTTGATTATTACCTGGGAAAAATGACTTTTTATTTGCTAACTGGAGTCCATGTTTAAGCGTTCAGCAACACAAACTAGCTACAGGACACTTTAGAACTGAAGAGACTCATCCAGGGGAGTATTGAGTATTCATCCAGGGGACAGGGAGGAAATACTTAGTCCCCTAGAATAAGAGGAAGGGCCAGCCCTTGGGAGACAGGATGAAGTCCCTTTATGATCCCATCCCTTCTCTGTTCAGGATTGCTGCTGCTACTGCTAAGTCACTTCAGTCGTGTCCGACTCTGTGCGACCCCATAGACGGCAGCCCACCAGGCTCCCCCGTCCCTGGGATTCTCCAGGCAAGAACACTGGAGTGGGTTGCCATTTCCTTCTCCAATGTGTGAAAGTGAAAAGTGAAAGTGAAGTTGCTCAGTCGTGTCCGACTCTTAGCAACCCCATGGACCGCAGCCTACCAGGCTCTTCCATCCATGGGATTTTCCAGGCAAGAGTACTGGAGTGGGGTGCCATTGCCTCCAGGATTAGGGCTACATAAATAAAACAATCAACTCGCTGGCAAAGACCCTGATGCTGGGAAAGATTGAAGGCAGAAGGAGAAGAGGGTGGCAGAGGATGAGATGGTTGGATGGCATCACGAAGTCAGTGGATATGAACTTGGGCCAACTCTGGGAGATAGTGAGGGACAGAGGAGGCCTGCTGTGCCGCAGTCCATGGAGTT